>NC_143014.1:12238806-12942560 GCF_055824585.1 Amblyomma mixtum | reverse complement strand
GGCAATGGCGCCGGCGTCTGCTGCGGAGCCAAAAAGCGCGCGCTAGCACGTGACTACGGCGCCTCAGCCAATGTGAGGCTCGATTCTCCTGCGGCGCGCCAGGAGAGGAGGAGTGTCGGAAAGTTCAAAGCTTTTCGCTACTTTTGTTTCATTGAGGGGCTTTAGGCTCGGCAAGGCGAAATCACCCCTTCCTTCTCCGGTGTAAGCCGGAGGCGTGGTGTCTGTGGAGTGCGTCACGGGGCGACGTCATGGCCCCGCCTTCAATAGAATTCTTTTCTTGGTTTTTGCATTTTCTCCGCACACTGAACGATCGAGAGGCGCGATCGGCTCGACCACCTAGACTTGTTAGCGAGCGCATCCTTTCATACATCTGTTTGTCATTCCCAGTTAACGAGCCACCTTTTCATTTTCTTTTAGGCCTCCCCACCGTTTCACGAGCGGAGGGGCGGAAGTCGGTTGTGTTCGAAACACACGGCGAAGCGCGGACCCGGCAACCGCCCGTTTGCTTTTCTCCATGCGTGTTTGTGTTCTGTGTGTTTGTGTCTTTTCTCCGCTCCAAAGCATATGTCATTCATTGGAGTCAAGGCGTACGCAAGATGCACGAAAGATAAGCGGTGTGTGTGCGGAGCGGTCAAGTGGGCGAGCGAGGGAAAGGCTCTGCTGCACTACTAATTAAAACCTTGTTTTGGGGGGTTCGCATAGAAGAAAAGAAACTGAGAAGGGAGCGCGCACGCAGAGCGTCTCGTGACGTGATCACGGCGGGGGGGGGGGGGGGGGGGGGGGCGAACTAACTCCCTCAGTTTTACTATTTTTTTAACTTTTTATGGCTAGGGTTCAAGGCTGTCGCCGTACGCTCCCTCCGCAGTTTTTTTTTTGTTCCTTCATGCGGGTTTGTAGGCATGAGCCAGAATAGAAGGCGCTGCGGGAAAGCCTTGTGCAGACGACGCGACGCCAAGGCTACGCCCAACCTTCTCCCGTCAGTCAGAACGATGCACCAATGGAGTGCCTTTAGCGAAAGTAGCCCCCCTTGACGTCAGCGGGGTGCAGAGTAGTGGGCCGGGCCCGTTTTTGAAGGAAGGAAAGAACGAACGGGCTTTGATTTGAATTTTCGCAGCTTTTCGGGGCGCGCATGGCTCTAGTATTTTGCAGAGGTTATCTTCGATGCCTCAGCTATGCAGTGGGCTTGTTTTTCAAAAATGTCCGCACCCTGGGCAGTGGCCCTTTAAGAACGAAACGGCACATACGCTCAAAGGAGGCCCTCCAGATAGTAACGTCGACCGTACAGCTTTCTGTGGCTACTCAGCCAAGGCTCAACAACAGAGGGAAGGAAACGGTCCTTTGTTCCCGTGCTGGGCATCCTTATCCGGAACAAGGATCACCCCACCTCTGACGCCCAGCTCTCCAACTTTTCCCCTTCACCCTTCCGGAACCATAGACCGAATAAAGGAAGCCCCACTGGCTTTGGCAAGGGACAGGCAGAAAAAGAAGCATGCGGAACCACCCACATCCGGCGTAACACTTTGCCGCCGCACACCAGCGCCTGCGCGCTGCTTGGCTACTGAAGTTCACACCAGAAAAGACAAAATAGCGATGTTATCAGAAAGACTGCCGGCTGTACTCGGGCGGCGACAAAGCATGCCTGCCCACGTAGCGCGCTTTCGGCAACGGCGCTGGACGCGGGCGCGCCGGGCGACGAACTGCACTGCTCTCTGGCTGCCCTGGTCGTCGCTAGGCCTGTTTCGCATCGAAGCCGCGGTGGGCAGCGCTTCGGAAGTAGCCTGGGTTATAATAAAATGCCTGCTTTTGGCATCGCTTTACTGTCAACAGCATCGTCTCACAACAAAAAATATGGTCATTGTAGCGGTGCGCTCGGCAGCGGAGCTATATAGCGGACGCCAGGCGCGCAAGCCGGACCGCAACGGCCGGGCAGCGGCGGTTGTGGCAAGAAATTTGCTCGTATTACAGTTGCTGCTTCTACCAGCAACTCGGCATTGTTCAACGATCCTCAAAAATGATCTATTTTCCACACTTCTTGCTCCCAAAGTTTATTATTTACGTGAAGAAAAATCTTTAGCTCATTTTTATGACGCCAGCGGACGGGATCCAGGTTTGCCGGCCGGCCTGCAGACTCGCTGTATTTCACATTCGCACCAGAAAAGACAAAACAGCCATGCTATCAGAAAGGCTGCATGCTATATTCGAGCAGTGGCAGCATGCCGAGCTATCGGCAACGACGCCGCCTGCGGACGCGCCGGGCGATGAACTGCGAGGCTTGCCGGCGGCCCTGGTCGTCACTAAGCCTACCTGGTTTTGCATCGATACTATCGATACCGCAGCTGAGGGAGCTTCGGAACTGGTCAGCGCTGTAAAAGGTACTACTCTCGTCACCCCTTTAACTGTGAACCTGTCCCATAATAAAATAAAGATATGCTCGATTTCCGCGACGCCAGCGGAGCTAGCTAATGCGACCAGGCAGTAAATAAAGCGGTCATGGGATGAAATTTGCTTGTATCGCCGAATTAAATACTGCCAGCAACTCGGCATCAGCCAACGATCCTCAAAAATGATTCATTTTTGCCATTCATCTATTCCAGTGCTTGCTATGAGCGTGAACAAATAATACTAGCGTGTTTATCTGACGACGGCGGCCGGCATCCAGGCTGACAGGCCGGCCCCGAGAAACGCGCCCCCACGTCATTATGACGCTGGCGCTCTGCGCGCTCGCATTCTGCCTAGGTGGCTTTGATTTTGCCCCTTGTCAGTGCGACGCGCCGCGTGCGGCCTGTCATTGACATCGGTTGGGCGCAGGCGGCGAGCTGCTGTCAGTCGTTGTTACGCCGCTCGGAACGGCACGTAGCGCGCCCGGCAAGTAGCAGTCATGCCGAGAGCCCGCGACACCTCTGCCTGCCGGAGCCCCGACCGTGAACCTCCGAACCCGGTCGTGAACTCGAGTCTTCATCTCTATCGCAAGGAGTGGGTTGACTCGCAGCCGCATCTGCAAATTATGCCTAACCCTCTTCACGCTTCTGGAATATATTTTTCTGCAGCAAAGAACAGAAGCGCGGAGCCGATGCGCGCCGCGATTGCCGACTCGGCTCGTATCGAGTTCATGTAAACAGAGAGTCGTCGAGATGGGCTGACCTTGCTCAGCTCGATTCTCTGACTTAAACCACCGCTGTCAAGGAACACCACCTAGATAGGTTCACGTAAGCAAGGCTATGTCGAGCCACTGATACTGAACCCAAGGAGGATGGAGAAGCAGAACCGAAACCGAAACTGGTCCCAGGTCAGTGATGTATGACCACGCGCTGCAGTTTAACAGCGTGCAATTACGCGTGCAAATAATTGGAAAACCTTGTTTCACTTTGTGAATTTCTCATCAAGCTATTATTTTAGGGCAAACGAAAGTTGAAGATATCTGTACGTTTCTGAAGATCTTAAAATGACGTAGTCGAGTAGTGCGTGTGCCGGCCGACGGCGGCGCATGGTCGTTTCATGAGAACAAAAAGGCAGCGATTTCGAACGGGCTTTATTAAATGCAGACTCAACATTGAGCCGAAATATTTCGGAATCAGCATGTCTAATGCTCTTGGAAGCAGTAAAAATTAAAACCGGGCAGCTTCATTTTCTTTTCACAACCCCTTTAAAGCGTGAAACACGCAAATTCTGTTCGTTATATCCGATGTTCATTGTAAGTTGACTATCCATATAACAGCCAAAAATACTAAGGCCACTAAAAGTGGCGTTTATTTCTTATAAAAATTCATTATGCGCACCAGCTTGTCCAAAGCAGAGCCTGCTGCGGCTCTTTCCAGGGCTATCTAGGGCGGTTATTTAATCCTCGTCAAGACCCTTGCTGCCAACTATCAATTTTAGGAGACCTTCACCCCGCGACGTCACGAAAATGCGGTGGCGCTGATGTCAGTAACGACCTTCGCGCGGTAGGCAAAACAGGTTCCGCCTGCCTGTGCAGAGTGAAATGAAATTGATTTATAAAGGGAAAGGAGATAAGATGAACATAAAATCCTTCCGTCCGATTACGATAACATCTGTTATGTACAGGCTGGCAATGCAGGCGGTGAAATTAAAAATGCAGTCATGGGTAGAAGGGAATCGGATACTCGGAGGACTTCAGAATGGGTTCAGAAGGGGTAGGCGCTTAGATGATAGCCTGCATGTTCGTGCTTACCCAATGCATAGAAATAGCTAAGGCGGAAAACAGACCTCTGTTTTTAGCCTTTCTGGACATAAGCGGTGCATACGATAACGTGAACAGGAACTCCTGTGGAGCATATTGAAAGATTTAGGTATCGGTCATGAGGTAATGATTTTCTACAGGAAATCTACCGAGATAATGAAGTTAAAATTACATGGGAAGGGAAAAAAGTGCCAAAACTGTGGGGTGCACGAAGGATTAAGGCAAGGTTGTCCTCTATCACCGCCGCTGTTCATGCTCTACGTGATAAATATAGAAAGAAGGCTAGAAGAAAGTAATCTAGGTTATAATCTGTCGTCCGATCCTGGTCCGATCTTCCCACCATTACATCAAAAAATAACATTGTAAGTGACTTTGTTAACACGTGCCTAACCTTTGGCTTGTCTCAAGTCGTATCTGAACCTACTAGGCAAACTGATCATTCCTCCAACATTCTCGATCTCATTCTCACTTCCCACCCTGATAAAGTTTCTACGCCACTTCATTTACCCGGACTTAGTGACCACTCCATTATACTAAGCACATTTTCATTCCAAGTCCCAAGTTTGAAGAAAACCAAAAAAACACTTACATTATACGACAAAGGTAACTACGCTGCCATGAACACAGAACTAACCGATTTTGGGGCGTGGTTCGTCCATGACTTTTCAAGCCGGTCAGTAGAAACTAACTGGTCCCTTTTCATACACAAAATGCATCAACTAATAGATAAGCACATCCCTACTATCACGATCACAGAAAAATAATCGTCACCGTGGTTTAACAACGATCTGAAGCGCCTTAATAACAAGAAGAAACGGCTTTTCCGTACAGCCAGACGTGTGAACACTGACTGCTCATGGAAAAAGTACCATTGTGCTGAAAAAACATTCCAATCTCTGGTAAACCAAACTAAACGTTCCTTTTTTCATCAGTATTACCTTCTATGCTTCTCACTAATCCTAACAAGTTTTGGAAATCCATTAATCCTTCACGCAACACACCTATTACTTTACATGATGAGGACCATAATCTCATTCCGGAACATGATGTCTGTCGCGTTCTAAATTCTTTTTTCTGTTCAGTTTTTACTAACGAACCGGACGGCGAATTACCGCACTTCCCTGTCTTCGATCATCCAGCTATGCCAGACATTTTGTTCGATAGCAATGGTATTAGGAAACTAATTGAATCATTGAAAGTGTCATCGTCATCTGGCATTGATGGCTTGAACTCTAAAGTGCTAAAAAATACTAAAAACGTGGTTAGTGTCATTTTGTGCCATCTTTTTCAACAGTCATTATCATCAGGCGTGCTTCCGCAAGACTGGAAAATCGGTAAGATCGTTCCAGTCCCCAAGAAAGGTTCATCGTTTTCATGTAAAGACTACCGCCCTATTTCTCTTACGAGCATCTGTTCAATACTAATGGAACATATTATTTATTCTCACATCGTTAAATTTTTAGTTTCGCTCAAGTTTTTTCATCCTAACCAACACGGCTTTCTAAAAGGACTTTCCTGTGACACCCTTTTCGTTAATGACCTTAGCTCTCATCTTGACCTAAACATTCCCCTTGACTTTGAAAAAGCTTTTGATAAGGTACCCCACAAAAGATTACGTCTTAACCTTGCCCCCTTGGTGTTAAAATGGCTACAAAATTTTTTGACCAACAGAGCAATTTGTCTACGCCAACAAATCATCGTCACCTCTTTCCCCCGTTACTTCAGGTGTACCACAAGGCACAGTGCTTGGACCCTTGCTTTTTCTAATCTACATTAACGATCTTCCCTCTAACGTCAACTCGAACATCCGATTATTTGCCGACGACTGTGTAATCTACCGCCCTATTACCAGGAGAACTGACTCTGACACCCTCCAAACTGATCTAACCCAAATCGAAACTTGGTGTAAGCATTGGCTAATGTCCCTTAATATTACTAAAACATGCATGCTTTCTTTTCATCGCAGGCAATCCCATATTCCCTCAAAATATGTTCTTTTCGGTTCTGAAGTATCATCTGTTCTTTCCTGTATCTTGGCATCACCTTAACTCATACCCTAACATGGTCTTCGCATATCACGAACATCGCTAATGACGCTAACCGCACCCTTGGCTTCCTACGTCGAAATCTTCGTTTTACTACCCCTTCTATCAAATTATTAGCTTATAAAACATTCGTCCGACCTAAACTAGAATTCGCGTCAGCAGTATGGGATCCTCATCAATCTAACCTTTCTATAATCCTTGAAAAAGTTCAAAACCGCGCTATCCGTTTTATATATTGTGACTACTCTTACTATACTAGCGTGTCCTCTTTAAAATCCAGAGCATCCTTGCCTAACCTTGAAACTAGAAAAATATCTCGACTATGCCTATTCCACAAGTTCTATCATTCACCTTTAGGATCATCTATCATATCAACAGCTCATCGTCCTTCTAGCCGCAACAACCACATCAAGACCGTATACCCACCCGCTGCAAGAACAACATCTCATTTCCGTTCTTTTTTGTCATATCTCGGGACTGGAACGATCTGCCGCCGGAAGCCGTACTCATGAACTGCATCGACTTCAAGAAAAAGATTGAGGCCATCCTTATGTAATCAGTAATCTTTATGTATCCTGTAATCTTTATGTATCCTGATCTTTATGTACTCTGTAATCTTTATATAATCTGCATGTAATCCGCCCATCCCTCATGTAATGCCCCACAACCGGGGCCTTTGCGGTAATAAATAAATAAATAAATAAATACAGATTAGGCGGAAATGTAGTTGAGCAGCGACTCCCGGGTTCAATGTATGCGGACGATATTGTACTGTTAGCAGATAGCCAGGAAGATTTACAAACTTTGGTTAATTGCTGTGGAGACGAAGGAGATGCTCTAGGATTCAGTTTTAGCGCAATTAAATCAGGTGTGATGATTTTTAACGATACAACTGATCAGGTACTTACAATACAAGGCCACGAAATACCCAAAGTGGCCGAATACAAATACCTCGGGACATGGCTAAACGAAGGGCAGATATACACGGAAAAACATGAACAGGCTCTTAGGGCAAAAGGATGAAGAGACGCCGGGATAATGAAACATAGGGCATTATGGGGGTACAACAAATATGAAGTACAAAGAGGTATTTGGAAAGGAATAATGGTGCCGGGACTTACTTTCGGCAATGCGGTTCTGTGCTTAAGGGCAGAAGCTCAGTCGAGATTAGACGTAAATCAGAGAGCTGTTAGAAGATTAGCACCAGGTGCCCACGGCAAAACCACAAACGAGGCAGTACAAGGGGATATGGGCTGGGCATCGTTCGAAGCACGGGAAGCTAAGAGTAACATACTATATGAAGAACGCCTGAGGAAATTGGACGATAACAGGTGGGCAGCTAAGGTATTTAAATATTTATACAGAAAGAGCGTTGACTCACAGTGGCGGAAAAGAACTAGAAAACTAACCAGTAAGTATGCAGGTCACGAGGACGGAGAAAGAAAGAGCATTAAACGACAGGTTAAAAACGCGGAAGTTAAAAGTTGGATGAATTCAATGGAACACTATATCGATACTGGAAAAGGCAGATCAGGAAAGAATTTTTCTATGATAACTCAAGAGGCAGTGCCCTACTTTTTGAAGCTAGGTCAGGGTGTCTTAGAACGCGCAGCTACAAAAAGAAATTTAACGAAGAAGATGACACATGTGCAGTGTGTGGTAGATCTGTGGAAACAATTGAACACCTCATAATCAAATGTGATGGTATCCATCCGGATGTCGATGCAGGCACTGTCACTCTTCCTGAGGCCCTAGGGTTTAAAGATAACAATGATCATGTAAATAGATCTGCAGTGGAAGTCAGCAAAAAGAGATGTGGCATAAGGTTTGAGTCCGTCCGTCCCGTCCATCCCGTCCCGTCCAGTCTCGTCCGTCCATCCGTCCATCCGTCCATCCGTCCATCCATCCATCCATCCATCCATCCATCCATCCATCCATCCATCCAATGTCGAAAAGAAACCCGGATTCTCATTGCTTCGCACCGGGATGCCGCAGCGGATATCCGGGTGCACCCAAGGCTTCCCTTTTCGCTGCTCCAAGAAATGCAGAACTGCGGAAGAAATGGGAGCACAGTTTGCGCAGGCAGAGTCTTCGGCTGTATGTGAGCATCATTTCGAGCCTCATTGCATTTTGCGGGATTATGTCCACATGATCGAAGGCAACGAGGTACGGATCCCGCGTGGAAAGCAGTCGTTGGCCCCTGACGCTGTGCCTACTATTCTGCCCGGTTGCCCTGCTTACCTTTCTGCCCGATCTGCAAAACCAAGGCCAGGACGAAAAGACCGCCTGCGGAAAGCGCTCAAGTGCGGGGAAAAAAGCCGCGCCAGCATTTGCAAGATGGTTTAAACGGCGCCGCCGTGACTGACACTATGCAACATGAAGCTGCCGATGCCCCAGGGAGTCCTGAACCGTTTACAACCGGCCTACTTCACAAATTACAAGTTCCGTCGAAGCAGTGGTGTCGTCTTGAGCCTGGTGATTATACTGGCCATCATGCAGGTGTCGTATTTGCCACTACTGCAATTCGAAGAGAGGCAAGACTTGAAATAATTCACGAGAAGGCTGTCTGCTTCTGTGCCCGTGATGACGAAGTGTGCGCCCAAACATACGTCCGAGGTGTCTTGTACGAAGATAGGATTGTCCAGTCCCTTTCTGAAGAGAACAGTGTGCTCCAGGAAACTGACACAATCTGCATCTGCAAGGGAGCCATGTCGAAAGTTGATTTCAGTGAAGCGTCACAATGCTTAACAGAGAAGTTGCGGGCTTCAGCTACGTTGTTTGGGGAGGCTGTCTTCAGCAGAAAATGCTTGGCAAAAGTTTGTGCTGAAGGTAAGTTGTTATGTTTATTGCCCTTAAAGGTGTTACACTCTGAAGTTTCCTTTTAAGCATTAGTTTTTACAGCCAATCCATTTTCATTTGCAGGAGCAGTCTGTACTGAATGCAAGTCTGTTCGGAAGGCGGTGCTAACAAGGAAATGTGTGACATCACGCCAAAAAGTGCGTGTGCCAGCAAAAGGAGCCCTTTCTCAATGGCTGAAGCTTGAAAAACTAAAATCAGCGCGCCTCAGAAGCCATGTCACTGCCATGGAACAGAGACTTGCAGCAATGGAAGCCAAGAACCGAGCAATTGCTGAAGAGGAGTTTACAGCCAAAATTTCCTCATTTCCTTCAAAGCAACAAGAGGCAGTGCTTCACATGTTTAAGGAATCTTCACGCAAAAGCCAGAAAGGAATGAAGTTTTCAACTGAATGGGTTTTGGAGTGCCTTATTTTGAAAATGATAAGTGCAAGGCTCTATGAGCACCTGAGAAGAGAAAATATACTGGCACTACCAAGCAAAACAACGCTCCGCAAGTACTTGAAATGCTACGAGACAGGATTCGGGTTTAATAGTAAAGTTCTTGATGTGCTGAGCGAAAAAGCAAGAAGCATGGATAAGTTTAAGAAGCATGGGGGCCTCATTGTAGATGAGATGAAGCTGTCAGAGCATCTGTCAGTCACAACTGCTGGCCACATAGGTTTTGAGGACCTTGGTCCATTTACGTCACATGACGATAAGCACGATGTGTGTGACCATGGAATGGTGGTCATGTTTGTCCCTTTTGTAGGCAAATGGACGCAGCTTCTAGCTGCTTTTGCGACTAAGGGGAACATGGTCTTTGGTCGGCGTTCCTTCTTCATCGTCAATATGTTTGTCCCCGACCAGACGAGTTTTCGTCGAACTCTCGACTTCATCAATCTTCGCCGGGCGTACGGCCAACCCATCGTCACAAGCATCCGCCAGTACGTGTCCCTGATCACCCGCATCTCTTTGTTCAAAGGCTATATTCAGTGCAACCTGACATGCAAGTCCTATTCTGTTATTCCACGGTCCCTCCGTTTGATCCGTCCAGTCTGTACACGCTTTGGTCTGAGCGTTGTCGCCAAAGCCGAACGGTCGCTCCTTCAGGCCAGGATACTGGAATGCAAAGAAAAGCTAACAGTTCTAGAAAACGAGGCATTCTTCACTCGACGCCGCTTGGTATCACTCTACCCTGAAGAATTTGCCAGCATTCAGCTGCACGCCAATCACAAGGCAGCTGTACAGTCCCGGTGTGCTGAACTTGCACACAAAAACAAATTGCATTGCCTTCTTCCGCAACGCCCAACAACTGAAAAAGCAACGCCCACAACCGTCGTTAGAAACTTCTCCTCGTACAAACCTAGCAGCGCTGAAATGTCTGTTTTAAACCTTGGCCTCAATTTCAACACTTGACCTACTCTAGACCCCAAAAAACTTGTGTGTGCTGTGGAAAACGCGGTGAATCAAGTGGAAGCGTCGCGCCGCGATGAAGCAAGGACTCGTGCAGTCAGCGTCCTCTCCAAGTATCACCCAGGACAACACCTGTCCCCGCTTACCACAGAACAACAAAAAGCCGTGAAGAGCCTGCGAGACAACAAAGATCTCGTTATACTCCCCGCTGATAAAGGAAACAGCACAGTCCTCCTGAACTGAACCGACTACATAAGCAGAACGGAAAGCCTCCTGGAAGATGAAAGCACCTACTCCCGTCTTGACAAGGACCCAACCGCGAAAGTTCAGCGCGACTTGCAGAAACTTCTTTCAGGCGTCTTTCGTTTCGTTCCCCCGACCTACAAGCCACTCTACTTCACTCTGCTGTGCACCAACGGCTCAACCCCTGCTCTCTACGGTCTACCGAAGGTGCACAAACCTAGTATGCCCATGCGCCCCATCGTAGACTACAGTCGGTCCCCTCTTCACAGTCTATCTAGCTACCTTCATCGCATCCTCTCCCCTCTTGTCGGCCTTGGCTCAACGCACATTCGCAACTCGACTGATTTCATCAAGAAGGTAAGCGAAATAGCACCGGACGATGACGAGGTCATGGTCTCGTTTGACGTCAAGTCGCTTTCCACATGCGTTCCCGTCGACCTGGCCGTACAAGTTTGCTCTGCTGCTCTCGAAGCTGACAAGTCTCTACCTAAACGAACCCCCATTGAAGTTTTGGATCTCCGTAGGCTCCTGCAGTTTATTTATTTTTATTTATACAGAATACCCCTAAAGGCCCTCGAGGGGTATTACACAGGGGGGGGGCACAGGCAATTGAACAGAATAAAACAAAAGCACAAATATAAAACAAACAACAAAAGCACAAATAAGACACTTTGGATAACATAAGTAAGGAAAAGAATCAATCAAAAGCACAAATAAGACACTTTGCATGATATAAGTAAGCAAAACAATCAAAAGAATGGCAGCACGGCAAAGAACGAAGATTACTGCAGTATTAAATTTATACAAACAGAACACTAATACAATGAATCTTTTTAGTCAAACCCTGCAAAAAAGGAAGCCATGAACAAATAAAATAACAATGTATGCGAAGAGTTAAGCAGTAGTTATTGAAGATATAAGTTTAAAATATTTATCAGGATCAGTGGTGGTTGCGATATGTGAAGGCAGAGTGTTCCAGTCCATTATTGTGCGTGGTAAGAATGAATGCGCATAGATAAATGTTCTGCACGTGAAACGTCTAACTTTAAAGGGATGATCGCGGCGGTCAAAAATCGAAGGAGGCAAAGAAAAAAAGTCGTTATGAAGTGATGGATGATAATAAAGTTTATGAAAAAGTGATAGTCGTGCAATTTTACGGCGGAGACATAAATCCTGGAGACCTGCGCGTTTCTTTAAGGCTGTGATGCTGGTGTTACGTGAATAATCGGAATAAATAAAACGAACGGCGCGGTTCTGCAATGATTCAATGTTATTTATTAGGTAAGATTGGTAAGGGTCCCAAATAGCCGAGGCAGATTCAATTTTAGGTCGAATTAGAGTGGTATAGGCATGAGCACGGAGGTGAGGAGGAGCATGCTTTAGGTTATGTTTTAAGAGACCTAATGACCGATTAGCAGATGCAAGCATAAGGTTAATATGGTGGTTCCATGCTAAGTCTGAATCAAGGTGAAGTCCTAAGTATTTATACGTGGTGACTAGCTCGAGTGAGCTATTATTTAAGGAGTATGCTGTTTGAATTCGAGACTTTCGGTTAGTAAAATACATCAATTTAGTTTTTGAATGATTAAGTTGCATAAGCCAGGTTGAGCACCATGCTGTTACTGAATCCAGGTCAGATTGAAGGGGTTGACATCGGTGTTAGAATAAATTTTGCGATAAATTACACAATCATCAGCAAAAAGTCTGATATGGGAAGAAATGGAATCCGGTAAATCGTTGATAAATATTAGGAAAAGTAAGGGGCCAAGCACACTTCCTTGTGGGACGCCAGAGTGTACTTGGCTGAAAGACGAATTGTGGTTATTGACAGTTGTAAATTGAGACCTGGAAAAGAGAAAATCTTTAACCCATGCAATGACAAGAGGGTGAATATTAAGCAGTGCTAGTTTCATTAATAATCGGTTGTGAGGTACTCTGTCGAAAGCTTTAGAAAAATCAAGAAATATGGAGTCTACTTGAATGCCAGCATCAATCGATGAATGTATGTCTTGAATGAATCCGGCAAGTTGCGTTTCGCATGAGTAGCCTTTACGGAACCCATGTTGACATTTAAAGATAATGTTATGTTCTTCAAGATAGTTAATTACCTGCGAGTGAATTACATGTTCAAGAAGTTTGCAAACAGTGCTAGTTAATGAAATGGGCCGGCAATTTAGTGGTGAGGAACGATCGTCAGATTTGAAAATTGGCACAACTTTAGCTAGGCGCCAGTCCAGCGGAATCGCGCCTGATGATAGAGATTGTGAAAAAATAGCGGACAAGATGCGATGAATACCATCAATGAATTTTTGAGTATTTTGTTATTAAAGCCAAGGTGATCTGATGCTGATGTTGTTTTAAGCTTCCCTAGTAAGGATATGATACCGGTCTCACTGATACATATTTCGGACATTGATGTATTAGAAGTGCTGACAGAAATAGGAGGTAGAGGGAGATCTTCACGGGTAAAAACGGATGTGAATGCGTTATTGAAAAGTTCGGCGCATTCGGCCACTGGAACACTGCTGCCTTCCGCGTTGGTAAGAGCAATGTCAAGATGATTAGCGGGGTTTATTATCTGCCAGAACTTCCGTGGATTGTTTGTTAGCATTGCCGTAGGTCGTGTGTGAAGAAGTACCTACGTGCAGATATCAACTCAGACTGATATTCCTTATCACATAGTTTGTACCGCTGCCAAGATTCGGAGTGTCTGTTCTTGTCGGCTTGTCTGTAAAGGCGCTTTTTCTTGTTATTAAGGCGACGTAGATGCCTATTAAACCAAGGCGCTGTGTTAGTGCAAGGGATACTGATGACGGGTATGAATCTGTCAATGAGAGTAGCAAGTTTCACGCTGAACAGGTTCCAGTTCGTTTCCACGGAGCGTGACGAAAAATCGTGAAGAAAATGATCAGCAAAGGCTGACAACTGAGCGTTTATTTCACCGAAGTTTGCTCGGTTGTAGCACCTTATTTGTTTAGTACGAGTTACCTTTTTATGGGGCACAAAATTCAGGTTACCCGTGATTATGGAATGGTCGGAAAGGCCTTCTAAGAGCGCAATGTTGGAGCAAAGGTAAGGATCACTTGTCAAGATAAGATCGAGAATATTGGCTGTAGTGAGACAGGACTGGAGGAAAGCCTGAGCTTCAGGATCATTGGCAGGAGCTGTTAATGACGACCAGTTAATAGCCGGAAAGTTAGTCACCAAGTAAAAGTACCGTATTTACTCGCATAATAGGCGCACTTTTTTTCCAGAAAATCCGGCTCAAAGTTCGGGGTGCGCCTATTACGCGGGGTAAAATTTCCGGAAATTTTTCGACTCGCAAAATTGAACACACCGCGTAAACGCACTCGTGTACGGGCCGCACCCCGTTTTCCCGAAGAAAATGTTAAAAAAAAAAGATCCGTGTAAGGGTTGCACCGAAACTTTCCACGACACACGCGGGAATGGCCTTAGGAATGCACGCGCCGAGGCCTCCGCGATCGGCTCCGGCTGCGCGCAACGGGCGCTTGATCGCGGAGGCCACACACGCGGGCAGGAGCTTCCAGACGCCGCCCAGGAGGGCGCCCAAGGCCAAGCTTATCATCATCATCATCGCGTTCCTCCGCCGCGAGCTTTCGCTATCTATATCGCCATCAGCATCTCCAGCTCGTTTTTTTTTTTTTTGTTGCTTTCAAGTGCCGGGATTTGCGGTAGCGCGATAGTTATCGTGGTTTATGGCTTTGCCGCGGACAGCGTTGATGTTTTAGCTCGACGGGCAAGTTAACAGCTACATGGCTGGGAGTTTGCTCTCGAACGCGGCAAGCGTGCGGCAGGTCGGAAAATACGACGTGGCCGAGAAGTGCGGCAGTTCAGCAAAAACTTTGTTAAAATAAAGATTGGGGAGCGGGGGGTGGCGAGGCGTCGGCTTGCAATCGTGTAAATACAGTATTGATCACAGTGCCAAGTTCGGGGTGCGCCTATTATGCGCGGAAATAAAAAAATCTGATTTTTCGCGCCCTAACTAGGGGTGCGCCTATTATGCGAGTGCGCCTATTACGCGAGTAAATACGGTAAGCTCGAATTCGGGAAACGACAAGTAAGATCGCGTAGTAAATTAGAAAACTGACTTGCGAATGAAGAATTCATGTCCGGAGGGCGGTAAATGACGCCAATGATGGCGACCGTGGGACCATAACTCAACCGAACCCATACCGATTCTATGTACGACATGACCTCGATAGGCACAACAGTGAGCACTCTATTGACAGCCAGAAGAAGGACACCGCCACCTCTACGGCCCGTGCGGTCACAACGAAATATGTTGAATTCGGAGTCACAGGCGAAAACGACATCATCAGGAACCATGTCATTTAACCAAGTCTCGGTAAGCGCGATGACCGAGGAGCAGCATGAATCAATTAAAGAAGAAAGAGCTACATTTTTAGAAAGAACACTCCTTATGTTAGCGTACAGAAAACTGACACCGTAATTGGAGCAACGCTGCGCGTTTGGCCGCACGGGTGGTTTGCCAGCCACTTTACGAGAACTGGAAGGGATGCGTCAGGCAAGGGACACGCGCACTGCGCTACTGTTTTGATGATCCCAGAAATACGAGACACCATTGATAAGCAGTTTATCAAAAGACAAAAGGACCTTGTCACCTTCTTTTTTTACTGATTTGGCATACTTCCACAGTTGGCTGCGTTTCTCACGAACCGTTTTCGAGTATTCTCGCGAAATGCTGAAATCGGTATTTTTGAGTTTATAGCCCTTACTCATGAGCGTTTCGACTTCTTTTTCGTTGAACAGCTTTGCAATAATGGGTCTCTTTTTTTCCTGAGAAAAACGACCTATGCGGTGAGCACGGGCTAAGGAAGACAACGTGATACCAAGTTTGCTAGAACAGAATTCGCTCACAAGACGCTCAAAGTCTTCCCAAGTTTAAGACTCATCAGTGTCCTGAACACCATAAAAAAGAATGTTAGACCGGCGGGAACGATTTTCCAGGTCGTCAAGTTTTACTTGAATGTTGGATACATCGTTACAACTCGTGGCAGATACTGTGGTAGGCACTGACTGTTTTTGAAGTTCCAGTTCCTGCACACGGGTAGCTAGAGACTGTAAGTCACTTTGAAGAACTGGAATAGACTCGATTTTAAGTTCAAGTTCATGCACACGATCGTTTAAAGTCTTCATTTCATTTTGCAAGCCAATATGAATTGTAAGAATCTTGTTAACACTTTCGAGGATATTCGTGTGGTTCATCTCAAGCCTTTGAACAGTTTCATATACCAGTTCGAGCTTTTCCTCTTGGCCCTTCGTCATAGGGCCTGGGTTGGTTTCAACGTCCCCACCCAGGACCAAAATGCGCCAAATGTACACTGCCGCCGAGCGGAAACGTTTCAGAATATGGGGTGGCCACGACACTGCTACAAGACAGACATCATCATCACGGTAACAAGAACACTCGTAATAACCAACCTGGAACAGCAGGAACGGTGAGTGGCGAGGCATTTCGTGAGCAGTGCCGTGGCCCAAGGGGGCGGTGAAATCCGAGTGCTTTATGTAGGTGTCCTCGTCAGCTGATAATGTAGCATGTTGCCAGGCCCGAACGACGAAAGTGTCCAATAATGGCAGGGGTGTGCACAGATGATCGGATGAGCAGCCGCAGCCGTCCAGAAACCAGCTAGCGCCGCAAAGATTGCGGAACCGGCCGGCAAGTCGGTGAAACAGGCAGGTGATAGCCGGTGAGCAGCAGCACCTGGAACAGCAGGAACGGTGAGTGGCGAGGCATTTCGTGAGCAGTGCCGTGGCCCAAGGGGGCGGTGAAATCCGAGTGCTTTATGTAGGTGTCCTCGTCAGCTGATAATGTAGCATGTTGCCAGGCCCGAACAACGAAAGTGTCCAATAACGGCAGGGGTGTGCACAGATGATCGGATGAGCAGCCGCAGCCGTCCAGAAACCAGCTAGCGCCGCAAGATTGCAGAACCGGCCGGCAAGTCGGTGAAACAGGCAGGTGATAGCCGGTGAGCAGCAGCACCTGGAACAGCAGGAACGGTGAGTGGCGAGGCATTTCGTGAGCAGTGCCGTGGCCCAAGGGGGCGGTGAAATCCGAGTGCTTTATGTAGGTGTCCTCATCAGCTGATAATGCAGCATGTTGCCAGGCCCGAACGACGAAAGTGTCCAATAACGGCAGGGGTGCGCACAGATGATCGGATGAGCAGCCGCAGCCGTCCAGAAACCAGCTAGCGCCGCAAGATTGCGGAACCGGTCGGCAAGTCGGTGAAACAGGCAGGTGATAGCCGGTGAGCAGCAGAACCTGGAACAGCAGGAACGGTGAGTGGCGAGGCATTTCGTGAGCAGTGCCGTGGCCCAAGGGGGCGGTGAAATCCGAGTGCTTTATGTAGGTGTCCTCGTCAGCTGATAATGTAGCATGTTGCCAAACCCGACCGTCGAAAGCGTCCAAAATCGGCAGGGGTGCGCACAGATGATCGGATGAGCAGCCGCAGCCGTCCAGAAACCAGCTAGCGCCGCAAGATTGCGGAACCGGTCGGCAAGTCGGTGAAACAGGCAGGTGATAGCCGGTGAGCAGCAGCACCTGGAACAGCAGGAACGGTGAGTGGCGAGGCATTTCGTGAGCAGTGCCGTGGCCTGGATAACACTTATTTCGTCTTCCAAGGACGCTTTTACAGTCAACTTCAGGGCACACCAATGGGTGCCTCTATATCAGTGACCGTCGCTAACCTCTGTATGGAATCCGTCGAGCGCCGTGCCCTTGAAAACGTTTGCATCACCTCCTAGAATTTTCCTGAGATATGTCGACGACTGCTTTTGCCTGATTCGTAATTCTGACTTAGCCGCCTTCTTGCACCATTTGAATTGTATAGAACAAGCAATAGACTTCACTACCGAAGAAGAAGCGAATGGTGCGTTGCCCTTTCTGGATGTATTGATAAAGCGGGAAAGCAGTAAGCTCAGTTTCAGCGTTTATAGAAAACCGACCCACACCGGAAGATACCTCAACTTTAATTCGGTTCACCCTGCTACACAGAAGAAATCAGTCGCTATGTCCTTGTTCAAACGATCGCAACGCATCTGCAAGACCAGACCATTGATTTTCAAACTGTACGACAAGAACTTCCAAGCAACAACTACCCGACCTCATTTGTGCAATCTGTGGAAAAACAGTTATGTCGCCCAGCAGGCGATACCCCTCTGTCACCCTTGAAACGTGCTGCCGTGCCCTATGCTCCCGGACTAAGCGAGGCTTTAGCACGTATCATGCGCACCTTTATGTGTCCATATCGCCCACGTTCCGACAAGAAAACTGCGCCATGCGTTGGTAAACATCAAAGACCCCCTTCCCAAAGAAAAATATCCTGGAGTAGTGTATAAGGTTCCTTGTTCCGACTGTGACTACGCATACATTGGCGAAACCGGAAACTTCCGAGAGGTGGCTAAAAAAACACAGTAACGATATACGTAACAAAAAAGTGGATTCCAATGCTATCGCCGAGCACGTAGTATCTACAGGCCATGACATCGACTGGGGTCGGGCACATGTGCTTTCAACGGAAAAGAAGCTACGCCCTCGCCTGCACTTGGAATCATTAATCATCCAAACTACTAGTCACACCCTCAACCGCAACGATAGAAATCTTAACCCAATCTACGCACGCTCCCTGCGCCCTCTTTTCAAGCATATGTAATGCCACTGAGCTGCTTGCTTCATTTCAATGTGAACAAGGTACGGGAGCCGAAACGTCTGTTTTTGTTTTTTCTTTGGTCGGCGTTCCTTCTTCATCGTCAATGTTTGTCCCCGACCAGACGAGTTTTCGTCGAACTCTCGACTTCAGGGGAACATCAAAGGAAGCCTCCTCACTAAGATTATGATTGAAGCAGTCATTTTAGCCGAAAAAGCAGGGCTGAAAGTTGATTTTATAACATCAGATGGGGCCACATGGAACCGCCGGATGTGGACGCTAACAGGCGTCAGTGCATCCTTGATGAGCATCAAATGCAGTGCACCGCATCCTGTCAGCCCAAAGCGTCGCCTTTTTTTTCTCTCAGACTTCCCGCATCTAATCAAATGCCTGTGCAACGGCCTGCTTGCTTCGGACTATACGGTGCCAGGTGGCCAGGTAAGTATTCACAGTGTTGAGCTGCTCCATACAATGTTCTTGATATGCTCACTTGTCAACATACACCGGGCATTCAAACAGAATATGCTGCACTGTTTTGATTGAGTGCGGGACCACGCATCTGCATGTTCTCTCTAAGTATTACACATGCTTTACATGGCCCAGGCGCTATTTCTCACCATATGTAAGGCTGTGTTTGATGAATTTGCTTATTTCACAGCTGTGTAGCATATTTGTGCATTGCAGGTCTCAATGAAAGCAGTGCGGAAAGCAGTCGCTTTAGATGGAAGCAATGTGACTTTACAGGCGATGCCCGGAATCGATGCCAGCCACACAAATCCCAATAATTTTGAAAGGATGAGAGTCTCTCTTGCCTTTCAACTTTTCAGCGAAAAGGTGATTAATGGACTGCGCCTGTACAGAAACGAAATTGAAGAAACCTGCGGCAGCATCGGAGCCACACTGACTTTTTTCGAGTGATTACTCTGTGCAATTATGTGTAATTCTGCACTAGCTCTTTAAAATATATATAACTTAAAAGGGAAGGTAACATGTTATGAGGTCTAATGTTTTGATATGCACATTCTTATCATTTTTTGCAGGAACCTCCGTGACCACATTCACATAATGACCTCACGGTTCCCTGCTGAGGCTCTGCGACCAAACAGCGCATCTGTAGACAAGTTGCAAGCCATGCTTAAGGAATGGGAGCTTCAAACCAAAGGACAGCGGGGCTTTCTGAGCCAGTCAACTGCAACTGGACTGCGTGTGACTGTGACATTGCTTAAGTACCTCCCAGAAGAAGTGGGTTTCAAGTACCTCCTGACCCGCAGAACAAGCCAGGACCCTGCCGAGCACCTTTTCGGCATTGTGCGGCAATCTTCTGGCTGCAACACGCACCCAACGCCACAGCAGTTTATTGTTACTGTAAACTGTTTAGCTTTCAGCAGTCTTGCACGTTCCGTGTCAAAAGGTAATTGTGAACCAGGTGTTCTTAGTGCACTGTTAGGCCCAGATGCTGCTGAGCAAGGCACTTCTGCTGGGAACCACACACTGGTCGATAAGTTCCTGGATGCAGGAAACCTAGAGGCAGCAGAGGCAGTGCTGTTGAAGGCATCCCCAGATCATTCGGGATATGCTGTGGCATCAAGTGACAGCCGGATTATATTTTACATAGCAGGTTATGTCGCATGAAAGTGTATTTTGAAGACTGGCTGCGAGAACTGCCTCCGTATGCTGTTGATCAGCAGAGAGAAGTCTCAGAACTTGAACTTGGCACAGTTCACTCGTCTTAAAGATAATGGGGGCCTGCTATACCCATCCAGTTCACTGTACCAGTTCGTAGCAGACCTGGAGAAGGCCTTCACAAGATGCTTCAGCCTGCTCGAGCTCCACGCTGAAAGCATATTGGATGTGATCAGTGTCATAAAGGTGAAACAAAATTCTCGCCTTGGCTGCACCGACCATTGCGAGGATGTTTCTGCCTCGTTTATGGCATTTTATGTCACAACTCGAATGCATTTTTTCACAAAGAGCATCAACAAAAGTAATAACAAAAGGCATCGAAGTTTTTGAAACTCAGCAGATGCTAGTAGGTTAACTTGGCTAACTGTTTGTGTGGTGTGCGTGAATAGATCTGACAAGGCTCTGCTGTGCACCTCAGATCAGAAGTTATGCCTCGTGAATAGTGTTTTTATGTTGTAAATATCCCCTAATAAATAAAGAAAATCTAGGCACGTATTTGGCCTCCCTACTCCGTGTGTTTTAAAAAAGTTATTCTTGGCTTTTGTTACTTTCTTGCCCTTCGTGAGAAAAATAATAGTGACAAAACTTTGTGTACAGTAATGTTCTGCTAAAAACAAAACGTTTGCGCAATCACTGCAGTTTTTTTTTATATACAAATGATAGCACTTTTGAGTTGAGGACATGGAACTACAAGGCTGCCCTAGCCTTCTTTCTCGCGGGGAAGAAAATATACAGTCTGCGCGAGTCAAACTTGAATGCAGAAAGGGGTATTGTAAATGAAACACAGACGCAGTGTGTGAAGACTGGACGAGGACTCCTGTAATCTTGTGCGTTTGGTCTGTGCCATCGCTTTTTGTATTCAAGCTATGCACCAGCATGTCCTACTCTAGCAGAAAATACCAGTCCGTAAAACGAGTACGCCATACGCGAGCAGCGGGTGCAATACCAGAGCCATTGAAGCATACAAGCATTTGTTTAAGCGGGTGATCAGTAAAACCATAGTACCAACATTACACTTCACCAAGCGGCTGCATATTAACGTCTGTGACACCCTAAACGCCACATCTCGAAAAATTAGCTGCGCGATGCCATTGGCGCCCAGCCAACAGAGTGGCAGTAGCACTAGGAAAGGTTGCAGTGGCGCCACCTCGCGTTGTCTATGTGAACCGGCTTGCCTCTGGGTTGCCGCTCGTGCCACTAGGAGATATTTCTAGTTCACTATAATCAGGGTGTCGAACTGGAACCGAACCCGAATTTTTGCCCGGAACCGAACCGAACCTGAATTTTTTCAGCCACCTTGGAACTGAACCTGAACGGGAACGAATGGGAGGAAGCATTCCGAACTGGTTTGAGGCACTGTTAATTCCGACCCACTTTTGCTGCTGACTTCAGTTTTTTCTTTTTTACCACTGCGTGTAACGCGCTTTTCTCGTTTGTTCCAAAAGCGCTACTGCACACCGCAAACAACATAACCGTATTGCAAGATTGTCGCTTGCAAAGAGAACAAAAACAAGGAAAAATATATTGCCACATGCATCACACTAATCTTCGTTTTCGGGCTAACCTTTAACCTCGAACACGGGTGGCTACGGCGAACTGCGCAATGGTGGCGCCCATGGAGAAAGTTGCTCCGTTCGAGAAGTTTAATTCGGAAGTTGAATAAATAAGTTAATAAATATCATACTCATGTACAACTAAACATCGAAATCGTAAATTCTCCAAAAAAACGTGACGCAAATTTCATTCCTATTGTTCGACTGCATCGCCATGAGTCGCATGGCACTTGCACGGCAGCCGTATTGGATGCAACGCCAGCAGGTGCAATTTAGTCAACCGAGACGTGAATATGATAAGTCGACGCTGATGGTGGGAAAGCCGCCTTGGGCAGAAATCGGCCGGTCCATTCTTCAGTTGTATCTGAGCCTATAATAAAAATATTTCCTTGAGTGAATTTTTTCCTTCGTCTTGTGTTTCTTTTGTCCCTACAGTGACGTGTGCTTTTATTTTCCTTGAAAAGTTAAATTATGCCAGGAGGTAAGCTCCGATGTTGATGCGTGAAGGAATGGGTGAAGCACGGAACTAACTGGAATTGTAGACGGAAGTATTAAGTCACAAACTCAATTTGGCGATATATCGTGCCGTACTTACTACTGCGCTTTCGAAAAAAGAAAAGAATAGGATTCATAGGCATTCGCATCAGTGATGGTGGGTAAACGGAAGACCGTTTACAAAGGTCGCACTGACAGTTTGCCATCCATTACATACTTAGAGCCCATTAGCGACCATAAAGTCATTCAAGCAGATTTTTCTGTCCGCACCGAGCGCCATGAAACACAAAAGAAAACAATCACCCTGTATGACAAGGGTAACTACAATGCCATTAATCATGAACTGAGCATTTTTCTCCCACTCTTCGAAGCCGGTTATAACCAGAGATCTGTTAACGAGAATTGGCTAATATATAAAGATAAACTTCATGAACTAACACAAAAATTTATCCCTAGAATAACTTTTCGTGAAAATCGCTCTAAACCCTGGTTTTCTAAGACACTAAAAAGACTGGAGAATAAAAAGAAGCGGCTTTTTCGCGCTGCCAAATTTAAAAGCAATTCTGAAGCGTGGGAGAAGTACTTTTCAGCCGAAAAAGAATACTTGACTTCCGTCACCAACGCTAAACACTCATTTTTTAACAGCGACCTACCGCGCATGCTATGCGATAACCCCAAAAAATTTTGGCGCATCATCAATCCCGCACCATCACACTCAGTCACTCTCACTCATGCATCCGGTATTCAAGCCTCCGACACAGAATGCGCTAACATCTTCAATACGGCGTTCTCGTCAGTTTTCACCCAGGAGCGCAACCCGCCTCCAAGGATACCTCCTACTAATGCCACCTCACCGATGGACGCAATAACTTTTTCTTCAACTGGCATCTCATCTTTAATTGAGAAAATGAAACTTTCCTTGTCAGCCGGCATCGACGAGATAAACACTAAACTACTAAAAAACACGAAATGTATCAGTGCAGTGTATCTTGAATTATTGTTTTCGCAATCACTCTCTACAGGTCTCATTCCGGAAAACTGGAAAGTTGGGAAGGTCGTTCCACTCTACAAATCAGGTGACAAAAATTCCCCTCTGAACTACCGTCCTATTTCTCTAACTAGCGTCCCCTGCAAGATCATGGAACATGTCATATACTCTCATGTAATGGACTTCTTAGACGCTAACAATTTCTTCCATCCATCCCAGCACGGTTTCCGCAAGGGGTATTCATGCGAAACACAACTAGCCATGTTCCTCAACGACTTACATGCTGACCTGGACGCTAACCTTCAAGTTGACGCCATCTTTCTGGATTACGCTAAAGCATTTGATAAAGTTCCACACCAACGTTTCATACAAAAGCTTTCTATTCTAAACCTTCATCCTAACGTGCTAAACTGGATCAAGGCCTTCTTAAGAAATCGGTTTCAGTCAGTCATTGTCAATAACCAGTCTTCCAACCCTCTCCCTGTAACATCCGGCGTCCCACAAGGCTCTGTTCTTGCACCCCTATTGTTTTTAATATATATTAACGATCTCCCATAGTATGTATCCTGCCAAATTCGAATGTTCGCTGACGACTGCGTAATTTACCGCCAAGTAACAAACATAACTGATCAAGAAGCCCTCCAGCAGGACCTTAACCAAATTGAACAGTGGTGCGCAGATTGGCTTATGACCCTCAACCCTAGCAAATGCAAGCTTCTTTCCATCACCCGTCGCAAAAAGAGTCATGCCTTCCAATACAAAATCGCTAACGAGTCCGTAGAATCTGTAACATCTTTCAAATACTTAGGCGTCACATTATCTAATGACCTAACATGGAATGCACATGTTGCTAACGTGATATCATCGGCTAACAAAACTCTGGGATTTCTTAAACGTCACCTTCGCCTCACCTCACATCACGTTAAATTGCTCGCCTACAAGTCACTCATTAGACCTAAACTTGAATATGCATCCGCCATATGGGACCCGCATCATATTAACCTCGTAAACGACCTAGAAGCTATTCAAAACCGCGCTACAAGGTTCATTCATTCTTCTTACTCCTACGACGTCAGTATTTCAGCCTTAAAAACCAAATCAGCACTATCGCCTCTTTCTGTTCGTCGTCGCATAGCCACGCTATCACTGTACCACAAGTTCTTTTACTCATCACTTAACCGTGCCCCTTATATCACGCCAGCATCATGCATTTCCCACCGCACTAGCCACACGCTTCAAGTTTTTCGCCCACGTGCCCGAACTGTTACTTTTTCAGCCTCCTTCTTCCCACGTGCAGCTAAAGATTGGAATGGCCTTCCCCAGCATATCGTCGACATCACCTGTCCATCATTTGCAAGCAATCTAAACAACATTTTTTGTTCATGATCACAAATAGCATTTGTCTTGTACCTTTTCTGCTAATCCCACCCCTTATGTAATACCCCTCGAGGGGGCTTTAAGGTAATAAAATGAAATGAAAGCTAGAAGTGCCATAATGAGGAAAAACCAAACTAATGAGTAACATGCTCTGCTGGTCGCGTAGTGACGACGGAGGACGGGGCGGAAACCCCGAGAAGCAGAAGGAGGGACGGGGTCGAGTGGAATGAAGGGACAAGCGACTGGGCCCAAAGAGAAAAAAAAAAAAGAGAGAGAGAGTGAGAGAGGGAATGGCAGTAATGGTGCAATCGGTGACCTGCAGCGCGAGAAAATAAAAGAAAGAAAAGCTGGCAAGGAAGAGGGAAGAGGCTAGCTTGGACTTGGAGAAGTAATACAGGAAGTAAAAAAGGAGGAAAAAGTTAAATGGAATCTTCATTTCAATGCCCCTCGTGTGGACGGTACCACTAATGAAACACAGGCTCCCTGAAACTGCACGTCTAATCTTTATTCAAAGAAAAAATGCATCTCTACCATCGCAACCATGGCTCGATCGGAGAGTGCGCGCAGGCGCCAGTGGGGGTCCAAGGGCTAACTCCCTACCCAGTTGCGACCGCGCCGTAGTGGAGATTAGTTTGTTAAGGACGCGCTCAAGTGCGTGAGTATTCCTTCTAGCTTCTCGGAAAGGCTAATAAGTCGCAGATGGAGGAGTGCATAGCCGTTTTCCTCGCCTATTCGCAGCACTCTCTGCTCCGTGAGGTTTTGTAAAGATCGTAACCAAGACTTTTTTTTATGTGGCCGTGCCATTGATTTTCAAGCTCGTACAGGCCCGCTGCAGATTGGGTTACTGCAATACCAGACAAGAGTAGACCCTACATGTGACCTTACTGAAGCTGCCCTTTTTAAACGAGATAAGAACAATCAGTGTTTACGATATTGAAGAAGGAAGAAAACAGTAAATAAATCCTGCATTCAGCTATTTCCGCGACGAACTTCAAGGGCTCAAAGGCAAGAGCCCAATGAAATGGCTTTCAGGGTTGTCTCTGGCCGCAGAAACCCGTGGAAGAGTGGCGCATGGTGTGAGGTCGGCAGGCGGCTGCCGAGGCCTTGGGAGTCGGGACAGAGGTGTCCTTTTTATTTTGATTTTTGTCTGCATTCGTGTTTTCTTAAAATTGGGAAGGCGACAAGGGAACGAGGGGGGGGGGCACAACCTGGTGCTCTCTGAGGGCGCAAACAGTGAGCTTTCTATTTCCTCATTAAAGACTGCATTTTTAAGTCGTCACTGAAAGTGCCGATTATGTCACAAGTCACCGCAGCAAGTGGGAATCCCTCTTCTAGTGTATGCCTGAATGCTATCCATAATGGCCTTTTATACAATGCACGACTGGGTGAGCGGCTCTGCCTCAGGATACTGTGTTTATTCACTTCTCGAGAAGCCACGTATGCTTCCCATTTGAAGCGGATAAAAGGACAGTGAATGAGACGGACACACGCAGGTTACACACAGTAGATTTCTGCTTCATGTCAAATATTCATATATACCGTGTGTCCCAAAAATGACTGATGGATTTTGAAAATCAATAAAAAAAAAGACGGAATGAGATAGAATTGTATTGTTTGCAGCCTTAAGCTTAGGAAATCAGGAAATTTTATCTTCAAAATTCAAATAGCTATAAAAATAAAACATCTGTAAGAAAATTTTGCTAGGACTGTTGCAAAAAACTAAAGAATCACATTTTCAATGTAACCACCAGATACTGCGACAACATGGCGCAGTCTGAGGCAAAAGTTCCCAGACACCCAATGTAACATGTCACTTTGAATTGCCTCACATGTACAGATGTGCTGCTTCAGCTCCACAATTGTTTGTGGAGTTTGGTGGTAAACCAAATCTTTCAGGTGCCCCCAAAGGAAAAAGTCGTAGGGCGTCAAGTCTGGCGAATAAGGAGGCCATGCCATGCCACTTCCTGTATGCTTGTCGTAATCCAAGGCAATCGCAAGCTCACTGAAATGTTCATTCAAGAAATCAAATACTGCACGCGATCAGTGTGAACGAGAGCCATCTTGCATGAACCAGGAGGCATTCGGAAGGTCCTCCAAAGCGGTATGAATCGTAACAAATTCTTCCAGTATCCCAAGATATCGTACAGCATTCACCGGTTGCTCTCGAAAAAACGGCCCTATTATTCCTTTTGAGGGAACCGCAGCCCATACCAATAATTTTGGTGAATGCAGGGATGATGGTTCAGCAATATGAGGATTTTCACTTCCCCAAAATCGCGAGTTCTGCTTGTTGACGTAGCCATCGACGTGAAAATATGCTTGATCCGAGAACCATGCCCATAAAATTCACCGATTTCCTAAGCGTAAAGCCTCAAGCAATACAATTCTATCTCATTCCGTCTTTTTTTTAATCGATTTTCAAAATCCATCAGCCATTTTCGGGACACACGGTATATATATATATATATATATATATATATATATATATATATATATATATATAGGTTGCGAGAGCATGAAGTACTTAACTGCTTAAAGGAGTATATTGTCACCGTACGAACCATTCAGTGGCGCCGTACCACGGCCGAACTGTTTAAGCTGGGACTTGCCAAGCCTTGGGCACTCGAGGTACTCGAAGATCATCTTCTTCCTCGCTCGAGCTGCCTGCTGGCTGGCACGCCCACCTCGTCTAATTAGAACCTGGTCTGTTTCTTCAACCGTTTGTCGGTGACATATTTGGTGGAGGTGCTGGGTAGCGTCCCATGTACTCTGACTGCGAGGACTCTCTTGACGCCTGTTATCCATCCGTGGACTCAACACCCGTCCACAAAGCTAGCCGCCGCCTGCGAGGCCTACAACCAGAGTTCGGCCAACTAGCAGCGCCGGTAAGAGCGGTAAGAGCAATGACATCAACCGTGGCTAGCCAGACAACTCAGCATTCCGGGAATGCCCCGCCATTCGTCCTTCACGCACCTCAGTCGCCGCCACCGTTCCACGGGGACAGGTTCGAGGACGTAGAAGATTGGTTGGCCAGATTTGACTGAGTGGCGGGTTTCAATGAATGGGACGGCGAGCGCAAATTGCGCAACATATACTTTGCGCTGCAGGACTCGGCCAAAACATGGTTCGAGAACCACGAAGCTTCCTTCACCACCTGGGAGGCTTTTCGTCGAGAACTCCTAGCGAAGTTTACCACCAGCGAAAGAAAAGAAAAGGCTGAAATCGCTCTGCACTCGAGGTCCCAGCAGTCCAACAAGAGCGTCGCGATATTCATCGAGGACGTGACGCAACTGTTCAGTCAGGCCGACCCTGCTATGCCAGAGGCGGAGAAGGTGCGCCACTTAATGCGCGGCGTAAAAGAACAGCTATTTGCCGGACTGGTCCGTGACCCGCCAAGAACAGTGGCAGACTTCACAAGGGAGGCAACGAGTATCAAGCGCTCTCTGCAGGAACGGGGCGCGCACTACGGACGTGAAGCTACTGTAGCAGCTGCTTCCCAGGACACGCCTACGTCGCAGCCCGCTGATGAGCTTCGGGAGCTTGTAAGAAGCGTTGTGCGTGAGGAATTGGCGAAACTTTGTTTTGAAGCTCCACAGGCCAGTGTCGTTGCCGTAACGGACATGGTCCGTGATGAAATGCGACGAGCTGTGCAGCCGCCCCCAGCTCCACACCCGGCGCCCTCTGTTATGACGTACAGCGAGGCACTACGAAGTCCTGGGCCAGCGAGGCAAGCCTTTTCACCCGTCGTTCCCATGCCAGTGCTACCTCTGCAGTACCCAAGCGCAGCAGTACCATCTGTGCGGCAGGAGTACAGGCCCCGCATGAGCAAAGCCCACGTGTGGCGAACGCCAAACAATCGACCGCTCTGTTACCACTGCGGGGAGCCCGGCCACATCCTCCGTCACTGCCCGTACCGGAGAATGGGTTTAAGAGGGTTTTCACCTGATGCACCTCGACCACGCTACGGTGAAAGACCACGAGATATCGAGCTGTACCTGGCTGATAACGTGCAGTCCTCGACCCCGCAGCGACGTCAGTCCCGATCGCCATCCCCAAGGCGGTTCTCTTCGCCCGGCCGCCCATCGTCCTCTGGACAGTTCAGAGGTGCGTCCCCACGTCGGGAAAACTGAAGACGGCATCCTCCGGGGGTAGGGCCGCCGCTACTGAACCGTGTCAAGAGCCTCCATCCGAAGATTCGCCGCGACACTCCGACCGACGACGACCTCAACGATGCGCTGCGACCGACTGGTTTCTGCCGAAATTCCGGTATCCGCCGACAACCACGACGTTACCGCACTAGTGGATACCGGCGCCGATTTTTCTGTAATGAGCAGTCGGTTAGCCATGGCCCTGAGGAAGGTTCTGACCCCTTGGTCTGGGCCGCAGATCCAGACAATTGGTAGCCACGTCGTAACTCCGATCGGTGTCTGCACTTCACGAATCCAGATGCGCGGAGTTACTTTCCCTGGTTGCTTTGCTGTGTTACTTGAGTGCTCCAAGGACCTCATACTCTGTTTGGATTTTCTTCAGGAGTATGGCGCCGTTATCAATCTGCAGGAGCTAATCGTGTCGTTTTCCACCCAAGGCCCTGTCGACGACGATACCGAGCCACGCAGGGCTAAGCTATGCGTCTGTGATGACCAGGTACTAATCCCGTCAAGAGCCAGCATGTTTGTTACCGTAGAGTGCGATAACAGCCCCAGCACTCGTGGCATCACTGAAACAAACATCTCGCTGCTCCTTGGTCGGCAAGTCTGTGTAGCTCGCCGAATTATTGAATTGAACAGTGGGCGAACCGAACTTCTGGTGACCAATTTTGGTTCTGAACCTCAGTGTTTGCCTGGCAAAACAGCTATTGCGTATTTCGAAGAACTTTGTGAATTCGCGGGACAGCACGCGTTGTCCGAAATCCCGGCATCAGTGGAGGCACCGACCACTCCCATCAAGACCGACGTGAACCCGAACCTCCCGTCTCATCAGAAACGCTGCCTGGAGAGCATTATCGAATCTTTCCGCGACTGTTTTGCCTCGACCTCTAAAGTTAGGCAGACTCCGCTCACAAAGCATCGCATTATTGTTCACGCAAACCAGCGACCGTTGTACCAGCCGCCTTATCGGGTCTCTTAGAAGGAACGCGACGCTATTCGCCGACAAGTTCAAGAAATGCTCCAGGACGACGTGATACAGCCGTCGACGAGCCCGTGGGCATCACCTGTTGTTCTTGTGGAGAAGAAGGATGGAACCCTACGGTTCTGTGTTGATTACAGGCGTCTAAAAAAAGTCACCAAAAAGGACGTTTATCCTCTGCCGCGGATTGATGACTCCCTGGACCGGCTATGCCACGCCACGTATTTCTCGTCACTAGATTTACGTAGTGGCTATTGGCAGATCGAGGTGGACGAGCGCGACCGGGAAAAGACAGCCTTTATTACACCGGATGGTCTGTACGAATTCCGGGTGCTCCCTTTCGGACTGTGCTTGGCTCCTGCCACCTTCCAACGGATGATGGACACCGTGCTTGCCGACCTAAAATGGCAGTCCTGCCTCGTCTACCTGGATGACGTCATCTTCTCCACTACGTTCGAAGAACACCTGAGGCGCCTGCGCGCCGTGTTCGCCGCAATTCGTTCGGCCGGTCTTTCCCTCAAGCCCGAAAAGTGTCACTTCGCTTTCCAGGAGTTGAAGTTTCTGGGCCACATCGTGAGCGCTAAGGGAGTAAGCCCTGATCCCGATAAGACTGCCGCCGTCGCTACTTTTCCCATGCCAACCGATAAGCGAAGTGTGCGCCGCTTTCTGGGCCTTTGCGCCCATTATCGGCGTTTTGTGCGGAACTTCTCCCAGATTGCTGAGCCCCTCATCCGCCTCACGAAAGATGCCGAACCGTTCTTCTGGGGCCAGGAGCAACAACAGGCCTTCGAAGACCTCCGCACTCGTCTGCAAAGTACGCCCATCCTTGGCCACTTCGACGAGTCAGCTGACACTGAACTGCACAAAGACGCCAGCAACATCGGCCTCGGTGCGGTCCTTGTGCAGTGGCAGGATGGTCTCTAACGCGTAATCGCATACGCAAGCCGCACCTTGTCACACTCGGAGGCGAACTATTCCACCACTGAAAATGAATGCCTGGCAATTGTGTGGGCAGTGGCCAAATTTCACCCGTACTTATACGGCCGCCCTTTTAGAGTCGTCAGTGATCACTATTCGCTGTGCTGGCTGGCGAACCTCAAAGATCCCTCGGGGCGGCTTGCACGCTGGAGCCTTCGCCTTCAAGAATACGTCACCATCGTCTAAAAGTCCGGCAGGAAGCACAGTGATGCTGACTGTCTCGTGCTCCTGTTGAGGCCAACGGAGCTGATCCCGACACCGATTTTGTTTTTCTCGGCGCCATCTCCACGTCCGTCATCGCTCAACACCAAAGAGACGACAGTGAACTACGGCCTCTCATTGAGTATCTTGAAGAAAGCGCTGAGTCTCCACCGCAAATCTTCTCACGTGGACTGTCGTCGTTCTGTTTGCACGATGGCGTTCTGTATAAGAAAAACTACCACCCGACGGAAGCTGTCTATCTGCTCGTCGTACCTGCGGCCTTGCGCGACGAAGTCCTGCAGGCGGGCCATGATGACCCATCTTCTGTTCACCTGGGTTTTTCCCGCACTTTGGCGCGGATACGCCAGAAGTACTACTGGCCCAGGGTTGCTGCAGTTGTACGTTACATCAGAACTTGTCGCGAGCGCCAACGTCGCAAGACGCCACCGACTAAGCCAGCCGGACTACTGCAGCCTACTGATCCGCCACAAGGCCCCTTCCACCAAGTTGGCATGGACTTACTCGGCCCATTTCCACAGTCCTCGCTGGGTAGTAACCGCTACATTGTGGTCGCAACCGACTACCTCACCCGGTACTGTGGAACTAAAGCTCTCCCTCGTGGTACCGTTAACGAAATTGCGAACTTTTTCGTTCAAAACATTGTGCTTCGTTACGGTGCACCGACCATCGTTGTAACTGACAGGGGAACGGCGTTAACCTCGGCCCTTACGCAGGAGGTTATATGCCTTAGCGGCACCAGTCACCACAAAACAACCGCTTACCACCCTCAAATGAATGGACTCACCGAACAGCTCAACAAGACGATCGCCGACATGATCTCCATGTATGTTGATGCAGACCACCGGAACTGGGACGCCATACTTCCTTACGTTACATTCGCCTATAATACCGCTCTGCAAGAAACGAAGCGCTTCACTCCATTTCGTTTCGTGCATGGTCGCGAAGCCGCCACCATGCTGGACGCAATGTTGCTTCCGAGCAGTACTCCCTCAACTGTTGTGGGTGCTGACCACTTCGTTCGTCACGCCGAGGCAGCCCGCCAACTCGCTCGACAGCGCATCCGGCACCAGCAAACCCACGACGCTCGCCGCTATAACCTCCGCAACAGAGCTGTTAGTTACCAGCCCGGCAAACAAGTCTGGGTTTGGAGCCCAATCCGCATGCGTGGACGCTCCAAAAAGCTTCTGCGCAGATATTTCGGCCCCTACGAGGTACTCTGCAAAGTCAGTGAGGTGAACTACGAAGTTCTTCCCCAAGGAACAGTTCGCTCCTCCAGACGGCCGACCTCCGAAGTCATCAATGTCGCCCGGATGAAGCCGTACCACGGCCGCTAGCGCTTCAGGCGTGTCTACACCTGCTGCCGGACACATGCGGCGTCCCTTCTCTTCATGCTGCCCACTGCTGCGGCACCAAGTCGGTGCCCTTCAGAGAGGGGGAGCAATGCCACCGTACGAACCATTCAGTGGCGCTGTACCGCGGCCGAACTGTTTAAGCTGGGACTTGCCAAGCCTTGGGCACTCGAGGTGCTCGAAGAACGTCTTTTTCCTCGCTCGAGCTGCCTGCTGGCTGGCACGCCCACCTCGTCTAATTAGAACCTGGTCTGTTTCTTCAACCGTTTGTCGGTGACAATATGGTGAGGTATATGCTTTGTTAGAGGAAACGGATTAAACCCCTGTCACACGGGCATTTTCGATCCTCATTGAGTCAATGCTCATTGAACTCAATGCAAATCGACGGTTGTCACAAGGCCACTTTCAAGCGCAATCGAGCTCGATCCTGCTTTACTCGATGCCGATTCTTCGAGAATGCTTGATTGGTTTGGTTTGGTTTATGGGGTTTAACGTCCCAAAGCGACTAAGGCTATGAGAGACGCCGTAGTGGAGGGCTCCGGAAATTTCGACCACCTGGGGTTCTTTAACATGCACTGACATCGCACAGTACACGGGCCTCTAGAATTTCTCCTCCAAAGAAATTCCAGCCGCCGCGGCCGGGATCGAACCCGCGTCTTTTGGGTCAGCAGCCGAGCACCATAGCCACTGAGCCACCGCGGCGGCTCGAGAATGCTTGAGGTTCCAAGCACAGTCGAAAGCACTCTTGCTCTCACGAAGCTAAAAAAATAAACACTAGTTAACAAAGCAAAACCACAATTGTTGTAATTAATTAAAATGCAAGAAAGAACATTTTCAAGCACTATGCCTGCTTATATGCAAACATATTTATAAATAATCTCGATACCACGCTCCAAGCTTCGCCGTCAGTGTAAACAAAGATGGCGTCGTCCTGCTCGTCGATGCGCAAACTGTGAAGCGAGCGCGAGGCTGTGGCAAGACCACCTAGTGATCAGCGGTGCCAGAACAGACACGCCGCAGTCTAAGCAAAAATCGCGGAGGCGTTGCGGACTCTCGGGTTCCATCGCACAGCAGCAGAGGTGTGCCACGACTGGCTAAGGATTTGGCTGGCGCTGCCCCCGTCTGCACAGTGTTGCTGGACATCACCATGTTCTGGCTGTTGGAGGAACATTTGACGGCACCTAACAAACATGAGAGAAAATTTTTCAAGGAGCATTGAAAATGCCCGTGCAGCACCGGATGTTTCGAGCGTGCTCGAAAATCTCAATGCAGGTCGAGTTCAACGAGGATTGAAAGTACCCGTGTGACAGGGGTATTAGACTCGACGTTTTGATTGAAGACAGATTTTTTTTCAAGAGTTTTGAAAAAGATGGGTCTTCTGATCGAAACGTCGAGTCAAATAAATGTTTCCTTTAACGAAGCGTAGACCTTTCTATATATACATATATATAGACCATTTCATCTAGGGCGCCGCCATTTTGGGGAGGTGGCGCCGTCTATGTTCTGTTCTTGTCCCTAGCGCCATGCTGGTATGCGCGCGCGCATTTATGCTGCGCCCATGGTGCAGTACGGTGACGTCGCAAATTGGCGTTTCGGAGCTTCTGATTTTGTGTGTGTGTGTGTGTGTGTGTGTGTGTGTGTATGCTAGAAAAGCGCCTGGGTGGCGGGAAAAGCTTTTCGAGCAAGACTGCCGCTGTTTGGTTTAGTGGTGGCCGGAACTTCATCGGATTATGGGGCAGGAGGCAGTTCCACCGTCTTTCCGATGATTGACCTAGGCAAACGAAATTTGTTTGTGAGTTGTTTGTTTGCTCTAGTGCCCAGCAACGGTTGCACCGCTATCTACGACGGCGGTTGAAGAAGCAACAAGCTTCTTTTATGCTATATGATTGAGTTCGATAGACTACAATCAGCCAGCATAACAAAGTCACTTCATGAATGTTTACGTTATCCGCATTTCACTTTGCTTAAGTGTGCGTGGTGTGCAGACGCGAACTGTATTGTTGGACCACTCACGGTGATGAATTTCTTTCGTGAAAGCTGACCCGTATACACTTCACAATTTCAGGCAGGTACTACAATGCACTTCTCAGCGAGATATGCGTCGTGCCAGATTGAGGCGTTTGATGCCTGGTGTCCTCTGCGTTTCAGCTGGTGATCCCTTCGAGATAAATGCTCGCCTACAAGCAGGTCTAGGTGGTAGGTGCGAGAATGTTTATTAAGCCAGAGCGTGCAGGCACCGAACGAAAGCACTGTCCACGCTAGTTGACATCGCGTATGTCACCGTTGCTCGTTTGGGGGCTTGGCCACCGAGCGAGCGCGAGCAATGGCCATTCTCGCTGCCTCACCACTTTTTTTCGGTTACGTGTCCACTCTTCACTCGTCGGAAGAAAAGTGTTGCGGCCCTAAATGTCCACACTAAACAGAGGAAGTCAGATGAGCGGTTGCATGGGTATTTGCCACGCGGCAGTAGAAATTCGCCACACCACCCGCAGCTCGATTGTGCTTTGGTGAGTAAGCGCGTTTGCGGTCGTCGTTAAAGGTACACTGAAGAGGATTCTGAACTTGTCTTTTTGCCGCGGGAACTCGATCTACACGTTCCAAGCATTCTTAGAAACTGCAACTTATTGCCCTGTATGGCCGATTTCCCTAATTAAATCGAATTAACGTCCGGCTCCCGCCCTTTTTTTTTAATTCTGCCTCGTACGATGGGCGGAGTCGACCAACGCATGAAGTTCCTTTTCAGCCAGCTCCGTGGAGGCTTTGCTTTCGCTTTATTTTGTTTTTTAGGTTTCCATGAATAAATAGTTTCATTCGCAGATAATATAGCCGCAAAATAACCCCGCAGAAATAAAAATACGCGCGGACTATTTGCTGCTACGGACTACTACGTATTACTCCGCCGATGGCAGAGCGGCTAGCCGCCACGGGACTGGGTGAAAGGCACTCCACGCGTTGGTCGACTCCGCCCACCGTAGGAGGCAGAATTAAAAAAAAAGGGGCGGGAGCCGGCCGTTAATTCGATTTAATTTGGGAAATCGGCCATACAGGGCAATAAGTCGCAGTTTCTAAGAATGCTAGGAACGTGTAGATCGAGTTCCCGCGGCAAAAAGACAAGTTCAGATTCCTCTTCAGTGCACCTTTAAGCACGCCACGCGTCTTCACACAAGTTTTGCAGACTTTGGTATCTTGACGACTGGTGCAGTGAGCATGCTCTTTTGCTTATGCCAAGGCCCGGTTGTTCGCGGTAACAACACTGCTGCAACAACATTGCTTACTCGGCAGTGCTGTAATATCGCATACCATTTGCTGTAATATTTAGCATGCAACAAAAACTTTGGAGAGGTCTTTTTTCTGCTTATCTGAGCTATCTACTTCCATTGCTCCGATTTTGTGACCTTCATACTTGTCTGCAGGTCACAAGCTGTACAGGCATCCAAGTGTTGTTACTGACTGAAGTGGCCACATGTCCGTATGCCACACATCACTTTTTATTTGCTGGAGAAGAAAGCATGTAAACTCAAGGAGGCACAAAATCCTCTCTGTTAATGCTAGCCAGCCGAAGACATCGCTCGTCTTCATCTGACGGAAAGCGATGCAGATGGAACAGGTCGCAGCCGCACTGACGCCGCGGCTGTTGATGCCGTGAATTTGGCCCCGTCTTTTCAGTTGCGTTGTGCAAAGTGGCGCAGGCTGGATGACCGTCACCAATTCAATGGGTACTTTGATGAGGCAACAAACTTTGAATTCGAGAGGTTATTCAGACTTCCGCTTGAGACTACATTTGACAGTTCGTACATGTGATTCAGGCTGTTGCCATTCTATCGAAAAGTGACTGCGGTTGTCCATGCGCCAATTACAGAAGGAAAGAGTTGCCTGATACCTTCAACTATATTCGAACTCAACAACTTGCATTCACTTTCGGCGGACGGTGCGGCAAAGTGACTATCAGAGACTAACTGGCAGGCGAAGGTGTGGGCTGACGGCAACCTCAAGGCCAGTTGCTGCTCTAAGCGGAGGTACTGATATGTCTCAGCGACTCATCACAAACGTTGCAAAAAACACCTCACCATCTGCCTCTTATAGAAATGCTCCATGTAATAAATATTCTGATGGCACTTAAGTCTGCTTACGTGGAGGAATGCGAAAGCATGCACTTTGAGGAAAGGGCACAGTAGCTCTCAAATCGCTATGTATCGGTGGACACCTCAACCGCGCCTTAAAGCATGCAAATGAAGGTGCATGTGTCATCGGTCCGAAACCGTGTCGCAAGCTAGCCTCCAACTTCGTCAGCTCCCTGGAATTCGCCAAATTCTTTAGGAGCTCGGAGAACACAGGAAAGGTCCAGAACTAAGTAGCTTCTCTGCACGAAAACGTACCTGGCACAACATTTTTTGTCAGTACGAACTATGGCCACAGCATCAGCACAGCATGGCACGCACTCTGGAGGCTGCCGCAGGAGATTCAAGCAGAGCCTGTGCGCAATTTAAATGCAACTGAGAGGACAAGGACTACGTGAGCAAGAGGTGCAGCGGCGCCTCCTATTACCAGCTCTTCTCAAGCTACAGTCCGGAAAATGAGAGCTCACCTCGTTTTCTGCATCGGGCAGGATCACCTCCTTGGACAGTGCTGCAACAAAATGAGAGAAGCACTCATGAGACTAAGTTTGCAATGACGGCAAGGGCACGCAGCGCTCGAGCGATGTGCCCCACCTGGTGCCGCGTCAACGCGCGCCGTAACACACACTTCATGCTGGAATGAAAATTAGGTATTTGAGGAAAGGAAATGGTGCACTAATTGTCTCGCATCTAGGTGGACACCCTGGGGGAGTGGAAGAAAAAAAACAGAGGAAGAGGTGCCGTAGTGGAGAGCTCCGGAATAATTTCGACCACCTGGGGATCTTTAACGTGCACTGACATTGCACAGCACACGGACACCTTTGCATTTTGCATCCATCGAAATGCGGCTACCACCGCGAGGTTCGATCCCGAAAACTCCGGCTCAGTAGCCGAGCGCCCTAACCACTGAGCAACTACGACGGGTCTCTGTGCTGAAGCACGGCCGCATTAAGGTTATAGGTCATCATAATCATATTAGCCTGACTGCTTGTCCCATGTCCCTCCAATTAACCCCGTCCTTCGCAAGCTGCGGCCACCGTACCGCAAACTTCTTAATCTCATCCGACAAGCTAACTTTCTGCCACCCTCTGTATACGCCTCCCTTCTCTTTGAATCCACTCAGTCACCCTCAAGGCACAGCAGTTATCTTGACTTGGGCAGGGCATGTAATGCGATTATAGGTAAGTGGTGTTTAATATCCTAAAGCAACACATGCGTATTGAAGTCTCGGAGACACTTCTTGTGAAAGCGCAAAGTACTTCGACAAGTACAACTTGTTCACCGTACTCGCAGAGGATTGCGTTTGGTTCATTTCGAAGACTGGCAGTGGCCATGCGTTACTAAACTCGAAGTGAGCTGAGCACCGTGTCTGGTGCCTGCTACAACGTTTATAGATACTTTTTTAGTTCCATACTCCTCCCCTGAAAGCGGGCGCTGCTTGTACCCGGGCGGTGAGAGGGCGCTGCAGTCGAGGTTTGCGCGGTCGCCGACGCGCGCGCGGCTCCTCTCCTGCAGTTACTGCTTAGCCCGTGTGCGCGGGTTTGTCGTTGCCTTTTTTTGTCCATTTGTGTTCCTGTGCGCTCTGCGAACACGTGGTCCCCATCGTGCACTCAGAACAACAAACGCTGCTGGCCGTGAAGCAGCTTTCGAGCGCGACAATGCCAACTTGCTTCGTGCCAGGCTGTACCAGCGGGTACAAGAGCAACCCGGAGAAACGCCATCCGTACGGAAGCAAGAGGAAATATCAAACTCATCGCATCAAATCAAACCGATGAGTCCCTGCGGGTGACATTGATGTCAGTGCTGTCCATTATAGACTTCCTACACAGCAAGGGCGTCAGCTATATGCTCACAGCAAAGTTAAACCAAGACCCGCTTGAGGTAATTAGACTGGCACGTTGAAAAAGCCTAGAAATGCTCATATATAATGTTTTTTTAATTCAGAGATTTTTTGGCCTAGTGAGCCCATTAGGAGGTGACGAAGACCACCCTACAGTGACAAAGTTCAGGCAATTATTTAGGTGGTGGTGGAAAACGTTTATTTGCTCTATTTTACAATTTTTTTTTGCACCTTCAGATGGGGTCTTCCATCTTATCATTATTTAGGCTGCTTTCTTTTACACACCTGTTGAAGTAGCTGTGAAATGGAACTGTGAGACGTGAACTGATCGTGTTTATTTAGTGCCTTCGAGAGCCTCGGAGAAAAGCGTCACGACGCCCTCATCCAGAAAAAGGCTAGAAAGAACAGATCTGGCAGGAGCTGATGGCGATACCTTTCAGGGACCTCTCCAATGCTTCCAACGACCAGATACAGTGTTCCATCACCAGAAGAAACAGCCTTGTACTATTTGGCAGGCTATGTGGCTTTCCAAATGAATAATAAAGCGCAATGTGAACTCTGTGACGCAATGTGACGCACTTGGCAGGCAGGATTCTCTGCCGCGTGAGGCTATGCTCATTATTGAGCGCGAGTATGTTAGTGGCAGTCTCGCATACCCTTCTCGCGTACCGTACCCTTTGCCTGTGTAAGCGCGGTAGAGGGTGCTATAAAACAGGCTTCAAAGGGCGAGTTGTTTGGCGACCTGTTTTGGAACGTGCTGGATTCTCTTGTAAAAAAAGGCACGAATGGTGTTGGTTTACCAGAGCATGCTGAGGTGTTCACAGCTCAATTAATTTACTGGTATTTAGTGACGCCCATGCACTTCTTTGCGCGAGCAAAGTGGCTAGAAAATAGTAGCGCCGTTAGAGCTCAAAAAGAGCGAAAGTAGGCGAAGCTTGTCTGACAAATTAGTTGACAGCAAATCTGTCAACAACGATGTTTAGTGGGTTGGTGAATAAATTTTTTCTATTTAAATGCCAAGGGCCTTGAATTACTCTTGCATTTCGCCTACACCGGCATCGAACTCACGGCATTCGGGAAAGAAGCCGCGGGCCATAGCCACCGAGACAGCGGCGGGTTTTATTTGCACCAGTATTGCTGTAATAAACGTAAAAGTAATTTTGCGCGAAATGCGAGACACAACAGCCAGTCACGAAAAACTGGTTCGGCGGATAATACGAATCTATTGAAGTAACAAGGTTAGGTTCATCTCACGAGAAGCAGAATCGAAGCATGCATTTCGTCATTGCCCGTACAAAATGGCCGCTTGTGACACGGCTCAGAATACCGCTCTTAAGTTCGCAAACGCGCTAAGCACACATATGTTATGAAATACCTCCGGGCAAGAGCCGGAAACAAAAAACTGCAGTCGCACAGCGATGATTCGAATGCGAGCGCTCGTGCAAAACGCTGCACGCTAGCAGACGACTCTCGCTCTCCTAGCTCAACCCGCGATTGCAGCGCCGCGGTGGCGGGGACGGCGACAGGCCGCCTGCTCCCTACGGGCGCTGCGAGGTGTTATGGAACTAAAAAATATCTATAAACGTTGGCCTGCTAGGCCTTAAAGTCCATTTTCCCCTCACTGGGAGCAATTTACGGAGCAAGCTGGGTTTTGCTAAGCGGGAACCTGTGCTACCTGCGCATTGAAATGCGAAAATAAGGGACTAAGGTTTTCTTGTGAACTGAAAACTTGGCAGCACTGTGCAGACGTGACCATTTTTTGTGAATTGATAACTGAACAGACTGCTGCCGTGACCACTCTGCATATTTCTCATAGGAGTCTCGGAGACACTTCTTTTGAAAGCGCAAAGTACATTGACAAGCACAACTTGTTCACCACAGTCACCGAAAATTGTTTGGTACATTTCAAAGACTGGCGGTGGCCACGCATTGCATGCAGGAACGACTTCCACTTCACGAATTATTTCACATAAATACCCACACGTTGCACTGACTATAGTCAGCATGACCACGGTCATCACTTACTTGTGGTAGGACAGGTTTACGCTTCCTAATTCATGTTATGCTCGGCAAAATCTGTAAGTGCAGTGCCAAAACATGTTGAGAGCCGGCACTTTGTGAGCGCAAACCTGTTCCTCATAGAAAAGAGGGGGCTCGGGCAAGTTTCTCAGGGCACGAACATAGGGCACGTCTCATAATAGCAAACTACACCAATGAAACGTTTGTTTTTCACAATGAGAAAACGGAAGCTTCTAAAGTAAACTATTTAAAGCACTAAAAATTTCTTTGAAAGAATATTCGCCTGAAAAGTGTCTGTTTAACGCAAAAATTATTTTCCAAGGCTAGCTATATTTGGCAGCATGAAGAGAAAGCCCTCTCTAGCAATGACAAATTCAGTGATAGTCTGCTTTTCTGCTTATTTATTGCCTTGTACTGTAAGCATATTTTATTACAGGACACATTAATTGTAAAACAATGCTTCACTACATTGTATGTTTTGTCAAAATTTGTATTTCTGCAGTCGTAGTCATGTTTTAGGGCTTTTTTAAATAACGTCAAACTTTGAAGTGCAAGCTGCCTTCTTTCCGTATCTGCATATGGCTTTTCCAGTTCCGAATTCCGCCGGAAGTCAGGGTCCATTTTGCATCTGCTCACATTCACACATTCACATGGAAGCCCATAATTCGAGAGGGCCGGTGTTATCAACGAGGTGCGAAGGCGCACCACGGCATCAACAAGCAGCGGCTCCGATCTCTGTCCCTTGGCATCGGTGAACTTCATGGCTTGAACGCTCAGAAATTGACGTTTTTCACATGGTGCAATCATCGTATGCGGACACAAACCACTAGTGCGATACACATGCTTCTTTTTCCAACACTGAAAAAATAGCACCCAAACAGTAATACGGCGATGGATGAAAACAGCAGAGATGCAACGCAGCCACAGACTCGCCCTGAGAACCAAGAAATAAAATGGCAGCGCTTCCTTCCATTCAAGACAGAGGTTGGAAAGCTATGTGAGGAGGAAGAGCCGTGGGGGAATGGAGGTTGACGCTACTTAACCTGGTCGGACAAACGTCATGGAGGGACATTATTAGGGCCAAGCCAAGTACACCCACACTGTCTTCCCGGCGTTCCCACGGTGGATGAAGTGCTCTTTAAGGAACTCACATAGATGGCGAAGCCAGCTTTCCCTCCAGGTAATATTTAGAAACTATGATCACGACAACCTCGCTTCGTACTGTTACCAGTGGATGCAGCATCCATCTTTCCTCACACCTTTAAACATTTCAGACGGTTGGCTGATCGCGTGTAAAAAAAATATTTGTACTTCCAACCGCATCCCGTAAACTTCCCCTAACAATGTGATGAAGGGTTTAGGAAGGGAGGGGCAGCGGGGGGGCTACATTTTTTACAGAAAAAAAAAAACTGCACTGACCCCTATTTTCTGTAGGCGAAAAAGTTGAAATGCATGCAAAAATGTTGGCTGCACTCCCACAGCCTCCATGCAAGAATTGCCTGTAAAGTTTGCCCTGGAAACCATCTCCTTGAGGCAAATAGCCTATCAACTGCAGCAGACTTCACTGAATGTGCAATACCTTGGACCGCGAAACACTTCTTTAAATTAACTTTTCTTCGTTTCATTACTCCGCCTGACAGACCCAGTAATTCTCACTAAAGGAGTAGAGAACTTTTGGGTGCGTGTTTTCTTTGTAATGACAAGTAAGGCATCATTATATGTGGATTACCATGTAGTATTCTCCAACATTACTAGAACTGAACCAGTTTAACAGCCTCCTATCCTGGCCAGCAGCGGAAGGTGGCCCCAGTGGGGGTCATAAGAAAAAACAGACATGCAGTCGAGTCTTCCTTCCGGTACAGTGCTATAGTCTGCTACTGCCATGGCAAAACATAAGAATGAGATGTGGAGTGACCATGCTTGCGGAGCATTTTCTTTTATAGTTTTTCATTTAGTTCACCTCTATCCGACACTGAAGTGAAGTGTTTCAATCTTGAGTATTTGCTTTCAGCTCAGGCTGAGCCTGATAGTGGGCTTTTATAGTGCAAGGGCACCCGTGGCCAAAGAGCACCATGGCGCAAGGTATTTTTCGTCTACTCAAGGTGGGGTCAGAGACCCATTTCCCCCAAGCATTTCACCCTAATGAAGCCGAGCACCAGGCCAGGGGAAGAGAGCTGGTACCCACTGTAGCACCGGTGGGTGGTGGGCACTGGGGATCGAACCCAGCACCTCCCGCATGCGAGGCGGATGCTCAACCACTAGGCCACCGCTGCAGTGCTGACTGAGCCTAATGTCCATTTTCATTGCTCATCATTCAGGGTCAAAGACGTGTTCTTTGGGCTATTTGAAACAGGTGCAAAAACCTGCGGTGGTTGTACACGAGTGCTTACAAGAAATTTTATTTGAACTGCATATATTGAGGAGGAACTGCTGAGGTCAACCGCAAAACAAGTGCATAGAGGAGCTAACTGAATGTTAGCACGAATCGGTATAGATGTATAGGACTGTGCGGTACATGTAAGTGGAACGTGTGCATGAGGGAACTACCACAGTAGTGGATTTAAAGCGTGCGCTCATTGTGCTGGCACCCGATGAAGGTCGCTTTTAAGCGCTCCGATGGTTCAATGTGGCTGTTTCCAGTTCCGTTGAGAACTGGTTCGTCACCGCACCCTGGCTTGCGACGACCGCAGCACGCGTAGGTTGATGACAGTCCAGGGATTCTGAAAGTTGCAAGTAGTTACCAGGTGCTGCCGATCCGTGCGTGCCTGGACCGCCCCCAGCAACGAGGGCTGGCACCCAATGAAGGTCGCTCTTAAGCGCTGCTATGGTTCGACGTGGCTGTTTCTGGTTCCGTTGAGAACTGGTTCGTCACCGCACCCTGGCTTGCGACGACTGCAGCACGCGTAGGTTGATGACAGTCCAGGGATTCTGAAAGTTGCAAGTAGTTATCAGGTGCTGCCGATCCGTGCGTGCCTGGACAGTCCCCAGCAGTTCTTTTGAAAGTCCACGACAGTTCCAGTGAACTATAAATGCCATGCCTACAGACTAGTTGGTGATAAGGCTAAAAAACTAGGTTGATGGCTCTTTTGGACCTGTTATTGGGACTTTATCCCTTTTTTTTACGCTCAAGAGAGCTTTGCAGCAACAGGAGTGGGGGCAAGGAATCAGTTGTCTACATCACACCCTTGGATATGCTGGATGCCCGTGCAGAACACACGGTTGTTTTTGAGTTGGGCCTCTCCACTCGGAGAGGAGCCTTGTGGCCCCCTAACCTGGAGGTCCACATGGCCTGTTTTGTGGGTTGTGGCGCAGGGAAAGCTGCTGCCACCTGGGGCACGGGTGGCCCTGCTCCAGGTTCGCTGTGTGCCCAATGCAGGTGCCGAAAACCACTGTGATGCTGTGCTCTGCTGCACCACGGCGGAGTAGCTTGGATTTTGCAACGAAAGTCGTTTCCACGCTTCCCTGCAAAATATGTCTTCCGACTTTTAAACTTTTAGTGTTATGTTTTTTCCTTTTTCCAGGCTGGACATAACTGAGTAAGCTGACCGCAAAGCTTACAAAAAGGTGTGATTCAAATTGACAGTTCTCAGCAGGATGGTTTTGGGAAGCACATACGGAGCAGCTTTGCTGGCCCCGGCAGCTCTGCGAGCCATGGCCATACCTTTGGCATTTGTAGCATCAACGTCGATTGGGTATGTATGGTCTGAGTTTGAGCTTTGTGTAGCCTACCTCCACAGAATCTGGCACGTTGTGACTCGGGTATCACAGCCGGACCAGTGATAAGATAAGGATAATCGGAGACTAGGTATGAGGAAGGCAAGGAAAACTTAATACAACTATTTACATTATGCACACGTACAGCAACTGAGAGTGCTTCTCCGTCGAAGAGTCTCGGTGAGAGGAAGCTACTTAATGTGAGGGACCCTTTGCCCATCCTGTGTGCAGTTTTATAGGGGTTTTCTTCCCTAAAATCCCTAGATGGAGACCGTGCTTGCTGAAGAAGGCGGGTCAAGTTCACTGTGGCAGATCAACACGCACTCTCCCCAGGGAACACGCCCCCATCACGTGTTGAGCTAAAGAGGAGGGTGCCATCTTCGTCGTGCATACACAGGAATCTACATGAGTGACATTCCTACGGTGCGCGGCTGGTCGCACGTGTTTCTCACCAATGCACGGGCAAGGCTACGTGGAAAGGTACGTGGAAAGGTACGCGGTGTAAGCTTCCCCTTTGGAGACGAAGGCCGTTGTCAAAACATGATGACTGGACCCTGCAGCGCTTCCTGGTACTCCTTGGTAGCCTGTAGGAGAATCCGCTGCAGTCGCGCAGGGCTGAGTCTTCCAGCGCCCCGTCGAAGTGGCCATCAAGTGCAATAGAGTTTCCATTCAGCCGCGGTGCCAGCCACCCACTACGGAGCCCAACGAGGGAATGAGACAGGAACTTGCAAGCAAGTCCTGCCCCTGAGGATACACATGCACGTGTTTTCTGTGAAACAAAGCAGCTGTGAGTTCCGTTCTGTCCTGTTGTCCTCCAGTGTGGGATGTGTAGTTGCTTTGGTGCCTTTAAATATTTACAATGAACAGCTACCAACCCACCCACTAAGAAGCTCTCTTGAGATGCAAGGAGAACCACGTTCCTCTGATCTTACCTTTAGGACCATAGAATCTAGCCCAAGAACCTCAGAAATTGCTTGTACTTGCCTCTTAATATTCCTAATAAAGTCATAGTCATTAAAACTCAATATGCTACAAGACTTATTCATATGCAATGCAGTGCACTGGAAATTAACTTTTTTTTCAGAGCAGAAAATACATAAAAAAGTAACTGCACTATGATCTAGTGTAAAATAAAAACATTCGGAGATGAACGCCGGGGAATGCCAAGTTGTACTGGTTGGTTGGTTTGGTTTGGTTTATGGGGTTTAACGTCCCAAAGCGACTCAGGCTATGAGAGACGCCGTAGTGAATCCTCCGGAAATTTCGACCACCTGATGTTCTTTAACGTGCACTGACATTGCACAGTATACGGGCCTCTAGAATTTATCCTTCATAGAAATTCAACCACGCGACCGGGATCGAACCCGTGTCTTTCAGGTCTGCAGCCGAGCACCATAACCACTGAGGCATCGCGGCGGCGTGCCAAGTTGTACTGTATGCGCAGCCTAACGCAGCATCAAACAGGAACAGAACCTCAATTGTGGATATCGTCGCTCATAGTTTCCCACTCTGCGCGTAGCTTGAAGTAACCAACGCGGATAGAAGGCTGCATTCCGGGTGCTCCGTGATGCAGCCCTCCGACTAAGACACGATGACGCGGTCCACCTCACGGCAGCACACACACTCGAGCTCCTCGAAGTTCAACAGAACTTGGCAACTGCACCTCAAACCGCAAAGTTATGGTGCAAAAAGAAAAAAAGCTGACTGGGTACGCTTATCTGCAGTAGCAATGCGAATTTCACTCGTGAGCCTAGCGTTCAGCTGGTACATGAATAAGAGGATTTATTATCGCAGCTCCTCGTGACAGCAGGCAACATAGCTGCTGCCGGCTTTTAAACGTTGCTTTCGTGCACCTTGCAGTCATATGCTTCGGAGATGGAAGAGGAAAACGCCTGTGGCTAGCTAATGTTGCACGAGCCTTGATATTAGCAAACACGCCGCTCAGCATGTTCGCTTAGTGAATGTACCAAGACTCTGCAGGCAGCCCTACGATCTACGAGAACTATTATTACAGAATTCACATATGTCCACACCTACCATCATCAGTCGTGACGGTGATGACTGCTCCCGCACTTGCTGCCGACTAATGCCAGCTCCTCGGTGCTTGGACATATCCGGCCACTACAGCCCTCGAAAGCATCGCACGCTCTATAGGGCTGAAGTCACTGAAGCGCAGGCCGGAGTTCTTTGCAAGAACTTTGTTGTCTGGTTCGGAAGTGGGATCCATCGTAATGGTGGCAAGGTGCAGTGTGAACGAAGCAACGGTGGCGACGGTCAATTTAAGATCAAGTTTAAGATCCTTTAATTCCGCCAAGATTGTGCTCAGTGTTGGTTTATCGTCACTTTCAGGGCCAGGATTCTTTTCTACATCGCCACAAAGTAGAAGTAAAAAACACAGATCAACAATCACCAAGAATGCTTATGCACATCCAAGGGCACGGCACATAACAAGGCCATAAGAACTTGCAAGAAAGCTGCAGAATGGATTGGGAAAACTGACCTGCACAACAAGGCATGCAAAATGTGACATGTTCCGAGAGCGCTGCCATGCCCTCTGAGCTGGTAGGGGTCACTTGTTGCTTTTATAGGGGAATCCAATGACACCACCGACTTGTAGCTCCAATGACCTGAGTTGAAGCCGAGATAACTGTCTAAAGACCTTCCCTGACATCTGATGATTGATGGTTTCGCAGCGCCTGCTCCGTGGAAGTCGGATTTGAACAAATTGGCAGCGGCTGGGAAAGGAAGAGCCCCTGCACAACGAGCCATGCAAAATGTGACATGTTCCGAAGGGTGCTGCCATGCCCTCTCACACACGGCAGCTAGTTTACACTCGCAGCAGCCAGCACTGAAGATAATAGCGCTGTCGCTCGGCTGCAAGCGCACTCCGGCTGCCGGCGCGGCTGCTCAGCTACTTTTGGCAAAGACGGTACAAGAACAGGCACTTTCAACATCTTGACGAATCGCTCAATAGCTAACTTAGTAAAAGAAATATAAACCAAGACGTGAATGTCTATGCACTCCCTAGTAATAAAAAAAACTAAACCACCAAGATTATATGTGCGCATTCTCAACTACACTCCAAACAGCTACATCCAGCTGGGTCACGTAAGGCACAAAAAAAAAAAAAAAAACCTGTAATATAAGTGCTGATACGAAGATTTAAAACGCTACAAAACTTAAAGAAACCTGTTTCAAAAGCTGGAATGACAACAAACGAGGTACCAGCAGTTATATTGCAGTGTTTTTTATTGTGCCTCACATGACCCAAGCGTGAACTACAGTGAACTAATCAACTTGAATGATATCAGTTATAACGATCAAATTCTTTAGATTTACCAATTCTCCCATTGCCCTATATAAAAATAAACCATATATAATGATGAAATTATCGGCGACATAAAGGCTACAACAATAGAATTCTGGCCACCGGGAAAGTTTACACACGAAATGTCTGAAAGTTTAATAAAAATTGTCAAGTGAATTACGTGAGAACACTGACAGACCGGCGTGGCAAAATCTTTGAGGGGGTTCTGCACAAGGCCTTGGCATCCAAGCGCTACCATCATGGCAAGCGCTGAAGTGAAGAGACAAGTGCTTGCTTGGCTGCCGCCATACAGTGCTTTCTCTTATGAACAGTTTCGCTCGTTTATATCCCTCGAGGCTTATGTGTACACTTCATGACATCACAGAACGCACTGAAGGCTACACACGTATTATCGTCGCCGGCGTGTACATGCATGAGCGCGATCAGCGGTTTGTTTTGCAGTCTGCGGCTGCCCTCGATTACTTCCCGTTATTTCTTTCACACCGACAGAGCAAATTTCGACCAAACACGGCATGTTGCAATGAGACGCAGATGCACACAATGCAGCGGAGAGCCCCACTGAAATAGTGGGAGGCTGAGGCAGCCTGCACTTGCACCTTGCCACCATGACCATTGATCTGTTGACTTTCAGTTGTCGGTCCGGCCACATTTCCTGTCTTTTGAAGTGGCACCTCTGGTTGGCCAGAGAGCTCCATTGCAAAGACACCATAGAAAAGACGTCTAGGCAGTTCGATTTTCACAGGCGCTTTGAATGTGGAAGGATTTTGAGACTTTCATTTGCAGCTTTCTCAGCAACGCAGCACCTTTCGCATAGAAAAAACTTCTGTAGTGTCCCCGAGAAAAACCTATCTATCTTTCTTAGTTTGATATTTGCCTTAAATGTCCCTAAGCGCTGTAGTGAAATAAAATAATGTATCAGCATTTCTATTCCAGTCTTTTTCGTGCCTCACATAACCTAAAGTCAACTACACACTACAGCCCGTTACTAGATCCTTTCAGTTCTCAAACTCACTCCGGGGTGGCTGTTGAGGTGCGGCCCATTTTCGTTTCTGCTCATCAGATGGCGTGGCGGCCACGGTTAGCCCGGTGCACTGGAGCGGAGCGCTGGCGGTTTGCAGGTTAAATAGCAATCTTTGACTTGAAATTGTGACATGCACTGCGGCTCAGATTTTTACAGCTCATTAGTGTTCGTTGGATGTTGGGGATGGGCTATAACTGAGCGGAATGGGCACGATAAAGCACCAGCAGCGAAGCTGCCCCCCAAAGGTATTCTCCACTACCCCTGTGGCTGAAAAAGAAAAATAAGCTAAGCAAAGACACTTTCCTTCTGTCAGTGGCGTCAAAAGCATTTATTGTGAGGCACAAGGGATGCCCACACTCCACTCAACACAATAGACCAGCTTTCTTGCTGGTGATGGAGACTTTCTCGCGGGTTTGAAGATGGCAGTTTACATCCCTTGCATAGAAATGCATTCGCGTGACAATAAAAAAATACAACACTTGGCACGTGAGAGCGGACATGTGCCGATCACAGCCCATCCGCGATAGATTGCACTCATCCAGCTCGTCCAAGACCTTTCAAAACAAATCCCCACAGAGACCTGCCTCATCAAGGCACAGTGAAATTGACTCATTTATAAGCCCGACAAAATGCAGCATCTTGAAGCTGGGATGCCTTCTTTGAAGCTCCGATATACTGTGAGGTATGCGTCGGAACTGATGACTGGAGCTGCTGAGCTAATATCCTGCATGCACAACTCGCACTTGGAGTGCTTGTTTACTTTATGTACAACATGCCTTCGAAGTAGCTGCGCTCATCACTCATTTGGGCAGGAGTCAGCCTGTTTGAGCGATGAGCCTCTCCAGCCCACTGACAAGCACAGCATTTGGTTCGGCCTGGACAGGCTGGGGTGTGACTACTCATCTCCTCCAAATGAGGCCACAATGCCACTGAAAGAGAAATGACAAGCATTAGAGAAAAAGCTCACGTCAATTGCGATTGAAAGTGAAGGAAGGTCATCCTGTTACCTCCAAGGGGTACTGGTTAAGCTTGGCAGTCAAGGTACAAAATGCTCCCTTGTTGAACAGATTATTGATAACACCTAGGGTCGACAACAATGTGACACGTAGAGAGACTGTTGTGAGTTGTGAGGCAAACAGCTTGGTGCCCTTTTCAACTGCATTTTGCTCAGCCACGTTCAAGACCTCCAAGAAGTGCTTTATAGTGTGAAAAAAATTGTGTGAATATTTAATGAAGCAATGAAGCGCCGCATGTACTAGCAACCCTAGGCTCTAGAAAGAGCAGCTTGCCTGCATCTCTTTGGAATGGTGCCTGATTCCCATGGATGGAAGCTTGATGTTGAGCGCATCAAAAACATCGTTCAGCATTCTTGTGAATGTCTCAGTGCCTTCCGAGTCTTCCAAGTCAGCAACTTTTGCTTCCCTGTATACACGTATTCCAATTGATGTTCCACGGCTAAAGAACTGTAGAAAAAAAAAACATAGCATTTTTTTCAAGTCTATGGACAGAAAAGGAAAACAGTATGCTTTTACAAAAACAATATCTACCTGTGTTGCGAGTCTCATGCTCATTTTACGCATGTTATCAGGGACAACATGTGCTTCAGTCAGTTTTGGCACAACCCGCACATGTTTGTTTTTCTCTACTTCATAGAGCGTCACATAATGCCGGAAATTGATGCGAAGGTCGCCTGCCTGAAAGTAGCAAAATGAAACTGTTAAAGACTGCACTGCAAATTTGTACATGCTTTTTTCTTTACCATTCCATAGGTGTGCTTCTTCAGATGATTTCTTATACATTTGATGATGTGCGGAACATCACATATGAGATAGATGTTTTGGGATGGTTCCCATGGGTGTTCAATAAAGTGATGAGGTGCATCCATTTTGCCCGAGACTCCAAACTGGCTCCATATAGATCTACTGTTGCCAGCCCCATCACTGATCAAAGCCAGCACTGACGCATTGTTCTTGTGCAGTTCCAGGACAGCGCTCATTACAAGTTCAGCAAGTACTTTTCCGGGAGCTGCTCCTTTTGTTGCAAAGCATGCGACTGGCTGCACCCAGTCTTCAAAGAGTGGCATAAACGTCAGTACCAATGAGTGGTCAGCAAGTTGATTTGCGTCTGGTGCTGCAACTTCGCCATAATCGACAAATCCATCAATTTTGTATGAGGCCTTATTGAAGGAGATGCCCTGCTTCAACTCCACCTCATCGAGGAGCAATACTTTGGCCAGAGAAGTGGCCTTTGATGCTGCTTAGCGCAACTTGGTTGAAGCCATACTTGCATGGGATGCCCTTTATTATTTGTCGAGACTTTGATGGCAGTGGTAGCAGCTGCATGTCAGCAATTAATGTGTAGGCCTTCGGGCTTGAAATGTGCCGTATGTCATGTGCAGACATGTCATAAGCCACTCGTAGACACTGCGAGGCACAAGTCGACCATTTGCACAAACCTTCAAATCGATGTGTCAGAGACGTTTCCACACAGGGAATATTGGTCCTTATGCCCAGCTACAATACAGCCACTGCTTCAATAAAGTCAAGAGACCAACCTAGAACCTTTTGACGGTCTTTGGCCAAGCGAGATAACATGAGAAACGAAGATTTGGTACTCTCCAGCTGCGCGCTGTTATCTGCTGAGAAGCTGGCATCATCGTTTATTACGATGAATGCCGCAGTCACACGCTCACCTTGTTTTTTTCCGACGCTTGCATATTGCAGGTGAGAGTCTATGAGCAGGCGCTCTGCGTTTCCTTGCCGGTTTTGACGGGTACTTCGGACAGTTTGGGAATAGGCGGGGCACGGCGTCGCCACACGGAATCGTCACCACATCCCCACAAATGCTGTGCTCGAAGACCTTCAAGATGTCATCATCGTGGAAATGAAGATCACAAACGGAACACGATCTCGAAACCTTGGAGGTGTTCAGCATCACAAGGCGGCCTGAAAAAATGCCTCTTTTCTCCCGCAGATCGCACAGAATCATAACCGTAACAAACACGGTAACATAGTTCATGCCAGCAAGACAAAACACTGCTCGAAATCAGCTAGCACGAGTGCAAACGTTAGCACACGGGCACACTGCCACTTGCTTCCCAAAACGCGCTGTGGCGCGGCGTCTCGTGTCTCTCCGGGAAAACTCCGTCGCGCGCGCCCCCAAGTGGAGCGCAACAGAGAAGCGTCAGGCGGCACACCACAGTTTGAGAACTGGAAAGAATATAGTAACGTTGCTACAGCCATCGTTCAGTTGATGAAACCGAAACAACAAAGAAATCCAATTATAAATCATTTAGCGGTCAGAGGCAAATACCCCATGGTGATCCAGGAATCCTAATGTCTAATGCATCACCTAAAAGAAGGAAACATGCAACAAAAATTAGGTGTCTATAGTCCTTCCTATAAGTTATCAAGAGACAGAAGAGAACAAACGTGGATAATTGATGATACCCTGGTTGAAATGAGCATGGAATGCCAGGGCAACTCCATCCAATTAGTAAAAAATGGCTCTACTGGCTGCGTTGACATTTGCCCAGCAGCAAAAGCCAAGCTTGTATAGTCAAGTATTTAAGAGAGTTACCTCGTGACAGTCTTAATGAAAAGAACTGCTTACCATCATTTTGGACTGAATGGCGGGATCCGCGCAAAACACTGCCGTCAACGAACACATTTTACTTGTGCCTGTATTTCCAGCTTAAAAAGCTCCATTTTCGTGTGCAATCAGAACACGGCACCCTATCAACACAGGCCAACTTGTCCTCAGTTTCCCTTTAGGGGTAACGGAGTGGATTCTAAGAAAAGGCAAGCGTAGCAGGGGGGCAGCAAAAAGACAGCTAAGGCTTTCTAAACGCTGCGGGGACAAGGTGGCTACACAGGACAGGGCTAACTGAATAATGCAAGAAAGACTACAAAAGCGAAGGAAAACCGCTCCTGTGTTCTTCCCTACACACATGGTCATCCCCTGCTAGACAAAGCACATTCGCTATGGCCATTTCATGCAATAAGTAAAACCTCGATAATTCCAACTCGGTTAATTCAAAATCCCGGATAATTTGAAGGTTTTCTGCAGTTTCGTATTTTCCAACATAAATCTGGCCGGATAATTCGGACAGGCAGCCTGCACCACTGCCCGATCCATGCTTCGCCGCAAACCAAGCGATGATTTATAGGCGAAGTGCCCCAGCCAGAGCCCTCTCAGCACAAAAATCGGTCCACAGTGCGCCCCGAAACGCACGCCTGCAGAGGAGAAAACGTGCTTCACTGCAACGCGGCAGGTATACGCGTTTTTGTCACGTGACCTCGCCCCCACTCCATCCCACGGCATGCTTCACCCTTTCTTCGCACTGCGTCAGCGGCAGCACGTGTTCCGTGCCATGACCACTCTTCCCCCATGCCTCAAACGCTGCAGGTATGTGCTAGGCAGGTCTCTCTCCCCTGTGCCATTTCTCTGTGTTATGCGAAGCGGTTAGGGGACGGCTGCTGTGCAGTTTTTTTTTTTTTTCGGGCTGTGCAGAAGTGCTAGCTGTGACCGTACTAGCGAATGAAATGCCGGAGTACAAGACTTTAACACTGCAGCAGAAGTTCTGCTTGATTCAAGAAGCAGGCAAGAACGCTTGTTCAAAGACTGAGTTGGCTAACAGGCACGGCGTGCCCCTCTCTACGTTGTCCACAATGCTGAGCAGCCTATGGCAAGACATTCTTCGAAGCGGTCATGAGTGCGGAATCTGCTCTGCTTCGCTGGCTGCAGAAAGCAAGCGCAGCCCACCTTCCCGAGAAGGCCAACCACCTGACTCTGCAACTTGGGCAGCACAAAGAATTCAAGTGTAGCAACGGATAGTTTCGCCGCTTTAAAGAACGTAATCATTTGACATTTCTGACCGTCTGTGGTGAGAGCGGCAACTTTAGTGCTGCTGCTTAGTGAATACGGCACAGACGATGTTTAGAACCTTGAAGAGGCTGTACATTTTTAATTATGCTGCCAACAAAAACATTCGCAGTGAAGAACACTGCAATCAAGGGTAGAAAACAGGCCAAGGACAGGATTACTGTGCTGTTCGGCGCGAACATGTGTGGTATACACAAGCTGCCGCTACTGGTTATTGGGAAGACAGGGAAGCCTCGCTGCTTAAAAAATGCGCAGCTGCCGCCAAAGAATGAACTCGTCTGCAGGCACAATAAGAAAGCCTATGTGACAGGTGCAATATTTGAGGAGTACGTGCGGCAACTTGAACGCAAGCTCGCGGCCACAGGCAGGAATGTCCTATTTGTCGTCAACAACTGCTCGGCACATCGCCACATCCCACATCTCCAGGCCATCAGGATGGTATTTCAACCTCCGAACACTACTTCGATCTCGCAGCCGACAGACCAAGGTGTCATTCACCACATGAGGAAGATATATCGGCACCACCTACTCAAGCGCATGCTCCTTTGCCACGACAATGGCAGGGAGTACTCCATCAACCTCCTCGGAGCCATATGCCTCTGTCCGCTTGGAAACAAGTGGAGTCCATATTGATCACGCAGGGTTTTGAACCCGCTGGCTTTTCTAGTGAAAGCACTGTTGATGCCGATGCAGACTACCCATGTAAGCTTCACAAAGAAGGAGCAGAGTATTGCGACTGCATCAATGCACTCTGCGCAGAGGAGGGTGAGTTCAACATAGTCGGTTTCACCAAGTATCTGAACTTTGAGAGTGATGAGCGGACAGGCTACTCGGACTTGGAGAGTAAGGTTACTGCTGTTGCGAACATGCCCGATGGCAGCGACGATAGCGACGACGACATCGACAAGCCTCCCCAAGCCCCTGCTCTCGGTGAAGTTATCGGATCGCTAAATGTTATCCGCAGTTTTGTTGAGTGCCATGATAGAAGTTATGAAATGTATCACCTAGCTGACCAACTCGAGAACATGACCTTTGGAGCCACAAACTACCAGACGTGGCAAACCAGCATCTCTAATTTAAGTAATTCTGCAACAAATTTTTTTGCCTGAATCGTAAACCCGCTTAATTTGAAGATTTCTCGCGGTTCCAATGACTTCGAATTAACAAGGTTTTACGTATGTAGACGGCTGTGAGGCAGCCCGTGCATATTTCAGAGGCCAGTGTTGCATCTCAGCATTTTCGAGCATATTTTTCACGAGGCTGAGAAAAACCTACATTCTTGCTTTCACTTCTGCATTGTATAAGTTCTTTGCTGTTCCCGGATATGAAGGTATACAAGAGCTAAGTTCTAGGTACCGAGCAGTATTAACCCGGTTTGTCAGTGCTAAAACTGGACTCGTGTAAACCTGTCAATTCGCCAAAGAGGTCCTGTGTCTCTGATATCAGTGTTAAACCAGACTCCTACAAACCGTATCAGCGGCAAATAGGTCACATACACCTGCCTGCTCTGAACAGGACCTGTATAAAACCAGACTCTTCCTGTAAAATTCTGTTTGATGACATATAGGAAGCCCCAAAGGTGGAGTAGATATGAAATAAGGAAGTAAGAGCTCATCAGCATCCACCCCAGTGCAGTCATACAGTTCCCAAGGAAAGCTGTACAGCTTTCACAGACTGAAAAATCCGGGGCACAGACGAATTTCAAAACACAAGGCCATGAAACGACAGGGACTAACATAACATACAATAGGGCCAGTCCTCTGTGCAAGATATCAATTTCGACAAAACAAACAACCTGCTGGAAGAGCTCGGTTTCATCCAATCTTGAGAGTTATAATCATAAACTATCAAGTTTTGTCAGCTGGCCTTTTAAAAATGACATTCAGAGCACTTTATGAGCATAATATATCCGGGGCACCATGTTGTTCACATCATAACAATTTGCCAATATCCACTGACAACACAGCGAGCTATGGAAAGAAAAATGATAGGTGTAACGTTAAGAGATCGGAAGAGGGCGGAGTGGGTGAGGGAACAAACGCGGGTTAATCACATCCTAGTTGAAATCAAGAGGAAGAAGCGGGCTTGGGCATGGCATGTAATGCGAAGGCAAGATAACCGCTGGTCCTTAAGGGTAACGGAATGGATTCCAAGAGAAGGCAAATGTAGCAGGGGACGGCAGAAAGTTAGGTGGGCGGATGAGATTAAGAAATTTGCGGGAATATGGTGGCCGCGGCTGGCACAGGACAGGGTTAATTAGAGAGACATGGGAGAGGCCTTTGCCCTGTAGTGGGCGTAGTCAGGCTGATGATGATGATGATGATGTCCAGCTAATGCTAGTGAGTCAATGCAGCACTTTAAAAGAAATGCTCAAGAAAGAAAACACATGAAAAACAACTTGCTTTACTGAATGTGATGCTCATCTCTGAATAACAAAATCTCGCTTTTAAGGGTCAGGTGAATAGCGGGACACTGCCCAAGCGAGCACTGCTTGTACAAACTTGGCTCATTTCACACCAACTCTGAGCTCCAACCCTTTTATTCCTTCTTAAAAGCCCAACTTAATTTATGTATTAGGAAGAGGCCACGCAAGATTAACGCTCATGCAGAAGCAGTAGTTACCATGCTTAAAGTCTTGGCCTTGCTGAAAACTGTGTCATGAGCAACTCAAAGGAATGCAAAAACGCGTTGCATAACATACTGCATGCACAGGCAACAACGCTGAGCCATCAACGCTGCCTTCCTGCACATCAAGGTGTTTATTACATCAAGACACGACTGCGCTGAAATGCACTAGTTAGCAGAGAGTGCTGAAAGCTATCAGGGTTATTCTTATAGTAACGTTCACAGGGCTAGAAGCAGTAGCTGCTTTCTAGCACCAGCGTGCCAGCCGTAGCAGTCAGAGCTGTGACCCCCAACCCACGGTGCAGTAAGTTGCCACCACGGTGGGTTCGGGCCAGAGGGGACAAACATGAGTAGTCTACTCGGATGAGCGTTTATTGCTCCCGAGCAATACAAGCAGAAGCCAAACGAACAACCACCGTAACGAGAGAGCATTCCACTCGCGATCGAGGGTGAAAAGCACAACAGGGGAGAACACATGCAAAATGGTGGGATGAGGGATGTTCCGCTCACTTCACGAGGCTCCTCGCTCACATAGTAAAACACGTTGCAGGGCTAGTTGGTTATGCACACAGCCCGCAGCAGTCAAGTTACACGCTGTGGGTGATATGGGGACGGCAACGGTCTCCGTGCCAGATCTCTGATCCGTGCATGTGCGCGGCTCCCGCCAGAAGACAAGCGAGCCTCGGGAGAAACGCGCCTTTTCCCAGGCTGTGGAGAGGAGGTCTCTCCGTTCTAAGAGGGGAAAGAGGGAAAGTCTCCGCGGCAATGCGCAAAAGGAAGTGAGTGCAGTGCGAATGCCCTCGCTTGCAAACCTCCCAAATGGTGCGCGCATAACATCCCATGATAATCATGCACCGCTGTTACTATGGGGCAGGAGATTATTTATTTCAATACCCTAAAGGCCCAATGCGGGCATTACATAGGGGGGGATTCATGAAAGAAAACAACAGATATAAAACACAGAATACAAACGGCTGAAAACAGAAGTAAACAAGTTAAGAAGGCAGGTACAAGTTAATAAGAGGAACAAAAAAATGAGGTATTTGAAAAAAAATTCACATGTAGCAAACCGCGCAAAAAAAAAGGAAACAAGAAAAATCCCGGCTTCGAAAGTTGCTAAACACAGCATCTAACATTTTGCGGAACGTTACGGCCAGCACACACACACACACTAGAGCAACCAAGAAAAAACAAAACAAAAAAACAAAAAAAGAACGCACATCAACATATGTTAGAATTTTCTAAATAGGACCAAAGAGCTGTTTGAAATGAGGATGTTTCAGCGATAGTCGCAATGCTAGAAGGAAGCGAATTCCACTCTTCTATAGACAAGACCAATGGTGAGTATTTGTATCGTTCTGTCCGAGCGAAAATAGGTTTAATCTTCTGCATGTGATCTACACGAGCCGATGTGTGCGGTGCCGGGAGAAGATGAGAGCTTGAAAATGGTGTGTTGCTGTGGTAGATAGTATGGAAAAAGGATAAACGGCTGAATTTTCTGCGCATGACCAGAGGCGAGAGATGGAGCGATAGTTTCAGTGCTGTTACACTTTGATACCGAGAGTAACGGGAAAGGATGAAACGAGCAGCTTTGTTTTGAATAGATTCCAACATGTTGATGAGATAGACGTGATGAGGGTTCCAGATCACCGACGCGTATTCTATCGCAGGCCTGATCAGCATGTTGAATGCGTGTAGTTTTGTGTCCTGGTTGGCTTGGTGCAGTCGGCGTTTAAGAAGACCAAGTTTTTTTAAGGCTTTGTTAGTGATTTGTTCAATATGAGTGCTCCAGGATAAATTAGAGTTAAAATTTACTCCGAGGTATTTTACCGACGCTGCAGTTTCAATGGTAGTATTATTAACTGAGTAGGCATTAGGGCTCATGTTGGCAACGGAATTAAACTTGAGGTGTTTAGTTTTATCGGCGTTAATTACCATTTGCCACCTGCCGCACCAATTAGTTAGCTCATCAAGATCAGTCTGGAGAGCAACGATGTCGCGAGGGCTAGATATTACTCGGTAAATTACACAGTCATCTGCAAATAATCGTATTGTTGATGTTATGTTCGACGCGATGTCATTAATATATATTAAGAAAAGCAGTGGACCCAGCACCGAACCCTGAGGTACTCCTGAAGCAACACCTGTACGTCTTGATAAGAAGCTCCCTAATTTAACTGACTGAAAGCGGTTTGTTAGAAATGCCTTAATCCACTGCGTAGTATGTTGATCCAGCTGCAAGTTGCGTATTTTTATCATCAGACGGTTATGAGGCACACGATCGAAGGCTTTAGAGAAATCAATAAAGATGGAGTCAATGTATAGGGAAGAATCGATTGCTTGATGAAGGTCCGTTGTTAGCTCAAATAACTGTGTCTGGCACGATAAATGTTTGCGGAAGCCATGCTGGTTGTTTTGAAGCAAGTTGTTCTGGTTAAGATGAGTTAAATGTGCATACCATAGGTTAAATGCATAGGTTAAATGTGCATACCCACAAAACAAGTTGAAGATTACTACCAATACAAATAAAAACATTATGGCTCATTTTCAGTTGGTTTATGTTTGGTTTATGGGGGTTTAACGTCCCGAAGCGACTCTGGCTATGAGAGACACCGTAGAGAAGGGCTCCGGAAATTTCGACCACCTGGGGTTCTTTAACGTGCACTGACATCGCACAGTACACGAGCCTCTAAAATTTCACCTCCATCAAACCGCCGCGGTCGGATCGAACCCACGTCTTTCGGGTCAGCAGCCGAGCTCCATAACCACTCAGCCACTGCGGCGGCTCAAAGCTCATTTTCAATTAAGAAAAAAATAGTGCCCAAGTCACAGGGAAAGCATTTATTTATGCTTTCCATGCACTGTCAGTTACTTCTACACCAAAAACTACTTTCTTTTATGAATAGTTTACAAAACCTAACCCTGGCAGTTCACTCTGACGTGTTCACTGGCTGCAGTAAGTAAAGAACAGAAAACAACCTTAACAAAGCACGGCAGCAATGTTCATGACTAATGCTTCATGCAAACTTAGAAAAACTGCTCATCTCTGGAGACAAGGTATGTTGTCATTTGCACTAGCAGAGCCATAATGCACAGAAGAAAACTGTGCATTTTCACCTCTTTCAGCCACTGGCAAAATTTTTCCCTCAGTTTCACCAAGACGCTGGAAAGTAGTCTCAATCATCTGGTATTTGTTCAATCAGTCTCTCAAACTGTTCTAATGACATGCCCTAGTAGGAATGCTAACAATTCTTATTTCGTTAATAATTGTGATATACTAAGATAAGCGACAGGCACAGTTTTAACAGTGCTACTAATACTGCTGTCACACGGGCACTTCTGATCGGCGAGTCCTATCCTGACTAAATTTCCACGTGCACTCAACAAGCAACACTGCTTGCCGTTCTCACTCCATCCTGACCATCGAGTTAGCCTGCTGAAAACCAGGCTGTGCTGTCATGGTGGCAAACAAAAATCAAACAAATGCAAAAAAAGTGATGAAAAGTCCTGTAACACAGCTGCACCAGGTAACACCGTACTACAGCTAGCCCATGCACACGGATGCTGCGTTCGCTCAATGCTGCCCAGGCAGGCGAGTGGTGTTGAAGAATAACCAGCGGAGGTTAACAGAAAGTCATGCTACTTGCTACGCTTAGATGAACTGCTCAGAAGAGAAATGCAGCAGAGAAATAAAAGTTGCAGGATGCCACCGACAGCTGAAAGCCCAGCTCATAGGTGGCATTTACATTTACATTACATTTTCATTTCCTAAGCACGAGGGTAGCAGCCCTCAAAAAAACAATGCAGGAACCGGCTTGAGGTTGAGCAGGATCAGATTCGATTGGGATCAAATTGTCCAAGTAACAATGCCAGATCTCCACCAATTTAAGCAAAAATGTGATGACCGAGCCATTTGCCACAACTGTCGTGCCATCACGTTCACTATTCCATTCATCCATCCATCCCATTCACCACCATTCCGTTAACCCTTTCATGATCCAGCTAGCACCGAGTGTGCACTCATACCTTTTGGGTATAAATGTTTTCGTACACTCATTGAAATTCTAGATATCGAGAGAAAATAAGACTTATTCTAGGTTAAAGCTACAATTTAAGGTAAATAATAACAGGGCAATGTATTTCACAATACAGAATGGGTATGCTTGTTACAGTGCCTCCCATCCTACTCGGCGTGCAAGCTTTCACATGTGTGTTGTGCTGTGTTGGGTTTTATGGCACATAGGCAGCTAAGGCCATCATGCGCCAAGCACAAGGTATGCAAAATGTTTTCTGCGGGATTTAATAAAAATGAGGAATATGATCAGTGGTGTAAAGGGCCTAAAAAGTTTTAACCACCTAGTAATAACGGAGAAGACGAGATCTAGCAATGGCTAATGGTAAAAGCTTTAAAAAGGTCAGGTAGCCTCAGCGGCCATCCTTGGCTTGCCAAGGATGTCGAGGATCCCAACCGATAAAATAAAAACCTCAGCCTTCTTCACATGAATGAGAAAGTGGCTGAGGTGTATCATGCAATAGAGTGAGCCAGTGGTTAAATAATTAGTTTTTCCAGTACGCCTGCTTCTTTTAAAAAGCTAAATATAGAAGGAATGTTAACAATGGCATTATCGTCTAAGAGCAGTGCTGGATGAAAAGGAATGCATTCTCTATAAAATTGACTAAAGTACTTTTTTCTCAGTTTTTCAAGTTTAACACAAGAGATTAAAATATGGTTAACCGTAAGTTCATCTCCGCATTCTTCGCAAACAGGTTTGTCTTTTTTTGCAAGGAGAAAGTTGTGTGTAAGGTGCGTGTGGCCTATTCGGAGATGGCATAAGATGACTTCTTTAAAACGTTCCTGGTGGACACACGACTTAAATTCACCTAAAACTAGTTTTATCAAGTGCAGTTTATTTTTTACTTCACTGTTCCAAGCCGACTGCCACTTTTTCCTTAGTTTTCTTTCTATTGATTTCATGCAGTCATTACAGGGTATACTTACTTTTTTAATTTCCTTTCCACGAGCCTTAGCAGCACACAAATCTGCTCTCTCGTTGCCTGTTATTCCAACATGACTAGGTACCCAGCAGAGTTTTATGTTTTGTCCTCGAGCTGTGGCTGTTACTATGTCGTGTATGATGCCACCAAGTATAGGAGTGATAGCGTTTCCAGAGTGGAGAGCTGTAATTACACTTAAGGAGTCTGTATAAATAATACTGTTTGGGAGGTTCTCGTTAACTATTTTTTCTATGGCCATACAGATTGCGTAACTTTCTGCAGAGAAGATGGATGTGCACTGTGGAAGTCATTGTTTTCTCCGAATTCCCTCGTACCACTGCGCTTCCTACGTAACCATCTGTTTTTGATCCATCCGTGTAGAAATCCGTAAAACTATTGTATTTTTCTTCCAGTGCAAGGAATTCTTGTATTATATGTTGTTGTGGAGTTTGTTTTTTATGGAAGTGTGTAAGAGTGAGGTCACAGATTGCAGGAAAATTGTACCATGGAGGCAGTGGATTTCGTCTTGGTGCAATGGCAGGTAATGTGTCTAGAACGCCGATGTTTTGGCACATCTCTTCAAAACGCAGGAGGAGTGGTCTTATAGCTAGCGGCTTGTTGTTATACAGTATTCTTGATGGGCATTTTGTGACTATGGGGTAACATAGGTGTTTGGGCATCGAACGGATTTTTAAAATGTACGAGCATGTGAGCATGGTTCTTCGGTCTGTAAGTGATGGTTCGTTGGTTTCTGCATAAATACTGTTTATGGGTGACGTCCTGTATGCACCGGTGGAAAGACGCAAACCTAAGTTGTGTACTGGATCTAGTCGTTTAAGGTATGATGGTCTCGCTGACCCATACACTATACATCCATAATCAAGGATAGAGCGTACTATAGAGCGGTAAATTTTTAAAAGGCATGTCCTGTCGGCATCCCAATGTTTTCGTGACAATACTTTGAGTATGTTAAGGGATCGAGAGGCTTTCTTTTTCAGTGCATTTATATGAGGCAAGAAAGTTAGTTTTTTGTCAAAGGTTACGCCTAGGAATTTTTGTTCATATTTTACGGGTAGGTGTGTATTGTTCAGGTGTATGAGTGGGTCGGCTTGTAGGCCTCGTTTGAGAGAGAACATTAAGGCCACTGTTTTTTGAGGAGAGAACTGGAATCCGTTTCTGTCTGCCCACGCCGCTAATTTATTTATTGCCAATTGTACTTGTCTCTCGCATGTTGATACGTTTGTTGACGTGCAGGCTATTTGAAGATCGTCAACATAAACTGAGTACATTATTGATTTTGGGATTATTTTTGCTAACGAATTCATTTTTACAACAAAGAGAGTTGTACTCAAAACACACCCCTGTGGTACCCCATTCTCCTGGACAAAGTTCTTTGACAGTGTTGCACCTAGGCGTACATGAAAGGAACGGTTGGATAGAAAATCACTTAGGCAGTTCAGCATTCTTCCGCGGATGCCTAGTTCTGCAAGGTCGCAGAGTATCCCGAACCTCCAAGTTGTATCATATGCCTTTTCGAGATCGAAGAAGACCGCAAGACAGTGCTGTTTATGTATGAAAGCTTCTCGGACAGTATTTTCTAGGCGAACTAAATGGTCTGTTGTTGAGCATGCCTTTCTATAACCGCACTGATGAATGTCGAGGAGTTCACGAGAGTCAAGCACAAAGGTTAACCGGATATTCAGGATACTTTCAAAAGACTTGGTAAGGCAACTGGTAAGAGCTATTGGTCTATAACTAGAGGGGTATGTAGGCTGTTTTCCCGGTTTCAGGAGCGGTACTATTATGGCTTTCTTCCAAGCTTCTGGAATTTTTCCTAGCGTCCAAATTTTGTTAAAAAATTTCAGAAGGGCTTCAACAGAAGGTTGGGAAAGATGTGCCAGCATTTGGTAATGTATTTCATCAGGGCCGGGAGCAGTCTGCTTGCCAGCAGATAAAACTGTTTATTTCTTTGACTGTAATTAAGCTATTGAATGGTTCATTTGCGCAACCGCTTGTTGGAAGTCAGTTTTTTTCAGCTGTGTTTTTATATTTTAAAAATGATTCGGTGTAGTGTGCAGAACTAGAAACTGTTGAGAAATATTCGCCTAGGATGTTTGCTTGCTCCTGTAAACTTGTTTGCTTATCTGGGGCTGTAAGGAAAGGAACCGTGAAAGGAGAAAAATTGCCATTTAATTTATGTACTTGCTCCCACAATTTCTTCGATGTAATTGAACTGTTTATGGATGTTATATAGTTTTTCCAGGACGCTTTCTCAGCATTTCGACGGATACGCCGTGCATTTGCTCTTGCCTTTTTAAAATTAATAAGGTTCTCGTGCGTTGAGTATCTGCGAAACACTCCCCAGGCTTTATTCTGCTTTTTTTTGGCATCTCTACACTCTTTGTTATACCACTCTTTGTGGCGCGGTCGAACCACTCCTGACGACTGAGGGATAGCAAGACGTGCCGCCGCAATTATAGAAGATGTAAACGCTTCGTTAAGTTCATCAATACTGAGATTAGTATCTGTAAATAGTTGGTCAAGAGAGGCCCTTTCTTGAAACAGCTCCCAGTTAGCTGCGTGTAGCTTCCAACGATGTGGTTTAGTTGGGATGATTGATGGTGGTGATGATAAGTTAATTACCACGGGAAGGTGACCACTTCCGAAGGGGTTATTCAGGACATCCCATTTAAAATCGATAAAAACAGACGGTGAACTAAAAGAAAGGTCTATGCAGCTCATTTTTCCAGATCTTGGAGAGCAGTATGTGGGTTTTCCTGTATTGAGAAGGCAGATATTGTTGGACAGAATAAAATCTTCTAGAATATGACCTCTAGTATCTGTTTCTTCACTTCCCCAAAAACCAGAATGGGCATTAAAATCTCCAACAACAAGGTATGGCTCTGGTAACTGTTTAAAAAGTGCTTCGAGATCGTGTATTGTGACTGTTAGGTGTGGTTCGAGGTATATAGAACATATTGTTATTGTTTTGAAATGTACAATAGTGACTGCAACAGCTTCAAATCTAGTTTTAAGTTTGGCTTCGTGAGTCGCAACACCACTCTGTACAATAATAGCGACACCTCCCGAGAGCCGACTTGAGTGCTCTCTATCACAGCGGAAGACTTTATATTTTTTCAGGATATTCTTATGTTGAGGTCCTAAGTTTGTTTCTTGTAAGCAGAGAGCTACAGGAGAGAATGAGTTTAAGAGGTCCTTTACATCGCTGTAATTATTCAATAGACCTCGGCAGTTCCAATGAATTAGGAATGCCATTTTTTCTACTTTGGGGGAAAAAAGGACAAAGACCTAGGCTCCCGGTTTACTGGGGCCTGTGATATGAGTTTTTGGTTTTTTGGCACGCTCAAGTGAGCTGTGCCGCCCCTGCATTGTGGATGTGCTGGGGGATGTGTCCATTGCCTCACGGGAGGCGCTGGAGTGCCGCGAAGAAGCCGTGGCTATGCGAGATGCAGACCTCCCCCGACTGGGGGAAGTCTTTGGGGCTGCCGACTCGCGGGCGGGCAAGCCCTTTTCAAGAAATGGCAGGGCAGCTTTCGCTGCGTCTGCCGGGGGCGCAGATGGCCCTGCCGCAGGCTCACTGCGCGTGGCCTGGGCAGGTGCCAAAGGCCGGTGTGGTGCCCCGCCCCGTCGCACCACATTGGCGAATGTTGATTTTGCATTGAAGGAGAATGTGCCTATGGTATGTGAAAGCCGTTGACGTGCTTCTCTGAACGAAATGTTTTCCTTTGTTTTGAGAGTGATTACTTCTTTTTCGGTTTTCCATGTTGGGCAAGACCTTGAGTAAGCGGCGTGATTTCCTTCACAGTTGGCGCAGTACGGTGCTGCTTCGCAGTTCTCTGAGATGTGTTCATGTGAGGCGCATTTCGCGCATGTTTTGCGGCCACGGCAGCTCTGTGAGCCATGACCGTATCGCTGGCAGTTGTAACACCGTCGCGGGTTTGGGATGTAGTGGCGGACGTTTATTTTCAGATAGCCAACCTCTATTGATTCTGGGAGTGTGCTTGAGTTGAAAGTGAGGACTAGGTGCTTGGTTGGTATTTCCTTGTTGTCTTTCCTGATTTTTATGCGGTAGACATTGATGACATTTTGGTCCTTGAGACCTTCCAGCATTTCTTGTTCAGTTAGTTTGAGGAAGTCGGCTTCAGAGATTACACCTCGGACTGTGTTTAGGGATCTATGCGCAGTTATTGACACTGGGGTTTCCCCAATTGACGTTATGGTGGATAGTTTTGAATGTTGGGTACTGTCTTTAAGCTCTAGCAGAAGGCCACCACTAGGCATTTTCTTCAGCTTGTATCCCATGCCCAAGGCATCGGTCAGGCTTTTTTCAACCAAGAATGGGGATATTGTTCTGGCAGTTATTTCTGTCTCTTCACAGTGCACAACATGGAAGTTCGGGAAAATTTCTTTGGATTTCTGGAGGAACTGGGTTGTCACATCGGTCCGCACTCTCTTTGGAGGGCGATCATTTTGTTGGGAGGGGGGAGCCATAAGATACGTGTATTGTTCAGCCACGGTGCCAGCCACCCACCATGGAGCCCAACAAGGGGTCGCGACAGGAACTTGCCCGCAAGTCCTGCCCACGCCAGCTGTACACCTTAACTATAACCTAATATGACTCAACTCAGGGTAGTTGGTCACACACGGTTAACCCTCGCCGTCATGAAAAAGAGGGAAAAAAACCAAGAACGGAGGAGGATACAGGAAAGTTGTAAGAAAGAAGACAGGAAAGTGAAAGATAGAGGGGAGGATAGGAAAAGGCGACTGCCGATTTCCCCCGGTCGAGTCAGGCCGGAGGTGCCGTCTACAGGAAGCTGGGGGAAAAATGGTGTGTTGCCTCCGCCGAGGGGCCTTAAAGGTCCAAACGCTCGGCATCAGCTCAACCACCAGGATCCCCTTTTCCCCGGACACGGCGATGCCACGCACGGCTAAGCGCGGATGCTCGGGTCCGTGGTGACACATTGTTCACCATCATCCCCCTGCGGGGATGTCCCTGCGGATGCTCGGGTTAACCCCGTGGTGTCGCCACTCACCAACGTCTGCATGCTGCAGACGCCTCCCTGCGGGGAAAGCTTCCACATGTGGCTCAGCTTCTAATCTATCTCGCGTCTAAAAAAATCACCTAGTTATTTTCTGTTATCATGACAAGCTGCAATAAATGTAACATGCCATCCATGACCTCGAAAGACTGTTTCCCTTTCTATTTTACCCCTCAGGGCCCATGAGGGTATCCTGAATAAACATATGACCAAGCGATTCCAAAGGACCATATGTGCAACGACAGGCACCTGCTGACAACCACGGGTGAAACCCAGAGCAGAGAAGAAGCCCCACTCACAGAGTCGGCCAAAGCTGCAGCTGAGTCGCCGCCGTAGCCGCTGGATCCGAGACAGCCGGCGGTCCTTGTCTGCGCACACACAGAGATATTGCAAAAGAATGCATGTCCAATAAAAAGGCATCATGTGTCGTCACAGTCATACCACATTTGTATGGACACATTTTGGTTCCCAAGCCATAGCAAAGAAAAACAAGAAAACAAGATTTATGGTCTGCACAGTGGAGGAAGAGAGACAAAGTTTGGAGAGCTCCAAATTCATTATCTTGGTCGCCATTACGTTTAAAGCGTTATGGTGCAGTCTGGAATGGTCCACGTTTCATGGCGTGATGACATATCTCCCAAGGTCGTTCACACCCCACGAACCACTACTACATATCCGTGCTCAGGCGGCCTTCAACATAGCACAAACTGTAGAGTTTTCTTCCCCACATCTATTTTAGTAAAACCAGGACAGATAAAATTATGTATGTTCACCTGTCACATTTGGTATGTCCACGTTGCGATCATGCTTTTAAGGTACAAAAAATCCACAATTCCACATGTCATATCTGTGTGGAACAAAAACATGGCTGACTGTACATCTGTGGAAGGATTTCATGCATTTATTCATAAATTTATTTTATCTTAAGATAGCATAATTCAATGCAAGCAAGTGCGTACGTGTCCTTGTTGCGTTTATGGCTGTTCCATGTGTTGTTCGAGTAGTCCCATCATCTGACTATGGCACTTGTAATGCTTGATTTCACGGTACATCCCCCACTGCAATAACACCTTCGAGCGCAGCACGAATCCTTAAAATATTAAACACGGCTAAAGATAAGGTGCGTCAACTAGGAACCTGGGCACTGTAAAGTATCAAACCACATACAACTAGGCACCATGGCACTAAAAAGCATCAAACCACATACAAAAAGGGCATCACTCAGGCAATCAAAACATGAAATTTAAAGGGCAACTGGATAGGTTTTAGAAACAAACGAGCTTAAAGGGGTTTAATGTGTGAAACTTGAAGGTAAAGCACGCGAATTCCTTTCGGGCTAGCACTTGAAATGATGACAATCACCAACTAAACACGTGACGGCCTTCAAGCTTCTACACAGCGCACAGCTCCACGTGGGGGGTACACCATGATATGATCGAAGGTGCCAATACATTTCCAAGTTCCAACACATAAACACTTGCTTTCAAGAAAAAAAAACAATGCCATTGAAGGCAAAGGCTGCTGAGCATCCAACAAGGCACAGCAGGGTGTGGTCGATGGCAAATTCGAAATGTTACCTTCAGAGACGTCACACTAAGCTTCTCGCACTACTCTAGTGCTGCGAGGGGAAGCCTACAATTTATTTTTCGGTTACATCACTATTTTAAATGCTAGCGCAAAAACTCCTGGCATGCTCTACCGACAGCCTACACAGATTTCAATACTTGAATAGTGCGGATTTTTCTCAAAAAGTGGTGCAACTGCCCTTGAAGCCTAGCAACTTGATGCAGAATATGGTGAATGAAGTTTTACAGGCGAGCTCGTGATGCGGAATTTTGAAAATATTAAATCAAGAACACTTGCCTTAGCACACTGTGCACATTGCACTTGCGGCCTCACGACACAGCCACAAGCCATCAGCATTTGGCCGTTCTTGTGCGCTGTCTGATAGCAGACTTTTTTTAAAAATGGCACTTAGAATACTTCTCGGAATCTTGCAATGCTGAGCAACATGCACCCTTTTTTCGCCACGTTCAATGCAATGAACAATCCGCAGTTTGTCAGAAAGCGCCAAGGCCTGCCGCTGTTTCCAGCGCACAGCAACGCAGGCACAGCCAGAGTCGAGAGCAGAACAGCAGCACGACTCGTAAAGAAAGCTTGATGGGTGAAGGACAACGTCTCATAGCGTTCACAGTCTGCCTTCTCCTGAAGCCAGCGTGAAAGGTCTGGAGCTGCTCGCACGTACTGGATCGCGTGGTAGGCAGCTGCCAAACACAAAGCAAGGCTGGCCAATACGAATTTTAAAGGGGCATATTCTGGTAGCTGGCATAACGAGGGATCTGCTCCCGGTTTAGGCAGGAATTTATATTTTATTTCGGCGTTAAAAGCCGCGCAAAAGTACATGGTGGCACTATGGCGTCTCTCATAGCCTGAGTCGCTTTGGGACGTTAAACTCCATAAACCAAACCAAACCAAACAACCCAGATGTCTCGTATGATCGAATGCCTGCGCGTGCAGAGAGGAGAATGTAATGGGAGGTAGCCACTGGCTACTTGTTGGGGCCACACGCTCGTGTCTGTTCATCACATTTTCATCCTGCGTACTATGGAGTGCAAGGAGAGAAACGCCGAAGACCACCGCTGTACCCTCCACTGACCTGATGGTAAGGAGCTTGCACACATTCTTTACAGCGATTCCCGATTACACAGCTAGCTTGCATTGCACTAAAACATTCGTGGTAAAGGAAAACAAAAGGCTGCTGGCCACACTGTCATTTCGCTAATCCATTGGTAGTAGTCTCGCTTGTGCACAGAGAGCCGAGCTGTACTGCTCGTTTATCACATTCCTGAGCGCGATTTGTTTATGCATATGGGACGTGCACTATGATGGATGTGTACAGCGTGTAAGACATAGTCAAGGATGACAATATTTTGTGCGATGCAGGGCTAGCCACTCGACAGTCTTCGTAACTGTCTACCATTTTTCCCATGCCTAACTATTCGTAGGAAACTCATCATGCTCAGCCACCATCGGCCGCCACGCGTGGGGATGGGGTGCTGGTTCTGCGCGTTAACAGAGCACCTGCTCAAAGCCAGCACCAAGTCAAGGGGGATGCAATGAAGCCCCACACTAAAAATGAAACCACACTGTAGCATCCCTGACATCTCATTTGTTTCGCCCTTATTTATGGTGGCATGCTTTGGCTTCAATTGTAAGTTTACCCCCCCCCCCCCCCCACTTCGAATTTTCAAATAAAAAAAAAAAAAAAACAGGTCGACCTACAATCGTGTAAATACGGCACTATATGAAATTGCCCTCTCAAACCACATCAGAACTTGCCCTTCACGCTCGTGAGCCATGCTTTGCTGGCATGCGATTTCTAGCCAGAAGTAAGGATACAACAGCCGGGGAACTGACTGAAGCATTCTACATCAGAAAGTAGCTCGTGCATCAGTGAAAATTCTATTTCATTGTATAAAGCCAAGAAAAAGTTTTCTATTTCTCCTTTAGCATCCTTTTTCACAAAGCACTTGATCAAAAATAGAGTCAGCACAACCTTAGGCTTCAATGGACCATATTCACACTACCATACAAGTAATAGAGAAATGCGCAGAATATAACCAACCACTATATATAGCCTTCATAGATTACGAGAAAGCATTAGACTCTGTAGAAACCTCAGAAGACATTGCGGAATCGGGGTGTAGAGTCTTATGTGAAAATACTGGAAGATATCTGAAACGACTGCATAGCTGACATAGCTTTTCATAAAGTCAGCAATAAAATTCCAATTAAGAAGGGTGTCAGGACAGGGAGACACGATCTCGCCAATGTTATTCACTGCCTGTTTACAGGAGGTATTCTGAGGCCTGCATTTGGAACAGTTGGGGATAAGAGTTAATGGCGAATGCCTATGTAACCTGTGATGCGCTGATGACATTGCCTTGCTAAGTCACTTAGGAGGTGAACTACAAAGCATGATCAATGAGTTAGACAGGCAGAGCAGAACAGAACAGTGGATTTAAAAATTAACATGCAGAAAACTAAAGTAATGTTCAACACTCTTGCAAGGGAACAGCAGTTTACAATTGATATCAAGGTGCTGGAAGCAGTAAGGGGATATGTCTCCTTAGGGCATGTAGTGACTGCAGATCTGGATTGTGATAAAAATAACTAGAATAAGACTGGGGTGGAGCACATTTGGCCAGTTCTCTCAGATCATGAATGGCAGCTTAATAATATCCCTCATGAGAAAAGTATACAACCGCTTTATCTTACCGGTACTCGCCGATGGGGCAAAAACATGAGGGCGAACGAAAAGGGCTCAACTTAAAATGAGGACAGCGCAGCAAACTATGGAAAGGAAAACGAAACGTTCAGAGACAGGAAGAGGGCAGAGTGGGCACAAATGTGGGTTAATGACATCCCAGTCGAAATCAAGAGGAAGAAATGGGCTAAGGCATGGCAAGTAACGTGAAGAGAAGACAATCGTTGGTCCTCAAGAGTAACAGCGCAGCAGGGAGCTGAACAGCGTTAAAAGGGTGGACGAGTTTAAGAGGTTTGCGGGCATAGGGTGGCCGCAGCTGGCACAGGCAAGGGTTAATTAGAGAGCTATGCGAGAGGCAGCAGTGGACGTAGATGATGAAGTGATACACGACTTTTCTTTGAGCAATGGACAACTGAGGGTACACATGCACGTGTTTTCTGCGAAATAAAGCAGCTGTGACTGGTGCTCTGACCCGTTGTCCTCCAGTGTGGGATGAGCTTTGGTGCCTTTAAATACCCAAGAAGCTCTCTTGAGATGCAAGGAGAGCCAAGTTTCTCTGCTCTTATCTTTAGCCCAGAATCTAGCCCAAGAACCTGAGAAATCGGTTGTACTTGCCTCCTAATATTATTTTACAATACTGCCAGCAGCCTTTTAGCGGCCAAAGCAGAAATGGGCAGAGTACAGTGCATTATCAAAAACACAGGCACGCACGTGGTATACACTGGGTTATGTTACGACGGAAAAATAAACAGAAGAAAAAAGACAACAAGGTACATCAGACGCGAAGCCTGTGCATAGTTTACAAAACTGCTGTGCAATTGCTAGAGAAGATAATGGACTGCTGCCAATGATTCACATGAGAACATAACATACACTACTATCACAAGCAGGGATGCAAAGCAAGCAAAAATGTCTAAACTGATTCGGATTCGGTAACGTCGGGAGGCAGCCCGTTCCATTCGAGAATGGATCTTGGAACAAAAGAATGGAGATGATGTCAGATGACACCCAAGGATAAATAAAGTCATAGTAGTTAAAGCTCAATATGCTACAAGACTTATTCATACGTAATGCCGTGCACCGGAAATTAACTTTTTTGCAGAGCAGAAAACGCATAAAAAAGTAACTGCACTATGATCTATTGTAAAATAAGAACACTCGGGCATGCATGAACGCCGGGGTATGCCAAGTTGTACTGTATGCGCAGCCTAACGCAGCATCAAACAGGAACAGAACCTCAATTGTAGATATCATCGCTCATAGTTTCCCACTCTGCGCGTAGCTTGAAGTAAGCAACGCGGATAGAAGGCTGCATTCCGGGTGCTCCGTGATGCAGCCCTCCGACTAAGACACGATGACGCGGTCCACCTCACGGCAGCACACACACTCGAGCTCCTCGAAGTTCAACAGAACTTGGCAACTGCACCTCAAACCGCAAAGTTATGGTGCAAAAAGAAAAAAAGCTGACTGGGTACGCTTATCTGCAGTAGCAATGCGAATTTCACTCGTGAGCCTAGCGTTCAGCTGGTACATGAATAAGAGGATTTATTATCGCAGCTCCTCGTGACAGCAGGCAACATAGCTGCTGCCGGCTTTTAAACGTTGCTTTCGTGCACCTTGCAGTCATATGCTTCGGAGATGGAATAGGAAAACGCCTGTGGCTAGCTAATGTTGCACGAGCCTTGATATTAGCAAACACGCCGCTCAGCATGTTCGCTTAGTGAATGTACCAAGACTCTGCAGGCAGCCCTACGATCTACGAGAACTATTATTACAGAATTCACATATGTCCACACCTACCATCATCAGTCGTGACGGTGATGACTGCTCCCGCACTTGCTGCCGACTAATGCCAGCTCCTCGGCGCTTGGACATATCCGGCCACTACAGCCCTCGAAAGCATCGCACGCTCTATAGGGCTGAAGAAGTCACAGAAGCGCAGGCCGGAGTATAACTTCATTGTCTGGTTCAGGAACGGGATCCACCGTAACGCTGGCAAGGCGCGGTGTGAACGAAGCAACAGTCGGTAGACGCCTTCAACATGCGGCTGGCAGTATCTTTAATTTCAGCTGCTACTAGACCGCACCACAAGGCGCAGAAATCACGGAGTCTGCGTTTACGTCATGTTTTACATCACTTTGTCCTGCGTCGTCATCAGAGAGTCCCAAGTTTGAATCAGAGCGGCAGAAAAACTTTTTCAACTTCGAACCCAAATCTCTTAGGAATAAATGCATCTTTTGCTGCAAGACAAAAGCAACAAAGCCATGAAATGGCGACCATCGGATTCTGCTAACCAAAAAAAAATTGGAGCTCTGCTCTGTCCCTTTAAGCTAAAAACTGTAGCGAGTGATACTTAGGAAGCTGAAAGTGAATTTTGATGTCTCAAAAACAGATGAGAATGTCTGCAAGACATTGTGAGTGATTAAGGGAATATTCTCTTCCGTTGGTTGTAAAAGGTACACGAAGTCGTCTACACACCTGAAAACTTTAACAACGCGTTCATCAATGAGTTTCTGATTTAGAATGCAGTCAAGTTTCACCAAAAAGATTTCACACAAAATGGGCCACACAAGAACCAATACAAATTCCGCATCTTTGAACACAGAATTTGTCATTAAAATTGATGACGGTGGAATTCAAGTAAAAGGTAGTAGCACTAAATAAGCTTCCATAGATAGGTCACAAGCGTTCTGAAAGCTAGAGTTCCCAACATTTCAATGCTCTCCCGAACAGCAATGAAAAGTTCATCATGCGGTACAAAATAAAATAAATCTTCAATGTCCACCGAAAAGGCACTGTTTGCTCTGAGCAGGTCTTCATGAAGTACAACTTGGTCTGCGTTGCTCACCTTGAAAATATCTTCAAAATGTAGCTTGCAGAGTTGATGCTGCAGAAATTTGCCGACTTCAGCCTGCCACGTATTGCGATCCGTAACAATGGCTCTAGATGGGCACAACGGCTTATGTGCCTTCACGCTAAAAAAGACATTCAAAAAGTGCGCTTCGCTGTTCAGGGTTCCCTTCAGAGTTCCAGCGGCAGGCACATGCCAAAGCATTGTAGGGACTGGTCTTCATCCTCTGTTGTCGCATACCAAGGTGGTCAGTCGTTCCAAAGATAAGTCGGCAAGAGAAATTCTTGAGGAGTCTGATTTACCAATTTGGTAAGGACACGTGCATCAGTGATGCGTCACTCGCTCATCGGCAAAAAGAAATTCAGTGGTTTAATTTAAAATAATCTTGTCTGTCTTGCCCTTTGCTGTGTTGTACACCTTTAGGTTTTATATCAGTCTGGCTGGCGTTTTCTACGACTGTAGTAGTATTCCTGTTTTGATTTTTGTGTTCACAAAATCTCTGGTTATGTTTTTCGCTGTATGGTTGGGCATGCGCTTTGCTGTTTTCTTCCAGTGGTTTCTTGGAATAAACCTTATGTTGTTAGTGCTCGTCCCGTTGAACTGCGCTATGTCTTCTTCCAATGTGCAATACCAACAAGCCCAAACTACCACTTTGTTAAGATTTTACATCGTTCGAGACTCTTGTGGTTACTTTGCACAGCGTATCTCAGAAGTTTGTTGTCAGCTTTAAATTGAGCACGGCCAAGTACGCTCATTGCCATCGCTGCCACGGAGTCATTCAGTTCTTTGTGGGCCCAAATCAGCCTAATAGACAGGTTCCTTTGGAAGCAGTTTCGCAGGTCTTCCTCAGTGCTGGACTGCCGCCCCCACTAAGTGACAATATTTTCAATGTGTTGCTGTTTGTAGCGAAGACTGAAGATTCAAATGTAACCATGACTTGTCTCAGTGCCCCCTTGGGCAGTACCAAGTTGCATTGTAATATGTGGGCTATTTACTCATTCTTTAAAACACGAGAAGAAGCCGCAATTACAACTACAAAGGCATCCTTCAGCAGTGGCTTATAACCATCATTCTAATATACATTATTTCAAAATACACAGATCACATTTCTCCACTTGGAAATGACTATTTGTGCTCGGCATGCTTCTGCAATAGTTCCTCAGTCAAATTAGTGCCAACTTCCAAGCACACACGATCCAGGTGCAAGTGAGTCACATCCTCATTAGATGCCACAGTAACGTGAAAGTCGGAATCTCGTAAGAAACCCGACAGCCACAAATGATGAACAAATCCCTGTTTGCGAGGTAATCAACATTCAATTTTTTTCATCCTGTTCATAACAAAACAAGTGCATCAATGTAAACGAGAAATTGTGAATGGGCAAAAAATACAAAAATGAAAACGTCATGAACAATCGCCTTGATTACCTATTATAGCTCGCTGCATGAACTTTCACAGCTACTCAAAAATCACTGTGGCGCAAGGCATCACCACCCTGGCCACTGCGTTTATTGCCACAAAGCACCTTACCAAATTTTACTGACAAGTATTTACAGGGAGGGTGTGGAGCGGTCCTTAAAGGGCAACTCCGGCGATTTTTCAGACATTTTAAGTTAATGGCTGTTTTGTGTTCCTAAGACAGCGTGTACCTCAGAGGGGGCTTTGGACTCGCTAAGGCTTCGTTCAGCCGGCGCTGAACAAAAGGTTTTCAAGGTTTTACAAGGTTTTCAAAAGCAACCCTAAAATAATTTTTAAACAGCAAAAAATGCAAAACTCGAAACCGAAACTGCGAAACCGAAACCGGGGAGATGCCTTCGTGCGGTACTGACTGTGACGTCACAAGCGTGTTCGCCGCGCTGCAAAGTTCGGAGCCGCGCTGTCGACGTGACTGAAGCGTGAAGAACAGCTTTTCCGAGACCAGCGAGTCTTTAGAAGATGACTCATTCGCCGATTTCGGACTGGACGAGTCGCCTTTCAGGTATGATCCACGCCGCGCAAGCCAGCCGAGTCACACGACAGGCCGCGTCACATGCAGCATGGAGACGATCTGAACTCTGAGAAGTGAGTATTTGAGTCATTTCTCGTACATGCATTTGTGACACAGTCGTCAGAACAAAAGTTAATGTGATGCTCCTGCTGATAGCTGTTCGTGTGGCGAGTGCCGGCCGACCCAGCCTGACGAACGAATCTGCTGCCGGAACATTGCCGTGGTGCACAACGTCCTTACAGGGGAATGCATCACCAACAGTCCTCTCTTTGCAAAGCTTTGTCTCGACAGCGAGCTTTTGGAAGTGAATTGACGCCAGCTACAGTTCTACAATCCAATATACTTTGAGCACGTTCACTGCGGTCCGCTTCCTCTTGACGGCCGCGCTTCGTTCAGCTGGCAGCTGCGATGGGCGGTTGTACTCGAATAACGTTGGCACAGAATCTGCCCTCAAGCGGCACTTGAACGAAGCCTTAGCGAGTCCAAAGCTCCCTCTGAGGTACACACTGTCTTCATAGCAATCTGGCGCGAAAGGTTCGGAGCACAAGTGGGAATGATTCCTCGGAGACCAGCTGACACGGCGCACAGTTCTCACCCAATTGTCGCGAAGGTTCTTATCGCTAGGAAACCTATGGTAGATCACGCCTGTTGTCACAGATGAAGAATTTGTGCAGCCCACAGCACATCAGAAGTTGCCGTGACCCATCACTCTGGTGTACACATCACATCAGGCACGTTGAGATAGCGCGAAATTGCACAGGTGGCCGAAATAATTCTGGAGACCTGCACTACAGCACCTCTTTCTTCCTTTCTTCTTTCACTCCTCCCTTACATCACGGTTCGGGTGTCCGTTACTGCGTCATTTACTTTCATCAAAATCAATTTTCAGTTTTCCCCTGCACTGCCAACGACAGCGCGCGCCCAACCAGCTTGACACGCCGACACGCTAGTGACGTCACAGTACAGGGTGGCCTGTAGAAGTTGCTCGATCAATGGGTGCCGCTCGCGTTGAGGAGCGCTTGTCTTCAAAATTCGCTTGTGAAAAAACTACGCCGGTTTCAGGTATCAGACTACGCCGGTATCAGACTACCATAAAGAATACAGACTTAAAATTTCATTTCGATCGATGAACATCGAAAAATCGCCGGAGTTGCCCTTTAAAGGGCCGTTCCTTACAAACACTAGGTGGACTCCTCACTACAGGAACCCATTGGCTGTGGCTGTGGCGTGCCCGACCATGGTCACCTCCCAGGGTTGGGGATAAGGAGAACGTGCGATTGGCATGCCCATACCATATGGAAGATGTTCAAATACTCACAGTGTGGGCACTTCCCTGTGCACGCAGGGTCAAAATGTTTTAGGACTGCCGGGCACAGCAGTGTTTTAGTATAGAGGCGAAGAAGTAAATGCTCCTCCGCCTTTGTGAGGCCCTTACAAGGCAAATTAAAGATTGCCCCCCCCTCGAGATAATTGCTATCTTGAAGTATACGGTATGAAAGATAGGGAATAAAGCCCCTTTCGATGTTCTTGTAGACCCTTTGCGAGTCGGTAATGATGACCCGCCAGTCCTGACTGGCGGCGGTGAGTGCGATGACCACCTCTACCGCATGTGTTACGTCTTGGGTGGTGGCCTGTGTCCACTTAGAAACCCACAACGTGGTGACCGAGAGGTCGAGAGCAGGCTTGTCAATTTTATGGAGAACTACCTCATGGCGTTCTCATCAAACCTGCGAAGGTGGAGGTAAGGAGTCGAGTACATGACTCTACCGGTTACGAGTGCAGGCGCTAGCCACAAGGAGTCTTTGCACCGCAACCCCCCGCGGTAATTAGAAATCTGGCAGACCATGCGGCCCACCTGGTCCCCCATCTTATGCAATTTGGCCAGCGCTGTGTCGATTCAGCAGTGTTTATGAATAAAGAGACTCAGTACTCTGATCTTATCGTGTGCTTGGTTCCTTCAGAGCGTGTCCTTACCGGGGAGCACAATCTGCTGTGCAAACGAATGCTTTCGCCGTTCTCAGACAAACCGGAGAGAAAAAATAAAAACACTCAAAAGGAGTTCGACTTCAAAACCCATAGTGCAGCGAAAGCATAGTCGGTGTCGACATTGCCAGGCAACTGCGGCGATCAAGAGGTGTTGCTAAACTAATCTCGAAAAGCTCTTTCTTTTCTGAACAGTAAAGCTAAGACACAGTCTACGAACGCAAGAGAAAGCTCACGAGCCACCAATCACACCAGCCTCGTCTGCTCCATCCTACTGTGTGATTACTCATTTTAAAACCAAATGGGGCTGAGCATCAGATTTAGGCAGAGTTGCTGTATATGCTACCAAATGTAGCAGAGCTGCGCGTCTGTTTTCAAAATGCCACTCACGACTCCATTGGTAGAGTGCCATCACGTGGTGTCCAAGCAACCGTGTACTGCGGAGAAGGCGACGCTCAGGACACTTTTAGTAATTCCCAACGCCGCTGCTGCAGCTAACTGGATTGACAGGCGGCCAAGTTCGAAGCGTATCCACTATCCAACGGCTGTTTACATTTACTGCTGTAGGGTGTCTAACGTGCATAGCTCACGCATTTTCCTTTTTTTTTTTTTTGCTATAAGTTGCATTGAGGTTTCTTTACCGAAAACAGGCTGGACTTGCGGCTCTGCACTTTTTCGTGTAAGCTGTTGAAACGCTAAAATAGAGCTCTGCGTTGCGTATTTATCCCTGTTGGCATAAAACCTGAATGGCAAACAATTTTTAAGCGAGAGAAAACATGTTTACCCATCTGATTGTTTACTTCAGATGCTAACATTCATCCAGTTTCGAGTCAACTGTATTCTGGATTTTTATACTGTCCTTTTTATAGTCCCGGCTCATAACTTTTTGGAGGAGTTTCGGATTTAGTAAAGCATACTATAAACAGGTTTTTTAACGCAGGTCCGGTGATTAAATGTTGCCGCAAAGATGAATGAATGCTGCATTTGCAAGCCGTATTTAGAATACTGAGTCTGCCCTTAAGTTATCAGGTAAATAGTTCGGGGAAGGTGACTGTGGGAATTGCCTGCTGCCGCAGCTCACGGCGCGCGCTAGAAAGAGCTTAGTTAGTTAGTTATACGGGGTTTTATGGCGCATAGGCAACTATGGCTATCATGCGCCAAACACAAGGTTAGATGATGCTATGTCAAGTGTACAGAGGTTACATTATAATAGATTTAAAACATTGGCTTTCTTTAGAAACTTACAAACAAGTGAAAACTCGACAAGTGTTTGCTCGCCTAAAAGCAATGCGGGATGAAATGGAATTGTAAAATACCGTAAAAATTTTTTTTCTAAGTTCTTCGAGACACGAACAAGAAATTAAAATGCGATTTACTGTGCGCTCCTCACCACACATTTCACACAGAGGTTTGTCTTTTTTTGTTAATAAGAAGTTATGGGTGATGTGTGTGTGACCTATGCGTAAACGACATAAAATTACTTCGATAAAACGCTCTTTATGGCGGCATGATTTCCATTCTTTTAAAATGGGCTTTATGGTATGCAGCTTGTTGTGTCTTTCATTTTCCCAAGAAGCTTGCCACTTGGCTCTTAGTCTGCTATGCACTAACTTCATGTAATCTCTAGGAGGCAAATTCACATGTTTTATTTCCATGGTTCTGGTTTGTGCAGCACACATGTCGGCTCTCTCATTGTCCCTAATGCCAATGTGACTGGGAACCCAGCAGAATTTTATAACATGTTTTTGTGTTGTGACCTTTACTATATTGTGTATGATGCTTCCAATCAGTGGCTCCGTGGCATTTTTGGAGTTTAATGCTGTAAGGACGCTCAGTGAATCTGTATAAATGATGCTGTTTTTGATGTTTTCATTTGTTATTTTCTGTACCGCAACACTAATGGCATAACGCTCCGCAGTGAAAACTGTAGCACATGAGGGCAGTCGTACTGCATTTTCATTTTTTCCCTTGTATTACTGCGCTTCCTACATGAGCATGAGTTTTTGACCCATCAGTATAAAAGGCAGTATAATTTCTGTATTTTTGCTGTAGTGCTAGATATTCTTGTATTATATGGTCGTGTGGTGTACAGGTTTTCCTGAGGCGTGTTAGTGTGACGTCACACACTGTGGGGAGAGTGTACCACGGTGGTAGCGTTTCGTGTCTTGGGGCAATATTTTTGATTTCGTTTAGTATGTTCAGAGTTTGACATTTTTCTTCGAAGCGCAAGAGCAACGGCTTAATCGCATGGGGCTTGTTGTTGAATAGTATTCGGGATGGGCATTTCGTGACAATTGGGTAACAGAGATGTTTGGGCTGAGAAAGGATTTTGAGGATGTATGTACAAGTTAGTGCAGTTCTTCGATCTTCTAAGGAAGGTTCATTAGTTTCCACATACAGACTTGCTATTGGTGAAGTTCTGTAAGCACCGGAAGACAACCTTAAACCAAGATTACGGACAGGATCCAGTCGTTTTATGTAGGACGGTCTTGCTGAGCCATATACTATGGACCCATAGTCTAACTTATAGCGAACCAGAGAACGATATATATGTAACAGGGAAGCTCTATCAGACCCCCAGCGTTTTCTTGATAGTATTTTCAGCACATTGAGGGCCTGGGAAGCTTTATTCTTTAAGCTGTTTATATGTGGCAAGAAAGTGAGCTTTTTATCGAAAGCTTTCCCTAGGAATTTATGCTCTTGTTTGACAGGTAGTGGGGTTTGGTTTAAATATAGTATGGGGTTGGCCTGTAGGCTTCGTCTCAAAGAGAACAGAACCGCTACTGTTTTCTGAGGGGAAAATCTAAATACGTTTCTATCTGCCCAGGTAGCCAGTTTATTTATTGTTATTTGTATTTGCCGCTCACAGGTAGGTATGCTGGAAGACGTGCATGCTATTTGGAGGTTGTCTACGTAAACTGAGTACATTATGGATTTTGGGATTATTTCTCCTACGGAGTTCATTTTGATGACAAATAAGGTCATGCTGAGGATGCACCCTTGGGGCACACCAGTTTCTTGGATAAAAGTCTTGGAGAAGGTTGCGCCTAGGCGGACTCTGAACGTTCGATTGGTCAGGAAGTCGCTCAAACAGCTCAGCATCCTGCCGCGGATACCTCGGTCCGCAAGGTCACGGAGGATACCGAACCTCCACGTGGTATCGTAAGCCTTCTCCAGGTCGAAGAAGACCCCGATACAGTGTTGGTTGTGGATGAACGCTTCCCGGACTGTGTTCTCCAAGCGTACAAGGTGATCGGTTGTGGAACATGTCTTTTTAAAACCGCACTGGTGTATATCTAAAAGTTGCTGGGACTGAAGTATGAAGGTTAGTCTGATGTTTAGAATGCTTTCGAATGATTAAGCTATACAGCTAGTGAGTGCTATTGGCCTGTAACTGGTGGGACTAGTTTGTGGTTTCCCTGGTTTTAGGAAGGGTACTATGATTGCTTCTTTCCATGCTTGGGGGATTTCTCCACTCATCCATATTTTATTGAAAAATTTTGGTTTGGTTTGATTTTGTGGGGTTTAACGTCCCAAAGCGACTAAGGCTATGAGAGACGCCGCAGTGAAGGGCTCCGGAAATTTCGACCACCTGGGGTTCTTTAACGTGCACTGACATCACACAGTACACGGGCTTCTAGAATTTCTCCTCCAAAGAAATTCTAGCCGCCGCAGCTGGGATCGAACCCGCGTCTTTTGGGTCAGCAGCCGAGCACCATAGCCACTGAGCCACCGCGGCGGCTATTGAAAAATTTTAGGAGAGCCTCTATGGCAGTCTCAAAGAGGTGAGCAAGCATGGCATAATGTATATTGTCTGGGCCTGGTGCTGTCATTTTACCGGATGTTAGTACTGTGTTTAGTTCCTGCATGGTAATAAGCTGATTGTAGTCTTCATGTATGCATGTTCCAAAGGGCAGGCTTTGTTTTTCTACTATTGTTTTGTGCTTTTGAAATGTGTGTGTGTAGTTGGATGAGCTTGAAACTGTGGAAAAAATGCTCACCCAATATGTTGGCCTGCTCTTCTAATGTTGTTTGAGTACCGGGTGTTGTTAGCATTAGAAATGTGAATGGAGTAAAATTTCCTGTGAATTTCCGCACCTGCTCCCACATTTTCTTTGATGATATTGAGCTGTTTATGGAGGATATGTACTGTTGCCATGATGCCCTTTCTGCGTTGCGTCTAATGTATCGTGCTTTGGCTCTGGCCCTTTTGAAGATGAGCAAGTTTCCTGCAGTGGGATATCTGCGAAGGTTGCCCCAAGCCTTGTTTTGCTGCTTTTTAGCCAATGAGCATTCAGTTGACCACCAAACTTTATGTGTTTTTCGTGCAATTTCAGACGTTTGTGGGATGGCTTCTATTGCTGCAGATATTAAGCATGCGACAAATTTTTCATTTAGTTCTTCTATAGTAAGGGTTTCGGCATATTCTTTTTCTAGTGTGGCCTTCGTTCTGAAAAGTGCCCAATCGGCGAGGTGAATTTTCCATCGCCGTGGGTTCGTAGGGAGGATGAATGTAGCTGATGTTAGTTTTAAAACCGTAGGTAAGTGATCACTTCCCCGGGGGTCACCTAAAACATCCCAAATAAAATCATTAAAAACAGATGGTGATGCAAATGTTAAATCGAGGCAGGTCATTTTTCCAGAGCTGGGGCAGCAGTACGTAGCTTTTCCCGTATTCATTAAACATATGTTATTCGAAAGAATAAAATCCTCGATGAGCTGACCCCTGGAATCAGTACGCTCACTTCCCCAGAATGAGGAGTGTGCATTAAAATCCCCTATTATTACATATGGCTCTGGCAACTGTTCCAGAAGTTCTTCTAGGTGATGCATGGCTATTGTGTTGTGGGGTGGTATGTACACAGAGCATATTGTTATTGTTTTATGGCTAATGATGTTTACTGCGACCGCTTCTAAGTTCGTCTTTAATGATACCTCTCTTGCAGGGACATCGCTTTGCGTAATGATAGCGATGCCTCCTGAGAGTCGGCTAGCTTGTACTCGGTCTTTCCGGAAAATATTATATTTCTTTAAGATGTTTGTGTGCTGCGGCCCAAGGTTCGTTTCTTGCAGGCACACAGCTGTAGGTGCCATTGTTTTGAGCATATCGGTTATGTCTGTGTGGTTTCTGTGTAGACCTCTACAGTTCCATTGTATTAGATACGCCATTGTGATAAGTTGGGGATTGGGGAAAGTTATTTATTCTCAGGAGCAGTGATTCGTGGTTTCCCTTTTTTCTCTAGGGAGTCTCGCCGCCGCTGCAGCGGTGGCGAACCAGGAGTTGTATCCATCGCCACTTTCGTGGCGCCGGATTTCCGCGGAGAATCCGCGGATGCGTGTGTTTTAGATGTCAGCGGACTTTCGCTGACATCCATCTCCTCCACGGTGGACGTGGAGGATGCTTCTTGTTTGCGATGGCCTGTGGCCTTCGCATTCGTCTTTTTTGTTGGCACCACTGAACCATGCTCTGCTCCAGGGGCAGAGTCTCTTGGGCCAGCAGTTGCCTTCTTAGAGGGGTGGGGCGACAGGTCCAGTTCAGCAGAGCTGTTCTGGGTGTCTGTCGCCGAGGATGCCGCTGCTGAAAGTGGGGCTTGAGGGCCTCTGGCGAGGATCGCGTGGTCTTCCCACGAAATTTTCAGCCCTGTGGACTGTGTCACCGACTTCTGTGGTGGGGACTTGGTTGTCGACCCCAGGTCCTTCGGATCGACCTGTGTGCCGACAGAAACTGAAGGCGGCGGCGGCGGTCCCCGCTTCAGAGTATGTCCCTTTCTGTTGGAAAGACGCGTTTTTTTGCTTCAAGGTAGGACAGGTTTTCTGTGGTCTTCAAAGTTATGATTTGTTTTTCTGTTTTCCAGACTGGGCACGACCTGGAGTACGTGCCATGTGCGCCATTGTAGTTGATGCATTTTGGTGTGCGTTCGCATCTTTCCTCTGTATGTGCGTCTTCTGCGCATGTGACACAAGTGGGTTTACCGCGGCAAGCCAACATGCTGTGTCCAAAGCGCTGGCACTTGAAACATCGTCTCGGGTTCGGTATGTATGGGCGGACTTTACAATGGAGGTATGCGGCATGGATGGAGTCAGGCAGAGTTGTGGTATTGAAAGTTAAGACAATGTGTTTTGTTTTGATTTCAACATTGTTTCTTCGGATGGTTATTCGTCGGGCTGCTATTACTCCTTGTTCAGATAGTTCTTCTTCCATTTCCACATCAGTACTCTGTAGGAGTTCATATTCAGATATGACGCCCTTCGAGTGGTTCAGGGTGCGGTGTGGGGTTACCTGTACACTCGTTTCTCCAAGATTCTGTAACGACATCAGTTTGGTGCTCTGTTCTTTTGTGTTTATTTCTACAAGGAGATATCCGGTTCGCTGCTTTTTTGCTTTGTAGTCTTTGCCTACACACCTTTTTAGGGTGTTGGCGATCACAAATGCAGACAAGTTTGCTACAGGTTCATCTGTATTTGAGTGAACCATGAAAAACTTTGGAAACGTTCCTGGTTTCTGTGGCATCAATTTTTTCGCATCGGTGTGACCCCTTTTTGGGGGCCGATCAGATTATTTTGCAAATTTTTCCATACGGCATGTACTGGCTAAGGGTTCCTCATACTCTGTCGCCTCTGATTCACCCTTATACACAGAGGAAGGTCCCGGGACTCCCCGCCTGGTAGACAAACGAGGAGCCCATCGGCCGAGGATTGACCACTTCCTCGACCGCCACCGTTCATGGTTTCTTCCCTCCACCTTTCAACCTATCGCCACGGTATGGATGACAGCTTCGGTATGGGGGCTAAGGGTCCGTGGTGGCGCCAAGCACCAACACCTCGTTTCAAAAGGTGCCCCTGCGGGGCTAGAAAGAGCAGCGCTTTTTCTTGACTATATTTTTTGACTGGGTTACGCAGTCAGCTGTTTCGATGCTCTTTGTCTGGGATCAAGCGAAAAAGTGGCTTAAAAACCTCGGAAAAGCGCCCACGGTCGATCGGTGATGCGCTAGGCATGTCGCCTGCAGAAACGGGGTGCGGCTTCGCCTCATAACTTCGGTTGCTTGACAGGCAAGACCTACGCGCAACTCTGCTACCATATACAATAACTCTAGATTTAGGAGATCCCCTGAGCAGCACAGGTTCAACCAAAGCTCCATTCTCGCTAGAGGAAGCTGCAGCTGCCTTGGCAATCATCTCAACCACTCCCACACTAGAGAGTTTTAGTATAGCGTATGAGCGCTCATGTACGCTATCCACAAGCATTTAGCGGGAGGTTAATGTGGAAGAGCACTTTTAGTTTGCCGTACAACCGCCCGAACACAACGATAGCCAAGGCCGCAGTGGCGCCATCTGGTGTTATAATGGAAAAACATTTTGTGTCGTATTTTTCGCGCTTAGCCAACGCATTGGGCAAGCTGATCCAAGTCGTATCACGTAGATAGCCGGTTGCATGGCGTCCCCGATGAGTCGCGCACTGCACAGTCGAGGCAGGGCCTAGCTTTTTTTAAATTGTTTTTTTAAGAACGTCATGGTACGTACAAGCATTCTTTCGGACCCCTACTGCCCTACAGCCGAAACGGCTACTTTCGGCAAGGCTATGACTATCTTGGCAGAAAAATCCAAATCAAGCCAATCCACAGTCAGCAGTGTTTTGTCAGGTTAGGAACGGCGGAATCGTTACACAGAATCAAAAATAGGGTAAGTTTATCACTCATTCGTCCTGCTGTCGGCGAGAGGAGGCAAAGCGAATATCACACGTTCCATTTAAGGGCAATGAATATGCCTAAAAACCCAATAACATGACATTTTCTCTCCGAAGCGGGCGACGTGGGCACCGCCATGTTGACAACGCTATTTTTCCTGGCGTACGCAGGAGCACGCACGCTAAATTCAAAAATAGCGTACGTAACGCAAACGTACGTAAGACATCGGTTTGAAAGAGCGTTTGGCGCATGCGCAGTACGGCTCACGCTATTTTATAGCATACGCTATGCCTTTGTGTATGTCTACGTACGCTATACTATAACTCTCAACTAATCTCTAGTGATTCAAAACCAGCAATCTCATTTTGCACGAGGCAGAATTCACATGCTTGCTTTCAAATTATCAATTCTATTCAACCTCCGACCAGATCTATTCAACTATAGGTACCTGCTCACGCAGGCAACCCTGGGAATAAGCACCCCACAGCACAGCTTGAGCGCACGCCATCCAAGCAGTGTCAGCTACAGACCCAGGCAGTGCACACGAACTCATGGCTACCAAGCTGCAAGTAAATCTCTCTCCCCTATAGGAAGCAACGGCTCCAGTATCCGCCTCCCCATAAATCCCTTAATCTCTGGCGTCAACTCCAATCCCGTACCTTTCTATCCCCAGCTCACGTTGCCCTAGTCCACCCCGGCCTTTTCTCCCCTGAATGCACCCTCTGCGGGGCACCCGGAGCGGACTCTGAGCTCCGAATGACAACTCACTAACATAGAGCGATGTCGGATGTACCAGCTAGGATGCACAAAAGCAGCTGGAGGGCTTAAGGTGGCACTTCCACTGCCGCCATCTTACAAGTAGTTCATATTCTGCCACCAGGCTACGACACTGATCCCGTCTAGCCCCCCCCCCCTTGAGACTGGTTCTGCTTGAGATGCTGAGGCATGTGTCCGGTCCCTTCTTGACCCGCCCTGCGTGAAGGCTTCGCTTTTGTTGCTACAGGTGTTGGCTGGGTGGGGTGGTTAGGCATGCTTCTTTCTCTGCCTGCCCCTTGCTCGTTTTTCCACAACCACACAGGGTAGCTGAACTGCGGCTTGCTAGCTTGCCTAATGCGTGTGACACAAATAAAGGATGTGGTTCAACTACAGTCGGGTACAACTCAAGAACGAAGCAGCACATTCCCTTCAAAAGCGGCCCTCCAGCCAACAGCTTTCTGCGGCTATGCTAAGCTATAGAGGGAAGAAGTCCCTTTGTGTCCTTGCTGTCGCGAGTGGGGCTTCCTTCATTCAGGCTATAGTTCTGGAAGGATGGAGGGACAAAGAGTCTTTGTCCAAACAGCATCAGAGGTGGGGTGATCCTTGTTCGGGATAAGGATGCACAGGAACAAAGGACAGTTTCCTTCCCTCCCTTGTTTAGCCTTGGCTGCATAGCTACAGAAAGTGTACTGTCGATGTTACCATCTGGAGGGCCTCCTTTGAGGGTATGTGCCGCTTCGTTCTTGAGGTGTACCCCACTATAGACTTTCTTGTTTTCATTGTAGATACACATATTAGTGTGGGCAAAGAAAAAAGAAAGAAAAATAATGCTGCCCAGCCTGAACCGCCTAAGGCACAACGTCGATACAGTGGAAACTTGGGAGAGTTAGCGATACATTGTCGACATAATTGCACAGCGCAAATTACTAAGTAAGCGAAAAGGGAAAGCGGACGCCAAAATTAGGAAAAGTGTGATATCAAGCAAATTATTTATGGTTAAGTCCCATGTATATATTTCTCGTTTTTTTTCTTTTTTCTCCATGAACCTTGCAGTTCATTCAGTGCCTTTCTTGTGTCCTTCCTTCTGCCCTCGTGTTTTACGCGTGCAATCGCTTTGTCACTGTTGATGCATAGTAATATTAGTAAGTAGCCAGAACACTCCTGGTCTAGAGTGTAACCTGCAAACTCTAGCACTAAAAAAAATATTTTTTTATATCAAATGATATTACATCTATGATAATAAAACTATAACAAAGACAGCTAGACAACTTAGTCAACGCTCAACGGATGCCTGTCCAACCATAGAAACTAGGGTTGGTAAAGAACAAGGTATAGAAAAGTGGGCAATTGTCAATTTCTGCTTACCCTTGAGATGAATCGACATTGCGCAAGACACGTGAAATTGCTACCGAGAGAGTTAGCACCGGAGGGTGTCGGAATGTGTTCACCTCAGAAAAAAAAAAAAATATTCGTCGTACATGCGGCAGCATCTTGCAACCAATCCCGATCAGCCTAGACAGAATTTTGCCAAGGTTCACTGAAATACAGTATAGATGCATATCACTCACGAGGCGGGCGGACCCAGACTAAACATTGTATGAAGAAAGGGGGAGGGGGTGCGTTGCCAAAAAAGGGGTCGGCTACAAAGGGATAGTTCTGTAGGCACTTGGGGCGTCCCTCTTCCCTCTGGACCTTGAACTGCGTACTCTTATTTATGTTAGACGTACGTCCGGTAGGTCCACTGCCTCCAACTTGTGGACGGGTTGCCTTCGGCTTCCTAGAAAGTTCTCTCCGCAGTTTTAACAAATGCTTCTTCCATAAGAATTCCGTTGTTTGGGCTGTCAGTCGCCGGTATTCTCGGAGAATTTTCCAGGCTGCTTGGCCTGCACCGCTGGAGAGAATCTGAGCCTCGAGGCACTGCCTATAGATTCGAGCTTGCCTGTGCCACTCGTTCTTTGCGAGCTTGCACGCCCGAGTGCCGTGTCCAGCTGATGGGACAAATCCTCCAAACAATCGCCGCACATCTTCAGGGAGCAATTTGTTGCGAATGCAAAAAGACATTGAACGCGCACGACAAATGGCATGCACTATGGCTGCAACTGTAGCACAAGGACTGTGGTGTACATTCATGAAAGAGCCCGTTGCACTAGAAATGTAGTTCAAAAGCGTAGCTTTTTGGGCTTGTTGGTGCATGATCATAGCGAGATAATATAGCGCAGAGTAGGACAGGACACAAGAAGACACAAATAACACGAGCGCTAACTCCTCAACACAGCAAAGTTTCTTGACATTTGGCAGTGAATAATATAGGTCCTTAATATCCACTGAAAACGCACTACTATTGTCACCACGCCAGTTCCGGACAAACTCTATGATTTCACCAGAATTCTTAGCAGCAAAAGGATCGTCATTCCGTCAAAGGTTCAACTTTTCTTGCAAATACATGGAAACAGTTTTCTGCCATGTGCCAGTTTCCGAAATTACCCTGAACGGTTGTTCTGGCTTATGCGTTTTAACGCTGAAAAACACGTCTAAAAAATCTTTGACTCATTAGGTTGCTTATTAGGTTGATTAGGTTGCTTATTGCCTCTAGAATTTTCCATCGTGTGCTGAAATGTATATCTTACTTGCTTTGCGTCAATTTGCCCCGATTTGGGTTGGATCAAAGATGCAAAAAGTGCGCTTGCACGTGCGTGTATGTGTGTGTGCGTGCGTGCGTGTTTGCTCGCGCGTACCTGGAAATTGAAGGAATTGCTGTTAATTTCCCACTGACCGTTGTCAGGCAACTATAACAAGCTTGTAGTCATTTTCCGATAATTTTTTTTCCCGCGGCGCTCCCAGTCCACCCCCCCTGCAGCTCTTGGCTCAGCTGGAAAGTGAAGTCCTTTGTGCCAGTTCCGGGAGAGGGGACTTCCCAGCACCATAGTCGGTTACAACTAAAGAACAAAGCGGCACAGGGAGCCCTCCAGCCAATCGCGTCAATTTCTGTGGCTGTGCAAGCAGACGAGTCTGCGAAAGAGAGGGAAGGAGACTGCTTTGTCCCCGTGTCGTCGGGAGTGGAATGTTCTTTGTTCGGGATAAGTCTGCACGTAGCCTTAGCTGCATAGCCAGTAGTAGTTTACTGAAAGAATAACAACACAAAAAGAGAGGAAAAGATTTTTGCTGCCTGGGCATCTGCCGTCGTCTCCTGGAGCACCTGAGCTGGGGCAGCAGAAAGGAAAGGGATAACGAGCTGACAGCTAGGAGAGAAATAAAAATGTGAAAAGACAGGGAGAAAGGAGAGGGTAGTAGTAGGTGTGGCGCCCCCGTCTATTGTCTCAGCTGCACTGGCCACTGCAGGGGGGGAGGGGGCTGGAGCGCTCACCTTTCGCATATGCCCGCTCAAGAGCGTCTTTTGCAGAAAAGCACTGAATGTTCCCGGTGGGGTCGTGTTCGGCATCAGTCTCCACCGGTGCTGTCGCGGCGCACCGGCAGAGACCAAACAGAAAACTGTTCGGTCAACGCGCTTGGCTGGGCGGTCTCCTTTGATGGGCATGTGCTGCATCGTTCTTGAGTTGTACCCGACTTATAGGTCCTTTCGATTCACCTGCACCACATGCACTGGTTCTTGCGGCACTGCACCTCACATGGATTCATTTCAGCAGTGGAACATGGCGCCCTCTGAACCACGGCATTCGTTTGAAAGAAGTGCGAGTCAGGAAAACTGCACCTTCTCGATGGTTAGTGCTGAAATAGTGCAGCTGCAGCCACCATGCAAGCAGATGATGGTTTGGGGGTTGTGATAAACGGCGGAGACTCAAGTAACTTTCCCCGCGTCGGCAAGCTAGAACACTGCTCGAGTTCTCCAAAGAAACGGCTCGAGGCTGGTTCGTGGCAACATATTATTGTGATGTGCTCTTTGAACATTTCTTCACGAGATACAAGATGTTGGCAGCCACTGATGTGGGCTGTTGTTTAAACAGCTGGCTGCAATTCATTGGCGTCGCCAAGGCTAGCAAATGACCAGGCCTGCACTCGACCACCCGTTTTGGAAGCAGACAGCGCCAAACTGCGGTCAAACTGCCGGAACTACTGCTACTGGCACTACACACTCATGGCACCACCGCAGAACTTTGCCGAACTGGTGCAGCGAGTGCAGGCGAATCGAGCACTCCCCAACTTCCCCTTCACATCGCTAGCCGGAACAGCAAACAACCAACGGCACGGAGCAAAAGCCTGTCTCCTTGCCTTTCCTGTCTCTTTAGGAGTGCCAAAGCTGTCCTCGAAAAATAAGACAACGCCCAGAATGCGTTTCGTAGTGTCAGGTGAAGAAGCAATCCAGCAAAGCAACAAGGCGGAAATCTGCTTGGAAGCTGCTGCTTGGCTTGGAAGATACAAAATGGAGGAAAACGTGCCAACATTGCAGAGACATCGTTCCCTCTCGTGAACACCTCCTGATTTTAGCTGTTTGGCAACGCCAGACTCGTCATTTTTCTGAACTGTGATTTAATACATGTGTACTATTGTAGATGGCACTACTTACTACATGTATCGCATGTCACTGCGTTATTGCTATTATTGTTTTATTTTGTGGACTTTGCAGTTGGTAATTGTTGCAAGCTGATTAAAAGAATGAAAGCCCGATATTTTAAGAGCATATTTACCAGAAAACAAGAAGCCGCGGAACGTTTCGAGAGCTTCTGCCCTTCATAAGCAGAACGAAAAAGGTAGCTAAAATCAACTAGACAGTGCACGTTCCTCAAAAGCCGTAGAGTAAAGGCGATGCTTAGCCATGTAGAGCGAAATATTAAGTTTCTTCACGCAAAACCTCAGAACTGCCAAGTGCTGGTTACCTGAACAGTATAGCATTCTGTTTTCAACTATTTCGAAAAAAACGCCAACTTTGATCAGGCATAACTTTTAAACTAAATGAGGCAGATAATATTTTCAGAAAGGAAGAACGATTAGACGATCTCAAACTACAAAAAGTCGCCACAATAAAATGGATATCTCATAAGTTATTGCAGATCACATTTTTCTGTTTGCTACGTTTTTCAGACATGTGTGGCTAATAAACTAACCTATGGGGAACCTGCGCTGAAGTTTGCCGTAACACAGCATAGCGAGAGGAGCAAGCAGTTTTTGGGGCACTCGTAGTGCTATTCCACGCCACCTTCCGTAGCTTATTGGCGTGAGCTTCTGCGCTCTGTCGAAGCCACACGTGGTGCGTGTCAGTTATCTGGGTTATGCCTACAGAAGCGAGGCAAATCCTGCTATCAACCAAACACGGGCTTCTAATCGTTCAGAATGTGCCCTCGCGTTTGTAGCGGCCCAAGCGACTGACGGCAGCAGTTTTTAGTCGAATAGTGGAATAACTGCAGTGCCACCTGGGCAGCGCAGGCTCCCCATAGACAAATTTCTAAATGCTTAAACATGCTCGTTAGCATCAGATCGCAAAGTATGTCGAAAGATTTTTCTCTAGGTGCAAGAGGTTTTTGACAACTTTGCATTTCCTGAGACAAGTTGAGCTCAACTGCCAATTTTCATCTGCGTTTTCTTTTACAGTTCAAACAAATTTGCAGCTATCGTTAAACCACATGCATCTTTTGAAAGCAGAGAAAATTAGCTTTTTGGGGTCATCTGAACCATATTTATGAAGCGAACGAGCGAGGTACAGTCGACGTATAAATATCACCAAAAATGTTCCCATCAGTAGGTTGTAATCATCATAAGGCTCAATGCACGTTTTCAACACCACCGCAGCACCGCGACAGCGGAGCGCAGCCGCGCCCGGCTGATTTACAGCGGCCTGAAGTATTTTGACCGAGAAGATACAAAGAGTACATGGTGAACAATTAAAACCTTCTTACTGTCAAAAACCTGCAAAGGGGACTCTGGGCACGCAAAACCTATATCTCAGGCTTGAAGCGTCTTACAAGCGTCAGATATGGTTTGTACACAATTTGCTAAGGTCAAGACAGTGATGGTCCGGGGGAAAACAGACTGCTTTCGCGGGAGCATGAGCAACACACGTCAATAGCTCGAAAGCGTTGCTGAGCGGAGAGAGCTACCAGAACCACAACGAAGCGCGTGTTTGGGCACAAGTTGCACGCCAGCACAGCACGAAGGAGCAGTTAACGAGTGCGCTCAAAAACCCTATTCCGCGCGGACGCCTTGCAAACGAAGATTCGTACAGCGTTTCGCCGGCCAGCCAAACCCTAGGTGAAACGTCACTGTCCACTAATATTTGGCTGCTTTCTGCGCTCAACTTCAAGCGCGTCGAAGACTATCCGCTCATCCGTGCGAAAGCCCGTACCCGTGCAGCGTAATAGTATATTATACAGCAGAAACTAAGCACAGACGCTTCCGGTACCGAAACTTGAGTCTGCTCCACCGACGTTTGCCAACAGCTCGACGGGCCTGCTGCCCTAAGCCTAACGTCACCAGTCATAAACAGTGATAATAGAGCACACTTGGAAGCAACAAAGATAAATACGTGCTCACCTTCTTTCGTTGAGGGCTTCCAGTTTTTACTGCTCACGGAAAGAGACATCACGGCACACCTTTCTGCACGGATCCAAGGGCGCGACCACTAAACTACTACGATCGCTGCATGTTGACGTCGTCCGCAGAGCGGTACGCTAGACTGACCAGCGAGAGAAAAGCGCCTCGCCGGGTTGAAGTGTGTTGTCCGCGGGAAGAGAACGGGTCGTTCAGCAACGAAGGCTCGAGAGGGAGCTGCGTGTGAGAGGCGGGGCCCGTGCGTTCTCGGTGCCGTGAGAACGGTATTTTATACACCGCTTGGACACAGGGGCCTCATCATCGTTCACTCCTCGATTTCATTAGATCAGCGAACCTTTTCTTATTTATTCTCATCTAACATTACACACCGTTTATGCCCTGAGGCAATCAACATCGTTTAAAGAAAACAACAACATTGTACGTGGAAAACACTCGTTCGTCTACCCACCCTCTCACCTCTCTCTCTCTCTGAGCGCGCATGCGCGGTTATGCGGAGTTTGTTCTCCCGATGTTCAGCTGATACAGCAAGCTAACGGTTGGATTTTGCGGGCGTTACGGAATCGGATTGATTGGTTGCAAACCCTGTGTGGTTGGCTCGCAAACGTGTTGTCTTCTCCGAGGAACGTGCGCTGCTCGTGTTCGGTGTGGTCGGCGCGTGTGCCGGTGATAAATGAACAGGCCCTCCGTGTGATGTTCGTTCGCTCCGGTTGGAGCTTCTTTTTGGGCCGACGTGCAGTTTCAACGTTAGGGAAGTGCTACTCCTGCTGCATATTGCCTGGCCAGAGGTATAGTGCGAGATTATTTTCTGTCTGTTTTAATGTGCATAAGCTGCCGTCTGAGGGGACAGTATCCCAAGGCGAAGATTGTAACCACGTGCTGTACTCATGAATCGAACGCTGCCATGTTCAGGTGCTTTTTGTCTCCGTAAAAGAAGAGGGAATGAAACGCTTGCATTCCAGTTGTCATTATTTGGTGGACCATATGAATGTCACTGCTTTCTTAAATATCCTTTATGTGACGGTGAATGAATGAGCTGAAGCCAGAAATGCCAGTGGTGCTCGATTTTGCAGTCTATATTCCTCGATTGTCATTATTCATGATCTTTGCGATTTATGTAAACAGCGGTAATGTGTACGGGTCGTCTTGCTGTAGTCTTGTTTTGCCCGTAGTTACACGTCAGCCTACTACACGCGTTCACATTACTAATACGGTTGTGTAGCTCAAGTCTTGCACTTTTTTCTTTCGCCTTTGGGCCCTGAGAACTTGCCTGCTCAAGTAATTGTGTTGACCTTTGCATGTCTTATTTGCAGCTGTTGTCACTTGTCAGAGTAGCGCATCCATTTTATTCCTTCTTTTTGTCGTTTCTGCACTCCTCTGAAAAATAGGAATTCGGATTTTGAAGCGAAAAGCTTCACTAGGCTCGTCAACATTGGGTCTGGCGTGCGCAGTGATCAATTTTTACCTAACATAGAAGTATCGCTGTAATAATTTGAGTGCACATGTACTGCGAAGTACGTGCTAGCAACTGAATTTTGATGGGTTCGCAACAGCCTACCTGGAAAAGGTCAGCGTGCAAAATTAAGTTTCTCATCGCACATCAAAGGTGGGCGCCACAGGACGCGTTTCATTCGTTTATCGCACACTTTTATTGGGTGCTGTGAAAGCAGTAGTCTTTCCCGTTGTCTGCCTTTTATTTATTTATTTATTTATTTTTGTTTATTTATTTATTTATTCAGTAAGAATTTGGAGGACGCTCAAGCTTCGCCGAGCGCTGCCAGGGACTCTACGTACGGAACGCCTTCGTCCGTTCGGCGCGGCGCCTTGTCTGTTTTTGAGGAAAGGAAATGAAGTCTCACTTGTCTTGGTGGAAACCCGAACCGCGCATGATAGCAGCCCCCGATTATAGGTTGCCGGTTCGAATCCCCGCCGCAAGCTAGGCTTATGCTGCACGAAACGCTGAATCGTATGACGCATCCGGGACATTCTGCGGCGATATTATTTCTGACGCGCGGTGCCGGCCGCTGACGGCTTTTCGACCGAACTTGTACAGATCCAAGCAGGGTAGGTAAAACGATAAACAAGGCAGATGTAAACAAAGTTACTAAAATATCGAAGTATCAAAGCGTGGCGGAAGGCAATAAAGAATCATTCCAATCGGTTACAGTACAAGGAAAAAATGAAAAGTTGAATAAATCTGTTCGTGCAAAATATATGGCGTCAGCAAATTAGGATGATGGTAGCGAGTGTGCCTCGAGGTTGAAAGAGACAAATAGGGTGATGAGTTAATTGCTAGATCGCGATTCCAAAGCAAGAAAAACAAAATGTGAACTTAAATTTTTCTTTTGTTGTACCAGACAGTGAATGCCATGTGCCTCCATTATCTTAGAGGGTGAGTCTTACAGTGCAAATTGTAAGTAAATAAACCTTACAGCTTTCCTCTGTACTTTTTTGAGACAGGTAATATTGTGTTTTGTTTTGTCGAAATCTGAGGAACATGAAATAGAGTTTTTGCAGCCATATTTAGTCAACCTCAGTATGCTGCAAGCAAACTGGTTTAGAACCACTTGAATTGGTGTAATGTGAATGCCAAAAAATAGTGACGGCCGTATTTCGATAGAGGCATCCGTGTGTTGTGCGATGTCCGGAGGAGCCCTTTATTATGGTTTCTGATATAGTGTTGCTTCGTAAATATTCAACCCCACTATTTATGACAATCTGAGGCCATTTTAATAATATTACTTCTATGATTAGCAAAACACAAAGCTCATTAACCTTACATATTTCAGTTGTATGTAATGATCAGTCATACTACGACATCTGCATTTAGCTTACAGTGCCATTTATTTAATGGCAGTTTTACAGGCATGTAGCTAATAAAATCTTCAGTACAGTGTAGCTGGATTTTTGGCATATTTAAAAGTTGTATTTTATCCATACCTTCAAGGGCCACTTGATTGTTTTTTTTTTTGTTTTTTTTGGTCAACTCCTGGTTATAATGACACAGATCTTCTCATGCATTGGCGAGACTAGTGCCAAAAGAATTTGGAAGTGACAGTATGAAATTTAGAGGCCCGTGTACTGTGCGATGTCAGTGCACGTTAAAGAACCCCAGGTGGTCAAAATTTCCGGAGCCCTCCACTACGGCGTCTCTCATAGCCTTTTAGTCGCTTTGGTACGTTAAATCCCATAAAACCAAACCAAGTATGCAATTGAAAGTTCTTTCATTTTACTCAGTGATGAGTTAAGGTTCTTGGTTCCTACTGCTACTGCACCTTGCACACGTATGTACATTGGAAACACACATGCTACACTCTTGGGGAAAAAGGGGCTAACAGAGGGCGAGAAGTTAGTCTTTTTGGGGGCTAACTGACCTGCCACTGGCATTCATCCTTTTCGGGACTAACTGCAAAGGGTCTAACTGTTGGTCCCCTTGGAAAGGGTGCAACAGTTAGTCCCGGGGAGCAGACTTTAATGAAAAAATACAAACGATGCGTGATTCCCAGCGTAATTTAGAGTGGAGTAGTTTCCGACCGAGCTTGACACATATAACAACGATAAAGGAAACAAATAAATACAACATGAAAAGACCAGGATTCGAGCCAACAAACTTTGGATTAGGAGCAGAGTGTGGATATGACTAGGCCACCACAGTAGATAGTGCGAGGTAGGAAATAAAAGCCTTATGTGCGAAACGCACACATTGCCTGTCTTTACCGCTCGCATTGTTGTCAAACGTATTGCTGTTTATAGCACAGTATGGTGATTTTGCTGTCATATGCTTTTGCAACAAGCTGTGTTAAGCTTTAATACGCACGCACAATGGTCTAAATCACATTTCGGCCAAAAAAAAAGTGCTGAACTGTGTGTACATTACGACCGGTACTTCACAATCACAACAGTTCTTTTCTTTTCTTTTCGTTTTTTTTTTTTTTGCATATAGACCACCTTCACCCCGCGACGTCACGGAGGTGCGGTGGCGCTGATGTCAGTAGCGACTTTCGCGTGTTAGGCAAAACAGGTTCCGTCTGCCCGTACCTACCGCAGCTGCCGCAGCTACCGGTGGCTGCATCAAGCCTGCGTACTGCAGAAGCATCATGTACTGACCAGCTGTGTCGTTGTTTATCCGCGTATTAGCATAAAACGGAAAATTATATCAGCCTTAATAGGTTTCTCGCATATAAATATTGCATTAGGAAATGGCTCGCGGTAGTAAAAGCGCAAAGTCTGGGTGTCGACCGGTGCTGCCAGTCAACGTACAGTCTTTGTCAAAAGTTTAGAGCCCAGGGGGTTTGCTTCTAAGCCTTGTAGTGGGTCTTCTGAAGCATTCGTGGCAGCCCTACCCATTGGAGGAGGCAGGGCCAGAAATCATCTTACCTTCAGCAAATTTGGAGTGCTGGAGATGCATTACGAACCACACAGTGTGGCTCAGAAGCAAACCCTCTGGGCTCCAAACTTTTGACAAAGGCTGTACTTCATAGCAGGGAAATTGCCGCACTCATTCATCTGAACAACAGCATGGTACGCTTAAAATTGCACAAGGAAAAGAAAAAGCATCTATGTTGCTGCGCACATATTTATCACCCCGAGCTGATGTGCACGGGCGCCGGCAGGGTCATTCTCCACCAAGGAGTGCGTTATTTTGTTGATAGCGCAGCATGTTATAACGTGTGTAGAAGTTATACGAACGTATAATGGCGCGTTTTAGGGCATTTAATATATACTTCAAACTATTTCTTAACATGACCGACATAATTATTTGATTCTAGTAGAAAGAAGTCTGGTAAGTTGTGACAATCTTGCGCGGTCACGCTGGTATGCTTCGAACAGCGTACTGTAAGTGTGATAAAAGCCATATGCTTTTCATTGCATCTTGCGTGTGTCATAAGCTGCTTCATGAAGTAGTACATGATCGCGAAGCCTGTTTGGAAAGAAGCAACCGCAGGCGGGCTACAACAAAGGCACATAGCGAGATTGACAGGGGATGAGGCAATGAAAAGTGTTTTCTTTACTGACGCATGCGATATGTTACCAAATTTGGTGCAAATATGAAATTGCTCTGCTAATTTCAATAATGCATTTTATTTTCAGCTATACCTGGTACAGTTCTTGGATAATTATAATTCAGACCCTCGGCAGGTCACCCCGGGTCTTGAATAATTAAGTAGAGAGTGCGGAAATTTTTTATGCCAGCATGTTCCCAAAGCCCTATTCTCTATGATGGCGGTATTTTTTTTTTTTTTTAGATTCTCAGTACCTTTCTTATAAAAATAACTAGCATACTACTGCTCCTGTAGGAAAAAAATCGAGACTTATTGCACTCCTCAACGTCTCTTGAATCGTTCGCGACAAATAGAATCATTCGATTTCCATTCGTTACAAATTTACGAAGGGGTGAGTGATGCCAATCAGAAAATGTGGTAGATCACAAAACAAACCTTTAAGTTTATTCCCTCGTTTATGGCCTCTTCGCTTTCACTTTGGTCAAAGAAATGCGGCACTGAAATCAACGAAACCTCCGATCCCTGCTCTTCGTAGTGATACTGCCATTGTGGTGGTCCGTCGTCGGAAACCCGCCGAATTCGCCACGTGCCAGGACCATCAGAATGCCCATTACCTCGCAATTTTTGACGACCACAGATTAAAAACCGTAATTTTATGAATTTGTACTGAATATTTTGCTATAATTTTTCGTAACCAAACAGAAGACCCAGGGCTAGGAAAGAATATAATTTCAGGAATCCAAACTTTTCACCAAATCGACAGTTTAAGAAGGGGAGAAGTCGCCCTGGCTGGTGCCTGATCTGATGGCTAAAAACAGCGGTTACGCGAGACAGATGAGATCGGGACACGATCGACGCTGTCCCCACTTTTCGCACTGCACGACACGTGCGTCAGCAGACGGTCAGCGCACGTCGGCTCTGCCGAAAAAACGCCAGTACTTCCCTCACCACTGTCCCAAGGTAAAATCATTCTTGCTTGTGCAGAGTGTCAAAAACATTACTTTAATCCATGCCTAGGGTAGAAACCAACGGCAGAAACGCTTTCTAGCCATAATACAATACACTGTGGCGAAATACGCCATACATGGCCAACGCGAGCCCGTGTACTTCAAGGAATACTAAGTTGAAAGCATCAACCATTGCTATGATTCTCAGAAACTCAAAACGCGCCTTCAAGCCTTGAAAATCAGCGCTGCACCACCTCAACTAGACGCCACTCCCTAGCCTCTTGCCTACCGTGAGCCCGCTAGCGACTGCAGCGCCACCTCGCTTGTTTGCAAACATGGAGGAGGTCTATAAGGTGGACTTATTTCTAGCACTTGGCAGCTGCACATTACAGCCTGTTGGAAACAAATATAGAAGGCCATGGTTCACTTCATTTTTTGTTACTGGCAGACACCGGTGACAGGGAATTGACTGCTTGCCACTCGCCGTTTCGCTAAGTGTCGCCGATACTTACACAGTATCACATGAGCTCCACATTCGACACTTATTGAAGCCTACTGTATTTGTTGTTTATGTGGTTGAACAGCTGCCAGCCACTTCGGTTGCGCGAAGCCTTTTTCTCACGCAAAAGAGTCTATCCGCTTCGTGACGGGCATCGGTGGTGCTCTCACTGGCCTCAGACAACATCCTGCGCTTTAAAAGTCGAGTACTGCCACTGCGGTGGCTCAGTGGTTATGGTGCTCAGCTGCTGACCCGAAAGACACGAGTTCGATCCCAGCTGCGGCGGTTGAATTTCTTTGGAGAAGAAATTCTAGAGGCCCGTGTACTTTGCGATGTCAGTGCACGTTAAAGAACCCCAGGTGGTCGAAATTTCCGGAGCCCTTCACTATGGCGTCTCTCATAGCGTGAGTCGCTCTGGGACGTTAAACCCCATAAACCAAACCAAAAGTCGAGTACTATTGCAGTCAAGGTCTTGCGTGATTTTCAAGTGCTGCTATGCTGTGATTCGCCCCCCCGTTAGTCTCTTTCTCGGCAGTTAGTCCATTAAGTTTGCGCACGGCATATTTGTAAATTTAGGGACTAACGGGGCGCTTTGAGGACTAAAGTTATCTTTACTCCCCCCTGGTCCGGTTTTTTTCATAGAGTGTAGAGCTGCATGTCTTGACGGCGGTGGTATTGTGGCCCTGAGTGCACAGATTCAACAGAGAGCACAGCAGGCCTCCCCAGTTCCCTCACGGTTGGCCCTTCCCCCAACTTTTTTTTTATTTCTCATCCATTCTGCTTTCCCCCATATTTTCGGTATAGTATTGGGAAGGTTTTGTTTGTCTGTGATGTGCATCAGTTGCAGTACTATTTTGTATTTGTCCAATGCCAAGTTTTGGTTGCGGACTTCACATGGCAAGCCTTTGGTTCAGAAGGAGCATTTTACAATTTTTGTGCTCTGGCATTACCATATTATGCAAACAAAGAATAATGCCTGATTGGTGTCACAGGGATAAATCTCTGCCGAAGAGGTGTAATTGCAGCACACTAAAATGAACAAACGCTGCATTTGGGGGTATGACATAGATAGGAGTTAGACTTTTCGGTTTTTATTTTTTTCAAGTTTACCAGACTTTTTCAGCCTTTATTTCAGAGCACAGTTTTCAGCGAGTATTATTTCTCATTATTATTATTATTATTCTTTTTATGCTATATGTGGCATGCCTGTGTGGTTGGAAGTGACAGAGTTTATCTTGGCTAATTATTAGCAACAGCAGTTGATGTACCTGCAATTAATGCACAAGTGGCGTGTGGTGACTGGGCTGATCGCGAACGGGATTGGACTGTACGTGGCAGGCCAGTGTGAAGTGGAGGGTGAGTTGGGGGGGAAATGTGAAATTAGCAGTGAAGCCCCCAGCTTTGCTTGAACTGACCAGGCCTGACAGTGAAACCAAGCTTGACCAAATGTTGCTTTGCTCTCCTCTGCTGCATCTTCCAGGTGCCAGTTGTAGGGGGACTGAGCATTGTTGTCATGTTTACCATTATGGGCTTGCCTTTTTGGACATGGACCCTGTAAAAGTTAACACTTTTCCAGCAGTATTTATGTACTGATCTGGGTGGAAATGTTGCACTACTTTCTGTAGCAACGGATCCACTCAGGTGGTGTATCATTTCGGTGCCAGCTCTTGCTAAGCCTAGTAGCTGATCTGCAGTGCAGAAAAAAAACTGATCTCTGTGGATGCAGAATTCATTTATATGGAACTAAAAAAAGGGGGGGGCAGAGAAAGAGAAAAATGAGTTCAGCACTGTGATGAACTGTATGTATTTATCTGCACTTCTGCTTTTCAAGTGCCCTCAGTCAGCACTGCTTGCCAGAAACAATTAGAGCTCTCCAAGTTGGAGACGAATCCGTGCACTTTTGGTTCATGGCTAGGTTCATGGTTACCTTTGTTCTGATCCTACACTTATGAGCAACGGTGAGAAGCTTCCCTGAGTTAAATTTGCAGCAGTGGTTTTTGCTATTTGTGGTATAATTAATGCTCAGGACGGCACTGTGAGCAGTAGACGAGCATTGCCACGCAAGTTAAATGGAAAGGTATGCTTTTTGCTTTTGTGGACCTCAAAGGAGGCCTCCGAAAATTGCCTTTGTTTAATGAATGCTACTTCTGGAACTTGTGTAATTGTGGTTTGAATTATTGCGTGCATTTTGTTTGCTAACACCAGCTCATATTTAATTGCTTTGTACTGTATCTCAGGAGGACGTCAAAGCTAGGTGAGGCCCTAAAAAAAAAAAAAAAAGAGGGCAGTGGAATGCTTCTAATAAATAGATGGTTTTAGAATTTGTTTTGTCTATAATACACTTTTGAATGAGAAAGTGGCATAATTATGTGTGAGGCACATCGTGGAGAATTCATGGCAGTGAAGTTCTGCACTGGAAAAAGCAAAAAGTGCACATTTTGGGAGATAAGGACAAAAGGTGGTTATTTTGGTCTGTCTCGGTTGTTGAAACGTTCAGTGTGGATGAAAGTGAGAACCGCTGATGGTGCCAAACAAAATCTCAGTAGTTTCATGAATGTGCAGGAATGTTAGTTCAAGAAAGCAAAAAGAAAAGTAGAAGTTGCACTAGTTGTAAGTATGCTGTCATGACCATGTTGGTACAGCCTTTGTCAAAAGTAACCAGCTCCATGGTTTGCTTCTCATTCGTATAAACGGCTTGCCTAAAGATCAAAATGTTATTTGTTGGTGAGAACAGGGGTTCTTCTTACCATACAGAGATTTATAACTTGAGGACTGGCATATACGACAGAAGCATAAACGTGCAGCCTGGTTACTTTTGGCAAAGACTGTACCATTGTGTTCATTAGAGGGTTAAATATGACAAAAAGGTGTTTGCAGTTAAATCTAGCAGTTTTCATATTCTCATGGGTTCAGTGGTATGCAAATGGCAAGAAGAGCGCAGTTAGCAAGAGCTTCACGAAACACTTGGACATGTTCAGGTACTGTGGTAATGTTGCTTACATGATTCTCTTTATTGTGGAAAGTCTGCAGTAGAATACATATGCAGCTAGTGTGTTCGTGCACCAAGAAACATGATTGCATGTTGCCCTTGGTGAGTATGCTACCCCACTGCTGGAACATTTTAGCAAACTACAACTGTTGCACAGCTGTAGTGGTGCCCTGTCATAGTGTGCTTCAATCGTGTTTGGAATTTTCTGGGTTAAAGAAAAAACAAGATATTCTGAGCAGCTATTTTTAGGTGTCAACCCTTTATCTGTGGAGTAGGCCACCCGTGTATGCCGTGCCTTATCTTTTATGCCTTGAAATTCTTGAATGTCCAGTAAATAGATGGTATGGTTTTGTTTTCAGGCCCATCACAAGCTCAACACAAGCACACATGATGCCTTCTGTTGATGCTGACCATGGGGCTCGTGTGTACAACAATATCGCACAGTCAGAGTCGGACAAGAATCTCTACAGGGGTCTTGAGCTTAGCAACGGCATGAAAGTGCTCCTCATCAGTGACCCGAGCACAGATAAGTCTGCGGCTGCACTCAACGTCCAAGTAGGTCAGTGCCCCTCTGTGCTTTTTTCTTTGCAGAGGAGGGCCTTGGGTGGTTTCAGCTGCTCAATAGGCCCTGAATTGTATGTAATTACCAAAATAAATGAAAATGAAGCAGTATGAAGGAAGCAGGCATTCAGTGATTACTCCCAAGGTATAATCAAGAAGAGTACTTTCTACTGTTAATGCTGCAATGCCTTTACGGGCCAGTATAGGAGTCAAAGCAAGTTTGAGTCTTGATGTGCAATTCCATTTTGTATTTGTAGTAATATGCCACTTTGGTTTGTGTTCAGTGCTCTCTGTTCAAAGAGTACCCTCGTGGCCCAGAAATGATTGCAGAGTACAAAAGATAACATAGAGTAAATGTAGACTCTTGGTTCACAGTACAGCTGGCACCGTGAAGGGTGATGTATCTTTGATATAGGTAGTGGAGGTGTTTTGGTTTACAAGCTACAGAGTTGGAAAAATAAAATTTTAACAAGTAATGATTGAGTTCGATTCTTCTCCTTACTTGCCCGAGGCAGCAGATGGGTGCGGGGGGGCACCTTGAACTTGGAAGGCTCCCTTTACACCAATTTTGGATTGTGGCAGTTCTTTAAAGACTTGGCACGAGCAAAAGAACTGAGAGGGGCTCCCATTTTAGCAGGGTTGGTCTGTAACAGGCAGAGATTGCACGAAGGCTCGGCCCACCCATTTCTGGCCTTCGGTTGGCGTGCGCCTCTCGGCAGAAGCAGCATGGCATTTTTGGGGCAGGAGAGACAAACATTGGGGGGTTTAGTAGAAATTATGTCCACATTCCAGACTATGTTTCAGCTGCCCGAAATGTGGCCCTGAGTTGCTGTGGCCTTAGGCCCAGAAAGGACATCTCTCTGACAACTGACTGTCAAGTGTCACGCGCGCGCATTGTAAAGGCGAACGCTTTGCTTACTCCAGGTCTTTCCCATTGTGAAAAAAAAGACTGAAAAAGAAATAATCGGCTAAAGATTAAAGAGGCCTTGCAAACATATTCTCCTTCACAGCCAGGACAAATTTCACTCCACAGTGCTCTCCGGCACCTACTCTCTGTCCACACCCTACGCAGGGCCATCTCCGCAACAGCACCTCTGGCAAGGCGATAGTTGTGTCTGCCCACTTTGCAGTGGCGGCTGAAAAGGAAAGCCCAGAAATGAAGCAAATTTCTTCCAAATAATTATACATCCAGTTGTCAAAGCTGGTGCGCTTCTCTCTTTCCTCTCCCACCTTATTCCCTTCCCTTAGACATTTAAAGCAATGTTTGCAGTGACATAACGCATATAATAGGGTGAGTGTGAATATCCTGAAACATTATAAACCTTCAGATATGATCATGAGCAGGCAGGTGGACATTCAGGAGACATAGCCACTGAAAGCAGCGTCCCTGCTCAAACGAAGGGCAAAACTTGGGGTGGCCGTGGTCAGCTGCAAAGCAAAGAAACTGCGCACCTGATCCAGGATCTTGAAGACCTTACCAGTCAGCAGCCGGAGCCACATCTGGTAGTTGGAAAATATGATGCTCATTCCCTCTTTTGGGCCTGATTTTATCCTAGCAAGCAATATCTATAGGCCACATATTGTTGTCAAGCTCAGGAGAAAAGGGCTTCCTCAATTATAACTTTCATATGTTTTGAATGGTTTCCAATGGGATGTTTTTAATGACCCCCTGGGAAGTGATCACTTACGTACAGTCATTGGGTTCTCATTGTCTAGTCCTAACGATCCCCATTAGACCAAGGCACTAGAAAGTTTACCTTGCCGACTTAGCACTTTTTAGAACAAATGCCACTTTCGAAAAGTGATTTTGTGAGGAGCTCAACATAGATGAAATTAATGAAAGGTTTACTACATTCATAATATAACACTAGCCATGTATAGTGGACACAAGAATGCACAATGGTAAAAAAAAAACAAAAGAAAACATGGGGTGCCCTCTGTAGGTACCTCATACTGATTTTCAAAAGGGCTAGTGCCGAAGCAGTATACATCCAATGAAACGCCGAAAGCATATGCTGGAAAAAAAATCTCACTCGCTTCAAAGAAATCTTGGGAACAGGTCCAGCAATTCAGTGATGATTATCCTCTATTCACCTTTCCACACCCAGTCAACTCTAGAAGTACAGGCATTTTGCTGAAGTCTCCACTTCATCAGCCTATCCCTGCAGACTTGTTCATCTCATCCGTCCCCTGCCACTTTTGCCTTCACTCAGTCCATTGCCCTTGACGACCAGCGCATTGCATGCCCAAGCCTATTTCTTTCTCAGCTAGGATATCTCCACTCTGCTCCCTGTGTGGCACTTCTTTCCATAGCACTGTCCTCAGTTTAACCCTTTTCGTTGTTAGCGTTTCTGCCCCCATAGGTGAGTGCACACACTTTCCAAAAACTTCTTCCCTTCCCATTAGAGCACTGCTTTCCGAGATTCAGTGCCCGGGCAGGCAAGTGGTATGCCAAAGGCTGCCACCACCCCAGCGGCGCAACATGCAGGCTGCTCCTCTATCCTCAAAGCAATCGGCGCATGCGCAGGGGTTCTGCATGGGCTGCTGCTCTTCTTTGCGTGAAAGTCGATGGGTTGGGGGGGGGCCCCTTTCAGACGTGCGGTGGCACTGGGCGCACAGCAGTCGAGACTAGCAGTTGGGGATCATGCAGCTAGGTATGGCCATTTTTGCAGGACTTCGACACAATGCATTCTCTCTCTCTCTCTTTTTTTTTTTTTGCAAGGAATTGCCTTGCACGTTCGAAAAATACATGCCTATTGTACAGTTCAACCCCCCCTTTTTTTTTTGTGCCAGAAGTATTCCAAGTGTTCGCTTCAAAATTATTATAAGAAAATTACTATTCGCTTTGAACCAGAAAAAACACTGTTTACACATGCCTATAAATTGTAAGCTCGATCAAGGATTTAGTTACCTCTGGCTTGTCTGATACAGTCCAAGATTAAAAAGCTGATTTTGGTCACTGTTTTGATTGGCCAGCACAGTAATGCACGACGCCATGGACCGTGGCCCACTGTTACAAACTGCTGTTTATAGTTTTTTAAATTGTATCCTACTATAGCTGTAGTCTAGCTTATTTAAAGAATTCGTAACTTGGTTAATGTTGAGCAGTTCTGGTGAGGGTAAATGCTTCCTACTAGTGATAAAGCAAATGTTAAACGTCCTCTAGTAGCATTACAGGAAGATACAAACCAGTCCAAGAAACTGCATCTCAAGATAAGGAATGAAGCAGTTGAATAGGAGGATTCTCTCTTTCTGGCAGCACAGCCGGCCCTCTTTTCCTTTCCCATCATTGCCGCCGCGGTGGCTCAGTGGCTATGGTGCTCGGCTACTGACCCGAAAGACGTGGGTTCGATCCCGGCCGCGGCGGCTGGAATTTCTTTGGAGGAGAAATTCTAGAGGCCCGTGTACTGTGCGATGTCAGTGCACGTTAAAGAACCCCAGGTGGTCGAAATTTCCGGAGCCCTCCACTACGGCGTCTCTCATAGCCTTAGTCGCTTTGGGACGTTAAACCCCATAAACCAAACCAAACCAAACCTTTCCCATCATTATCTTGCTGCGCTGGCTTCCCGGCTGGTGTTGAAGAACCCCAGGTGATATCAGGAGCCCTCCACTGCGGCATCTTTGGGACGTTAAGCCTTATAAACAGGGCATACTCGTCTTAGAACCCTTTGAGGGTCAGATTACTTTATTGCAGATTTTGGATGTACAACATGTACAAAATCAGAGTCGGAAGAGTCATCGCTGTCAGTGTCAAGAGGAGGGGCAGTGCGTTCGACCATATTGCCATTTTGCCCTGCATCTGAAGAACTCGAAGGAAGCTCAGTAAACAAGGAGAGCAAGAATACCTCATGAGTAATAAACAAGCTAAGTAAGAGCAGTGCCAGTAAAGATGGAAATCAACATTCCCGGCCACTGCATCTCCGTTGCGATCACGCGGCGAAACCAAAACCACGGAAGGGTGTTGCCGCAGACCGCGCGACACGCTGAAGCTAGAAATCAGTTCTGTTTTTCTGTGCAAGCTGGTAGCACAGCCAAATTTCTGATGCTTCTTGTGAGTCCCAGGAGGTGGCAGCACCTCCCAATGAGCACGCATGATCATTATGGCGTGAAATTTCAAACGGAAGCTTAAAACTGTTCCGTGTGGCAAATGTGGGACGGAAAACTGCCACTGTACATATACGGAAAAAACCATGAAAGGGTTAATGACAAACGTTTGTGCTTGGGGAAAATGCACTTGTTTATTTTTCTTGTGTTTTTACGTTTCTCAAAGCAGTGAATGCTGTTAACAAACCATCGATTTTAGAAAATTTAGTGCATTTGAGACAATAAACAGACGTTTTAAAATACTAAACCCCCCCTTTAGTCGGAAACCATTAATCACTGGCTACAGCAATCAGGGGTTCCTAATATTTTTGGCCTCAGGGTGTTTCTTTGCATCAGTGTCCTTTCCCACCGAGCATGCATGCAGACATATGGCCCCACAATGAAGGCCCTAGGCTGGGCTGTTCACTGAAGTCAAGAAGGTTTCCAATTTGAGAACCCAATGCATGCAACCTCCAAGGAAACTGGAACTGAGGCACCAAGCTAGTGCACAGGTTTTGCCAATACTCTCTCCATATGCATGACCCGAAAGTCGCGGGTTCGATCCCGGCCGCGGCGGTTGAATTTCTTTGGAGGAGAAATTCTAGAGGCCCGTGTACTGTGCGATGTCAGTGCACGTTAAGAGAACCCCAGGTGGTCGAAATTCCCGGAGCCCTCCACTACGGCGCCTTTCATAGCCTCAGTCGCTTTGGGACGTTAAACCCCATAGACCAAACACACGGAGAGAGCCTGAGGAGCTCCTGCAGGTAGACACATCACTGTGTGTGTCCCATCCTCCGAGAGCAGTCCACATTGCAAGGGACTCGTTTGGGTGGCCCAGAGAGGCTGAGGACCAGCATCTTAGCCCTGCCAAGACGCAGTCTCCTTTCAGACTTGTTTGTGTTAATTTTTTCTCCTTTAGTATTTCTTGGCTCTGCAGCAGTTTTCGTCAGTCGCACTTTGTATGAAAAGACAATGCTTTTACAAGGCATCCCTCCCCAAGCGCACACGTGGCAGAAACATCACATCTCTGAGAGGCAGTGCGATCAAGTGGGCAGCATGTCGGGGGCCGTTGGGTGTGGCAGGCACAAAATATTCCGCTCGCTACCCTCCTCGACAGCGTGGCACAGGAAAAACTGTGTCTGGCAAGTTCATTGCTTGTGCTTTGTGGGATCTCCAATACATCCCATAAGAAGCAGTGATGTCTGCTTGTGGTGCAGGAGGTAGACATCATACATCCCTGTGGTACGAATGCTCCTGTGTCGTTGCATATGTGTTGCCTGGCTCAAAAATGTACATTGGCCTTGAGCAGATGTGGAGAAGAATCTATCTTTACTCAAAGTTTTTCAAATCTTGCAAAATATTTTCAGCTGAAAATTGTTTCATTAAAATTCAGCAGGTTTCATCCAGATTGGCGCAGCAGTAGCTCTTTGAGTGCTATTCTGCCTTCGTTATGTATGGACCTGCATTTTATTCATCTCTTGCATAGATGTTTCTTGCCATTAGTCGCCTCATTCTGGATGGAGGATTGCTGCTTGTTTGTTCTGAAGGGCATTTGAAAGTGGTATCAGCTTGCGTTTTGGCAGTAGCTACTGTATTTTTCAGCAACATTCCGTGATGCGGTTGGCATGGCATGTCTTGTGCAAATTTTTGCATGGTCTTGGCGGGTGTGTGAGTTCAGTGCTAAATACGTTTTCTTTTTCTAGGCTACATGTCAGACCCTTGGGAACTGCCAGGATTAGCTCACTTCTGTGAGCACATGCTGTTTTTAGGCACAGAAAAGGTACCTCTTTTAAAACATTGACTTTTGGCCCATCATATAATAAACATTGTTCTTGTCTGTCTGTCTTTTTTTTTTTTGTAGTATCCATCTGAGAATGAGTATCACAAGGTATGTCTCTCAAGTGACCCTGTTGGCCGTCGTTTTTCTGTGGCCTTTTTTGATGAGGTTGTTTTTCCTTCAGTACCTGTGTCAACATGCGGGCAGCAGTAATGCATTCACTGCCAGTGACCACACATGCTTTTACTTTGACGTCGCTCCTGAGAATTTGGAGCCAGCCTTGGACAGGTAAGAAAGGTCATGTAAACCTTTCATCTGTTGTCTTCTTTGGTTTTTATTTTGTGTATTGCACAAGGCTCATCTCACTAGACATGTGAGCCAAATAATATGCTTGTGAGCCCCTTTTGTGTGTCAGCCTGGCAGCGGTGGGGCCAGCAGAGGAGAGGGAAAATACAACTTTATTCTGCAGTGTTTAAGGGTGACTGTTCCCATTATTTTCCACCCTGTTACGGGGCTTTCCAAACACTCCGCCTTTCCTCTTGCGGCCAACATGCTGTAACTAACAATCAGCCTTCTCGTCACTGTCTTCCTTGGGCAGTGCTTATACTTTTTTTACATTGCCTTCTTCTGCGATGTCTCTGTCATTATCCACAATAACAAAATCTGACGAGCTGTGTATCAGTGTGTGTGTCCATGAATTCACATTCGTGTGGCCATGTAGGTTTATGGCGGTGTTACTGGCCTCATGTGCTGTTTGCTGTCTATGCGCTTCCTGCGTCTGCAGCAGTGTAGAAGGAGGAGAGCCGAATGAGCATGCGTTATATGTTGCTTAACTGGCTGGGCCAGCAAGGCACGCCATTGGACTAAACTTCTAAAATCCTGGCCATAGTTCGGTCACTGACCGTGGAAAGAGGTATATTACCTCTTGAATGGAAGGAATCTATTGTGATTCCTGTTCACGAAGCGGCAAGCCCACCGCATCTGTGTGTTACCTTCGTAACATTTGTAAGCTTATGCTCATGTGCAGTGGATACTTGGACATCTCACAGCCGCTGCAGTAGCTCAGTGGTTATGTATGGCGCTTGGCTGCTGACCCGAAAGACACGGGTTCGATCCTGGCTGCGGCGGTCGAATTTCGGTGGAGGCAAAATTCAGTGCGCAAGACATCGTACTAATTCTTCACTTTGGCCTACTAGAACAACCCTCAACGTGCCAGCCACAAACACTCATTGCAGTGGATGTTGAGAAGGCCTTCGACTCTGTGCCCCACAGCATAGTGATTGAGAGCACACAAACGGCTGGTTGGATGCTGCATGTTGACTTTGTTGCATGTCTTACAATGTGTACGTCTTGCTTTTCTGTTTTTCTTTGCATGCAGTAGCGTTAATGTAAAATAAAGTCAGGTGCCATCTTTTGCATCAAATGCTTATTTCTGCATAATGATTGCTTGGGGGCCTGTCTTTGACATCTTCGCAGATTTGCTGCATTCTTTGTATGCCCTTTGTTCAATGAAGATGCAACGGATCGAGAAGTAAATGCCATTCACTCTGAGCACATCAAGAATGTGCAGAATGACTCCTGGCGCTTGAAACAACTAGAAGCATCAACTGCAGACCCTAAGCATGACTTTAGTAAATTTGGCTCAGGTAAGTTGCCACGCAGGTAGCCTAGAAATGGCTTTTGAACAGGGGTTTTGTCCCTTTTGCTTTAGGAGCTCCATCAGGCACAGTACGTATTACTTCCTTTTGCAGGTAACAAGACCACACTGGATGCCATCCCAAAGTCAAAAGGGCTAATGGTACGAGACGAGCTACTCAAGTTTCACCAACAGTGGTACTCTTCCAACATCATGTCACTCGTTGTGCTTGGCAAAGGTGCGCTTCTTCCTTGACTAGCATGGGGAAACCTAGACAGGGCAAGCGTTGAGCAAAGCTTGCAAAACATACGTACCCAGCCAGTCTTTGTTTTTGAATGTGTCAGTGCTCACTTGGCCCATGTGGGGGCAATTGGCAGTGTGGATCGAACATGTTTTACCCTGTGCTGATGGACGTGAGCATCAGCTTGGCCAGAAAAGCCAGTAGGGTGGCACCTTCTGTAGACCACCGTGTTTTGTTCTGCACAGCCTTGAGTTTGAAGGCTTCTTGCTGAGGAGCAAGTGGGGGCACGTTGTTTGATGCGGCACGCTAGTGACAGGGTGGTTACCACTGTGTACCACGAATTCCAGTCGCAGCTCTTAATGCATGAAATTTGTCAGTCGTATTGTATTGGCAATGTATTCCACTTGGACAAGGGTACTTTTTTGGCTTATGTAAGCATCTTTTGTTCATGGCAATGCAGTGCAGTCACGCGAGCCATGCCGAAGACACTGTCTTGTCTGCTTGCAGAGTCGCTGGATGACCTGGCACGCATGGTGATGCCAATGTTCTCGGTGGTGCCTGACAAAGGCGTGCAGCCACCTACCTGGCCACAACATCCCTATGGCCGTGAACAGCTGGGCTTGCGTGCACACGTGGTGCCTGTCAAGGACAACCGGTTCCTGCACATGACCTTCCCCACACCAGACTTGCGGCAGTACTACAGAGCTGGAGTAAGGAGACCTTTGCTTCCATGGTAGAGCCCCAAAAGAGGTCGCTGGGCTTCACCACTTTGTCAGGAAAGCTCTGTCTGATGCCTCTAGCTCGTGCTGGGCCCTTCATTTGAGCGCTCATGAACGTGGGCATTGTTGGATGCTGCGCATGCATGCATGCATGGCCACTGATGTGATTGGCAAGTATTGCATTTACAAAAACAATAGGGATGAACATATGGCGGTATCTTATTCACAGCCTTTTCCACGTACTGCCAAAGTTATCAATTAGTTGCTTTTCCTTGTCCAGAAATCTTAGGAGGCAGGGCTCCAGGCTTGCTGAGTACAGTAGAACCTCGATTATGGTTCCCCCCCACTTTGCATTTTACGACGAATTGGCGCGGACTCGGTGAATCTCCTCTAGGTATAATGCATGAAAAGCCTCGATTATACGCCGGAAAAGTGTGCACACACTGCTTCGTACGACAGCCGGCGGGAACCGTCCGGAATGGGAGACACCAGCGGAGCACTTTATATCCCCTTCGGACGCGAATTAAGATAAACACGAAAGAAAATTGCGATTCCTTCACATATTGCCTCTAAATAACAACCCGAACTGAGTATTATGAAAAAAAAACATGTTTATTGAGCGAACAACAATTTTTTTGATGTGTACGATTGTACACATGGCGCCTCTATGCCGCGAAATATGTGTATGTCCACTTACTCAAGGAACAACCGTTTTCAGGTACTGTTAACTTTTTTCAAGTACTTAAGAGTGCATTTCCAATGCCTCTCAGCTTGCTTACTTGGATGGTTCCTACTTTTTGTGATGAAATTCATAGTAGCAGTCCTTGGTGGCACTCAGGCAGAGGAAAACTCTGCATTTACAACAGCAGATTCGAGACTGAGAGACAGCCCGCGTTTCGGCACCTTTGCGGAAAGTTGACGTTGATGTGAATGGGCCAGTGGTTGTTTCCATCAAATCTTGTGGAGTTTGCCTGCAGAGGTGTGCCGACATGTGATTTTCGGGCAGGCTTTGCTGTGCTCGAGTGCTTGGTCTTCCCCTCCTGTTAGGCGCTGTTCTGTTGCTTGCCATCAAGCTCCGTGCAATGTATGACTGAAACGCCATTACATCCTTCACTTCCCTTTTGAGAAGTCCCTCTGTATTAGCATCGCGAATGTACTCAAGCCAACTGTTGCAGATGGAGAAGGAGATGAAGTGGGCGATTACTCTCACTGGCCATTTCTTTGTCTTTGAATGGCGGGGGTACAAGGACATCAAAAAGTCGAGCTTGTCCACGCTACCCATAAATTGATTGTACTGGGCGATTACCTGCGGACAGTGGATCTCAACATGTTTTTTTGCTGCTTCACTCCACCTCTTTGCCTTGGTGATGTTGCCTATTCCTACTAATGCAGAGACCATGTTGACTGGACCATTGTCGTGCCAGCAAACAATCACTACGTCTTCTTCTTCAGCAATCCTGAAGTCGTAGCTTCCGCGCCCCTCCTTTTTCAACTCTTTTCACTCTTGAGCTCACAGCCTAGAAGTCTGTTGGCCCTGATCGTACCAGAGGCCAAAATCCCAAGCAATTGCAGCTCTCGGAAAAGCGGCACCGAAGAAAAATAATTGTCCATGTAGCATCTCATGTTGAGACCATGTGGGAGCGCCTCCACGAGCCACATCACAACTGAATGTGCCAGGTCATCAAAAATTTTCTCTGGGAAGTACTCAAGCGGCTCAAGGACAGCTGATCCTCTGTTAGGAATGAACTTGCACTCAGTGTCCACCGGTGAGAATTTATTTTTAATCCATTTGACCACGATTTTCTTTCTCTTCGTTGGCGGTGGCTGCACATTCTCTTCATCGTCACTGCTACTGATGGTGTGGTCGACTAGCACAGGATCTCTGTTTGAAGCAGGCTAGAATAAAATAAAAGAGTGATAGAAATAATCGTGAAGTAAATTTTAAAACTGCTTTTGTGTAGTGGCAAAACTTACCACAATTTCGGCAGATTCTTCGAATTCATCTTCTGAGAAGTCCCCATCCGAGATGCTTCCATCGGCTATTCTGGCCAAAAGAGCTTGAGGGACTTAGTCGATGCTTTTTGACGGCATACTGAGTGCTCTCTAAGACCTATAATACATAAAAGATGTGCATAAGTTCTCCATTACCACTTAGAAACGAAATAAAAAGCAGAAACAGCGTTATCAGGTGAGGCGGTCTTGAGGCGCCATGTGTACAATTGTACACACGCATCTTTCACTCTGCGGCACACAGCTATCTTTAACACATGCTGCAAAAACATTTTGCACGTGAAAAGCCCAAACCTTATATATTACGCTAATATAAACACCATTGTTCTAAGTACAATTTACAAGTGAGAAAAGAAAAAGAATTGCAATGCACTCACGCGCTCCTCCGTAAAAGGCGGTGGCGTCCATTTTCAATGTTTGCTTGAGCTTCAGCTTTGGTGCGAAAAAACTAGATGGCGTTAGTTGTCCACTTAGGAGGCATGTTTACGTGCCCACGTGATGTACCACCCCGTTTGGAGCAAGGGCGGGAGCGCCACGCGGCGCCAAATTTGATGTGTACAATTGTACACACCGCCGCTGAAGGGGATATGCAGACAGGACGTCATCCAGGCTGGTTCGAGATCGGAATCAGGACGGAGATGTGCACACAACGGTATGATAGAATGACGGTTCTGCCAACGGCTCGGACTGCGTGCGTGCGACCCGCGGCCATTGGTGTGAGGCTGCTCGCCTGGCCTGTTGCGCTTCACTGGCGAAGGCATTAGGGAAGTCAGCTGTACATTCGTACCTATACGGAGTTATTGTACAGGCAGTAGCAAGTTTAGACAATGCTATGATCATCGGCGGCTAGTTCGAAAGTGCTTTCCGTTGTGGCTTGCAATGAAATAGTAAGGCTTCCTCAGTGTTCATCAGTCTTCACTGCCAAACGTTACACTGTCTGTGTAGCCATTGAACAAATAGTAAACAAGAACCTCGCAAACAGTATTATTTACACAGACTCCCTAAGTTTACTAACTGCTCTCCACTCTAGAAATGCAGTCACTCCTGTACTTGGTGACATCATACATAGCATTGTAATAGCCACAGGTCAAGGACACAACTTAAAACTCTGCTGGGTACCGAGTCATGTCGGAATTAAAGGCAATAAGAGCTGATGTCAGCGCTGCTGAAGCTCGTGACAAGCATATCAAAAAAGTAAATATACCGTTTAAAGATTATACAGTGAAAGCTCGTTAATTTGAACCTCGATAATTCGAATTTGCGGATTATTCAAACTACACTACTTGGTCCGGCCAAGCTCCGTAGAGATCTGTGTATAAAAAAGCCCGTTAATTCGAAAGCGAGTCGGTTCCACCAGGGATAACTCGAACTACGCGCCGCCGCGTCTGGGCGGCTTGGCACACAGCACATGGCAAAAAAAAAAGAAGAACCTCCGCATAGTTAGATGCTGCGCACGTCCTAAACGGGCACAGAAGATGGAACCAGATAAAACCGTGGAAGAGTGGGTATAAAGCCTAAATGGCGCCATCACCGGTGTGGCGGCCGGCGGCACCGGAGGGTAGGGGTTGGCTTTTTTGTGCAACCTCCAGAACTCGCTAATTCGAGCCCTGCTAATTCGGAAATACGGATAAGTAGGATAAGTACTGTCGGCGCGGCCCCAACCAACGCCCATGAAAGGCTATGACTTCGGACGGGCGCTACAAATTATGTGCGAAAAACTTTTTTTTTCTTTGCGAGTGTCGTCCATCCTTCCACCCATCAGTCGCCAACGGAAGCCCGCAGTCAGCCGCGATCATGACGCCGATCATGACATCATTCGCTGCAAAAGGCGTTTGCTGCTATCGTGCGTTCCAATGATTGAGTGGCAGTAGACGGCGTCCTCCGCCCCAGTCGCCCATGGCACGATAAGACGAATTCGTTACTGAAAACGAGGCGACAAGTGTTGGCACTCTGCCAAGTTCGCTTCCCTCTTTGCTAGAGCTAACATCGAGTAAACACACCCTGATGTTATCGTTGCGCAGCATCTTGGCGTGCCGCCAAGAATGCGCCGTAATCAATTATAGCCACAGCTGCGCATGCGTCACTGGAGAGGCGCAGGTGGTCGGCGCCGCTGCCCAGCGCGGTTGACCTTCGCTGTCCTTTACCGAGTGTGCATTCGCACTGGGCTTCCTCGTATGACGCTACTTGCAGCCGCATGTTTAGCACAGTTACTACACATGCTTACCACAGTTACTACGCATGTGGAAGGAGGGCTAATAACGCGCTTGCCACACTGTTATCGGTTATCGTGGTGCTCCCAATGCATTGTGCGCGAACTGCGACAGCCATGGCGTCAAACAAAGCATAACTGCGGCTTTTCGCTTGTATATCCAGGCTTAACCAGAGCTAAGCCACTGCCAATTTTTTTCAAATTCTTAGGCAGAAATCGGGGGTGGGTGGGTTCATTATGCGAGTGGGTTCGTTACGCGAGTAAATACAATACATATACCCTAATGCAAAGGGTTCTTGTCAGTCTTTTCGTGGCCATTCGATAATTCGCACATCGGATAATCCGAACTTTTTTGCTGGTCCCGTGGATTTCAAATTAACGAGCTTTTACTGTATTAGCTAGTTCGTCGTAGCATAAGACAGAAACGGCAGACCGTTTGAAACAACCTAGTAAATAACAAACTACACATTGTAAAACCAGTCTTAGTTGAATGAAAGTCCTGGATCCACCAGGAACCTTCAATGAAGTGATCATCTGCTATCTCCATATGGGGTGCGCACACCACACACATAATTTCCTACTGACAAAACAAGATAAACGTGTTTTTGAAGAATGCGGAGATGAACTTAAGGTTAACAACATTTGTTCTCTTGTGCAAAACTGGATAAACTAAGGAAAAGTACTTTCCTCAGTTTTATAATGAATATATTCCTTTGTTGATATGTCATGCGTTTTTAGCCGTTTTAGAGAAGCAGGATTATTGAGAAACTCTATTTACCCACTGGCCTGCTTGAATTCTACTGCACCTCGGCCACTTTCTCACTCCTTAGAAGAAGGCCGAGGTCTTTATTTGGTTCGTTGGGAGCCTCGATAGCTTCTGAGGTTACGCAACCCTCTTTAAAGCTTTTACTAGTAGTAGCCATTTTTCTATGTGTTCACGAGGTAGTGCAACGTTTGAGGCCCTCTACACCACGGATGATTTTTCACATTTCTATAAAATTCAGCGAAAAACCTTTCCTATACCGTGTGCTTGGCACTTGATGGCCTAAGTTGCCTATGTGCCATAAAACACAACACAACACACGGGTACCAAATATTGAGGGTTTTGAACAGGGAAACGGCGAGTTGAGCGAGTTGGTACATCTTGAGAAAAAAAACAGAGCAGGAACAGGGACACAAGAAAAGAAGACGACGGGACAGGCGCTGACTAGCCACTGAAGGTTTATTGCACAGAACACGAAAAAATATACTCTACAAACAACCAGGAGCACGCATGATCGCCGCCAACAACACTGATACGATGTTACAATCAGCCATGATCTTCAAGAAACGATATCTCACAGTCATGAACGAGGACGGATGGGGTTCTTAAGCATGTGTCATGGTTTTTCTGAATATGAAATGCTTCGTTAATTTCCCTAGTTAATCTATCTTTGTAAGTGTACAAGACCTTTGTGTCGTTAAAAAGTGGAAAACATTGTTGGGCAGCAGGCGCAGAGGTGTTACTACCACATTCTTTGTAGATGAAGGCTAGGTTCAAGGAAGGGGCCCCTTTCAAAGAGGTGTTATGTTCACGCAGGCGGGAATTTAGGCATGTTCCCGTCTGGCCTATATAGTTCTTGCCGCACGTGAAGGGGGAACCCTGTACACCACACCCTTAGCACAAGGGACGAACTTTAAATCATGATTTACCTAACACTCTTTCTTTGTTTTTGTTTTTTTGTCTTTTTTGTTTTTCTTCTCTGCTTTCCCTATCAACCCTGGCGCAAATTTTGCCCAGCTTATTAGGTGCTGAAAAAAGCACATCTACCCCATATCTGCGGCCTACCTGCTTTAAACTGTGGGACAACTGTTGAACGTAGGGCACGACAGCAAATTTCTTTTTAACCTGACCTGAAGGCTCCGGTGTCTCGTGCCTACACGAGGACTTGATTTTTTAAAGTATTTTATTGCATGCCAGTATTATAGCATCGTCCGGAAAGCCTGCTGACCTCAGCCTCTGAACTTGTTGACTAAAACTGTGACTCATAGCATGCACGCAAGACTTGTTAATCGCAGAACCTAAACAAGAGACGGCTATACCACATTTAACTATCTTGGAATGGCCAGAACGGTAACTGAGCAAGGGTTTCACTGACCTCTGAAAGAGAGACCAGCACACATGGTCTGGCTTTAACACCAATCTAATATCAAGGAATTGCAGCTCATTCTTTTGCGGTGTTTCAAAGGTGAACTTTAAGCCTTGTCCGCAATCGTCAAAAACCTTTAAAATACTGTCCATCTGTCCCTGGAAGTCACCGTTCTCAACAAAAACAAGGTAATCATCTACATACCTGAAGACGCGTTTTGTTCGCGAGCCCAAATTACTTTCAGTGGCCTTATCGACATAACAAAGAAAAATATTACCGTATTTACCCAATTCTAACGCACACCTATTTTCGGGGAAAATACGTCTCAAAATCGCATGCGCGTTGGATTCGAGTGCAAACCGAAACGTCCCCATAGCTGCCCATCGTCGTCGCCATTATACGATGTGGGAGCTCACTAACTGCTGGCAAACATGGGAGCACGTTTGCTCGTCGTGTTTTGCGTCGCAGGAGCCGTTTTCAACCGGTGTGGCGCTTGTCATTGGTCGCGTGCTCAGCGACCATGGCGACCTGTTCTCATCAACCTGTTCTCAGCAACCTGTTCTCATCAGTTCCTCTGTTGTCGCGTCGCAGTAAATTTCAGTAATCGTGTCATGTGCATATAAATTTATTTACTCCAGCGTGCCGAGGCAGCCGAGTGTCGATGGTGGCGAAATGCAAAACAAGCCCATGTGCTGCACGAGAGGCAACGCACGTTAAACGGCCCGCGTTCAACAACACTCGGCCCGCGTTCAACGTGTCCGTTGTCCACTTGTAAAGCGTTCTCTCGCTCACCTGCGTGAGTTTTGCCGTCCTCTTGATGAGCGCATTTGTACTCCAACTGCCCCCGCACTCGACGTGAAGCACTTCAAGATCATTTAAAGGTGCAGTAATTCTCGCCATCTCGGTGGACACCTGAACCACACCGTAACGGAAGGGAGGAACGCCACCGCCCGTTCGGCGCGATGCCTTGCCCTTTGAGCACAACGCTCTTTGAGGAAAGGAAATGGCGCAGTAATTCTCTGTCTTCTCGGTGGACACTCTCTGGAAAAAGGTGTGTACCACCCTTCACAACACGCTCAGGTCAAAATCGTCCAGCTTCTTCATCCGCTCGCGGCCTCTTCCGCCAGCACGCTTCTTCGGTGACAACACTCGGCCCGCGTTCAACGTCTCCGTTGTCCACTTGTAAAGCGTTCTCTCGCTCACCTGCGTGAGTTTTGCCGTCCTCTTGATGAGCGCATTTGTACTCCAACTGCCCCCGCACTCGACGCGAAGCGCTTCAAGAACATTTAAAGCCACCTGCTTCGCCTGCTTGGGGAAACAGCGCACTGTCGGTGTAGAGCACACAGGAGACACAACAGACTCAACCGACGCCATGTTGGAAAGTGGCGACGCATCACTACCTCGCAGCAGGCCTCCGCAGAGCTGTGTCCGTACGGGCTTTGTCTGGTAATTTCACCAGTGATTGAAACACTCCCTACCATTTAAATATACCTGTCCAAATCATGTTTTTAGTTGCAATGCTTATTGTTTTGATTAATAGTCGTACACTCCTCAAATATTCGAGGGACTATTTTCTGCATTTCTGCAGCCCTGATTGGACGAGAGAGCTCTACCTTCCGTAGTGCTGCAAACATCTTGTGAGACGAAGTATAGCAGCAGACGAACCTCCCATCACCGGAGCTCTCCGCTTGCACTTGGGGCGTCGTCCTTTATACTGATGCTTTGTCAGGAACTTGCATGAACGAAAATCTCGTTTCTCAGTCACGTCCATAGCGGAGAAAGGAGAAAAACCCGGGCAGAAGCATTGGTTCACGTCTCAGTGGCGGCAGAACGAAGAAAGAGCGTCTGCGTCCGACCGTGCGGTGGAATGCTCGTAGCCAATGGAAGGGCTCCGATCATACCACGTGATTTGAAGGGCCAGTCGCGACGCTCGACTCGGGCGGGAAACGATCTTTTTTTTCGTATTTTTATCATGAATGCGCCGCTGCCGAAGTGGCTTCTGGTAGAAGATGGGTAGGCCTAGTGCCCCGCGAAAATTCAAGAGCGGGCAACGCCATGGAGCGAAATGCCGCGTTCCCGAAATTCGCTTAAATTCGCACTCGCGAGCCACCGCAAGTGCTTTAATTGCATTTTTTACTACCTTCCCCTTGATTATCGGCTTTGATTTTTTTTTATACATAAAAGGAGAGGCTTGGGGGAATACAGAACGCAAGAAAATACAAAATCGACTTTATCGAAAAAATAGCGGTTTTTTTTCACCCGCATCTCTCCTTAAAATATAAAAACGGTTGCAAATTATTTTCATTCGTGGAAGTCACATGCACGTTAGAAGCGGGGCTCGTAGTTTTTTTTTTATTACCAATATCAGTCGTGCTAGAATCGGGGCTTGAATGTTTTTTTTTTTTTTTTGTGCCGTAAATTGGGTGCGCGTTGGAATCGGGGGCGCGTTGGAATTGGGTAAATACGGTACTCAGTACCGGAGCCACTTTTGGCCCAATACATACCCCCGGTCTTTGAGTAAACAGTCTGCCTTGCCATTCAACAACAGTAGCTTTTAGATAAAATGACAACAGCTCCAAAAAGGCACCCACCGAGATTCCGCATTTCGAAATGAAATCTTCCTCATCGTTAGCATCTATTATACATTTGCTGACACACTGCAGAAGGGTATCGTGCGGAAGAGAATAAAATAAGTCCTGTACATCAACACTAAACACGTTGACACGAGATGGCTGCAAAAGGAGGAAAAGCTGTCTCTTGGGGGGTCCATCTCTTGTCGCGTCCGGCAAGAGGAGCGGCCGAGGTGTGTCGTCGAATGTGTCGAGGCTATGAAAATGAGTGAAGGTGGGTCAGTGAAGAAGTGGAGCCTTTCGCCATTGGTTAATTTTATGAAGTCTCAAAAGCTGCGTGTGATGGTTTCTGATAAAGAAGGGCATTTTGTTGTACTCCCGGGAAGGCTGTTTAATGAAAAAGCCTGGAAGTCTGTCACAAAAAACTTCAAACCTGGTGTGAAAAGACATAGGCGCGAAGCATTGCGCCTACTGGAGGAAATGTATTTAGAGCGCCTTCACTCCCTGGTTAAAAGAGCAGATAAGGACTTTCTGGAACTATTTTTTTCAGCGAAAACCCACAAACCCGACATTCCATTTCGCTGTATTGTTACGGAACGCGCTACCTGGCAATATGAGGTGTCAAGCTTTTTGCAAAAAAACCTGTGTTCTTTGGCAATAGACGATCCGTTTCTAGTGTCTAATGCCTTGAAGGTGAAAGTCTTGCCATAATCCCAGGTTGTGTAATGTGTTTAGTGTCGATGTACAGGACTTATTTTATTCTCTTCCGCACGATACCCTTCTGCAGTGTGTCAGCAAATGTATAATAGATGCTAACGATGAGGAAGATTTCATTTCGAAATGCGGAATCTCGGTGGGAACCTTTTTGGAGCTGTTGTCATTTTATCTAAAAGCTACTGTTGTTGAATGGCAAGGCAGACTGTTTACTCAAAGATCAGGGGTATGTATTGGGTCAAAAGTGGCTCCGGTACTGAGTAATATTTTTCTTTGTTATGTCGATAAGGCCATTGATAGTAATTTGGGCTCGCGAACAAAACGTGTCTTCAGGTATGTAGATGGTTACCTTGTTTTTGTTGAGAACGGTGACTTCCAGGGACAGATAGACAGTATTTTAAAGGTTTTTGACGATTGCGGACAAGGCTTAAAATTCACCTTTGAAACACCGCAAAAGAATGAGCTGCAATTCCTTGATATTAGATTGGTGTTAAAGCCAGACCATGTGTGCTGGTCTCTCTTTCAGAGGTCAGTGAAACCCTTGCTCAGTTACCGTTCTGGCCATTCCAAGATAGTTAAATGTGGTATAGCCGTCTCTTGTTTAGGTTCTGCGATTAACAAGTCTTGCGTGCATGCTATCAGTCACAGTTTTAGTCAACAAGTTCAGAGGCTGAGGTCAGCAGGCTTTCCGGATGATGCTATAATACTGGCATGCAATGAAATACATAAAAAAATCAAGTCCTCGTGTAGGCACGAGACACCGGAGCCTTCAGGTCAGGTTAAAAAGAAATTTGCTGTCGTGTCCTACGTTCACCAGTTGTCCCACTGTTTAAAGCAGGTAGGCCGCAGATATGGGGTAGATGTGCTTTTTTCAGCACCGAATAAGCTGGGCAAAATTTGCGCCAGGGTTGATAGGGAAAGCAGAGAAGAAAAACAAAAAAGACAAAAAAACAAAAACAAAGAAAGAGTGTTAGGTAAATCATGATTTAAAGTTCGTCCCTTGTGCTAAGGGTGTGGTGTACAGGGTTCCCCCTTCACGTGCGGCAAGAACTATATAGGCCAGACGGGAAGATGCCTAAATTCCCGCCTGCGTGAACATAACACCTCTTTGAAAGGGGCCCCTTCCTCGAACCTAGCCTTGCACTACAAAGAATTGGGTAGTAACACCTCTGCGCCTGCTGCCCAACAATGTTTTCCACTTTTTAACGACACAAAGGTCTTGTACACTTACAAAGATAGATTAACTAGGGAAATTAACGAAGCATTTCATATTCAGAAAAACCATGACGCATGCTTAAGAACCCCATCCGTCCTCGTTCATGACTGTGAGATATCGTTTCTTGAAGATCATGGCTGATTGTAACATCGTATCAGTGTTGTTGGCGATGATCATGCGTGCTCCTGGTTGTTTGTAGAGTATATTTTTTCGTGTTCTGTGCAATAAACCTTCAGTGGCTAGTCAGCGCCTGTCCCGTCGTCTTTTCTTGTGTCCCTGTTCCTGCGCTGTTTTTTTCTCGAGTTGAACAGGGAACTGGGGGCATTTGGGAACAGTTTCAGCCTGGTAATGTTTACTACAGGCAACCATATACACATGGGCAACACCTTAAATAAACCACCGTCAGCCGCAAGAACAGACTGTATGTTGTATGTGCTGTCGAAACTGACCACAGGCTCTAATCAGATGTCTTGAGAAGGTTTGGTGTTGCACCGGCAACAGTTGCCCTGAACTGCTGCAAGAACTCCCTCCCAGATGTTGCCAGTGGCACCTTTACTGTCTCTTCAATAATAGGGTGCAGTCGAGCCCACTTATAATGAACCTGAGGGTCACGCGGATTGCATTCGTTGTATCCAAGGTTCGTAGTTAGTGGACTTCCCATGTTGCAGGCAAAAGTGCAGTCAGACAGTGTAAGTCTGGGTCTGCTTATTCAAACTAGACCCTATAACGGTGCTCTCCAAGCTCTCCAGTGCAGTAGCATGCTCCTTGCCGATACCCTTGCTACCAACCAGCTGGTGGATGTAACTAATCACTGGATAGTAGGTTGTAGGCTGGCGTCATCAGAGTCCTGGAACTGCTAGAGTTCTCGTATATTATTGTTTTCATTAGTGTATGTCTTTCCGATGACATCAGGTCGGGCCACCTGCGCTCCAATGACGTAATCATCTCCTGTCTTACCTGGCTCCCTAAACGCAGCCTTACAGTTCTTGATGCAGTCATTTCCATCCACGGGACCTTATCAGCAGGGAGCAGAGAAATTCGAACCGGGACCACGTGGCACCTAGTCGGTGAATTGCTGTTAGTATGCGCCAACAGGGTGTGTGAATTATACCCATGTCAATTGGCTGGTCTTAGCTCGTAACTTTAGGTGGCAGAAGAGCGTGGTCACCGGAGTGAAGAAGGCAGCACATTGTGCGTCGCACGGTTGTCGAGCCGAAGGAGCTTCAAATTTTTTTTTGCCAGGTCATGGCCAAACTCAACAAACCACTTGGCCTACAAGTCGCCTGTCACCCCCATGCCCCCTCTAAATTTATGCCTAGTGAAACACCCATCAAATAGTAAAATAAAAAGGTCGCACACTATTCAGGTGTTTGTGTTGTGCTTGTGGCGTACGAAAACCTAGCTTCCAAAGCACTGCACTGTGCATTGTGAGTCTTCAGACGACAAATGGCGACGATCGGTCGTGGCCGTTCGTGCTCGTGCACTGAAAGGTGCTATTGTTAGTGCACTTTCCACCAGCACTGGGGGTAGCCTTTCAAGACAGTGTTTTGTTGGTATTCCGGATGTACTAGCCCCTTCGCACGACCGTCGTTGCTGAGGTCCCAAAAAGGTGGCGCCATCTCTGAGCGAGGCGCGCGCATCTGGGGTGAGCCTTGATGACCCTGCTGCAGGGCATAACCACTCAAATGAACCATCTCGCAGAAAGAACTTTAATAAAAGAAACTAATGCCCTCACATAAGCAGTCCTAAGTGTCTCTAGCGAATTTTATTAAGGCGGAAGCCTTTAATGCCTCATCGTTGTAAGCAGGAGCTGTCGACAGAAATGTCACTCTTTTCAATTGGTCGAAACGGTCGTGACGTCACACTGCGCGAATTTCAAACGAATTTCAAATTACTAACCATGCAACCAATTAAAGGGATCGTATAGTGATGCTCCAAGTAAGTTTGACTGAGTTTAGTTAATTGCTTACTTAACCAATTAGTCTAACCTTTCTAGTCAGACCAGATAAATAAATAAAACCGAGTAAGAAATTGACCGAGCTTGGGAATCGAACCCCGGTCTCCGGAGTGTGAGTCGAGCACGCTACCACTCCGCCATGCCAGCTCGATGGTTTGGAATGAACAAAGCTGCGTCTAGTGAATACGGTGTCTTCGTTCACTCCCATCTTCCTACCTTCCCGTTACGGCGAGGTTTAGGTGTCCACCGAGATATGGGAGACAGGTACATTTCCTTTCCTCAGAAACCAATTTACCGACAAGCAAGGCGTATTTGTCCGCGTTTCAGATTAGCCAAATTGTCGTGACGTCACCGCGCGCGAATTTAAACGGGTGTCCACCGAAATTTGTGAGACAGTTACTGCGCAACTTCCTTTCCTCAAATACAATTTTCATTTTCTTCATTACGGCCTCTCTTTCTTTTTCACTCACACTTCCTCCCTTCCTGTACGGTGCAGCTCAGGTGTCCACCGAGATGACAGAGAATTACAGCCCCATTTCCTTTCCTCAAAAAGCGTTGCGTTCAAAGGGCAACGCATCGTGCCAAACGGGTGGTGGCGTTCCTTGGACTCCGTGGCAGTGCTACAACACGCTGTCGCCTTCCACTCCTTAAGAGTCATTAATTGGCAGTTAATTAATGACCAAGGAAATGTGCAGTGAACAATCGCGTAGCGGAATGCAGCACTCAGGCTTTCACCTTTCACCACTTTAGTCGCTAAAGTTCCTCGTAATTTTTTTAAATGTTTTTGCTTTGTTGGGTCGCCGCGTTAGTTCCGTAGGGGCGGGCTGACACGATGGCTAGGAGATGGTCGTCGCTCTCCCCTCTTGAATGAAGTGATGGTTTTCTACTGCGGGGCAGAGTTTGTAGCACCGCCTCATTCACTGTAACAAAGTTGTGCAGCCACAAGTGTTCGCTTTATCTGAAACGCAATGCCATTGGCCTAATACATTTTGATGGTATCACCACCCTCGTTCGTAATAAGCGAGCATTGGTTATAACTGCGGCCATTTTAAGTGGGCTCGATTGTAGATAGGAACACAAACTAATAAGTGACCAGGTCCAACAAGATTGCGCCATAGCTCTAAAAATTGCACATGAGAGCGCTGTGTTACATTCTTTCTTTTCCTTATCTGTGTGCCATTATGCTGTTTTACTACACATAGAATAAATGCTTGCGCTTTTAAACTAAATGCCTTGTCAGTTCTAACCTCACCGGCTTCTCTTGATAGTAGGTGAAGTAAAAACTAAAAAAAAATTACCGACGATTACGTTACTTCCTAATGCGAAATTTGAGCGCAGCAAATAAGCTGTTTCACCTTTTCGATAGATTGAGGCAAAGAAATCGAGCAACACATGTATGCGCTATCACAGAATTTTTTTTTTATTTTTCACACGTATTCCTTTAACAACCAGGTCTAGCCGTGGGAAGGTGGTCACGTATTCGTCGACGTGCCGGGGCCTACGTGAAATAACCGGCGCGTCTGCAACTGAAGAGCACCCTATCCGCCACACAAGAACGGGGGGGGGGGGGGGGGACCCTTTCCTCCTCTTTCTGAATGGCGGCAACGGCGTTATCTTGACGTTATCTTGACGTTATCTTGACGTTATCTTGACGTTATCTTGACGTTATCTTGACGTTATCTTGACGTTATCTTGACGTTATCTTGACTCTCTAGCGGTCCAGCGGTATCAGTCGGTCGCTGCTAGCGCTGGGGGGATGAAAGGGGGGCGGAGCTGGTTACGAGGCCGACGACGACGCGAAACCCAGGAACGGACGCCAAAGAGCTGCGCTCTAAAAAAGAAAGAGTCATGGCAATGAACAAGCTGACATTACAGCATTAGACACAGTGGCTTAGTAGCTAAGGCATTTGGCTGCCTAGTTTAAGGACACCACTGGGTTGAATCTTTGCATTCCAATGGAGGCAAGATGGAAAAAGGTCTGTGTGCTGTGCAGTAGTAGCTCATACCCTAGCATGCTGCCTTATACATGAACCCCTGAAGCAGTATTTCGGCCACCCGCTGTGGTGGCTCTGATGCTGGACTGCTGATCCTGGGGGCACTAGTTCAATCCCGGCTGGGGTGGCAGCATTTAAGTGGAAGCAAAAAGATGCCGATGGTGCTACGCACTGTGCAGTGTCCATGCATATTAAAGAACCTCAAACATGCTGACTTTAGTGTTGTAATGAAATAAACTGAAAGCAGCAGGTACATCGCAGTTATTCATACCGCACGCATCTTGTACTAGGCACTGACATCACTGCTTTTGCTTGGCTTTTGAAATCAAAACAACGTTCAAAAGCACACTCAGTAATAAATTTTTTAGCGGTAACAGGCAAACGCCAGGGGGTAACTCCCATTCTAATGTGTGTGCATCATTACAAGAAAATGTGCGACAAGAAATTTGGTATCTAAGCTTCTTTAAACAGTTGGTACCTCTTTTTAGCTAATATAGGGGTCGACAAATTTACAATTCTGGCAATTATGATGAACACTTCATCAGCCACAGCTAACATTTCCCATGGCAATCGGCCCTTCAGGATTCGAAACAGTGTCCTGTGCTGTATTGCCCTCTCCACATGGACCCTGCTCCTTGCAATCCGAGCAGTCTTCATGGCGTCCTTTTGGGAGAACTGCATTCGTTTCCTCAAGAAGGGCAGCTGAATCACACCGAGTTCAGTGCATCTGTCATCAACTGGTTGAGAACACCAAGCACACTAACGCAAGCCTTGTTAGAAGCCCGTCCACCGAAAATGTCACTGACGAATGTAATCAGAGCAATGTGTTGGCATCCTTATAATGGGAGTAAGTCAGTATACAGCATGAGGCACAGTGCGATTTTTCTATCTCCATCTCTGTAGAGTTGAGTACCACCCTGATGTCTCTGAATTCTGCAAAGCAATGCATTTTTTTTTATCTCCTCAGCAGTTGGCCACAGAACTGCGGCTAAAGGGCAAAAACACTGCAACAAAAATACCTATGTAGAGTCATCTCGGATATTTACAATATTATCGCCAGGGACTTGAGGCAAACCAGAGCAAGTATTGCACGCTCAAAGATACTTCACTCGGTCCTGAGTGTGTCAAGTTTTGCGACTGCCTCTGACAAGTAAAACAACAGTTCTGCCATAGGCTTTTACGCTAGAATCTGTAGTGAGCAAGTCAGCCAATGTTCTGGCTGGTGATGAATCCTGAATGCCATTGTCGGCACACTCACCATGCCGCTCACTTTGGCCAAGAAGAGCATCCAGTGTGGACCTTGTAAGGCTTGTAACTTCAGTCAGTGTAAGCGTCTGCAACTGCACCTTGTTTGAGCTGAATGACTGGGTTGCTTGCATGATACCTGAATTGAACAAAGGAACCACCACAGTAAATAATGTTCTAAAAATAGAATGTAGAGAGGTGACAACAAAAAGCTAACTGGCAACCTAAAAAAACACTTACCAGAACAACAGTTATAAGCCAAAAATAACGTCTTCTAATGCTAGTGCCATTCACCTTAGACAGAAACATACGAGTGCAAGCAAGACAACTTTCCTAATAAATGAAGCTGCATACAAACAAATTGCAGATCCACGAGGGCCCCTGCTTGTGTTCTTGACTTGGGATCGCTCAAGCCTGGCACTCAAAACAGGGATGGCAGCCTATATTAACTTTTGTACCAGTTGGCGGCACTTCCGCTTGAACTGCAAAAGCACTCCCTGGAGTAAGTTGAGAAACGAGAGTCCTTTGTTTTTCTGGCATATTTGTTGATTCTGTACCATAAAAACAAGTCCATGTGACAGGGAACCTGGCATATCACCCCAACCCACACATCCAGAGCTAGGAGCATAGGTCGGAGGACTCAGTCATTTCAGACTGAGTCGTGGTGAGACTGCTCTGGGGTGCACTTTGTGCCGTCCTCCTGCTGGTGCTGCTGCTCCATGGGCAGCATGCTTGGGGCTGCACCCCAATGCAGTGCTGAAAAATAGGTATGATCATACTGGGATGCCCAGCCACTGGAGTCATCAGCCATAGCTCCAGCGCAAAGAAAGCAAAAAAGCATGTTCGATTGGCTGGGGCTTAGCTAAGGTTAAGCCTGGATATCTCGAAGCGAAAAGCTGCGGTTATGCTTTATGATTTATGAGTAGTAGTAGCAAAATGATCAGCCATAAACATTGCAATTGTCTTTGCTGTGTCGTTTAGCGAGACATTCTTCTCGTTGTTCGGGTGTCTCGGACACTCATTGAGCTTTCAGCCTTTCATTTCTTCGCTCCTTTTCAGCCAACTCCTGTGGTAGCACTTCTGTATCAGTAGTATCACTCTCTTCTCCTTCCATGTTGAATGCGCACGCCTATTCTCTGGCAAGCGGTTACATAGCCAGCCTCCACGATAAACGCGCTTGCAGCGAACGTCAAACGATGACGTATAGCGCGCAGCAGCGTGCGCCTGTTTTATGGGCAAGCACGCCTTGTATACCCCTCCTTTCAAATGCGCACGGCTGGGGTGAAAGGTCAAACGGTGGCGAGGAGGAGAAGCGGCGGCGCACGTGCACAGTAGCCTGCGCCGTGCGTGAAGTCACTCGTGCTCCGACATACGCCGGCTCACGCGAAGCGTGGTGTCGACTAGCGTAGTGAAGCTTTTCGCTTCAAAACTCTCCCAATCAGAAACTCCCCAGGACGAAACTGCCCCTGCTCAGAGATCCGGCAGCATAGCATTGTCCCCAGCCAATGAATCGTGGCCTGGTCACCATCGATCAATGGCCAGTATTCTTGCTTTGGCATCGGAGACCTGCAAAAGAAATGCAGAGGTAGCATGAAAATCGACACATGTAGGAGATAATTACTGGCTTAGAAAACGTCTATAATATGCACTACAACTTGCATAATTGCAGTGTACTATCAGGACCACTTTGTGAGGCAAACTTAGCTGGCTTCATTTAAAACTCATCCAGGCAGTAGTGAAAAGAGCTGATAATTCTTTTAATAGCAAATGATACGTGCACTAGCCTGTATCAGTGCATAGTGACATACATATTGCCATTACTAATTTAAGTAGGACACCTTGTAGCTTTGACTTAGAGCCGCAGAGGTAACGCACCAGAGCAAAGATTGTTACAGTATTGGGCTGGTATTGAAAAATTCATGCACGGGTGATGGCTTCGGCCAGTGCTGCTGCTGACCAAGGATTGCCGGAGTCGAGTGGTGACCTTGATGCTCACAGAAGTCTGAAAGCCCCTGGTAGCAAACAGGCGAAGCATGCAGAGCCCTTTTGCTTCTTTCGGCAGTTCAGTCAACCCTTTTGTCCCAGTCTCTTCTTCGAGTTCAGCACACAGTCTGCACGTGAGTGCGTTGTCTCTTACTTTGCAGCATCTTCACCAATTTCACTGAAACAGAGGCATGGTTCCCACGCAAGTAGGCCAACTCATCACGATCCCTGTCTCAGCTGTCATAAAGGTTCCTTTCGGAGCCGTGATGTAAACGAAAGGCACACCTCCGGAAGGCTGAACATGAAGACAACCAACTAATTGGGTGTGGAACCGGTTCCAGTTTCAACTGGGTTGATAAGGCTCATGGTGTGGGAGGAAAGCTCACGAGTGGCTACCAAGATGTCAGCCATTGATGAGGAAACTGGACAAACTTCCCTCTGGCCTCCATTCCCACATAACTGCTGCCCCTCGTGAGCCCTATTTGATGTGTGTGCAAACCGAAGCTACAAGAAGCACCAAGCTCTAAATATGTGTAAAGAAAGGGCCTCACCTTGAGAGAGCTTTTGGTTTTTAGGGCTGCCGTAGAAGGGCTCCGCTAGACCTGGTTGCCCGGTTACTTTTGGCTGCTGCTTGTTAGGCAGTGTATGGGTCAGTGTGTTGTTTATTTATCTCCCTCGTCCTCTTGTGTTTGTTCACACTGGGCAGAATGGGGGAGCACTTTTCTTCTATTCTCGAGAGGTCTTGAAGGAGTATTGATACGTGGTGGCAAGCCAAGGAACAGAACAACATGATGACCGATGAAATATGATTTTAATGGCTGCGGTCCTAGCATCATCTTCGTTACAGTATGAGTACACCCACTTAGCTACTTTCTGTACGCCCTTCAGAAAGGTTTGAGTATGCAGTATTTTTATTTGTTATATACTATATATATCTTTGTGCAGCAAGTCTGCAGTGGTTTCGCTTGCTGTGAAACTGTTGATGAGAACTGTTGCTGAAAAGTTTCATTGTCTTCCTAGCCAGGGGATTATGTTGCCCACCTGATAGGACATGAAGGCCCTGGAAGTTTGCTGTCAGAGCTGAAAGCACGAGGTGAGTTTCTTTTCTTGTAACATTTTATGGCGGTCACACAAAAAGAAAAATATGGGCTGTAGTTCCTGAAATGTGAAAGGTTTCGTAGTTTTTTTTTTTTAATGCAAAATTGTGCTTAAAAACATGCAACTGGTTTTTACAGGATGGGTTAATTCTCTGGTTGGTGGAGAGAAAGATGGCGCACGAGGCTTCAGTTTTACAATTGTGAATGTTGATCTCACAGAAGAAGGCATGGGTAAGTCTGTGCATTTGATCTACTTGTGATTTTAGGGATGTGCTGGCAGCGTAGCATCTAAGGGCATGCTCAGTTTCTTTGGTGTGCTGTCATGTTATGTAAGTATATAAAAGAAGCACAGTGGTAGGCAGTGCAATGCACATTCCCAGCTGTTGCCAGCACTTAAAAGAAGGTATGCAACTAAGGCATGTTTCCAACAGCTGCCAGTGGGCATGTGCACTGTGTGCAGTCTCATGGTGACCAACTGCTGTTCTTTGATGGCAACAGAGCACACGGACGACATAGTGCGGCTGGTGTTCCAGTACCTCAGCATGCTGCGCAGTGAGGGTCCCCAGAGGTGGATCTTCCAGGAGCTTCAGGAGCTGTGGCATGTGGCATTTCGCTTCAAAGGGAAGGACACTCCCCAGAGTTACGTACGCGACCTGTCTGGCATGCTTCATGTGAGTGCAGGGGGTATGATTTTGGTTTCAGGCCATCGTAGCAGTGGCATTACCATTTATTTATTTATGATTGATGCCCTCAGGGTCGAAGACGTCTTAGAGGGGAGTGGTTATAAATGATAGAAAACAAAAACGAAAGTGCAACTTACAAGCGTCGTGTTCCTACTTGTACAATTCAGTAAAAGAATCAAGCTTAAGTTGTAAGTGCAAGATAAAAGAACAAACAATGGTAAAAAAGGTGAAATGTACTTATTACTCTCCAGTAATAAGTACATTTGTTATGCGCCGCCGCGGTGGCTCAGCAGTTATAGTGCTCGGCTGCTGACCCGAAAGACACGGGTTCGATTCCGGCCGCGGCGGCTAGAATTTCTTTGGAGGAGAAATTCTAGAGGCCCATGTACTGTGCGTTGTCAGTGCGCGTTAAAGAACCCCAGGTGGTCGAAATTTCCGGAGCTCTCCACTACGGCGTCTCTCATAGCCTTAGTCGCTTTGGGACGTTAAACCCCATAAACCAACCAACCAACATTTGTTATGAGCCTTAGTATACAATGTTAGCTAAACTGTTACGGAAGCGCAATTGTCTTGAATGCTGACTGTCGATCTGGGAAGGTGGTTCCAATCGACTGATGAATGGGGATTGAACGACTGTGAACAAGCGTTAACACGTTTTGGCGGGCTAGTTGGTTAAGCATCTTGAATAAACAGCGCGAACGAAGACGAGCACAAAAGACAAGAAAACGGAGGACACAGCGCTGTGTCGTCCGTTTTCTTGTCTTTTGTGCTCGTCTTCGTTCGCGCTGTTTATTCAAGATGTGAACAAGCTTTTGTTTCTTTTGACTTTATGCTGACTTTGTGAGCATGATCTAGCCGTGGAGAGATGAAAGACTGAGGAGATATGATTTCATCGCTTAGATTGGGACAGTTGTAGAAAATTTTTTGATATAAACTTAACCATGAAAATTTTCGATGGGAGGCTAAAGGTGGAAGGTTGAAGTGTTTTTCATGGTAGTGACATGGTAGTGACACCGCTAAATGCGGTTATCGCAAACTGAGCTCGGCGATCTCTGCTTACGTCGTTAACCGAGAAGGTAGAGTGGAAAAAGCGCACGAGCTGGCCCGCTTCAAGAACATACTTTCTTCGCACTAAATCACGTTCCAAGAGCAACGCATAAAAATAGGCAGTGTGTATAGTGCTGCGCGACGGTTTTTATGCAGCCTTCGATCTCATCCGATGGCGCAGCAACAGCGTACAACAGCAACGTCCCGCGGCACTCAAACTGCGTATTTTACCACCGTTACACCGAAAAATGTCCGGTCCCAGCCGCATCGTTGATGTAGTACTTAGGTGACACATTCGCAACGCTCGGAGCACTGGATTCCGCGCGCTTACCGCAATGGTGCCGCCCACGAGCGCCGTGGACGACGGCGCTCTGTACTCCCTTGTCATCGCTAGGCCTAATTTGTTTCGTATCGAAGCCACAGTGGACGGCGCTTTTGAATTGACCAATGCTACAATGAATGTTCTACTTATGGTGCTGCCTTACTGACAACCTAATTGTTTCATATTAAAAGAAAGATATACGATCGATTTCAGCGACGCCTTAGCAGCGGAGCTGGCGTGCGAGCAGATCGTGTCACTTGCGCTGCAATGGCGGCAGCTGCTACGCTGCTGCGATCTTAAATCTAGCTTATATTGCAGTTATTACTCCTACCAGCAATTCGGTACAGGCCAGCGGTCCTCAAGGAGGATTCATTTTTGACACTCCCGTATCCCAGGGCTTATTATTTACGAGAACAGTAAAGTTTAGCCGGATCACCGCGTCACTTCATTCTTTGCACCGCAAACCAGAACGGTGGCGAGCCTTGCTACAACGGCGAACCGTGATTCGAGATAACCGCAGTTAAGTTAGGTATCCGCGATTAAGCATAACCGCATTTAGACTGCCCGTGTGACTGCAGGACAGCCAGCAGGCAGCTGCCGCTGCAATGCTGACAGAGCGAGATGGTCATCTGCGCGTGCCATCTGTCAGACAGATAGTAAGTACGGTCATCGTCGGCTAGATTTGACGTCGTCAACAAATTGCAGCGGCAACTTCGGGGTGCAATCATTACGCGGGGAACAAAAAAAAATTGAATTTTGCCAACAAAATTTGGGGGTGCGATAATTACGCGAGTGCGATCATTATGCGAGTAATACGCTATTATATATGAATCAGTAGAACCCCGTTCATACGTTTTTCACCGGACCGGGGAAAAAAAACGTAACAGCCGGGAAAACGCAACAGTGAGGAAAGCACCGAAAATGAATGAAAACAGCGCAGCTTTGACTTGAAACAATTTATTTCCGCAAATTGACCCTAGGACTTTAAAAAATCGAGAATGGTGGATTGCAGTTTCTTTCGCTCGCTGGAAAGAACAACGCATTTCTCAATAGCAAAGGCCGCATTGCTGTCAGTGTCGCTTTGCGGTGCGGCCACACCGCACGCAGCAGTGCTGTGCAGTTCACGCGCTCACTGCAGTCCACGCTGAAGCGACGTTGTGCACAGCGTCAAGCACTGAAATGTTCGTAGGCTGCTCACCGCGCTGCTCCGCGTAGGCCGCCCTGACTGCCTGTCGACTGCGTTTAGTACGTCCAGCTTTTCCTCAAGGGAAAGCACCTTCCGCTGACGCAACGCTATCATGCCATCAAAGCACGATAAAGATGTTGTTGCAACTGAGAGAACGATGAAAAGGAAATTGCACGGGCCTGCCGACTGGCTCAAGCCGAGCCACCACCGCTGTCACTTGCAGATAGAGGAGAGTTAAAAGATAAAAAGAAACAGTAAAAGAAAAGACCCGCGTCGCAACAACTGCGTCCGCCGAAGCGGACGCTGGCTGAGAAAAACAGATAAGCGACCGCAGCCGCGCGCCTCCTCGTCACCACCTCCCACGATAAAGATCGCGGCATTCGGCGTTCGCGAGGCAGATAGCCATCTAGTGGCGGCCTCTCCAACTCGCGTGCGGCTTCTTGCAGCCAGTTCCGTAGCCAAGCCTGGCCAAGACTCGTCAAAAATCAAAATGCCGGTTGGCGAGCATTGCCCGGGCGGGTTTGGGGAGCCCGGTTGCGACGTGTCATGCGGGATCGTTTCCTCGGCTACGACATAACAGCGGGGTTCCCAATACATTGGATCCTATGGAAGCTATGCCGGGACCCGAAGAAAACGACGTAACAGCCGGGAAAATGCAGCAGTGAGGAACGTAACAGCGGGGTTCTACTGTATATATTGTTATAGTGGGCATTGGAACAGTTTGCAGTAGTCTCCCATTATGACCAACTCAGTTAAGACACGTTCACAGATAAGATGACCAATAAGAGACCGTTGTTTATTTTCTTATAAGATCCAGTGTTAAAAAAAAATCGGCTTAAGACCAACTGTTCCACGTGTGCTTCAGCTGACACCATTTTTCCCAATGTCTGCGAACCACGGCTACGGCACTTGATTGCACTTATGGCACTGTCCGTGCGGCACTGTTGAGGAAAGAAAAATATAAATAAATCACTTCTACACACGAAAGCCCACCCTTATATGATAGCCTCCGCGCACCTTCACACAAAAGTGTGGAGACGCTGCCTAGTGGTCATGGGGGGGGGGGAACCTGTACTTGGCGCAGCGATCTGGGCATGTTGCCTTCTTCCGATGGGTAGCCAAGTGTCAGCAGATTTCGCAAGTAAAGTGCGTGTGTCGGCACCGGTTTTTGAGGATGGTATTTAAATCCAATTTTCTCACTGATAAGTCTTTTGCTGCTGTACAAATGTCGGACAACACGTTGCTACCCTTGAGCTCACTTCATGCATAGTGCAATAAATGCTCTATTTTCAATTATTCTCTGGCTCTGAGGCCATCTTATTCAATGTTTTCGTGTAACACGTGCCTAGCATGCCCACATATCTTTTTGGGGGGCACTTCTGATAAGAGCAACAAATTTTTACGGCCTCTTCAAGTTTGTCTTAAAGGGAGTCTACTGTATTATGATTACTGGTCAATTTGCAGTGCTGATGTGTGGATGTGCAAATCGTAATGCAAATTTGATGAAGAAAGGAAAATTTACACATACACACATCGTAGATTCAAAGTAGGCACTTATTTTTTCCAATGTTTTATTTTCTTTTTATGGTGCAATACAAGGCACAGAGCCTCTGCTTGGTGTTTGGCTGGTTGATCCTTCACTCGTGCTGAATTTGTCTTGAGTGCCACACAGGATGCCCGCCTCAGACTATGGCACCTCACTGGGCTCATTCATCATTTGACACAAGCATTCTTTTTCGCTGGAGTGCTGACGATTGAGCTTGCTGCATTCCCTGGAAATGTAAAAGAGCTTTCTTTCTTTCAAGAAAATCGTTACAATACGGGCCTACACAGTGGCTCAAGCTGGTCTGTTAACATTTTCACCACATGTCGCTGACTTCCAGAAGCGCCAGTGTTGGTGGTACGTGTTAAACTGCACATTGCTTGTTGGCACAAGAAGCACGTATCTATTAAATGCATATTTTATTGTTTTGTGCAGTGATTGCTTTGTCATTTTTCAGTACCTTCCATTTCAAGATGTCCTTGCTGGGCCCTATATATTAGATGAATATCGACCTGACTTGATTCAGGATTTATTGGGTTACCTGAGGCCTGAAAATGTACGGTAAGTGCTGATGGAGTGCTGTTTTACTGTATGTTGCAGTGTATAAGTATTCTCCGAATATAAGTTAACCCACCTCTCGCTGGCCCAAAAAAACAAGTTTACTCCAAATACAGGTCTATGCATACTCCCCCTCCCCCCCCCCTCTTCTGCACTCTATTATGTTGCTCCCCGCGTGATGGCATGGCAGTGTGTACGCAGGTCAAAGCAATGAACACCACAATGCATTCACAAAGCCACCAATAATCGAGAGTTGGACTGAAATCCATCTGGTCGGGCATCATGACGCAATGAACTGAAGAAGCAGTCACTGACCATATGTCTTCAAACTCGACTACATGAATTACCGGAGCATTTAAGCACAAGACATGTGCTTAAGCACAAGCATTTAAGCACCAGACCCGCCGCGTTGTTTCACTAACATCAAGACTTACCTGGTACCTCCGCTTGAAGCTTCCCATCTGACATTTGGGGCACCAGATTGTCCAACAGGCTGAAAGAAAACGTGCTGGCACGTGTCCAGGAATGCTGGCAGACAGTTCAGTGCATTTGCATGGAGAGAACTGTAGCATGTTGTTGATTTTTGGACACAGCAAGTGTAAGGGCACTTCAGTGCAAGCCGTCGCAGGACAAGAAGATTGATGTGCTCTAGACTGGAAGGAAGCAGAGCAGAAGACAAGGTCTACTCAACTTCTCCTCCTACGGCAGCCAAAACATGTGTCCTCTGCTACCCACCTGACCAGACTTCTGTGCTGTAGCGTGTGCCTGCTCTTGACGAACGTCCAAGGGGCTCATACCAGTGGCGTACTTTCAGGCATTCTTTCTGTGGCTGAAGAACGAGCCATACGAGCGCTCTTATCGGGAAGACAAAGGGAATGCTTCCGGCTGGGCTAAATCTTTAATGTGCAACTAAAACCAAGATTGCCGTTTCAGACACCTCCGAAGCGTGCTCACAAAATGCAAGTGCAATGCACACACACACAAGCAGGACTGTGCAACGTTGAAAAAAAATTGTTGTGTACCCCAGTGCAGAGTAGCAGGCCAGATATCAATTTTCTGGCCGACCTCTTTGCCTTTGTTTCTTTAACTATCTATCAGCTCAAACAGAACAGCTGTCACCATGCTTGAAGAAAAGCACAAAGGTACTCGGAAAGAGCATGCATAGAGAATGCGAACCCTACAGTGACCTTGTGGTGCCACTGTCGCTATTTGCTGCCTCCCCTCTCCTCCACTTTACTTGCGCATACCATCCATTTGTGCACAAAGCCTAAACGTTTGCGGCTGCACTGCAAAATGAGAAGAGTGTGCTGGGAACATTCCGCCAGCGGTTATCCGAGCCTCTTCATAACGAAGATGCAAGAGCGAATTGCACATATATGTGCATGGCATCAGTGAACCGCTTTCTCGAGTGTTTTCAAGATACGATTGGTGTACGGCTGTCGACCAAGCTGTGGAACCAGCTAATGAACGTCAAAGACCAGATGAGCAATTTCCAGGAGTCATCTACAAGATACCTTGCCTGAACTGCAATCACGCCTATGTCGGTGAGACCGGAAAATTCTCGAGGATCATCAGCAGGATGTGAACAACAGGCGTGCCACTAATGCGCACGCAGACCACAAGATTGACGGGGTAACCTTATCCTGTGTTGTGGGGCCCAGACTTCGAATTTGGGGAACGAAAAACAAGCAGTTTTAATGGCAAAAAAAACTAAGACACTTATTTACATAAATTTACAAAAGAAGAGCAAAGAAACAAAAATTAAGAGTTCATGACGTCGAGCGACTGGATGAGCCTTTTACCCAGGGCCCAGAGCGTTCATGCTCACTTTGGGCGCAAGTTAAATAGCGCAAGGCTCCGCCCTTTCACCAGGCGGCAATTCATCGTGACACAAAGATTGGCACTACACAACACAGCCAACGAAGACACCTGTTGTAGAGGCTACCCGTGGGAACTGGCGAGGAGGAAGTGTAAGTGCACATCTCTGTCGCACTGCGAGGCAACCTTACTGTTGGCAGCTCGCGTCCATCGAACACAGGTGTGGCATGATGACATCGCAGCCGCAGCTGTGCTGGCTTCCTCTGATTTGTTCCGGGTTTTTTTTTCAGACGAGGGGCACCCTTTCTTCCCCTGTCGTCGGTTGCTTCCCGAAGGTCGTTGGCATCGAGCCAAGCGTGGGGTCATCGTGGGGTCAAACGACCCGTCGAAATTGCCACTACTGTTGCCGCCACCGTGATCATCCGATCGATGAAATCTGCGCCTTAATATCTCTTTGGCTGGTTTACATCCCGGTCATGACACCTGCTCCTTGTGAACAAGAAGCATCATTTCGACTTTGGTCAGTGACTCCATTTCATTGGAGTATCAAGAGGTAAATGGAGATCAAAGCTGACATAAAGGGAAGACAAGTAGAAGCCGCCTACTAGACCCCGTACAACTTTGGACGTTAAACCCCCATAAACCGTGACTTGGTATTCCCCTTTAGTATCCTTTTAAGTACTTATAATGAGTTTGCCTTGACGATGGCATGTGCATGAACATCCATTTGTCAAGGTGTGAAGTTGATTCTGCTGATGCATCATTACAGGGTAGCTGTGGTTGCAAAGCACTTCACAGGTCAGACAGATTCAGTAGAGAAGTGGTACGGCACATTGTACAAGCTGGATCGCATTCCGGATGCAGTCATGAAGGTAAGCGTCTATGTCTTGCCAATGTTTTCATATTAAAGGAGCCCTGGGACGGTTGTTATTCGTAGAGAAATATGTCCTCTATGCTGATGAACATCTGAGCCAAATATAAATTCAGAGGGCCAACAGTGTTTGCTTTCTATTTCTTGTGCCTGTTCAAAATTCCTACCTGATTTACTGCATCATCTCATGGCAGTTGGAGGACAGCTATACGATGAATTCAGTTGCCAGTGCAGAGGAAGCTGGGCAAGTTGCATGTCTAAGCAGCAGTGATCAGCGTATGCATGCAAGTATGAAAAAAAATGAAATGCAGTCCCTGGGCAGAGCATTGTGGGTGCCTTGTGGTGCTGTGGAGTGGGAACCATGTGGTTAGAGATGCAAATTGCCTTCAGGGCGACTTGGTTGTTTTGATTGAATTGGATCAAGAATGTCCAGCGTACTTTCTGCTGACAAAGGAACTTGAAGAACCAAAGGCCGCTGGGTGATTTTGGTTTTAGGGCCTTGTATGGTAGAAAATTTGGTCACCTTGGCTGGCTGAAGAATGTTGTGGCTTTGACACACAAATGTAAACTCTGAGCTGGCCTTGCGAAAAAAATTATTTTTGTTTGTTTGTTTGTGCAGCAGTTACCTCCGCTTCTAGTTTTGATTCAGCGAACATCTTAGTTATTGTCACATTTGCCACCAACAGGTGTGGCAGGAGCCTGGTGTCAACAAGAACCTCAAGTTGCCACCGCGCAACGAGTTCATTCCTAGCAACTTTGACCAGTGTCCACGTGAGCCAGAGGTAAAATTTATTTTGTCTAAATATGCGATGCACAGAGTGTTACTTGCTGTCTTAAAATGAGTGTGAAGTGTACCTGAAGACACTGCTCATAGTTTTGGAGGAACTGATAGGCATGTTCTCTGCTTCCTCCAACAGCACATCTGGGAACCTCTTTGAAGCAGGCGATAGCAGTTTTGTTCGGTTAATTTTGGGGTTCTCTGCTAAAGTTGGAGCCCAATAATTCCTCAAGCTATTCTGCTCGGCTGCCGACTCGGAAGACGCGGGTTCGATGCCGGCTGCGGTGGAGGCGAAATTCTAGAGGCCCGTGTACTGTGCGATGCCAGTGCATGTTAAGGAACCCCAGGTGGTCGAAATTTCCGGAGCCCTCCACTACGGCATCCCTCATAGCCTGAGTGGCTTTGGGACGCCAAACCCCCATTAACCGAAAAATTTCAATACTCGCACACCCCTGTTAGATAACAGGCAATACAAATTAAAGGTCACAGCTTGGCCAGCTTTTGAAAAAAAGAAGAGCCCAAAGCATGCAAACTTTGGGCCGTCGCAGTATGACAAATGCCTAAATATTTTTCTCTCTGACACACGCATGTAACAGTTTGATGAACCACGTACTATCAATACGAGCTGAAAAACAGGAGCTGCAACAAGAGCAGAGTTCTTGAAGCAGTGCCAGCCCAGCGCTGCTGAAAAACTGTGGGCCTTGCCCTTGATGCTAAGAGCAGTACACAGTCAACGTTCGTGCAGTTTGGGGGCTCTGGGTGTGGGCTGATTGTATTACTATAAAGAAGAATCTGCTGCTGGTTCGCTCCGGATGCGTTGCAGGTCATATGCAGTCATTATGAATTTTTCCAAGCTTTTCTTCTTTCCACTGCATAACTACTTAGGAACACCAGAAGCAGTAATTTGCTGCATAACACGTCATCTAGCAAGGCTGCACAGAATACATGCCACTGTTTTAAGAAATTATTTACCTTATTGTGTTTGGCAATTTGAAAACAGCATTAATTGAGTGCATCCTAATAAGTGACATCCTTCTTGGGCTGGCAAACTGTGTTTCAAATGTAGCAATGACAGCAAATGCCATCACAAAGTTATGGTAGAGAAGGCAGAATAATCATGTTTCAAGGTGTGCAACGACACTCCAAACTCATTTCAACAAGCACTCCTGTGCAGCATATTGTTACGGGACGGCGGGCCCGCGCAGAGAAAGGCACAGAGAGGCGCAGGAGACCCAGACATAACCGGCCGCGGCGGTTCTCTTTCGTTCTCTACCTCTCGCGCTAGTGCCGCGCGCTCTCCCCTCGCGCTCGCCCCGCGCCCCTTCTTTATTTGCATACCGCAGCGCGCTCTTGGTTAGCGTAGGTCGTATGCCGTTACATCTTTCCACCGAGGGGGGGAAGGAAGGAAGGAAAGGAAAGGAAGATAAGAGGGGGAAGACACCGCTGGTGTCCCCTAGCGCGTGCTTCGCTTTGCAGGCGGCATCGAACTCGTCCCGATGAGCCCGGGCTGAGGTTCTTCGCACCGGCGCAGCTTGGTGCGCAGGAGGCATCGTCACGTTGTGATGACAGTGTCGTCTGGCACCAAACGGTCCCGGTAGATCCCGGGGCTGCTTGTAGGCGACTCCTCGCCGTACGAAAACTGCGAGGGCTTCTGCCCGCCTTCGGAAAGTGGTTCCAGTAAGCCGTTAAACTCAAACTTAGTACGACATTCAGTTCCTACGGTACAGTTGGGCAACGGCATTTGTATTTGCGTTTGCGGCTTCGTGTCAGCCCGTGGAAGCGCAGCGCCGCGCTTGCCCTCGTGTAGTCATCCTGTAGGCGATGGGGTGGCTTCGATGTGCCCAGTCGGGACGGGCACACCGCGGGACTTGGGATTGCGTTCACGGCACAGCGCTCCACTTATGGGGCGGCATTCCGGAAGGGAGGCCTGGTGCTGCTACGGGAGGGCGGCACTAGGGAGGACGTGGGAGCCAAGTCAGGATAACGGTGGGTGCCGGAGACATAGTGCTTCATGTTGGAGACATGTTCGGGAAAAATGTGCTGCACACCGTGTGGTCGAAGCTCGGGGAGGTCTTCTAGGCGGTTCGTAACGGGGCCGAGCCGTGCAACGACACGGTAAGGGCCGCGGTATCGGGGCAAGAGCTTCGCGGCACGGCCAGTCGCGCGGATGGTGCGGCGAACGAGGACCAAGTCACCGGACCGGAAGGAGGGAAGTGGTGGTGCTGCAGCATTGGCCACTTGCGCACGCGCATGGGCCGTGAGAAGGTTGCGCTGAGCGTCGAGGCGGGCGGAACGAAGTCGTTGGGCGCAGTCAGTCGGTGACGCAGTAGGATGGCGAAGGCCCAACTGCGCGTCGAGAGGGATGGAGGGCGTTCTGCCATAGACGACTGAGAACGGCGTGACATGCGTTGTTTCTTGAGCCGCAGTGTTGAGTGCAAAAGCTGCAGTAGAAACAAAACGATCCCAGTTTGTGTGGGACGGAGCGACGTAGGAGGCGAGTATATCCGTAAGGGTGCGGTTGACACGCTCCGCGAGGCCATTGCACTGGGGATGATTGACGGATGTAGTGGAATGCGCAATGCCGAAGGAGCGGAGGGCACGCTCAAATTCTTGGGACATAAAGCAGCTCCCGCGGTCGGTGATGAGGCGTTGTGGCACACCATGCCAAAGAACAAGATGTTGTTCCACAAACAAGACGGCATGAGCGGACGACGTGTCGGGAACGGGCAGTGCTTCGACCCACTTGGAGAAGTAGTCGACCGCAACCAGAATATACTGGTTGCCGGCGCGTGTCTTCGGGAACGGGCCCAAATGATCCAGTCCAACCAGTTCGAAAGGTGAACTCGGCGGCGAAAACGCCTGCGGGGGTGGCTTGGTTATTGGTGTGGATGATTTCCTGAACTGGCACGTCTGGCAGGACGCCACGTGTTCCTTGACGTCTCTGGACATATTAGGCCACCAAAAGCGCTCTGACACTCGTGCGTAGGTTTTGCTGCGACCAAGGTGACCAGCCGTGGGAGCGTCGTGTAGGCCGCGCAAGATTTGCGACCGCAGTGTTGCCGGCACCACTGGCAACCACACGGGTGGTCGACCACGGAACCACTTCACATGACACAAGAGGTTATCCTTCATTTGATAGACCCGGCGCAGTTTGCGGAGACCTGCGCCGACGCCGGTGCCAAGGGGGTGGATTATGGCAGCAACGTCGGGATCCTGCGCTTGCGCAGTCCTGAAGTCCGACAAAGCCGTCACGGAACAAGGGTGGCGAGAAAGGAAATCGGCATCCTGATGTGCAGAGCCGCGCCGATGCACTATGGTGAAATCATACTCTTGAAGTTGCAGAGACCACTGTGCAATCTTGGCATTTAAGTGTTTGGCAGACTGCAGCCAAGTCAGAGCGCTATTGTCCGTGACGGTGGTAAAGTGACGGCCGTACAAGTAGGGACGGAACTTCTCGACGGCCCAGACAACGGCGAGGCACTCGAGTTCTGAAGAGTGGCGGCGGCGCTCAACGTCGGAAAGCTGGCGGCTGGCAGAAGCAGGTGGGGCGCGTTGACAATAAGCGATTTGTCGAGCACATTAACAGCCGCTCCGGTGTCGACCAAGGCCGCTACGTGCCGATCAAGCAGGGCGACGTCAACGAGCACGTAGGGAGCTTCAGTTGTCATCGAAGCCGACGAAAGAAGGGGACGCGGCGAACTAAGGAGTGCGGGGACGGACTTTATCCGGGGGCACCGTTCCACCGAATCGTTTTCCGACGTTGGAGGGCCAGCACAGTCCCTCGCGTAGTGTCCCCTCAGGCCGCAGCAGAAGCAGCCGACGCCGCTGTGGGGACTGAGAACCGAGGAGCCTGCACCGGGACGCTGTGCTCGGAAGACGGTGGCGACCCCCGCGTGGCCAGCAAAGTCAATTCCGCCTCGACGGCGAGTGCCATGGCGGCGCGGACGGACTCAGGACGCCCAGAGCGGACCAAGCGCTGCACCTCAGGGAGTCGGATGGGGTCGACGAATGCCTCGGTGCCGACCAGGGCCACGGCGTTCTGAGGCGCCCCCGGCAACGACTGCAGAGCCAGGCGCTCAATGGCGGCGGCGAGGTCCTGGTATGTCTCCCCGAGCTCTTGACGGCGGGTTCGCAGGTGACGGTACTGCACACGGGGGTGACCTGAGGCACTGTAGTGGTCGGCGAGGAGGCCCGCCAGGACCGTATAAGAGCCCAGCTGGTCGGGCGGCACGTTCTGCAGCAGCTCAGTCGCGCAGCCTCTCAGTTTGGCGACAAGCATCCGTGCCTTCATCTGCTCGTCCCAGCCTCTCGCCGCCGCAATACTGTCCAGCTGGATGTGGTAAGCATCCCACGAAATGGTGCCGTCGAACGTGGGCAACTCCACGACGTCCAATGATGCGCCCGCGCCGAGCACGCTGTTGGCGGCTACGACCGCAGGTACAACGATGGCAGAGCTGGGTACAGCGGTGGCGGGGACGTCCAGAGGCACCGGACCCGTGTTCAGCTCGACTGGCAGAAGGCGGCGTGAAGTCGCGCCGGATCGCCTCCATCTCCCCCGCCTGGGCAGTCAGACGGGCCTCCCATGCATCCATCCGCTGAGTAAAAATATCGAGGAGGCGCTCAATACCGGCGTCCAGCCGCTGCGGAGAAACCGAGCCCCTCCGAGCGCCCAGGTGTAGCGATGCCGGCCGCTGCGTCGTCGGTGCCGTCGGCTGGTGGCGGAGTCCTGTCGACTGGCACGTCGGGGACTTGATTCTGGGAGCGGGTGAGCGGCATGATCCCACCGCTGCCACCAAATGTTACGGGACGGCGGGCCCGCGCAGAGAAAGGCACAGAGAGGCGCAGGAGACCCAGACACAACCGGCCGCGGCGGTTCTCTTTCGTTCTCTACCTCTCGCGCTAGTGCCGTGCGCTCTCCCCTCGCGCTCGCCCCGCGCCTCTTCTTTATTTGCATACCGCAGCGCGCTCTTGGTTAGTGTAGGTCGTATGCCGTTACAATATGCAGAGAAATGATGCCCTTTTACATAGCATCGTGTCATATATATATGTGTGTTGCGAGAGCATGAAGTACTTGACCGCTTACAGGAGTATACAGTAGCCGACCGATATTTCGGACTCCAATAATTCGGACTCGCACGATATTTTGGACTTCGCTGAGGAACCGTCGCGCACCTCATCGGAACGTGTACGTTTTCACGACCGATATTTCGGACTTTGCGGAGTCTAAAAGTTCGAATTTTCGGACTGAAATAGACGCCAACAATATTGTGGTGATCGGTTTTCAACCGAAAGTTTGTTATTTCGGACTAATATAGATGCGAGCGGGCATCGCTGTCACTACCAACCCGTTTGCTGCCACCGTGAAAGGCGCCATCTTGGATTTAAACGGAATCGGCTCGGAGGGCCCAATCGGACTGGCTTGGATAGGCTTGGCTATTTGTTCTCCATCGTTGCCATTCGCTATAATGAGGTGCTTTCCATTGCGAGATGGCCTACAAAGGGCAGCGCGATCGCGTTGAAAACGGTACAGCGGGACAGCTGCAGCGTCCCTTGGACGATGCAAGGGGGGAGGGAGGGGGGACTGCATTCGGAGGCGCTTGCTTCCACTCGCCTCTTCCTGTGGGTTACCTCTCGGTCTTCGCGAACGTCATTGCCCCATGCAAACTGACTGTTCTTGCTTCGCGCAGCGAGTGCATTCATTCACGGCATGACTGTGGCTGCGTTGCACTATCTGGTATCATGATGTGAAAGGGTGCGGACATGACGAAAGCACGGCTGTGACTCCGATAGAGTCTCATATTATCGCTTTTAGGCAGAACATAGGGAGCGGCAATTTTCGCTGTTTTGAAAACCAGTTTTTCGCAGAAAAGTTTATTTTTTTAAGTACATGCATTTTTCGGACCGTTCGATAATTCGAACAATTTTTCGGGTCCCGCCGGGTCCGGAAAATCGGTCGACAACTGTATAGCGAAGTATACGCTTTGTTTATTCGACTCAACGTTTGGATCGGAAGACCGATATATGTTTCCTTTAACGAAGCATACCCCTGGAATGCCGAGTGGGGTGGTACCTCCCCACAGAATTGCTAGTCGTAAAATGAAGCCGTCCCACAGGAGGCGACTCATCAAACAACAAATGCAAAGGTGTCTGTGGGAGCGGATTGGCCCCGTATCGCTAGCTCGTAAGTGGACGCAGAGCACTGCTATCACATTGTCCTATGTAATCAGTGATTAAGTGTCCCCCTAAATTTTTTTTTGGCTAGTGGTGGGTATTCAAGAGCAAAATGCGGCCCCCCCATCCTCAGCCCAGCTAGCTCTGTGCACACTGAACAGCCCTAGGTGGATCTAATCAAGTGTCAGTATGTTTGGTTGGTGCCCACGAAAACAATGTACACAACTAAAGTTTCTCTATGCAGGGCGAACAACTGCCTGTGATGATTAAGGTAAGTCATTGGTAGTCATCTGGTGAGCACTCGGACTTACAGCGCCTGCCTTCTGTGGTCACAGAACACGGAAGGAGCTCGTGTTTGGTTTGTGCAAGACCATACGTACAACCTGCCCAAAGCTGTGCTTCATTTTGAGTTCAAAAGGTACGAGAATGCATATTTTTTGTTGCTGCTGGTACTTGATGGGTCAGCAAGAAAGCACATTTATACACATGTGGCAGAGAATCATCTTGGCTGACTTCTTTTCCATTCTACGGGCCTCAAAACTCTCCCAAGTACATTGTTCCTCGTGAAAAAAACATGGCTGCAAAACACGATTAGTTTCCTTAAAAAGGGCTCATTATAATCGGCATATGGTGGTGCATTGGGAAGTGTGTAGTTCAACTATAATGATGTTTTGTTTTTTGTTGACATGCTCTGCAGACATTTTCAGTTTTGCATGAAACCCTGGACATGTGTGCACAAGTGTGTTTTCTTTATTTCCATAGAGATTTGCACTTTTGCAATAGTTGAGGGTCGGGGCTGGAGCTTTTCAAGATCAATTTTCCTAAGCTTTGCATGCTAGCAGTAACGTGTGTTTATTTTTAATCGTTCTTATGATGAGTGAATCTGTGTGTTACCGTGTGCAAAGTTTATTTGGTATCTCCTTGTAATGCTGAAACCAGTATGAGCTGTTGCATCAGAAAGATGAGGTGGTGCTGAAGCCAGAAGCGACTTTCGCACAGAATGTCAAACAGGTTCCGCCTGCTTGTGCCTACCACAGTTAAGGCCAGTTCACATGACGGCCCAGGCCATTGAGGAAATGGACAAAGGGCCGCACCCCCTCCACAGTGCAATTCTTTCACTCAATAGCACAGTGATGGGTTGGCAGGAAAAACCAGTTCAACCAGCGTTTAAAATAATCTGGCAACTGTGGTGCACCCAGCGCGTTGTCTGCTCTTTTGGTCCGTCACATCCGCTTGACGCCATCGGATCGTAGGCCAGTTTTTTGTGGCGCATGAACGCGTGATGCACAGGCCACGGGCGAACAGACTGTCGTGTGAATCGGCCTTTACTATGCGCCCCATCATGCCCGTGCACTGTTGAAGCAGCATGTTTTGACCTGCTGCTTCACTGTGGGAGGAAAATAAATAAGCCTCTATAGGTTTCTCGCAGAAAATTCGCAATTAAGGAATGGGCCACGGCTGTAGCGCAAAGCCTCAGCTTTATTCGATGCTGCCAGTCAGCCTACTTTGTAGCAAGGAAGTTATTGCGCTCATTGGCCTGAGCATCAGCATAGTGGGCTTAAAATTGTGCAAAGACAAAGACCGATTTAATTGCGCATGTTTTGGTGCACAGGCAGGTGCACTCACCGCCAAGGAATGCATTTTGTTGGCAGCAGAGCATGTTTTAACGCATGTGGAAGTTATAGGAACGTTCAGTGCATTTTTAGTTTAATTGAGGCTATTGCTAAATATGATCGACGTGATGTTTAGATTCGTGTCGAAGAACCTGCTAAATTGCATCACCCTTTCACGGCAGTATGTATTGAATAGCGTGCTTTAATGCGAGCTAAAAGCCTCGTGCTTTTTCACTGCATCATATGTCATAAGTTGTGTTATTAGGCAGTACATGAACACGAAGCTTGTTTGAAAAGAAACGGCCGCAGGCGGGCATTGTTTGAGTTGCAGTGTGCTTTTGTCTTCGGTTTTGCTGTCGCATGACAATGGTCAGTAAAGGATAACATAGAGCAAGGGAAGCGCTTCTTGTCCGTGGTCCCTCGCTTTATTTGATGTTTTTGTTTATTTTTCTGACAGGCTGAATAAAAGGGGATTAGCCGCCGCGGTGGCTCAGTGGTTATGGCGCTCGGCTGCTGACCCAAAAATTATAATTAACACCCTCGGCAAGTCTTGAATAAATGTGTGAAAAGATTTTCTGGCGGCATGTTCACGAAGCCCTGTTCTGTGCATTAAATTTTATTTGATGCTGAATACTTATGCAGACAAAGGTTAAACGCTAGCATGCATATTTTACATGAAAACGTTTATAACTGACATTCTACAGCACATGTACAAAACAAAACAAAAAAAAAGACTTTAGAGTATATTACACTCCTGATTGATATTTGCAACAAATGGAATCATTTTTTATTCGTTAAGAAATTGGGAAGGGATGAGTGGTGAGAGCCAGCCTTAAAGTCTCTCGTTTGCCATGTTTATCGCCTTGGAACGTTTGCATTTTGGTCAAAGAAATGCGGCATTGCAACTGACGGGTTCTTCTGATCTCCCACCTTGTACTAAGGTGGCGGTGCTCTGTTGTCGGAAACCACCCTTCAAGAAGGAGTGAATTTCTACTGCACATTTTGCTGCAGTTTTTCGTCATGAGAGAGATGAAGACCTAGGACTAGGAAAGGAAATAAATTCAGGATTCGACTCACTGCGTTGGCCATTTGAACTCGGGAAAAAGTTGGCCTGGCTGGTAACAGGAGGGCACTCGGCTCTGTCAGGACAGTGTCAGTGCTTCTCCTTACCACTGTCCTCAAGTGAAAGCATTCCTGCTAGTACAGAGTGTCAAAAAATGCTTATTTTGCACTACTTCTAGCGTAGGCAGCTACGCTTTCCATTTACCAGTAACCGGATATACAGTGCCAAACTATTTTTCTGTACACCTTGCATGTGGTCAACCTGTGCAGGTCGAGAAATTACTCGGTTCAAAACTTGAACCACTGCCGCGATTCGCAACAGCTGAAAATGTGCCTTGAAAATTCACACCACCTAAACTCAACGCCACTCCCTGGCCTCTTGCCCGCTGCAGCGCCACCTCCTTTGTTTGCAAAGATGCAGGAGGTGTGTACAGCTCGTTTGGTGGAAAAGCCATCAGCATCATTGCAGTAGTCGGCCTTGGGGGCTGCGTTTGTGGTTCTAGTGATCAGTGATAGGTTATGGCAAGGTATTTAAACCATTGTTATTGATTAAGTGAAAAATTGGAGGAAAAAGGGGGGTTCAAAGGTCAGAATGATAAGCCAATGCTGGATGACGGTAAGAATTTTTATTTTCCTTCTTTGCAGCCCCGTTGCCTACCAGGACCCGCATCACACCAACATGACGCACATGTTTGTGCGGCTCTTCACGGATGCACTCAACGAGTACACCTACGCCGCCATGCAGGCTGGACTCAGCTACTCTCTGGACAACACCATCTACGGCATTGTGGTGCGTGGTTGGCCTTGTCTTTTAATTCTGCAAGAAATATGTAAATAGTATGGTGGCAAAAGATTATCACCTTCACACCATTTGCCAAAGCTGACCCTCCCAGTGAAACAGCCAAAAATTTCAGCCAGCATACTGCTGCTTCAGGAAGGGACAGATTGATTTTTAATTGTGCTGTTGATATATTCAATGCACCTTAGTACTGTCCATCTTGGATGTCCAGAAATCATCCTGATTTGCTAATTTGTATTATGTAGTGATGTTTTTTTTTTTAAAATAAATCTGCCAATTCTTTACTTTCCTACAATGTAGGTGCTAGTAACAGTGAAATGCACCAATTTCATATATTTTATCCTGCATCTTTGTATCCTTTGCATTGCAGGAATAGTGTATGTGTGGTGTGAATGCATGAGTAGTTTTTTTTTTTTTCATTGAAGCATGTGAAAGCCAGTGAGTATATAATAGCTTGTGGAGATATAACTAAAGACTGAGGCTCATATAGTATGTTAAGCTCACGTTTTAGGCCAAGTGGAGATGCACTGCCAGCATCCGGCTGCACTAAATCTCTCTATTAACTTTATTTTCTCTTTCTTTCTTTTTTTCCAGCTGAGCATTAGAGGCTACAATGATAAGCAGCATGTGCTGTTGTCCAAAATTATGGACAAAATGACAAACTTCGTGGTTGACCAACAGCGTTTTGACATCCTCAAGGAAGCTGTAAGTTGAACATGTTGTTGCTCAAGCTTTTAGTGAGCGCGCAAAATGCCTATGCCAAATGAAGAAGCAGCTAGGCAATTTCTGTTCACCTTACCTTAGTGTGCAAGCAACCAGGCGGTTTTTCCAAAATGGGGCCTGAAAGGAGCCCACGTGATGGGGCAATCATGCCTCAAACCCTGGAGCAGAAAGCTTGCTCATCATTGCACTGCTGAAGCTTGTAATGGGTGATGTTATGTTGAGCTGTAAGCTGGACAAACAGCTGACTTGCTGAAACTCCACCCAGTGTTTTTGAGCACCATCCTTGCTTCACTGCAGTGCACCTATACTCAACTTTGTATGTGCACTCTTGGTGCGCACACACACGGATACATGCAAGATATTCTGCATTGGCTGAAATTGTGTTTGAAACGGGAAAATATTAAGCTTACTGAATCATCAAAGGGATGTCAACAGGGGTGCTAGCTATTGTCTGGGACACTGCCACTATCGTAGCCAGGGAGGACAAACGCGGCTCTTCACTAGCCTAGCACGCCGCTTCAATTTCTCACTGACATTTCTGCAGACAAGATTTCGTTGTCTGCCATACCACATTTACCTACTCGAATGGGACCGGCAATAGAGACAATAAAAAACAGACCAAACAATGCTGCATTGGTTGACCAAAGGAAGGGTCTTTCTTTCTGTATTGATTTTGTTTTTGTCGGTACACAGACTGAAAAATGGATGGCTGAAGGTGAATACCTGACAAACGCCTGCTGCCCTCTTCATAAATGATATAATGCTTGGCAATCTTAGGAAATTTGCAAAAGTAACACAGAATACGCACATTGCATTGGGATAATGGGAATAAAAATGCAGTGGTCAATTCTACATAACTTGGGAAGCATAGAACAGCAGAGACAGAGGTTCAGAAGAAACTGTATTATCTATTGCAGAAATATTCGTGGACAGTCTTTTTGTATCTGGCATCAAACATACTTGGTAGGGACAGTTCTCTTAGTTTAGGGTAGATGTTTGTACGAGATTTGGTTGCATGGCATTGTGGGTGCCTAAGACTGTCATGTATTGGAGCAGGGGCAGGGCAGGGGGAAGCTCATTCCATGGAAACATGATATTCTTTCAGGTGTCGGAGGAGGAGAGGGAAGAGCGCAAAGAAATTGTGACTACAGATAGCTCACCTTCTACAAAGCTCATTGAAATTGCTGGACAATATTCGTAGAGCGCCGTGCTCCCAGGCATACTGCAACTTTATCAGATCTCCCCCTCCAGTGTTGCATGCAGTAATCCGCTTCGGGTGCACGAAAAGATTGTACATGAAAATGCACTTTGACTGCTTTCATTGGTATTTCAGCAGCATCCAACTCTCTTGCTGCCGCCCATTTTAATTGTTTATGAGAATGGCCACCAACATTTGGATCATTGTGGGAGAAATTTCGTTGTTATGACAGTGTGGCTGGACGCCTGCTCACAATGGCAGCTCTCTTCTTGTACCCAGTTGATTGCAGCGTCCTCTGGGACCAAGCATGGCCCAGACAAACACTGAATGCCTGTCCAGTTGACGTTCTTCGCAGACACTGTGCGCCCTTGACAGGGATGCCTGTGGCTACATGCACATGGAGGAGTTCTGTTGCTTTCTTTTTGCTGGTCCCAATGCTACAACCATAGAATTTTCCCGTTTCCTCAATATCGTTGTAAGTGGACTGGGCATAAACACTCCTCCGTTCTAATTGCAGTCACGCCTTCCCTATCAGAGGTGAGGAAACAATATTTGTCCACTAGCATCCTGCACATGTCACCAGTGCCAGTTTCAATTTAGCAATGTTAGAAGGCAATAGCATGCTTTGTCCACACCTGTACGTGGACAGAGCCCGCCTACTGAGAGAGGCTGGCCACGGCGGTTATGGCTCAGTGTTTTTTGCCCCTTCTTGTGTTACTGCGCCTTTCACTATTGCTGATTCAACATACTAGTGGAGTTTGTGTTGCAAAATTTTTATGGTGCTTGATAAGCGCCCTGAAGATGTCACTGTTCAACTTATCTCTGCTATTAAGACATCAAGAAGGGGGGGTTACGGTAAACATTTGCTGAGTAAGTTCACCACTGTTTATTAATCATTTCTTGTGCATAACCTTTACAAGTCTTCTTGCGAAAAATATAGCCGACCGATATTTTGGACTTCGCTCAGGAACCATCGTGCACCTCATCGGAACGTGTACATTTTCACGACCGATATTTTGAACTTTGCGTAGTCTAAAGGTTCGAATTTTCGGACTAAAATAGACGCCAACAATATTGTGGGGATCGTTTAACAACCCAAAGTTTGCCTAATATAGACGTGAGCGGGCATCGCTGTCACTACCAACCCGTTTGCCGCCACCGTGAAAGGCACCATCTTGGATTTAAACGGAATTGGCTCGGCGGGCGCGATCGGACCGGCTTGGATAGGCTTGGCTATTTGTTCTCTATCGTTGCCATTGGAGATAATGAGATGCTTTCCATTGCCATCGAGATGGCCTACAAAGGGCGTGCGATCACATTGAAAATGGTACAGCCGGACAGCTGCAGCGTCCGCCGCGGCTTGGACGCCAGCAAACGCCGGTAGACGGGGGGAGAGGGAGGGGGGGGGGGGGGGGGACTGCATTCCGCCCCGCATCTTCCCGTGGGTTACCTCTCGGTCTTCGCGAACGTCATTGCAATCCCCATGCAAACTGACTGTTCTTGCTTCACGCAGCGAGTGCATTCATTCGCGGCATGACCACGAAAAGTTAAAAAATTTATGGATTTTTCGGACTGTTCGATTATTCGGACCATTTTTCGGGTCCCGCCGAATCCGAAAAATCGGTCGTCGACTGTACATGTAACAAAAGCCTGTATGTTACAAAAAATTTGTAACTTTTCTCAGTTGCGTTATATCCAGGTTTGACTGTGGTGACAAATTTGTGATTGAAATTCTTTTTAAAATACCCTTTTCCCACAGGTAATTCTTTCGTCTTATTTTATAGGGTGAGCTTAATATCGCTTTTCTTTTGGTGACATAGCATTTGGGCTGGTAGCATTATTGAAGATAAATATTTAGTCCAGTGAGTGCAAACCATATTTAAAAGGGCAGCACCATGCTGGAGGTCCACTCAGTGCTCTCTACTCTTTCGTGCCACCACAGTACGTCCGTGGCCTGAAGAACTTCACTGCTGAGCCACCACACCAACATGCAGTCTACTACACCTACATGCTGCTGGCCCAGAAGGTGTGGTCACACAATGAAATGCTCCAAGCCACAGAGGGTGAGTTCTGTAGTCATTGAGCAGTTGTACAGTGCAATCCACTTATAACGATATTGAGAAAACCGGAAAATTCGATCGTTATAACCGATTATCGTTATATCTGGACCGCCAAAAAAAATGAAGAAAAAAAAGCAAACGAGAGCACGCATGCATTTTCCCGTGTATGCAGACTTACCTACTTGCCAGCGATGATTCAGTCGGATAGAACAAAGCTAGTCACTAAAGAACACTGAACACTTTATTGCTGTACATATAAAGAGAATAAATAGGTTAATCACGCTTAAAAAAGTCTGAAATCCGCGCTTGCTTGAGCGGCAGCTGAAGCTTAATTATTTCCGTATGCATCGTCTCTAGTTGCTGCGCATGCATGTGCGGCAGTCCTGTACCATGCATAAAGCCTATCAGCGACTGGATGGACTGTAAGGCACTTCGTGAAGACATTGGAGCTGGCGTGGTGGTGTCACTGCCATCGTTGTGAGTGCTGCCGTCATCGTCATCACTTTTTTCATCATCGCTCGATGCCGCTTTTTGTCGCAATAGCTGCTCCTCGGCAATGGCCTCATCGGTGAATTCCTCACACGAAGCAGCAGCGTTGTCAGCGTTCAAAAAGTCGTCTAAGAGCGCTCCGCCGGCGTTGTCGGAAGCGGCAACATGATTCCAGAGTGCGCCCACATCGGCAGTTTCGGGGAGCAATTCATCTGTCCCTTCTGAGACTGCACAGTCGTGACGCACGAAGCCTGCTTTTCTAAAGCAGTTCTTGATTGTGGACTGCTTCACCTCGTACCACGCACCATACACAAACCGCACCGCTTCGATCAAGCTTACCTTCAGGTGAGGAGGCCCGGAAGCATGCTCTGGCGATAACGAGCGGTCTATTTTTAAGATCAGCCATTCGAGCATGCGACGTCTGTAGAGGGCCTTGAAATTGGCAATTACGCCTGCGTCCATGGGCTGCAGACCTGCCATGGTGTTCGGAGGCAGGAAGACCAACTCAACAGACGTCAGCTTCACGCTGACGCTGTGTGCAGAGCAATTGTCGAGGAGTAGGACAACTTTCCTCTTCTTTTGTTCCATTGCGCCGTCAAACTCGAGCAGCCATTCCTGAAACAGGTCGCGAGTCATCCACGCTTTCTTGTTATTCCGATAGCGGACTGGAATATGTTGGTTCCTGAAGCAGTGAGGCCTCTTGGATTTCCCAATCACAAACGGCTTGAGACGCTCGCTACCATCCATGCTGGCGCACAAAAACACTGTCACTCAGACCTTGCTGTGCTTTCCACCGATGCACGGGTCCCCTTTGAGCGCGTGCGTCCTTGAAGGCAGCATTTCGTAGAACACCGCTGTCTCGTCCCCATTGAAAATGTTCTTTTCCTCATAGCGCTCCAACAGCTGGGGCAGTTTTGTCGCCAGCCACTCGTCTTTCGCCGACACGTCCAGCGAGGCAGCCTCCCCGACCACGCTTTTATAAACAATGCCGTGGCGATCTTTGAACCTCTAGATCCATCCTCCGCCGGGCTCGAAGTTTTCACGTCCCAGAAGCAAAGCGAATGTCTTCGCCTTTGCAGACAGAATCGGTCCTGTGATCGGAACATTCCGGTTGCGAGCGTTCAGGAACCACTGGTAGAGACTCTCTTCGACATCTCTGTACAAAGGGTCTCTAAGCCTCTTTCGCTGGTCGTCGTGGCCGCTGGAGCCGGCCTTCTCGAGGACATCTACAGCCTTGATTATTGTCTAAATAGTCGACTGCGAAAGCCCATACTTTTTAGTGAGGCTTCCTACCTTGAAGCCCTGCCGGAAATCCTTGTGAATCTGGTGCTTCACCTCGAGAGAGATCGCCTTCCGCTTAGTCGGCGCCATCTTCTATGTACAATCGTGCGATCGTGGCGATAGCGATACGGCCGCACCCTTCGCACGGCACGGCGGTGGCCAACAGACTGGCGGCTAAGCAAACCATGGAGGAAAGAAAACGCTCCCCTTCTCCCACCTTCTCTCTCCAGCAATTGCGATGATGATGGCGCTTACTTCCAAAGGCCGCATGCATCGCCTCCTTGCGGATTTCTCCACAACGGTCTATTTGCGGCACTTTTCCCGTCATTCTCTTCAAATAATTATATTTTTTTTGCAAGCATTCATACGAAATTTCCTAGTAAATACTTTCCAGGCGGTCAAAATTCTATCGTTGTATCCGATATATCGCCGTTAATCGTATCGTTATATGTGGTTTATTTTTACATAGGGGCAATGGGAAAATTGATAAATCTAAATAACTTGATCGTTATAGCCGATATATCGTTATATCTGGTATCGTTATGAGTGGACTACACTGTAATGCTTGTTTCTAGAAAAGTAATTCAGCGCTACTTTTTGAGACAGACATGGTGTGATGAGCACCGTCTCATGCCTGTCTATGTGCTCCTCTGAAGAAAGTAGCACTGAATTACTTATTCAGAAATGGTGCATTAAGTGTTAATGCTGTTGTTGCACGAGTCTGCCTGGCTTATACAGCCTCCTTCGAGCAATGGCCTTCATCAGCTGTGCACCTCTTGTTAGCTTTCAAGTTTCTTGGTGCTGGGTATGCATGCCAGTCGTCACCTGTTTTCCATTCTTTTTTTTTTTTTTTTGCTGCTTATTCATGGGCAGAAGGGGCCACAAAGCTTCTCTTCATCTAGTGAGTAAGGCCACACAAAACCTGAATTTTCTACAAAGGGTATCCCTTGTTAGAAGGTGTAAATGCTCAACCCAATGCTTTTGCACATAGGAGGTCTTCAATAGTAGTTCGAGAAACGCTTGCGTTTCCAGGTTGAGAGATGGGTTTAGTATGTTGCAAGTCACATGAGCATTTAATACATAGTCTTTGGTTGCATGTTGTGGTCCAAAACAGAGTCCACACTAAGGGCTGGGAGCAATAAGATAAACTCTGATGATTCGAACTACGGTTAATTCAAACAAATTTCAAAAATTTTGGTTGGCTGGCTATATTTTCAATGCATTTTAAGGTTGCCTAATTTGTACCGCAGATTGTCTTGAACTCGTTTAATTCAAACTTTTTGGCTTTTTCCAACACTGCTGGCGCACAAAAAAAGCAGCGGCCTGAAGCTGCTTGAACTGAAAATTCGGCCCCTCATTAACTCAGATACGGTCCAAGGGGGGTCGCCCCATACGAGCGACTATCAGGGAGCATTCTTCTCGCTTCCCTCCACGTGGCCAGGTGCCAGAAATGCGCTGTCATCGCGAGCTGCTCGTTGTATGGTGCTCCCACCGCTGCTGTGTCGCACCTGTGAAGGAGCTCTACTTTGGTATTCATGACATTGGGCGAGCAGTTTTCACTAAAAAACAGATGACCATTGCTTATCTTTTCATCAGTCCAGATTGTTTTCTGAAAGGGTTTTTTGTGGCCACTTGCTTCGGACAATTTGGATCTTTGTTTGCAGTCCCTTGAGATCCCAATAATGTGGTTTTACTGTATGTAGGAACCAGTGCATTATTGTTAACCTTTTTCTGCCATACAACCAGTCTGGGACTGCTGGTTGCATAGATGCCTTTCACCCATGTTGTGCTCAAGCATTTAGCCACATTTGCATGGTGAAAGAGTGCTGTATTACTATTTGTATGTCCATAAAGCAAATCAGATTTAGTATTGGATCAAATTGAGGTGCACTCCTGATAATTCAAACAAAAATCTGTGGTCCCTTGAAGTTTATATTAATGAGAGTCTACTGTAATAGCATTTTTCGGGCATTCCTACACTGATGTTTTTTTAAGACTTGCCAGGTCTCCCGAATTATCCAGGAGACTCCTGAATTTTGATGGTTTTGTGCGATTGTATGACTGAAAGAAAAATCTCCCAGAAACGCTTCAGTGTTCGGCCAAATCCTATCCTAGCCTGGCCATAGAGCTTCGAAGCTACCTGCAGATCCAATCCAATCCTACCGCATGATACTGGTTAACATCTTCATCAGTGAAGAGTCTAAACAGCATATCAAGCAGGCGCAGCGTATTCTCTCTTCGATCGGTGCTCGCAAAAGTGTCCACTAGCTGACCTCATGGTTTCCAACGCAAGTTCTAGCAATATTGCCACCGTCCGACTAATCAGTGGCGCCGTACCGCGGCCGAACTGTTTAAGCTGGGACTTGCCAAGCCTTGGGCATTCGAGGTGATCGAAGATCGTCTTCTTCCTCGCTCGAGCTGCCTGCTGGCTGGCACGCCCACCTCGTCTAATTAGAACCCTGGCTGTTTCTTCACCCGTTTGTCGGTGACATATTTGGTGGAGCCGCTGGGTAACGTCCCATGTACTCTGATTGCGAGGACACTCTCGATACCTGTTCTCCACGCGTGGACACAACACCCGTCCACAAAGCGAGCCGCCGTCTGCGAGGCCTACAACCGGAGTTCAGCCAACTGACAGCGCCGGTAAGAGCGGTAAGAGCAATGACCTCAACCGTGGCTAGCCAGACGACTCAGCATTCCGGGAATGCCCCGCCATTCGTCCTTCACGCACCTCGGTCGCCGCCACCGTTCCACGGGGACAGGTTCGAGGATGTAGAAGACTGGTTGGCCAGCTTTGACTGAGTGGCGGGCTTCAACGAATGGGACGGCGAGCGCAAATTCCGCAATGTCTACTTTGCGCTGCAGGACTCAGCCAAAACAGGGTTCGAAAATCACGAAGCCTCCTTTACCACCTGGGAAGTGTTTCGTCGAGAACTCCTAGCGACGTTTACCACCAACGAAAGAAAAGAAAAGGCTGAAATCGCTCTACACTCGAGGTCCCAGCAGTCCAACGAGAGCGTCGCGATGTTCGTCGAGGACATGACGCGTCTGTTCAATCGGGCCGACCCTGCTATGCCAGAGGCGAAGAAGGTGTGCCACTTAATGCGCGGCGTAAAAGAACAGCTATTTGCCGGCCTTGTCCGTGACCCGCCAAGAACAGTGGCCGACTTCACAAGGGAGGCAACGAGTATCGAGCGCTCTCTGCAGGAACGGGGCGCGCACTACGGACGTGAGGCTACTGTAGCAGCCGCTTCCCAGTACACGCCTACGTCGCTGCCCGCCGAGGAGCTTCGGGAGCTTGTGAGAAGTGTTGTGCGCGAGGAATTGGCGAAACTTCGCTTGGAAGCTCCACAAGCCAATGTCGCTGCCGTAACGGACGTAGTCCGTGACGAAATCCGACGAGCTGTGCAGCCGCCCCCAGCACCACACCCGGCGCCCTCTGTTATGACGTACAGCGAGGCACTACAAAGTCCTGGGCCAGCGAGGCAAGCCTTTTCCCCCGTCGTTCCCATGCCAGTGCCATCTCTGCAGTACCCGAACGCAGCAGTACCATCTGTGCCGCAGGAGTACAGGCCCCCCATGAGCAAAGCGCACGTATGGCGTACGCCAAACAACCGGCCGCTCTGTTACCACTGCGGGGAGCCCGGCCACATCCTCCGCCACTGCCCCTACCGCAGAATGGGTTTAAGAGGGTTTTCACCTGACGCACCTCGACCACGCTACGGTGAAAGACCACGGGATATCGAGCTGTACCTGGCTGATAACGTGCAGTCCTCGACCCCGCAGCGGCGCCAGTCCAGATCGCCATCCCCAAGGCGGTTCTCCTCGCCCGGCCGCCCATCGACCTCTGGCCAGTTCAGAGGTGCGTCCCCTCGTCGGGAAAACTGAAGACGGCGTCCTCCGGGGGTAGGGCCGCCGCTACTGGACCGTGTCAAGAGCCTCCATTCGAAGATTCGCCGCGACGCTCCGACCGACGACGACCTGACCAGACGACCTCAACGACGCGCTGCGACCGACTGGTTTCTGCCGAAATTTCGGTATCCGCTGACAACCACGACGTTACTGCACTGGTGGATACCGGCGCCGATTTTTTTGTAATGAGCAGTCGGTTAGCCACGGCCCTGAGGAAGGTACTGACCCCTTGGTCTGGGCCGCAGATCCGGACAGCTGGTGGCCACGTCGTAACTCCGATTGGTGTCTGCACTTCGCGAATCCAGATCCGCGGAGTTACTTTCCCTGGTTGCTTTGCTGTGTTACCCGAGTGCTCCAAGGACCTCATACTCGGTTTGGATTTTCTTCAAGAGTACGGTGCCGTTATCAATCTACAGGAGCTCATCGTGTCGTTTTCCACCCAAGGCCCTGTCGACGACGATACCGAGCCACGCAGGGCTAAGCTATGCGTCTGTGATGACCAGGTACTAATCCCGTCAAGAGCCAGCATGTTTGTTACCGTAGAGTGCGATAACAGCCCCAGCACTCGTGGCATCGCTGAAACCAACATCTCGCTGCTCCTTGGTCGGCAAGTCTGTGTTGCTCGCGGAATTATTGAATTGAACAGTGGGCAAACCGAACTTCTGGTGACCAATTTTGGTTCTGAACCTCAGTGTTTGCCTGGCAAAACAGCTATTGCGTATTTCAAAGAACTTTGTGAATTCGCAGGACAGCACGCGTTGTCCGAAATCCCGGCATCAGTGGAGGCACCGACCACTCCCATAAAGACCGACGTCAACCCAAACCTCCCGTCTCATCAGAAACGCTGCCTGGAGAGCATTATCGACTCTTTCCGCGACTGTTTTGCCTCGACCTCTAAGGTTAGGCAGACTCCGCTTACAAAGCATCGCATTATTGTTGACGCAAACCAGCGACCGTTATACCAGCCACCTTATCGGGTCTCTTCGAAGGAACGTGACGCTATTCGCCGACAAGTTCAAGAAATGCTCCAGGACGACGTGATACAGCCGTCGACGAGCCCGTGGGCATCACCTGTTGTTCTTGTGGAGAAGGATGGAACCCTACGGTTCTGTGTTGATTACAGGCGTCTAAACAAAGTCACCAAAAAGGACGTTTATCCTCTGCCGCGGATTGATGACTCCCTAGACAGGCTACGCCACGCCACGTATTTCTCGTCACTAGATTTACGTAGTGGGTATTGGCAGATCGAGGTGGACGAGCGCGATCGGGAAAAGGCCGCCTTTATTACACCGGATGGTCTGTACGAATTCCGGGTGCTCCCTTTCGGACTGTGCTCGGCTCCTGCCACCTTCGAGAGAATGATGGACACCGTGCTTGCCGACCTAAAATGGCAGTCCTGCCTCGTCTACCTGGATGACGTTGTCATCTTCTCCGCTACGTTCGAGGAGCACCTGAGGTGCCTGCGCGCCGTGTTCGCCGCAATTCGTTCGGCCGGTCTTTCCCTCAAGCCCGAAAAGTGTCACTTCGCTTTCCAGGAGTTGAAGTTTCTGGGCCACATCGTGAGCGCTAAGGGAGTAAGCCCTGATCCTGATAAGACAGCCGCCGTCACTGCTTTTCCCATGCCAACCGATAAGCGAAGTGTGCGCCGCTTTCTGGGCCTCTGCGCCTATTATCGGCGTTTTGTGCGGAACTTCTCCCAGACTGCTGAGCCCCTCATCCGCCTCACGAAAGATGCCGAACCGTTCTTCTGGGGCCAGGAGCAACAACAGGCCTTCGAAGACCTCCGCACTCGTCTGCAAAGTACGCCCATCCTTGGCCACTTCGACGAGTCAGCCGACACTGAACTGCACACAGACGCCAGCAACATCGGCCTCGGTGCGGTCCTTGTGCAGTGGCAGGATGGTCTCGAACGCGTAATTGCATACGCAAGCCGCACCTTGTCACGCTCGGAGGCGAACTATTCCACTACTGAAAAAGAATGCCTGGCAATTGTGTGGGCAGTGACCAAATTTCGCCCATATTTATACGGCCGCCCGTTTCGAGTTGTCAGTGATCACCATTCGCTGTGTTGGCTAGCGAACCTGAAAGATCCCTCGGGGCAGCTTGCACGCTGGAGCCTTCGTCTTCAAGAGTTCGATGTCACCATCGTTTGTAAGTCCGGTAGGAAGCACAGTGATGCCGACTGTCTGTCTCGTGCCCCTGTCGAGGACAACCGAGCTGATCCCGACGACGATTCTGTGTTTCTCGGCGCCATCTCCACGTCCATCCTCACTCACCACCAAAGAGACGACAGTGAACTCCGGCCTCTCATTGAGTATCTTGAAGGAAGCGCAGAGTCGCCCCCGCGACTCTTCTCACGTGGTCTGTCGTCATTCTGTTTGCGCGATGGCGTTCTGTATAAGAAAAACTACCGCCCGACGGAAGCTGTCTATCTGCTCGTCGTACCTGCGGCTTTGCGCGAAGAAGTCCTGCAGGCGTGCCATGATGACCCATCTTCTGGTCACCTGGGTTTTTCTCGCACTTTGGCGCGGATACGCCAAAAGTACTACTGGCCCAGGGTTGCGGCAGTTGTACAGCGTTATGTCCGAACTTGCCGCGAGTGCCAACGTCGCAAGACGCCACCGACTAAGCCAGCCGGACTACTACAGCCCATTGATCCGCCACAAGTCCCCTTCCACCAAGTCGGCATGGACTTACTCGGCCCCTTTCCGCAGTCCTCGCTGGGTAACCGCTACATTGTGGTGGCCACCGACTACCTCAGCCGGTACTGTGAAACTAAAGCTCTTCCCCGTGGTACCGCTGACGAAATTGCGAACTTTTTCGTTCAAAACATTGCGCTTCGTCATGGTGCCCCCCTCGTCGTTATAACTGACGGGAACGGCGTTCACCTCGGCCCTCACACAGGAGGTTATGCGTCTTAGCGGCACGAGTCACCGAAAAACAACCGCTTACCACCCTCAAACGAACGGACTCACTGAACGGCTCAACAAGACGATCGCCGACATGATCTCCATGTATGTTGACGCAGACCACCGGAACTGGGATGCCATACTCCCTTACGTCATTTTCGCCTATAACACTGCACTACAAGAAACGACGTGTTTCACTCCATTTCGTTTAGTGCATGGTCGCGAAGCCACCACCATGCTGGACGCAATGTTGCTTCCGAGCAGTACTCCCTCAACTGTTGTGGGTGCTGACCACTTCGTTCGTCACGCCGAGGCCGCCCGCCAACTCGCTCGCCAGCGCATCCGGCACCAGCAAACCCACGACGCTCGCCGCTATAACCTCCGCCACAGAGCTGTTAGTTACCAGCCCGGCGAACAAGTCTGGGGTTGGAGCCCAATCCGCATGCGTGGACGCTCCGAAAAGCTTCTGCGCCGATATTTCGGCCCCTACGAGGTACTCCGCCAAGTAAGTGAGGTGAACTATGAAGTCCTTCCCCAAGGAACAGTTCGCTCCTCCAGACGGCCGACCTCCGAAGTTGTCCATGTCGCACAGATGAAGCCATACCACGCCCGCTAGCGCTTCAGGCATGTCTACACCTGCCGCCGGACACATGCAGCGTCCCTTCTCTTCGTGCTTCCCATTGCTGCGGCACCGAGCCGGTGCCCTTCAGTGAGGGGGAGCAATGCCACCGTCCGACTAATCAGTGGCGCCGTACCGCGTCCGAACTGTTTAAGCAGGGACTTGCCAAGCCTTGGGCACTCGAGGTGCTCGAAGATCGTCTTCTTCCTCGCTCGAGCTGCCTGCTGGCTGGCACGCCCACCTCGTCTAATTAGAACCTGGGCTATTTCTTCACCTGTTTGTCGGTGACAATATCCTCAAGGGCAAAATAAACATTGCAAAGCTTCTGGTCCGCGCTCGACTGGTTGAACTTGGCCACTCGTTCAAACTGGTCGAGCCAGTCTTCCACATCTTCAAACGCGTTCCCGCGGAAGCACTCTGGCCCCTTGGTGTTGTGAAGAGTCACCGGTGTAGGGGTGGAATGTGCCATGGCTTGGGAGACCTGGCGAACTTTGAAGAGTCGCCCGGCAGGAGTCCTATGCATACCCCACACGCTCCACCAGTGTCACGACTCGATAGAGCCCCTAGGAGGGCTTAAAGATAAAGAGTCCTGCATTTTCAGCTTCTTTCTCTTCCAGCCTCGAGCTCGTAGACCCAGTCATCATCTTTGGTGTTTTCTTCTATGCGGCATTTGACAGTCATCTACTCATCGTCCCAACAGCTCTCCGCACTGAAGTCTTGCAAGCGTGCCACGACAAGCCAACCGCTGGCCACCTAGGCTACACCCGCACGTTGGCTTGACTACTGGCCGAAACTGCCGGCAACAGTGAAGCACTATGTACAAACGTGCGTAGACTGCCAATGCCATAAATCACTCCCTGACAAACCAGCCTGCCTACTCCACCCTCTTCAAGTGCCAAAGACACCTTTCAAGCAAATTGGCATGGACCTCCTGGGACCATTTCAGACGTCTACTGCCGGGAATAAGTGGATAATTTTCGCCACCAATTATCTAACTCTCTACACGGAGACAAAGGCTCTGCCCAGGGGTACCACCGCCGGAGCAGCTCGGTTCTTCGTTGAGAACATTGTCCTCAGGCATGGTGCTCCGGCACTCATTATAACTGACAGAGGAACTGCATTTACGGCCGATCCTTTGGAAACCGTTCTCCTCCTCAGCTGTACTAGTCATCATAAAACGACGGCCTATCACCCTCAAACCAGTGGATTGACGGAATGCCTCAATAAGACCATCACAGACATGCTTTGTATGTACAGTGCGGTCCATTGTCAAAGGGAACATGCGATCGGGTGGCCTCCGGGCTTCACGAAGCCCTGCCGCCTAGATGCGGCGAGAATAGGCGGCATCAGGCGCATTCGCGGAATGACCAGCCGTCATGCTTACTGCGCATGCGTCTTGTGTCGTCGATTCCCACAAGTTCTTCGCGGCAGCGCTCCGCGAAGCGCGGAGACCACGCGATCGCATGTTCCCTTTAACAGTGGACCGTACTGTATGTCGACGTGGACTACAAGAATTGGGATGAAATTCTTCCCTACGTCGCATTCGCCTACAATACGACATGACAAGACACCACTCGCATGACGCATTTCAGCATCCTTCATGGCTGACCAGCAACCAATTCTGGATGCCATGTTGCTCCCGAATGCCGATGGCGATAATGTTGATCAGGACGCTGAGGAATTCGCACAGCGTGCCGAGGAAGCTCGCCAGCTAGTGCGTGTGCACATCAGAACTCAGCAGGAGTATGACGCACGACTCTACAGTCTTCACCACAGACATGTAATGTATGAACCTGGCGACAAAGTGTGGGTCTGGATGCCTATTCGCCGCCGTGGGCTCTCCGAAAAACTATTACGGCGACACTTCGAGCCCTATGTCGTTTAACCGACGTAACATATGAGGTGGTGTCAGACGGGTTATCAACATCCAAGTGACGCCTGTTGTACGTCTGAAACCATACCACTTCTTGACCTCCTACTTCCTTTTGTTACCATAGGGACGATGCTTCCTGAGGAGGGAGGCAAATGCCGCATAGAAGCTGAAAATGCCGGACTCTTTCTGGTTGAACTGTAAACCGTTTTCATCTTTAAGCCCTCCTTAGGGTTTGATCGAGTCGTGACAACATGCCCATCTGAGTTTTCTTCTGTGCTTTTGTTAACTTCAGGCTGCGGTGCGGGGTCTAGTGCCTCTTTAACTTAGTCATGGCATTGAATAAAGAGCGCAAGAAATATCTTTAAATCTTCTTAAGGCAGTATACTGCATAATTTGGCTGTATTGTGACATCGCAGAAAGGTGAGCATCATGCGCTGTGCTCTGCTTATAATTGCGATATCAGCATCTCGCAAGGGGGCAGAACCAACATGGCTATGCACGTTTCGTTGAAGAAGCATACCAGCAACATTCAGTGCCAAGGGAACCAACATCGTCTGCAACAATTTTTTGGTAGACAAGACGACAGCGATGTCATCCATGTGGAATGCTTGTTCCCGAGTTTTTTGCTGGAACACAACATCCCACTGAGCACCTCCGAACATATGGGACCTCTGCTGTGCAAAATGTTCCTGAAGTCATGCATTGTGATGAGATGGTGCGCCACGCACACGAGAGCACGGTGAGTGCCCTGAAAAGGAGTGTTTGCATGGAGGGCAGTAACGATTGCCATGCATAGCTGTACCCGAGCGTGGTTACCTATTTTGTCGAATAATTGTCAAGAGCAAACTGCTTGCTTTGAGCACAGCCATTCAGCTGGGTGCAACATGACAGATACCTTCACTTTATTGAACATACCGTTGTCTAATTGCATAGCTTTTGGTTCCGACATTGCCAGTGTGATGCTAGGAAAGAAAAATGGCTTAGCGGCAGCACTGACTGAGGCCGATAAAACTCATGCCAACATTGTGTATCAAGGTGATGGTTGTGCATGATCAACATTGCGGCTGGAAAAGCAGCGTCTTGTCTCCCATCGAAGGTGGACTGAGTCCTCATGGATACTTTTGTTTGGAAAGGAGTGCCAAAATAAAAATCCACCTCAGACAGTTTCAAGAAGCACACGCCTACTTGTTGGCCTTGGAAGGCTGCCTCATAAGGTGAAGAAGGAAGCCGCAAGTCTGCAATTTCGGTTGTACAGTGGCAGTGGAAAAAGCTAAGGGCACTGATGTGGAAGATAAGGGGGTGACCATGCATAGCACGTGAGGAACGGCTGTTTGTGTTCTTGAGCTCGGGTCTCAACAAAGCATGCTGTATTTTTTTTGGAAACCTGCAAGCAGAAGCTTCTCAAACACACGTGCTGCAATCTCTGCTTTTTGGGAGACCTCCTTTCAAGCTTCGCAATGCCAGCGCTGCTGAAGGATCACAAAGACCTACTTAGAGCTGAGATGCTCAGATCAAGACCTTGTGGTGGGACAAGAAATTGAGTGCATTGTTGACAGTGTTATGACTGGGACGCTATCCACCGATGGAGCCGTTCTCACGGTAGCGTCGCATTGGCAGGAACTGGCAGTTTGCGGAGGTAATGGGTTCCAAGGTTCATCCTCTTCACTCGCAAGCTCGCCGCCTTTTTTTGTGCACAAGCTTTGTCCTAGGGACTCCTAGATACACTGGGGAGTGCCTTTGGTTTATAAGGCCTGCAGGAGGGTGGTCTGAACCCATGTGGTCCCTTTCTTGATGTGGTCTTTCTATTGTGTTAAGACGTATCTCTGTGCTCTCTTGTATATATAACCACTTGTTCATGATGTAAATGCAAACGTTTCCTAGTTCTTCAAGAAGGCCTCGGAGTGTCTCTTCCTTGCAGAGCATGGGTGCTGACATCAGCGTCCTTTGAGAACTATATCAACTGGTTGGCAGCGGCAAAATTGTTCTTTGCTGGTACCGACATCGATGAGTGCTGACTTTCCATGAGGTTCTGCCAGACATTCACAGTAAGCCACATTGCTGTGCGGATGAGCTTTCGGAATGTTGGGACCTAATCCAGGAAAGGCCCAGGAAGGAAGAAGAAGCTGAATAAAGAGAGTGTCTCATATGCAGAGGAAAAGAGAGAGCACCAAAGAGAAATTGAAAAGTTGTGGCTATTGATAGAGATAACGAAGGCGAGATGCGCCAGTGGCCAGGAAGCCAGTCTTTGGTAGAGGCGGAGTATGGTAGGACTCGTCAGGCTGACTATCAACTAACGCTTTATTTCAGAAGGCTTTGAGAACGAATATAAAAGGACAGGTGCAACTATGTACGAAGACTAAAGGGAAGGAGGCACATGCTCTGCTTGGCTGCTAACAACGGCGTGGGGTAAGAAGAACGACAACAAAAAGGCTAGCGTGCAGCCCCCTCCACAAATTATGCCTAATCCTCTGTCACGCTTGGGGAAAGCATTTTTCTGCAGGGAAGAACAGAAGCGAGGAGCCCACCACGATAGCTGACTCGTTTGTATCGACTTCGTGTAAACGGAGTCTTCGAGATGGGCTGCCCTTGCGATTCCCTGACTCAAACCACCGCTGTCAGTTCATGAAATACCACCTAGATAGGTTCGTGTAAGTAAAGAACTGCTGATACTGAAGTCAAGGAGGATGGAGAAGCAGAACCGAAACAGAAACTGGTCCCAAGTCAGTGATTGATCTATGACCACGTGCTGCAGCTTAACGGAGAGCAATTATGTGCACAAATAATTGAAAAACTTTATTTTCATTTCTAACTTTTGCGTACAGCTATTATTTTAGTGCAAACGAAAGTTAAAGATATGTCTACGTTTCTAAAAGTCTTAAGATGACGTAGTTGTGTGTGCTGGCTGATGGCGTCGCATGGTCGTTTCATGAGAGCAAAAAGGCAACGATTTCAAATGGGCTTTATTAAATGCAGACTCAATATTGCACCGAAATATTTCGGAATCAGCATGTTTATGGAAGCAGTAAAAATTAAAACCGGACAGCTTCATTTTCTTTTCACAACCCCTTTAAGCAATGTGATTTCCTTTGGGAACAAAGTGAGGGATGGTGTGCCAACACAGGCTTGATTCTTCATGTGAATGATGAAGGCTTCCCAGGTTTCGCTTGCGCTTTGGCCGTGATATCTTAAGTTACGTGTTTGGTTAAGCAGTGGAAAACAATCTTCACAACTGGCGCAGTTCCTTGAAGCGCGTTTAGCCGTACGTTAACCCTTTTGCTGTTGCTGTTTACAAACCATTTTTTTTTTTTGCCCTTTTGTTTCTGCTTTTGTGTGTTCTGGTTTTTTCTGCCCGTTGTTAGCAGCCGAGCGGAGCACATGGCTTCCCGTTCGCCTTTGTTACAATGGTCTTTTTATGTTTGTTCTCAAGCCTTCAAAGCCTATATATTCCTGCTTTCTGAATTAAAATTTCAGTTGATAGTCAGTGCTCATTCTGTTGTCTCTTTCCTGCCCTGTCCTTCGTGCTGTTTTTTAAGGGTGCACAAGGTAGATGAAAGGGACGCAGGGTCTAAGACATGTGATGTCGACCGGACAGTCGTGTCAAAAATAGTAGAGGCAGGCGCTGGAAGTGTTCATACGCAGCCGGGGATGAACGCATATGCAAGAGAAGGAGCTTCATCAAGGCTAGCGGAATGAGGGCTGAGGTAACTGCATTGCTATGAGCAAAGGATGAATGGCTGTGTAAAATCAGACAGTGATGCGATTTGTGAGACTGTTCAGTAGTTAGCGGCCCGTGAAGATGCTGCAAAAGAACCTAAATTCGCAAAGTGTTCATGCCAAATCCGCGAAAGAAGGCAGGCAGGGCTGGTTTCGAAGGGGTCAAAATGGGCTGGAAGGGAGGCACAGCCAGTAGGCAGCGCATCCGAGCAAAGGTCCATGTCAGGAAGATGTGGCAGTGCCACTTGGAGGCTAGTCAGCGTAAGCTGTGTCCAAATAAAGATAAAAAGGAGCTTCCCCATTACACAGGGGTTGAGCTGACCACAAAAGTGGCATCATGCGCAATCAGTGCAATGGGAACACTGAGGTGGTTAGTTCGAATGAGGTCAAAACAAAGACAGTATACCAAGGACTTCCTGAAAAGGACGGCATCTGCCATGTTTGCAACAGTGACCTATGACATAGCATGTTGGTAGTGTGGACACAAAAACAATTGAATTCCTTGCAACTGAATAAAAAGTCATTTGCACTGTTGTAATGGCTGGAGTTTCTTTGCTTTCTTTTTGTGATGATTAGCTCCCATTCTTGCTGTCTTTTCAGAGCTTACTAAAGAGAGAGTCCAAGAAATGATTCCAAAGTTGCTGTCAAGAATGCATATTGAGTGCCTTATGCATGGAAACCTTACTCGTCAGGTACGTTTTGCTACACTCTTAAGTGATTTTTGTCATTGGACTAAATACAGTGCTTCGTGCACTCCTATTTTTTTCTTCTTATATCCTTATCGTTCTTATCGTTTTTCGGGTGCCATCGTTCTTTATTTTTGTGTTTGTTCATGCCAGTGTCAAATTTTTATTAGGTACTACTTAAAGTACAGCGAACGTTTCAGAAGGCAGTAAGCATCGAGAGGTGTTGCCAAATTTGCCCTAATTACACACCATTGACAGCCCAGTAGTATCCAAGAGTTTGTGAGTAGTTTACAAATTTGATGCAACCACTCGTCCAACACATTTTCTTTGCGCATTTTGTGGTATGAGATCCAAAGCTGCAGTAGAACCTGGTTTTTGAGTAACGTCCCCCTGTTTGTGCGCAGCGTGCCTTGGATCTGGTCAGCATTGTGGAGGGCAGTCTGCAGGCCTCAGTGGGCACCAAGCCTCTGCTGCCCAGTGAGCTGGTGGGACACAGGGAGCACCAGCTGCTCGAGAGTGCGTTCCTGCATAATAGTACACTCAACAGCAAACTGGGAAACCAACAGCTAGCTGCACCATACCATGTTGTTGAATTAACCATTTTCAGACCCTTTTGGCCATATCCTAGCTTTTGTTACTCAATAAAAGGAGTTGACATACCGTATAAATGCATGTAAGGGCCGCACTTTTTTTTTCCAAATTCGAGTGCCAATTTTCAGGGTGCGGCCCGTACACGCGATGTGCACACAAAAAAAAAAGTAAGTAAAAACACATAATCAGGGAATGAGCGGCATTTATTCTACGTTAATCATCACTCTTCGGAGTCTTCAGACTCCGAGCTGGTGCTGTGCTCTGCGGTGCATGCTCATCCCACAAGAAGTCGCGCAGCATGTTCGCTGTCAGCTGTTGTTCGCACTTCCATCACATAGCAGAGCAGCTCTTCTTCCAGTTCGGGAAGCTTGCACGGCTTGCCTTGCAGCTTGTCCACATCGAATTTCCTGCCCACCGCACGATTGCCGTGGCCAAGAGCAAACTCCCAGCTGTGTAGCTATTAAGGTGCTTGCCCATCATGGTAAAACTGCAACACTTGGCAGCAGCACATCAAAGCCACAACTACAATTAACTAACACGTTACTACAACTCCTGTGCCTTTGACAGCCACAAAAAACTGGAGCTGGTGATATTGATACGGATATGATTAGCAGGAGCTCGCGGCGGAGGAAAAAGTTGGTGATGATAATGAACCGCGGCCTCAGGCACCATTCGTGGATGGCGCCTGGGATCTCCTGTGCGCATGTGCGGCCTCCACGATCGAGCGCACCGTTGCTCGCAGCTGAAGCTGATCACGGAGGCCATAGCGCATGCGTTTCAAGGGCTATTCCCACGCGGGTTGTGGAAAGTTTGGGTGCGGCCTTCACACAGATTTTTTTTTTATATGTATTTTCTTCGGGAAAACAAGGTGCAGCTCGTACACAAGTGCGGCCCTTACTCGCATTTATACGGTATTTACCCGCATAATGAACCCACTTTGAAACCCTCTTGAAATGAAACCACTAATGAAACCCTCCAGAAACACTGCCTAATGTCACCGTGCTAAGTGCACCCTGCTGTTGGAGTTTTCATTTGCAGCTGCTGTATTGAAAGGATATTTTTGTGGTTGGAGTAGACACATGTCGTGGCATGTCCAGACTTGGACTGGGTACAGAAATGCTACAAATGCAGATTGTGATGTACAGTTTAGAGGATTACAGACTCCTAATTTTTGTTTGTGTGTCGTCTTCCTTGTAATGATGTGTAAGATATTAGCACACATTGCCTATGACCACTAAATAATTTGATTGAATTTCTCTTTCATGCTGTTTGAGTTGAACGATGGCTGTGATGTCAAAGGTTCATATAGGTTATGCGAGGCATGAGAAAACTGTGATATAATCGCTGCTTCAGCAGCTGGAATTAGAGCGGATGATGAAGTAGTGATTATGTCGCAGTTTATTTCATGTCTCACATGACCTATACTAACTCGCATCACCTATACTGATGTTTGACAACACAATACTGTTGAAACAAACTGCAGCAGCATGAGAGAAATTTCTCATTATTAAAGGGTGAGTCTACTGAATTTTATCGGCCACATTTTCTTTGCAGCAACCGATAGCTCTTTACTCAAATTACCGTTTAGCCAGGTGTGGTGCCAAGAAGTGCGGTAGAACATTTTAAAATAGAATTTATTGATGTGGGAACACATCTGTATGAGATGGTAGTCTCATCTGGCAACCATCTGGATTTCCGCCGCGCGGCGAAAAACATGGCGGCACCCGTCGAAGCCGGACCTCTCGCTTCGGACTGAAGTCTCATTGTTGCTGCCTTTTTCACTGCGTTCACTGGCCATAAATGGGGCGCCAGTCTTTCGCTTCGTCTCATCTCGCCTATAAGATAACGTATAAGTGATAAATTTGCTTTATTTTAATAATTAGAGTGACGATTCTGCCGCTTCTAGGCGTAAGTGGAGAGTCGGTTTGTTTACAGCAATGGTTCCAGTCCTGACAACCAGATGGCGCCACTATAGGCTGAGTTTATTTTTGCGTCTTTGCTAGCATACGCTAAACTAAAAGTGGGAATGTGCCTGCATTCAGCGTACATTTAACTATAAATATCCAGGTGATTTACAGAAAAAGCGAGTGGTACGCCTTCTACAGTTTACTAGAACAAAACGTACATTTCTCTGACATTTGGGCATACAAACGGTACATAGTATATTCACTTATGCTTCTACAAAAAAAGACTACCACCTGGAGCAACAAAATGAACGTTTGGGGTCGCCACCATGCATTTTTACGCGACTTTTAATGCTGAAATAAAATATAAATTCCTGCCTAAACCGGGAGCAGTTCCCTCGTTAATAATGTTATAGGCTGCCAACTACCAGAATATGCCATTATTTATACACTCATCTCGGTGAGTAGACTGACCCTTTAATTATTTAGCAATCATAGGCAAATACCACATAGCAGGGGTTGAATTGCTGCGCCAAGGGGTTGAATTGCTGCGCCAATTGCGCCATGCTGTGCCAATTTTATCTCCTGCGCCAAGCTGTGCCTAAACGGAAATTTACGCCGCCCATTGCAAGTATACAGAACCAAATTTAGCCTAGTGTTATTGTCGGCTGGGCAACACTGGGCGCTCGCGACGAAACGGACGCAGCCGCATTCACATCGACAGTTGGGTTCGCTCCTGATGGTCAGCGCGGCTGTCACGAAAGGCTTGTACAAGCATGAGTAAAAGTGCTGTTAACTATTATCTGGTAATATAACTTGAGCGTGGCTGGAATTGTGAACTTACCTCACATAGCAAGCTATAATTATTGTGCGGACGAGATGCCAGGTTCACTCGCGTAATTTGCACTTTTTTCGGTAATTTAATGCTCCAAAAAGATATGCGGAGATTTCGCGAAACACGTCCTAAAAAAACTTCATAAAGGTGATAACACGCATATATGCCCTACATTTTCGCGCATACATAGACCCCCCACTTGCACCCCTCGCTGTCGACGCATCCCCTGTCCCCGCGGGATGGTATGACGCCGCGTGTGCAGCTCTAAGCAATAAACGCACAACGATACAATCGCAGAGTCAGGAGCCAGTGGAGATAAACTGCGCTAAAACAGCGTCCTCGCGATGGGCCCGGCTGACTAGCAGCTAACCGAACCGCCAGCAGTTCGGTTGTTTAGGAATTCGGGCACCTTGTCCTGGAAAGCAACCGCCAGCGCGAGTGGGCTGGGTAAACGGTGTGCAAATATATTTTTCTTTACCAGAGCTAATTTAACAAACGAATTACGAACTTCTTACACGTGGAGCTGCCAGGGAATGGGCACCGGGCTTACTACCCGTCGTGCTCGCACCTCGCACCCAGTTGACATTGCTTTGGCTTGTCCTGGACAGTTAATCTTCACAACAGCGCGGCCGGCGTCCCCTCGCTGCTCGCACCTTATGTAGCAAGAGTCTTCAGCAGCTGGCTTTGCCACCTCTGGAAGTGTCAAAAAAAAAATAAATGCGATAGCACCATCAACCTGCCGGTGCATTTGTCATGTGATAGCTTTTGTCGCGCGCACTCCAGTTCTTAAAATGCCGCCATAACGTCTTGTTTTCAGCATTGTTGAGATTGGAGTATTTCTCACAAGGTAAACGCCAGCCTTAAGCAGCCTTGTGCACTTAGATGAAAGCGAGGACTCGGCCGAGACAGGCACAACCCAGACACATACAGATATGTTACTGATCCCTACGCTAGATCTTCCAGAATGATGTTGTAGGCAAGTTGCGGTAAAAATTAATGCGAAGGCTGGACCACTTTTTTGTAAAAAGTAACGAGAGAAAGTAAGCGCGTTAATTGTTTGCCAGAAAACAGCCGCTAACAAGGTTTACTAGCGGCCGTCGTCGGTAGCACAGGGTTTTTAGTGTCTCGATATTGCAGCCAAGCTTTCAGGTGGTAACCAGTAAAGTAGCGTCCATCCTAAGCCCAAATACCGATCCCGCGAAAGAGAATATGAACCGGTTGGCTGGAAAACAGCCGCTGCGAGCAGGGCTCGCGCAGCGACTCGTGCCCCCTCGCCGACAGCCGCGCCCTGAAACGTTGGCCGGAGTTTCGTGACCAGAAAAAAACATTGAAGGTAATAGCTAATGTACTTCAACTACTGTTTGTAGTAGCTGCCACATGTCTATTTTTTTATGAACTCTAGCAAATATCTTTAGGACAGTTGCAATTAATTCTGGCGTGCGGGATCCGCGATCAATATTTATGCAGATTTTGGACTAGTTGCAAACAAAATTGCTCTCAGTCGCATTAAAATGTCGCCAGTCTGCTCCAAAAGTGCTCCAAAATGGGACTTTTGCTGCTCCAAAGCTGCTCCAAAGTAAGGCTTTTGCTGCTCCTGTGCCTGCTGCAAAAAGCTGGAGCCTGCTTCCACCCGTGCACAGTGATCCATGCATTATAATATCTTAGGCATCATTGCAAACATGAAAACATGCAACCAAAATTGGGTGTCCATACTCCTTTAAAATACTGGGAGTTAATTTGGAAGAAACGTTTGAAGTGGTGTACATTTCCTTTGTACGGCCTTAGGTTTCCTAGATTTGGCTCCACTTCCGGCACTAGCCCAGGAGGTGCAGCACTCCGGCACTTGATTTGACAGTGCAGCTCGTGCCTGCTGCACTTGTGCAACACGAGTTTTCTTCGTGTAAGGTGCTTGTGCACTCCACAGCAGACGGCTCCATGGTAGTATTACTCAGCAGCATTGAGACGACCGTATGCCGTATTTACATGATTGTAAGTCGACCCCCCCCCCCCCCCCCCCCCCCATATTTCTGATTAGGAAAAAAAAACTTTAATGTCCTTTAAGATTCCCCTTTAATTGCAGAATGCGATTAGCATTATCTGGCCTCCACCGCTTATCCTCGGACGCTATAGGCCGCCACACATAGGCGTGCCCGTAGGCACATTCCAAGACTAAAATGTATTAGTCGCTGGACTACTCGTCCAGACTCACGCCATCGTTCTCACTAGCCGTGCAGCGAAATCCCGCACTTCGCAAATCACGAAACCACTTGGAACAGCTGAAAATTTTGCCTCATTGCAGCCGCCATACCAGTATCGCCCGTTCTGAGACGTTGAACTTGTGGCCCGGCGCGCAGTTCGTTTCTTCACTGTAAAGAATGACAGTCATCTTGAATATAGCCATGAACAAGCACCGGACGCTTACCAGACCGGGACCACAAATAATGACTGACGAAGCAGAATGTTGAGAACTGGTAAAGCGTGGTGGGCAGTCGTCAGATGTGTCGGAGCCAAAGAGAAACTACACGTGAGCGGTGTTGGCTCTTCCGTCAGCTGCCGACACCGTTGCCGTTCCGAGTGGCGGTGCCGCCGCGATTGTAGCAGCGGCCCTTTCACCAACTATCGACACTCCCTCTAGCGCCGAGTGCGCAGTTGAAAGTAAAAAAAAAAAAAACCTTGGAGGACTATTGAGGAAAACCTTGCAGGCATTGTGTAAGAGTAGAACGTTATCGCGTCGCCGCCGCTTGTTAGTAGCAGCAATCTGCAGCCACGTGCCGGTAGGGCGGAGTGTGCTAGTTGGCCACTCATCAACAGCCGCCCGGGGTGCCAGTTCTGCGCGTTAACAGAGCACCTGCTCAGGGCCAGCACCAAGAGGGATGCGACGGAGCCCCACGGCAAAAGTGCAACCACACTGTAGCATCCCTGATGTCTCGTTTGTCTCACCCTTATTTATGGTGGCATGCTTTGGTTTTGATTGTAAGCCCCCAAATAAAAGAAACAATGTTGACCTATAATTGTGTAAGTATGGTACCCATGCTGGACGTGGCTGTGCTCTCGCGAAAGAGCTGAAATTACAGTACAGGTGCGTGTCTGTGCATGTCTGTGTTGGCGCACATAAGCGACTAAGTGCATGGCTAGCAGGTGCACTGCTTATTTGTTCTCACCTTTCTGTCCAGCCTCGCTCGTTGCTTTACACCACTTCTCTTTTGTGTGCAAATATTGTCACATAGTGGTGACTGCAGACTGCAGTCCAGAGAGCAGGAAGACAGCGAAAATGACTTTTAAACAAATCTCTTATTTGTGCTGACTTGTGCCCGCAAAGAACTGAATGAGTCGGCGGCGGCATAGGAACAGCACGTGCTTGGTGGTCGTCAAACCGAATGCCTGCCGCTCTCTTTAAAATGCTGCGCTGTTTTTAAAACTGATAGCGAACTTTCAAGATAAAGCGTGCAAAGTCACTAGAACATTCTGGATGTGATCACTTGAGATAAATCTGGTGTCTTGCATCACAAACAAAGCTATAAAGCAGTGTGCCAGAACAAGCACTACAAGGATTCGCGGCATTACTCCCCTTTCAAAAAAGCATCGACCCAATGCTTTAAAACACAAGGCAACTACAAACAAATAATATGGATTGTGAAAAAATAAACACCAAGTGTGGAAACACAGCGTGCGTAGTAGGGCTTTAGACGGATGACATGGACATCTGGCCGTACGCGGCGTCGCTGGGATGCAGTCATTTCGTCAGGGATGACTTCGTAATCCAGTTTACCTAGCCAATAAAGAACCCTGTGTGGGCCGAAATAGTGGCGCAAAAGCTTCTCACACAATCCGAAGCGGTGAATGGGCATCCGAACCCAGATTCTGTCTTCTGGCTTGTATTTCGCGTTGCGTCTTCGTAGGTTGTAGTGTCTGGCTTCGGTCCACTGCTGGTCTTTGATCCGTAATTGGGCAAGCCTTCAGGCTTCTTCTGCGCGTTGTAGGTAGGCGGCGACGTCGGCGTTATCTTCTTCGGTAACGTTGGGTATCATGGCGTCCAGCGTGGTCGTGGCCTCTCTGCCATGGACGAGCCTGAAAGGCGTCGTCTGGGTGGTCTCCTGCACTGCGGTATTGTAGGCGAAGACGATGTAAGGCAGGATGACGTCCCAGGTCTTGTGTTCAACATCGACATACATAGCGAGCATATCGGCGATGGTTTTGTTGAGGCGCTCGGTCAGTCCGTTGGTCTGCGGGTGGTATGCAGTTGTCCTCCGGTCGCTGGTTTGGCTGTAACGCAGGATGGCTTGCGTCAGTTCCACCGAGAATGCTGTTCCTCTGTCCATGATGAGCACATCAGGGGTGCCATGTTGCAGAAGAATAGCACTCCATGAAAAATTTGGCGACTTCTGCTGCTGTTCCGTTCGGTAGGGCTTTGGCCTCGGCATAGCGGGCAAGTAGTCGGTCGCTGTGATGATCCACTTATTTGCAGACTTTGACCTCGGGAAAGGCCCAAGCAAGTCCATGCTGATCTGCTGAAAGGGCCTTGAGGGGGGTTCAATGGTGTTCAGAAATCCTGCTGGTCGGGTGGTAGGGATCTGCCGTCGCTGACAATCTTAGGAGACTTTCAAAAAATGTGCAACATCAGCAGTCAGTTTGGGCCTCTAATACTTGTCTTGAATGCGGTGGAGGGTGCGAGAAAACCCGAGATGTCCAGCTGTTGGCTCATCGTGTGAAGCCCGAAGAACTTCTTCGCTCAGACTAGCAGGCACAACAAGGAAGTAGGCTGTCTTGTTCGCTGCAAAGTTCTTCACAAGGACATCATTCTGTACACAGAACGAAGACAACCCTCTCCTGAACGAGGCGGGGGGTGAAGAAACCTTGCATTCCAAGCATTCGATGACGTGTTTAAGTCTGGGTCCGAGATTGCTGCTGTGCAAGAGAGCTGGAGCTGATGGGTCCCAGTAAGGCGTCCTCATCGTTGTCCCGCAGCGGTGCATCTACAGGGGCTCGTGACAGGCAGTCGGCGTTAGAGTGTTTGCGTCTGGACTTGTGAACAACGGTAACGTCAAACTCCTGGAGGCGCAGGCTCCATCAAGCAAGGTGGCCGGAGGGATAATTCAAACTCTCAAGCCAGCACAGTGCGTGGTGACCACTGACCACCTTGAACGGTCGTCCGTACAGGTAAGAGCGGAATTTCAACATAGCCCAGATGATGGCAAGGCACTCCTCTCAGTTGTAAAATAGTTAGTCTCGGCCATGACCAGGAATGCGGTTACTTTCTCCAGTTCCTCAGTATTTCACGGCGCCTAGACCAACGCTGCTTGCGTCGGTGTGAATTTCAGTCTCGTCGTTTTTGATCAAAGTGCTCGAGGATCGGTGGGGACTGTAAACGACACTGAAGTTGTTTGAAGGCTTCCGCTTGAGGCGCTTCCCATTTAAATGACGCCTGCCTTTGTCAGTTGGGTCAGAGGCTCGGCGATGCTCGAGAAGTTGTTGACAAATCGTCGGTAATATGTGCACAGTGCGAGGAATCTGCGCACAGTTTTCTTATCAGCCGGTGGTGGAAACAGTGCGATAGCTGCTCTTTTATGCGGGTCTGGGTGTACTCCCTCCTTGCTAACTATGTATCCTAGAAACAGCAGCTCTTCATAGGTGAAGTGGCACTTTTCTGCTTTCGAGGTTATGCCGGAAGACTTAATTGCATCTAGTATTGTTCGGAGCCTTTTTAGGTGCTCTTCAAAGTTAGAGATGAAGACATCGTCTAAATATACCAGGCAAATCTGCCACTTCAGGCCTGCCAGCACTGTATCCATTACTCGCTGAAATGTCGCTGGTGCGGAACAGAGACCAAACGGCATCACCTTCCTCTCGAAAGAGGCCATCCGGAGTGATGAATGCGGTCTTCTCGCGATCTCTTTCATCAACCTCAATTTGCCAGTAGCCGCTCTTGAGGTCCATCGATGAGAAATACTTGTTACAGAGCCGGTCCAGTGTGTCTTCGATGCAGGGGAGGGGGTAGACGTCCTTCTTCGTTGTGTTGTGCAATTGGTGGTAATCTACGCAGAATCCAAGTGCGCCATCTTCCTCACTAGAACAGTTGGTGTCACCCAGGGGCTCTTCGACGGCTGGATGACGTCGTCGCGAAGCATTTCTTCTACTTGGTCCCGGATGGCTTGTCGTTCTCGCGGCGACACTGGGTAGAGGCTTTGGCAGAGAGGTCAAGCATGCTGGTCGTTTATAATGTGACGCTTGGCATTCGGCATTTGTCGGACCATCAGCGATGACAGGAAGCACTCGCTGTAGCTTCGAAGCAGATTGCGGATCTGGTCTGTTCCAGGGCAGGGCTGGGTTGATGTTGAAAGTAGGCGTGTTCTCTTGGTCAGGCAAATCTTCTGCGGACGGGTCGGAGGGGGCAATGAAGTCTCTTACGTTGGATATTTCATTGAAGAAAGCAATCATCATTTCTCTGTTAACGTGCCGGTATTCTTCGCTGAAGTTAGTCGGCAGTACTTCAGCTTGGCCATTGCGGAAATGTGCGATGCTGATTCCTCGGTCTAGAAGCAACTGCATGTTACCCTCGATGATGGCTTCAGTGTCGTTGGCTTCCATGGTGCCTACGGAGACGATGACGCTTGAGCGGGGTGGGACGCTCACTTGTTCCTCCAGGACATTCAGGGCAACGTGATGTTCCAGTGATGGCCTCGCCCGTCGAAAGCGTGATCAGCTTGGGTCACAGGTCGATGATCACCTGATGCTCATTAAGGAAATCCATGCCCAAGCTCGCCGGAACATTGCCATAGCACAACGAAGGTCGCAGGATAGATATGTCCTTTGACAGTCAGTCGCACTGTGCATCGTCCTGATGGCGTAACGAGGTGGCCCCCTGCGGTGCAAATTTGTGGGCCGTTCCAAGTGGTCGTGACTTTCCTCATCACCGAGTAATCGGCTCCTGGGTGGACTCGAGCGGTGACTTTCCGGCCGTCGATAAGGATGTCCTTGGCTCTTGCATTGCACGTCATCTTCAGAGTCATTTCATGTCTTCGTCGTGTCGTGGCACGGAGGCGAGAAAGACAGCCGAGCAGTTCAGGATTGACCCAGGAGCGGAGATGTGTTCCGCCTTCTAATTGAATAACAATGTTTGACGCCCCTTCAGTTTTGCAATGGTTTCTTTGTTTACTTGCTGATAGAATGTTGACCTTAAATATAAACAGATTTTTAGAAGGTTTAGGAATCCTTGTTGCTCTCCACTTGCATCACAGGGATAGTGTTGCCAGATGCATCACTTGCAGAGCCAGTCGACATTTCTTGCAACTGGTCTTGGGGCATGTCTGATTTTGCTTTCCTGTTAGCTATAACTGATGAGGAATAGTATCCAATAAGTGCCCTTCATTGTGGGCATTTGCGTGACACTTGTGTCATCATCAGTCTGATCATTGCCTTGCCCACTGCATCATGTTCTGCTGCATACCTTAATGGTTTTGGGAATAACTTTCAATACAGTAGCCAACCGATTTTTCGAACCGATAATTCGGGCTTATGTGGTATTTAAAACTTTGTTGCAGAACTGTCACACACCTCAAAGGAGCGTGTGCATACATATGCATGACTAATAGTTCGGACCCTTTAGAACCCGAAAAGTTAGCTGTCGGACTAAACAAGTAACAAGTGGGTATCGCAGTCAGGTTCACTCTTCGCCACTGGACTGGCTTGGATAGGCATTGCAGTTTCTGTGCCGCCTCATTGTTGCCACTCCTCCAGGCGGTGGCCCCACACTAAGCGACGGCAGCGCAGCCTACTAAAGGTCGCACTGGCAGTGGGAGCCACTGTGGCCTGGCTTTATTGGATCGTCCAGCCGTTGTCCTTGTCCGCGGTGTGCCAACAGTGTTTGAAGGCATGCCCACACAAATGGGAGGGAATGCACCATGGATACCTGTAGTTCAGACATGACGGATATGACAGATATGAGTTAATATCATCAGTCGTGGGCGGGACAGGGCAGTGGTCAAAATGAGCCATTTTTTGCTAGCCGATTTTGTCTCAGTGAAGTGATTTTTTTTTTAAATTTGCGATTTTTGTTAACTGTTTAATTATTCGGACCAGTGTTCAGGTTGGCAACTGTATATATGCTTTGCATCACTTGCATGTTCGTCGCAGAAATATTTTTCTTGGGAGTGATGAGAGCTGTGCAAAATGAGTTCCTCATGCCTTCTGGACAGCACTGTTGCTCTGCTTGCTTTGTGTCATTCTTTCACGTGGTTTACAGCAAAGAGCATATACTTGTCATTTGATTTTAAAATAATCTAGTTGGTAAACAGTGCGCATTTAACATCATGCCAATGCCAGCTGTATTCCTTCCCTGTGTGCTGGCTTCATGTTGCAGTCTAGTAGTTTCTTGCCTGGGCCTCTTGGTGATCTGTGCATGATGGCCATGCAGGGGGCGAGTACATCTATGAGCAGGTGAACCAGGTGCACCACACGTCGTCAATCCAGACATACTTCCAGTGCGGACCCCTGGAGACTCGTGCCAACATGCTGGTGGAGCTGCTCTGTCAGCTCATCACAGAGCCGTGCTACAATATTCTGCGCACCCAGGAGCAGCTTGGTAGGTTTTTTTTGCACTGCATTTTGTAATTGGCGCTGCAGAGTTCAAACGGTGCTGAGGGCGGTATTTACTCCCACTGTCTAAAAAAGTAATCTTGGTGGCTTTGGTGATCACCTCCTTTGTCTGCCACCTTCACAGGTGAAGGTGGCATGAAAAAGCAGGTGCATGCACAGCACAGGGATGGCTTGACACGCTGCATGGGGAGAGCAAGTAAACAACAAACTGCAGTCTGTAAAGAAGAAGGGAAATCCTGTAGCCATCGCTTTGCATGTCATCTACTCATTGGGCACGCACACAACTTCTTACTGACAGAACAAGACAAACCTCTCTGCGAAATGTGTGCTGGTTGAACCCACATTTTAATTTCATGTACAGACTTGAACAACTAAGAAAAAAGTATTTTACAACATTCAGCAGTGAATGGATCCCATTACACCCCTTAGGTGATCAAGCACTTGTTAATTTTTTCATTTATTTTAAATTTCTCAGGGAAGCCAGTGTTTTAAACAAACTATAGGTATCAAGAGCTCTAACCCTATGTTTGGCACATCATAGCCTTAGTTTCTTTTGCACCATTAAACTCCATATAACCTACAAGTGTGTTCTCAAGCCATCGGCTAAGAACAAAACTATGGGTGGTTGGGCTCGTGCATCCTGGATACTTTTCTCCCAGATAGTACTTTTAGGTCTGGCCTGATTGTAATCAGAGAGGTAATGAGACTTTTATTCCCACCAGTACACTAGGCGTGACTACATCAGATGATGTACTCTGGTTTAATAGGGTTAGAGCTTTTGATACCTATAGTTTGTTTAAAATGTTGGCTTCCTTGAGAAATTTAAAATGCATGAAAAATCAACAAGTGCTTGATCACCTAAGGGGTGTAATGGGATCCATTCACTGCTGAATGTTGTAAAATACTTTTTTCTTAGTTGTTCAAGTTTTGTACATGAAATTAAAGTGTGGTTTACTGTGAGTTCAACCACTACACATTTCGCAGGTGTAAGGTTTGGGTACTTTTTGCTTGTGAAAAAATGTTGTTCAGCAAGTTTATACCTCTGCTTGACGTGATGTGCATTGGGGACTGGACATTATATTTCGCCATCTATGCTGCCACACTGAAATGACGTCTTTCAGCTGGAATGTCGTTTTCTGTTTCTTTTGTTAGAAGTCAATTATTGTGAACGGATCAAATAATTCTTTTTTGTGCATGCATGCGTGGGTGCACGTGTGTGTGTGTGTGTGTGTGTGTGTGTGTGTGTGTGTGTGTGTGTGTGTGTGTGTGTGTGTGGGTGCGTGTGTGTGTTGCTATGATACATTTACAGTGATTCTTATTGATTTTCTTTCATGCCACCTCAGTACTATAGTTTGTCTTCATGGTTGCTTCCCAAACCAAACTAGGCATTACAAAACAGACATTCCAATGTTCTTGTAGCATATTTTGAGCTTTGTTTAGGGTACCAGTAACTCTGGTCATCTTCTCGCCAATTTCACTAATGGCCGTCCCAAGTGGTAACCCTTAGTACTTTCCGTCCATCGGCTATCAGTTGTTTCTATGCCAGGGTCTTCATGTGCAGTTGTCATTTTAGGCTGGTGAAGTACGTTTCTTTCACGGTGACCTAAAAAAAAAATGTGGTACAGCATGCATCTCTTCCTCTCGTAGTCATCAGCGTAGGTGGGCTGCAGAAATACACCTTCGCGATGGGGGGCAGCCAAGGGGTAATTTTTGTCCAGCAGTGCAGCCCACAGGGTTTGCAATGGAGATCTCCAGCGCAGCACCCAACTAGAGCCTGCAGGAGGCGCTTCACAGAGAAGCTGACTTGCGTATGTCTGCTGTCCGCCTATGGGAGAAATGTTGTGGTGTTAAAACACACAGTGCAAATCGTAAACAGAATGTGGGTAAATGATGTTCAGAGTAAGCTTGTTAACGAATTTTGGGCGAGTCCCGGTGCACACTTCTTTGTATGATGCCTTGGGCCAAACGTGCCGTGGATGGTGCATGTAATGCTTTCGCATTAAAATCTAATAGTTCTCGTTGTAATAATAGCAGCAATTAGCACAATTAATTGTGCTTGATGCTGTGGTGGGACACATAGGTGTTTGTGTGCTCTATTTTCCAGGCTACCTGGTTGCCAGTGGACCACGTCGTTCCAATGGTGTCCAGGGCATCCGGATTATTGTCCAGTCAGACAGGCCACCACTTTTCCTAGACAGTCGCATAGAGGCCTTTCTTGTGTACATTGAGGTAGGTTTCTTTTCACTAGTGAGTGGGCACTTTAATTGAAAAGTATGGCATTGATTAATAATCTGTAATCTTTTACAGAATGGCATAAATGTAGCAATGTCACGAGAAATAGTGTGTCATTCTTTACAGCACCCAGTTCATTTTTGCATCTGCCGAGGTAATTGAGCAAAAGCAGTGCTAAAAAAAAATGTATCAATCTATGCATGTTCACCTTCTCCTCTGATGTGCTCCATCTGAAGATCAGCCGTATATACTTTTTAATATTCCTGTACTATATACCTTTTAAATACAAGGTCTGTTAGAAAAGTATCCGACCTTTGGCCGAAGAAAAAAAACTGGCATAACTGGAGCCTTGGAAACCTAATCACCTTCAAAGTAGTCTCCTTGAGACTCCCCACACTTCTCCCAGCGGTGCTGCCATTGTTGGAAGTATTCCGAAAAGGCCCCTTTCGGAATTCAGTTTAGCTCAGCTGCTGTGGCAGCCATAATGTCCTCTCTAGTCTGAAATTGCGCTCCTTTCAATGGCTTCTTGATTTTGGGAAACAGCCAGAAGTCGCAGGGGGCCATATCAGGAGAGCAAGGAGTCTGTTGAACTACAGGAGTCTGGTTTTTCGCCGAAAAAGTCTGAATCAAGTGCGAGGAATGTGCAGGAGCATTCTCGTGATGGATGCGCCACTTTCCTGTTGGCCTCAACTCCGGTCTCTTGCGCCGTACAGCATCACGTAGGCGACGGAGGACATCCCTATAGTGCTCCTTGGTCATTGTTTGACTCTGTGGGGTGCGTACTCATGGTGTGCCACACAGAGGGAGTCAAAAAAAGCAGTCAGCATCACTTTGACATTGCTGCGCACTTGACGGGCCTTCTTTAGCCTTGGTGACGTGGAATGCTTCCACTGTGAGGACTGGGATTTGGTTTCCGGGTCGTATCCGTGCACCCAAGACTCGTCACCAATGATTATGGTGTTGATAAAGTCGGGGTCACTGTTTGTGGAATCCAGCATGTCCTGTGAGACTTCAACACGAAGCTGCTTTTGCTCCACCGTGAGCAGCTTCGGCACGAATTTTGCCGCAACTCTCTCCATGGCCAAATCTTCGGTGATTATGGAATGTGCAGAAAAATTGGTGATGTTCACCTCTTCCGCAATTCCTCGGATAGTAACACGACGGTCCCGCATCACCACAGCGTTCCCTTCGGCAATGACCTGGTCATTTCGGCATGTTGATGGGCGATCGGAGGATGGCTCGCTCTCCACCGGTGTGCGGCCGTCTTTAAACCAATCGTACCACTGCTTAATCTGTGTGCTCCTCATAGCATCATCACCGAAAGCCGTCTGAATATTCAGAATGGTTTCCACTTGGCTGTCGCCCAGTTTCTGGCAAAATTTGATGTAGTAGTGCTGCACCTGTCGCTCCGCCATTTTCCTTGGAATAAAAAAACCAACTAGAGCACTGCGCACTGCCTCACTCAAACACTGCGTCACAGAGACTGACTCTATCGGCAGGCGGGAAAAAATTTGTGCATGTGCAGGAAGGTTCAAGTTCAGCTGATGCGCTTGTTTCATATCCTGCTAATAAAATTAAGACTTTTCTAACAGACCTCGTATAGGGCCTCCTGAAATGTGTAGCTAAATGCCAGGTGCCTGCTGCGTGTGTACAGGAGGCAAGCAACCTGACCAGTCTTGTGCACATTGTGCTAAAACAAGGGGGTCATTTTGTCTGTTCTACAAGTGCTTGATGTATTATCATTTTTCTGCCGATGGTATCCTGATACAGTATACTCCCATTGCGAATTATTGTGCAAGGTGAAATATGCGAGAACATTTGGTTGCTTTTCCCACAGGATTTAATGTCAAAAAAATCCGCCTAAAATAAATTGTATTATGTATCCTTTGGTTGTGACGAACATTAGCAGTGACCACAAACCACAATGGCCCCGTGCAATCATAAGTGTCTGTGTGGCCTTGTCAAGCAAAAAAGTATATATAATTTGAAATTTCAAATGCACAGTGGTTATGGTGGTCGAATTTCGATGGAGACGAAATTCTGGACGCCCATGTACCATGCACCACCCTGGTGGTGCCGGCTGAGTATACTCGGCTTGCACCAGTTGAACGTTGCTCCAGACACGGGAGTGCAAGCTGGAGAGCAAGCTGTTTTTAGCACATGTACATACAGCACTCGACATTTGCTGTACTGGTTTTACTGGTCATGTCATTTTATGTATGGACTTCATTTTGCATGACTACATTACAGGATCAAGTCTGTGCATATTAAGTTTGTATATATGGTGCTATGTCAGTCTGTTGAAGAAGCAAAGCTTGATGGTTGGTGCATGATCACGGAAAAAACCGGCAGAAAAGTATGTATTCACAAGAAGGAGTAGACAGGACGATGCTGGAAAAACAACTGTATTTTACTCGGTGAAAGTTGTCTCAGCAGATCCAGGAGCACATGCGCGTAAGCTGCAACGCCTACACTCAAACCCGGTTCTAACAGCGCAATCCAACGCGATTTGTTCGTTACATGAAGTATTTCGCTATAACAGAACCTGCTTTTAACGAACCTTTAACGAACCTCACTACCAAATTCGTTATACACGATGTCCTGAACGGCAGAGCGAAAGCGCGCTAATGAAAGAAAAAACATGTGTCACTCGCCATGAGTAAGGTATTCAAAGAAATTTATTGCAGAGGAATGCACACTTATTTGCAGTAGGCAATAATTTTTGCCTGAACACTGCATTTAGCCCCATCAGTGAGAATCACATTTTCGACACCTGACATCATTTCCATGAACTCCAGTCCACTTCCCTGTATTCCGGAGCAGTATCGGCACAGTACATCGGTAGCAGCGAGGGCTTCGTGCAACGTTGGGCGAGGGCGATCGTCTTCCGGCAGCGGCTCCTCGGTCTCCTCGTTGGGACCAGGCGCCAGCAAGTCAGCAACAATTTCAGAGTCCGACGGGCTCGCTGTCACTGCTACGTTGTCGTCAACAGCCAAAAAATCCTCGAGGTCAACGTTTTCAGGCACCACGTCTGGAACATCAGCAAGTTCTCCCCACAGCGTGGCAATGTCACTGTCGTCTTGCACAGCGTGCACTGCACTGGCAACTTGTGCATCCTCTCAACACAGTCCAGCACAGTGGAAGCAGTTGCGGATTGCCAGGCACGATTTCTATTGCGGCTTTCTGTGGCCCAGCTGAAAAGGTCCCTTGGTCGAGCGGCTGCTGTTGTGTTGGGTGGTGTTCTTGCGCCACAGTGACAGTTATCAAGGAGGAGGCAAATTGTGCGCCTGCTCGTTGCAAGTTGGCCGACATGTTTTTCAAGATGGTGCTTAACATGCTGCTTTGAAAGGCACGGCAACGTCAGCCTTTTTTTCATCTCAAGTTTGTCGGAAAGCAGCAGAAGGCTGCGCATGTGCAGTGGAGGGAGCCCCTCCTGGAACAGCCTGCATTTCACAACCTGGAAAGGTCGTGACTATGAGCCCGGCAATGCTGGGTGCGGGCACGAGGGCGCATTGGCGGGCGAAGCGATCGCTGAGAGTTCGCTACATCCAATGTGTACTTAGTTATAAAAAATACGTGTCACAACTTTGAGTGTTTGTTATAAAGAATACCGTATTTACTCGCATAATAGGCGCACTTTTTTTCCAGAAAATCCGGCTCAAAGTTCGGGGTGCGCCTATTACGCGGGGTAAAATTTCCGGAGATGTTTCGACTCGCAAAATTGAACACACCGCGTAAACGCACTCGTGTACGGGCTGCACCGCGTTTTCGCGAAGGAAATGTTAAAAAAAAAAAAAAGATCCGTGTAAGGGCCGCACCGAAACTTTCCACGACACACGCGGGAATAGCCTTCGGAATGCACGCGCCGAGGCCTCCGCGATCGGCTCCGGCTGCGCGCAACGGGCGCTTGATCGCGGAGGCCACACACGTGCACAGGAGCTTCCAGACGCCGCCCACGGAGGGCGCCGAAGGCCAAGCTGATCATCGTCATCGTTTTTTTTCCGCCGCGAGCTTGCGCTATCTATATCGCCATCAGCATCTCCAGCTCTTTTTTTTTTTTTTTTTTGCTGTCAAGTGCCGGGATTTTCGGTAGCGCGATAGTAATCGTGGTTTATGGCTTTGCCGCGGAGCGTTGCTGTTTTAGCTCGACGGGCAAGCACCTTAACAGCTACACGGCTGGGAGTTTGCTCTCAAACACGGCAAGCGTGCGGCAGGTCGGAAAATACGACGTGGCCGAGAAGTGCGGCAGTTGCGACTGCGGCGTCCCTAAATTTTCGTACGTGACTCCAAGCACCGAGGTTTTCTTGGGCCTAAGTCGGGAACGTTTCCGGCTGGAGATGAAGCTTTCCAAACAGACGTTTAAAGTGAGCATCCCTGAAAACTGAGTGCGGCTGTTCTACGCGATGTCGTTGTACGTGCTGTGGGTCCGCAGCAGCTGCGACGGCAGCAGCACTAGTAGGGACTAGTAGCCAGTTCAGCAAAAACTTTGTTAAAATAAAGATTGGGAAGCGGGGCGTGGCGAGGCGTCGGCTTGCAATCGTGTAAATACAGTATTGATCACAGTGCCAAGTTCGGGGTGCGCCTATTATGCGCGGAAATAAAAAAATCTGATTTTTCGCGCCCTAACTAGGGGTGCGCCTATTATGCGAGTGCGCCTATTACGCGAGTAAATACGGTAATTCGCTCTATCCAAGTTTGTTATATTCGGGTTTGAATGTACGAAACACAACAAAAACCAACAACAAAAAAATGTTTGATAGTGCAGGTCTGTTATCTTGCAAGTGACAAACCATGTCCCGTTCTTGAAATGGAGTTCTCTTCAAGTAGGTCGGACTGAGTTGTCACTTACGCATTGAGTGCCTATCTTCTTGATTTTAAATGCTTCCAGGATTTCTCGCTCTGTCTGTGTTTTTCTGCGGCCAATGATTCTGACATCACTTAAGAGGGGGCTACGCTCTTGACAATGGTTGTAATGGTTAGGCAGGTTTGCTGTGTTATCCGCTTGCAGCGAGGTGTGGTGCTGTCTTTAACGATTGTTAACCTTTTCAGGACAGGTGACTTCAACTGGAATTGCCATATTTAGAGGTCGCCAGTCTTGAATTGAGCAAGAAAGTCCTGCTGTTCTTGCAGCAGTTCCGATATTTAGCAATTCATCTACATATTTTAGTGGCCTTTCACCTGACTGACATGTGGTAGGTAGGAGAGGAATATAGAAACTGCATGTGCTTTTTTTTGCTATCGCCTGGTGCCACATCCTACCTTGCACTGTGTAGAAGAAAGAAAACCATTTTTATTTTTCTCTAATCGCACGGAAGGGTACAAGTCACGTTACTGCTTCGAAATAAATTCTTTCAGCTCAACACAAGCTGGGAGGTGGAGCAAGGGGGTCAGTGCATCGCAGATCGTCTAATGTCCTCTCTGTGAAGGCGCTGGAAGCACACCGCGTTCGGGTCGTGGCTGGGCTTCCCATGAAGCGACAGAGGCCTCGGTGCCCCCCTCCTACGTGGTTCCGTGTAGTCGAATCACGGTAGCGATGGGATGGTGGCCCTGGCCTGTAGTAGGGTGGCTGCCAGAAGTGTTGGTAGCCCTGCAAAGAGTCCCTTCGCCTCCCACTATAGTGGGCTGATGGCAGTGTGTTCCACTTGGGCACCTGCATGAACAGAAAAAAAGAGAGAGAAAATTATAACGTTTACTAATCAAAGGCGTCCTCGTCCCATGCGGGGTATGGTTTCAGGGCCTATTTGTTTCTTGGATGCAGGCTTGCAGACGTGGTAGGCTATGCGGGAAATTCGCTTCGTTACTCGAAAAGGACCTTCCCATCGATGCAACAGGAAAGCTGCGTAGCTGAGTGGTTGTGTGCGGCGGAGCACCATGTCTCCAACGGCAAATTCAAGTGGTTTGTGACCTCTTGTACAAAAGGCTTTACTCGGCCTGGGCTTGGTCCAGTTGCTCACGCACTTCCCTGATGGGGGCCCTCAGTCATGTGCACAGGAGTTGAGTGAACTGTGCCAAGTTTCGTTTCTCGGGTTGAGTTCGGTCTGCAAAAGAATGACAAAGGGGGAAGGATAACTCTCTCCAAGTATTAATGGCTGAAGAGATAAAGCCCGAGGAGCGATTGATGGTTGTTCTTGTAGCAAAAGCCATTTCATGCAAACGTTGATCCTAGTCCTTGTGGCGTTCAGTTAGGATAACCGTCATCCGGCTCACACATTCAGTGATGTTGGAATGAGGGTGATATGGCTGTTTTCTTGTGCGAGGCAAGTGCCCGCAAAGGCCCTGCTGGTGAAGTAGGAGGCGCTGTTTGTGGTTAGTCGGAACCCGAACCTTGTGAAGGTGTCTAGTAGTTTCTCCCATATAAGTCAAGTCTCCGCAGTGGGTACAGTTCCACCCATTTCAAGAGATAACGGTTTCCTTGGGCATCGCATGCTTCCCAGGGAGAATGACTGGTTTCAGTAGGCTTCCCTCCTCTTGGCGCTTACTTTAGTGTGGCAGCCCTGATGCTTGGGCTGGTTGGTTGGAGGTCTTCTTTCCATTGCTGTAGCTGGCTGTTAATATGGTACCTGAGGAACAACGCGAAAAGTGGACTCACCCCCCTTCAGTGCCAGGGATGTATCGCAGCAGCAAAGTAGCAGTCATAGGCGCTCGAGGTAGTGTCTGCCAATGACTCGGGGGGGATGCGTGGGCACAGGTCGTCCTTTTCTTTGGGCCTGGAGCAGTTCCTGCCGGGTTATTGTGTTGCCTAACTGTGGGGCCAGTTGGTCATACATAATCTGAACGAACAAACGTAGTGTTTAAACAGGACACAGAGCCCCGTCCTGTCCTCTTCGTTCTGTGTCCTGTTTAAACACTACGTTTGTTCGTTCAGATTATTGTGTTGCCCTAGGAGTCACCATCAAGAGCGTAGTGGTGCACGTGACAGGGCACCGGCCGCTTTGTTTTTGAAGTTGTATTTCTGCTGAGTTGGAGACCAGCATGCGAGGCTGGGTTCTGTAATCATTTGAGCCAAGACAAAGCCTGGTGATCGGTTTGGATCGTGAATTCAGGGCCATCCAGGTACAAACTGCAGGATGGCTTGCACCTGATCCTCAGAGTTTGGGCGCACAGACCCGTCCTCGACGATGAATTCGAGCAGCTCAGTAAAGCTGCACGCCAGCTGTACATTGTTTGGGTTCACCGTGAGGCTGCAAAATTGTCTGCAGGTGCCATTGCATAATTGAATTTTGCGTCCCCCAGAAGAGAATTAGAGAGCCCAAACGAAAGCTGGCTAAATTCGAACAAGGTGTCCTGAAGGCCGAATGTCATTTCTGGAATCTGCAAAAACACTCTGCTGCAGTCGAGTGTCATAAATACCTTTGCAGAACCAAGCGAGCACATCACTGCATCTATACATGGGAAAGGGTAGGAATCTCGTGTAGTCGCAGCATTCAGCTGGCGGTGGTCTACGCAAAGATGGACGGTGCCATCCTTTTTCGGTGCAAAAGTTATCGGAAAGGCCCAAGGGCTGTTTGAAGGCTGTACAGCACCGGTTCTTAGCATTTTGGCTAAAGCCATGTCCAGGAGACCTCGCTTGTGCACGCTCAGCGGCCTAGGATTGAAATGGATCGGCTTTATGTCGCCTGTGTCAATGTGATGCTGCAATCAGTGAACATTGCAGCAAATTGCTGTAGCATATTTGATAGACACGTCTTTCACTCCTCTAGTCCGCAAAACGTGTTGACGCCACTCGATCGTACTTCACTTGGTGCTACTGTGCGCTTCCTTCATGGAGGAGTTTGCCTGACTGCAAGCATTTCATATCTGTACTGCCCCGCCGAGATATCCAGTACGATTCCTGTGGCCTTGATGAATCCCTTCCCAAAACCGCTTCCGTGGATAGGTTGAGCACATATGCGAAGAAATGGCGACGCTTCTTTCCATCAAATTTTGTCGTGAGGCCAGCAGAATGGAAAACTTGGTTACAGGCCATTCTAATGTCCTTTGTGATGGGCGCTTTTTGCAAGCATCGTATATGTGATCTCCAAACGCTGAAAGTGTGGCGCTAGTATCGACCAACGTGTTAACCTGCGTGCCCACTATGGTAATGGTCGGAGGGTTGCCGACTCACCAGTACCACTTTTGTAGAGTCTCTCTGGCGTTACCACACAGCCTTGTTCTGCGTGATCGTCTGATCTCGGATATATGCCTGTGGCTGTCCTGGTCGCACGTGTCTGGACCTGCTTGTGCAGCCGGGTGCTAGCCTTGACCACACACATCGGGGTGCGTGCTTTTTTTCCGGCCACTCTGGACTCGGGGGTGCGAGTATGGCCATCGCAGATGTCCTCAGTTTAAAAAAGTCCTAGGCAGGTCTGAGTTTGAAGTCCTCGGTGGGTCTGAGTGGCAGTTGCTTGTCCTTGGGGACATTGTGGCATGACGGCCGGCGGCTGGTACAGCCTGGCTACCAGCGCCGGCTGTTTTTGTTTCCCAACGAGGGCCGATTCCTGTGTTCCGAGCAGTTCCGCATTGGAAAGATGTGCACCTGTGCGTATCCCTGTAGAAGTTGATTGTGCAGATGGGCCACTCCGTCGCTGTGATATGCACGGAGGGAGCGCCTCGATGGTGCCTGGCTCCATGCACGGGACAGTTCCATGGACAGCTGTGGTGGAGGCTGGTATTCAGCTCAGCCAGCATTGCAGCTTGGATTGTCTGTGCTTCTTCTCGTCGAGGCCACAGAAGGTGTGGCCGCGCAAGTGGCATTGTTGCAGGACCCTTTTTTCGGTGTCTGGTGCGCCATACTCGGCGCGCTCGTAGAGGTCCTGGAATATATTCCAGCAGGCTCTCGTCCTCTGCCTGTGTGCGGAGCTGTCCTTTAATTTGCACTGCGTAGTCTGGGGGCAGGACTTCTGTTTATAGTCTGCCCAGTTCTTAAAGCTCTGATGCCTCAACCAGCGGACAGTGGATCCTGTTAGTGCGATGGGAAGGATCCGCTCCAGAATTTTTTGGTGGCACACTCCGACTGCACGCCTATAAACGGCTAGCTGAAATAGGAAAGCCACGACTGACTTGCCGTCTGTGTAGCCGTAGTAGGTTGGTGGCTGGATCACCAGTTTCTGCGCCCCTTGCTCCGCAGTGGCCACGGTCATGCAGGTTTCGATGTCTGGCTTTTCATCGGTAGCCATGGTTTTTGGTGCCTTCCATATTAGCGGCCGTTTGGCTTCCCTCCGCAAGTTGGGTGTCAGCGCTCACTGCTGGTTCCAGTTTACATAACCTGTTGAATATAGGTTAGTGCATGACATGAACTGGGACCAGTGCGAGAAACCAAAAAGCACGCCACCTCACAAAAAGAGTACTAACTGAGATGACAAGGAGCAGTAGAGCAGAAAGAGGGCTCAGGTTACCACTGTCGTTGGGCGCCAGTGTGGAACCCGCGGCCGGGTAACCACAGTTCTGGAAAGGAACACTTCACTACAAGCAGGTAGAAAGAAAATCATACTTTTAATCACGGTCAAGCGAGCCAACATGGAGGAACAACAATGAAACGCAGAAGGGTCATTCAAGCGCCGCGCGGTTGAATGAAAACTGTACAAGGGCCCTTGCAGGGCCAGCCAAGCGCACGCACGGCAACAAACAGTGAGCAAGAAACCCCCCCCCAATCCTCAGTTCCCTCTGCTAGTCATTCCTGTCCATTTCCCCAGCCAACCACGCACGTTTTAAACAATGTGCGCTGGGGTGCTAAAAGGGTTAATACATTGGCTAGTCTGGCCTATGTTGACCTTTCCACATGACAGGGGGAGAGAGTGTACAACATTGGCAGTACATTTTGTGAACATACTCTGGTGTTTGACATTGCATTTCTTCATTGTGCTCTTATTGGCTGAGATAAGGGCACACAGTGACGACAGTTTTGTGGGAGCAGAAAAGAAAACATTGACACCGTATCTCGTGGCAACCTTTTTAACATTATGCGAGACTTTGTGCATGTATGGCATTACAGCAGGTCTCATTTCTTGACACGGCACATCTTCATTGTGAGGCAAGTGCTTTGACTTAAGCTTGCTAGATAATGATTCTGCAACAGAAACTAGGAGCAGAGCCGCCACGGTGGCTTAGGGGTTACGGCGCTCGGCTGCTGACCCAAAAGACGCGGGTTCGATCCCAGCCACGGCCGTTAGCATTTTGATGGAGGCAAAATCCTGGAGGCCCGAGTACTGTGCAATGTCAGTGCATGTTAAAGAACCCCAGGTGGTCGAAATTTCCAGAGCCCTCTCATAGCCTGAGTTGCTTTGGGACGTTAAGCCCCCGTAAACTAAATAAACTAAACTAGAAACCAGGACCTGTTCAGGGTAACCCGCTTACCTTAAGCGGCATATCTGCTCTATGCAGAACGGGGAGGCAGCTTTTTTGTAGGGCATTACCGAGGCAGTGGTTGGCTACACCCCTTTTCACAAGTTTGAAATGTGATGAGGCATACGGCAACAGGACTTCCTTTGTGCGAGGCACATGGCACGTATCTCCAGCAGACATGGCTATCGTCAGAAAAGGTTCAGAAGCAAGTCTAAAAACCTGACACAGTAATGAAGTGGTACCTCATGAGTGAAGCGCAAGTCTATGGAAGTTTCAATAAAAACGGATAGAATGTCATTTGTGGTCGAGTCGACACTGTCACAGGAAGTTAGTTTTAAAAGGATGAAAAAATCGTCCACATACTTAAAACAACTCAAGCATCAGTAAGCTTGTCATGCAATAGATTGTCAAAACTGGATACTGGGAAACATACGAGCCAAGAGGAATACCCTGCTTTTGTAGATATCTGCGGTCTCAGTGACATATCGTAGCTTCACTTTGCTGGAAACACGAAGGCAGTGAACACCTTCTGCCAGCACACATCTCTTTCTTCTCTACTATTGCCTCTGTTTAACCTTGTCTGATAAGGAGGGGTAAGGCCTTGTTTTCCACAAAGGCAGCTCTCGAGGCTATCAGTAAGAGCTTCAAGCCTGTGAACACTAAGACATCAAAGGTGAAAAATCGCGCCCTTGAGCTCTTGAAGAACTTAAATCGTAAGGTTTGCATAAAGGTGTGAGCGGAAAAGAGAAGACTGTTGTCCTGAGAAAATTTTTTCCCACAAAGACGCATAAGATCGGTTGTCCCCTTGGGCCATTGTCACCGAGAATGGCTCATGGCGAACAACAGTCGGCCAGTTCTTGAAGCATTCATTGAATCCCTCGGCACCCAAGCGAATCCTTCGGTGTCCAGACCTAGATGAGCGTCGTCGACCTCTAATCCAGTATCTGCATGAGCGCCAATTCTGCCATCTCCATGGACACCAAGGACTTGTTCTATTCACTACCCTAACAGAGGTTGTTAGAAAGTGTGCATGATTTCATCGAAAGCCGAGGTGCAGTTTCTTTCCAGAAGTGTTCGGGCCTGTCTGTAAACTCGTTTCTGGAACATTTAACTTGCTACCTTTCATCCATTATTGTGGAGCATCAAGACCACAGGTATCTACAAAAAAAGCAAGCAAGGTATTCCTTTTGGCTCATGTGTGGCTCCTGTATTGTGCCACATAGTTTTATCCAATTTCGAAAGTCTTACTGACTCCTGGGTTGTAAAGGTTTTTAGGTATGTGGACGATTTTTTAATCCTTTTAAAACTAACTTCCTGTGGCAGTGGCGACTCGACCGCAAATGACATTATTCGTCTTTAATGACAAAGCTTCAGTGTGCTGTCTTTTTTTCATGTAATGGCCTTCCGTGTTAGAAAAATAGGATTCTGAAAGTACCTATTCTGCCTTTAAACCTTTTTTGTGTGCCGATTGCATTTGGAATTTTTGCTTCAAAATTATTTGGAGAAAACTGTCACTCGCTTTGAACCAAAAAACCGCTATTCGCACAGGCCTACTTTTTTCATATGTTCACAAAGTGTTGCTTAGAAGTGACAGTGACAAGCCAGTTGGCATGTTGCAAATCAAATTCACGCCTTCCCAAGCAGCAGGTTACACCCTCATAAGGAATGCAAATAAATGGTAAAATTGACATCACTTTCAAGCCATTTTTCATTTATTGATCCCTTTAAGGCCCGAAGGCATTACATAAGGGGGATTTTTTAGAGGAGAGGAATACACAGTGACTTCATAAAAAGACCTGTTTTGCAACTTTTTAGAATTAAAAATTGCTTCAAGACCAGGCAGTTGACTAATGTAAGGGCTCAACAATTTTCATTCAAACTATACACCCACACTAGTAAAAACAAACACGAGAGCTACTGGAGAAGAATGATTTGTTTGATAGGTTGCTAGTGTCAGTTAATAAGGTACACAGGGCCACCTTTCTTAGTTTGCAGGGGCCCCGCTGCGGTGGCTCAGTGGTTACGGCGCTCGGCTGCTGAACCGAAAGATCCCGGCCGCGGCGGCTGAATTTCGATGAAGGCGAAATTCTAGAGGCCCGTGTGCTGTGCGATGTCAGTGCACGTTAAAGAACCCCAAGTGGTCGAAATTTCCGGAGCCGTTCACTATGGCGTCTCTCATAGCCTGAGTTGCTTTGGGACGTTAAACCCCAATAAACCAAACCAAACCTTAGTTTGCAGGCACTTGGAGCAAATGGGACACATGTCCCGAAAAAGATGAAAGGACCAAGCAAGTGCCTACAAGCATGCTAGATGTGTCCTAATGCTATTGTATTTTGTTCGGAGTTACGGGTCTTGGGTATAAACTGATAACCCCCAAGGAGGTTTTTTTCTCATTTGGTGGAAACCGAGAAAAAGCTTCACGTGAAGAAACCTTCTACCCTACTAACACAGCAGCAGCAGTGAAGTGTCCATGGATTCATTCCTTGCCCCGTTCCTGTCTTCACCAGCATGACGGTTTCCAAGTACAGTCTAGCTGGTTATAGTGAGGCCACTTACAGCAAAATTTCCCATTCCCATTTTTGCTTTTTCAGTGCAATTTTGGTCCAGTTTTAACAAAGCCAATAAAAGCGCATCAGCGGATATAGTGAAAAAGATTTCATGCCAACCCAAAAATAATCCATCAGTCGGAACGTTCTTACGCCTTTAACGCAAATTTTTGGACGAAAATAATGGCAGAACTCGTCTAATGGCAGCCTTCGAAGCGGCGTCTGCTCTCCCGCAGAATGAAAGGTGGCTTCACTGCATCGCTTGGCCCTGCGCCCCAGCAGCGCACCATCCCGCGCGGAAGAAAAAAAGTAAAAAAAGGAAAAGAGGGGGCTCATTGGTGACTTCACATACAACAAGCAACTGGGCCGATCGCGGTTCTTGAATAATTTTCTCTCCAGTGGGTTCTCGGCACTTGAAGCAGGGATCAGAGAGCTGTGCGTATTGGAAGCGCTCGTTTGCGCCGCTTTCATGGTCTTTGCATGCGCCTTCCTGCCCTGCTCCGCTTCTTTCCCATTCTGGTACTTCTCTGTGGAGTGGTGGGGAAGAGAGAGGTGACGACCAAGTGCAGCAAAATGTCAAGAAGAGTGGAATCGCGCAGTCCACACTGTGATCAACGCCATTCTGACAGCGATGTTGTTGGCAACGGGGATCTGCAAAAGCAGATCCGGACGCAGAAGCCGCGCTTTACAAGTGGCTCCTGGATATGCAATCAAAGGACGTTCCGCTCAGTGGACCGGTCATGCTGGCAAGGGGATTTGCTCTCAGTCACGAAGGCTTCCAGCCAGGAAATGGGTGGCTCCAGCAGTTCAAGGAGAGGCAGGGCATCCCGTGTAAAAACATTTTCTTGCAGCAGGCTGCATCCGTTGACGAGGGTTCGCTCCAGCAGTGGACGGCCAAGCACCGCGGACGGATTCTCGCGTATTCCGACTAGCATATCTACAACACAGATGAAACCGGTCTGTTTTTCCCACTGCTGCCAATCACAGTGAAGATGAACAAATGCGTGGGCGGCAAGGACAGCGAAAACCAGATCACTGTGCTGATCTGCGCAAACATGGATGGTTCGGACAAAGAGAGACTTGCTGGTCGTTGGCAAATCCAAGAAATCGCGCAGCTTCGCCAAGATGCTGCCTATGCGAGTGACGTACGTAAGCAATAAGAAGGCATGGATGACACGAGCCATTTTTAGCTCGTCGACTTCGACAAAGAGATGTTGTGACCATCTAATTCAAACACCTTTTTAAATCTATTAACGCACAGTCCGTATTTCATCTTGAGAACAAAGCACGAGACAGGTGAAACACACAAAAGAAAGATGACGACACAAGCCCTTGTTGACATGAATTATTTTATTGAAAAATACAGTTAAACACACCAACGAACAAAGAACTAAGCAAAAACACACGACAAAAGCTAGTAAATACGCATATCTAATCGAGCCAGAAAAAAAAAGAACCGTGAGAAGTTGCAGGATTGAGAAGGTGAGACACTCTAGCTCCTTTTCATACAAAGTAGTTGAGGGCTAACAGACAGGATCAGGACTATCTGGAAGGCCTCAGTGATTTCTTTTGTGCCAGTCTTGTTTTGCACCTCTTTCTGAAGATGTCCAACTTGCCTGTGTCCCTGAACAAACCCTCCGAACTGTGGGACACAAGAGAGCCTTCTCCCAAGGCCGTGGGAATTAGCAGGGAGCTTTCGGCTGATGTTTTTGCATTTAATATTGGTTCATGGAATGTGCACTAATGTTTTACAGACTTCACCAGTTAAAGGTATAGATCTCTTATTCATTACAAACTCGCATGGTTTTTGATTTTTGAACTGACACAGCGTACACGAAAGTAATCTGGTCTTGAGTTTTGCTCTTCTTTTTATGAAAGCGAAATGTGGTATGAAAAGCCGTGAATATTTTGGGGTTGAATATTGGCCTCGTAGTTCACCTTTGTGTAGTGTGTGAAATACTGCTGAGCATTTTTTTTGGCTGACACAAACTCATTGCAGGAATACATTCAAAACATGAGTGATGAAGAGTTTGGATTTAACAAGACAGCTTTAGCAGCACGACGTCTGGAGAAGCCAAAGAAACTATCTCAGTTGGCAAACAAGTACTGGATGGAGATTTTGTCTCAGCAGTACAACTTTGATCGAGGTGAGTGGTGTGTGTGTGCGGCATTTCTTCCCTCGTAAATGTTGGAACTTTTGTGCGTATAAGGTTGTCTACCTTACTGTCCACAGATGCTATTGAAGTGGCCTCTCTGGAAGAATTGACTAATGCTGATCTGCTCACATTCTTCAAGGTAAGGTGCTCGCTTCTGTGGCCGCGTGCTGCTGCTGAACTGTGTATTCACACAGGCCTAGGTATTACCCTACCAAGTGTAGCAGTAGGGCTAGAATTAATGTATGAAAGATATCCCACAGCATGTGAATAGAGCAACAGTTCACAATACTTTTGGAAATTTTTGCATGTGCACAAGAAAGGGGACGCACACAGGTGCAGACTTGAACTGGATTCCATTGTAATTGCAAGAATATCACAATCGGATGATCATTCCAAATGCAACCCATTTCTCGGTTGTTTATCCAGTAAACCTACTGACGGAGCAACCAGGGCCCCACCTCTCTCTAGCTGGCTCCTGTGGGACTGCGAGTGCTCTCCCATGTGTCCCCATAACTGCCTTGGCCAATATGGCATTTCCTGCACCACAGGGGCCTTCTTTGCAGTCCTTTTTTTTTTAATGCTTTACTGCACATCTGGGGGCAGAGAATATGACTTGGGAGCAAGATCCTGTCTTGTTAAACGTTAGTCATATTGTTACATTAGGCGGTATGCGCATAAGGAAGGAAGGAAGAAGAAGCTCGTGAGTTTTTGTGAAGAAGACGACGGTCGAGCAGTGTCGGCTGGTGCCTGCAGTAAACGCCCGTGGTTGGAAAGCCCTGTCTTCCGTGTCCGCTCTCTGCAATCCCAAGCGGAACTGCCCTGTAACACCTTGGGATTGCAGAGAGTGGACACTGAAGACAGGGCTTTCCAACCACGGGCGTTTACTGCAGGCACCAGCCGACACTGCTTGACCGTCGTCGTCTTCCCAAACTCACGAGCTTCTTCTTCCTTCCTTCCTTTATGCGCATACCAGTGCATGCACTGCCTAATGTAACAATATTTTTAGTCATTTTATTATGTTCAAATCAATGTCAAGTAAGTATTAACATTTGAACGCAATAAAAATGGGGCTAATATACTTAATTTCTAAAATTATGTCATTGTGATAACTAAAGTGAGACCACGTGCAGTCAATTAGACGCTGAATTCATCAATGGACCATATCCAGCAATAGTAACTGAGCAAAATATAGTCTGCGTTAGGCATTTAATTTCATAGTTTAAAACAACGTAATGCAGCACTTTAGTGTTGCTCTAAAATTAGCAGGTATACTAAAGGTCTTCCAAAAAAATTTGAAACAGTAATTGGCAGTAAGTTTTAATGTGAATCAAAGGTGACCATTCTTTTGCAATTTTTGATTGTCAGTAGATCTCAACGCAGAAGTTATTATACACTTCCCTGCCTATAAGTAGGTGGTAGAAAAGAGCTATGAGTATTGAAAAAAAGTTGCAGCATCAAGTGCCTCCTTCTCCATTATTGCCCATCTTGGAGCGCGCAACTTACTTGCTAAACAAAGGTTCTGTGTGGAAGCATTTCCTCATCTCATCGGTGGTGGCGTCACCGAGCCAGCTAAGCTGCTGATAGATGGCTCCAAACTTTCGAATTGGGCGGCGCTGTACGCCGGCTGTCCAGGCAGGCATGGCTATAGTTGTCGCCGCCAGGCTATTTGGAATATTTTAACATTCATTCAAGCCCACTATAACGAAAATGATTGTAATGTGGCATTTGTTATTTATGTCCCAAAGTTTGCAGCAAATGGACAAAAACGAACACGGCAACACGGATTTTCAAGGTGTATATTTTTGATGCCGTATGCATGCGAGAGCAGTCTTAGATTCGGCGAAGATTTGGCACATGTTTTTGAGCTGCTACCCTTTTCCCTCTCGCTTATAAAACACGAGTCGCACACATGTCGATATGGAGGCTGATCGATGTCTGCAGGCTTGCGAGTCTTTAGAATCTACGTTTAGTCAGTGTGATTCCAGTTAGGCTCAGTGTGAGTCAAACAAACGAAGGTCACGTTTAATTGTGACGCAGATATAATTTGGTGGCATAATTCATGCGCGCTAATATGGTGATTTCTGCACATTGCATCTGCCAGAATATATCTCTTTGCTGACGCATAGACTGCGTTGTTCCATGCTGTGTGAAATCCGTCTCACAGGCTGATGGCGGAAGGGGCCTTGCAGTTGCACAGCTGGTTTGGCAGCAGGTGGGGAAGGACAGAAAGCGTGATGTCGGCCCACTCTGAGATTCACACCTGTGAACCGAGCTCCAAGGAAATGGGGTAGACAGCAGAAGACCCGCAACTGAATTTTATTGGGTGAAAGATCACATATATGCCAGTTGCTCAACGCTATCAATTCGCTGCCGTCGCACTGGAAGGATTGATGGCGCCTTCTTTTCTTTATAATATACACCTCGAACAGCTCTCGTGTACAATGGTTTGTATGCCTGTATAAAATCTTAGCCTTTGTCTTCACAGGCCCTGCATTGTTTTGCATCAGAAGACTTGTGATGAGTATTCCCACGTTGCAGGGGGAAGAGATTTAAGAGAATTTTGAGTATACTCTTCTTACCTACAAAGTTTTGAGGCCTGGTTTGACTTCCAGTTACTAAAAAAATTCATTAGAGGCGATTTTGGAGCAAAGTACAGCAGAACTTCGTGCACTCCTGCAAACGCATGCAGGATGTTGGTCATGTTTGAAAGCTGGTACTCTTCCCTACGTATTGTTCCCTCTTGTGAAATCCTCTCAGAACGTCCGCATTCCACCATTTCCTGGGGCCTCTACAATGACCTCTGAATGGCTGGCACATGTACTTCAAATGCGATTTTCACAACTTCGTGTTTTTTGCCAACATGACTTGCTTTACGGAAGTTCTCATGATGTTCTTGTGGTCAATTTCTATTAATCTTATACTGTTGAATTCAGAAGAAACGAAATTATGGAGCTATGCTCTTTTTTTTATGGGTAAGTGGAACATGTGAACTTTTGCGAACAATTCGGCACCAATGCGAATTTCATAATTTACGTGCTTCGACATAATTGAACAACTTTTATGATGATGTACCTCAACAACAATATGAATAGCATAATTCCATATGGCATGTCTTTGGCTACAGCTCCATTTTTATGGGAACCAAAAAATATTGAGAGAAAGTGTGTTAGTGACACATAAGAAATTATCTAATTAGGCTTCAGTTGTTTTTTCATAATATGGGAACTAATTGAGATATACTGAAACGTTTGAATACAGGAGCAAGAAATATATTTGCACAGCTAATTCCATTACAACATCTCTAATAATAAAAATTTCCATTTGAAGACTGCGCCTCTCATAGCCTTAGTCGCTTTGGGACGTTAAACCCCATAATCCAATCCATTTGAAGACTGGCTGCCGCGGTGGTTCAGTGGTTATGGCGCTTGGCTGCTGACCCGAAAGACGCGGGTTCGATCCCGAGTGCAGCGACTGAATTTCGATGGAAACAAAATTCTAGGGGCCCGTGCACTGTGTGATGATAGTGCATGTTAAAGAACCCCAGGTCGTCAATTTCCGGAGCCCTTCACTGTGGCGTCCCTCATAGCCTGAGTCGCTTTGGGATGTTGAACACCCATAAACTAAACCAAACCATTTTAAGACCAATGTCTGTCTTTAAGCTTTGTAAGGAAAAGTGAAGAGCCACATAAGAGCACATTTGAGCTATTGTGCCTGAAAGTATGTGCAGTGTCCATGCTTTTCAACTAAACATTGTATGACATATTTCACAAAAGTGTCTCCTCCTCAATTATACGGCATAAAGCATGGAATTACGGCCTCTCAGGTGGGACTCTGTGCTAATGATAACAATCTTAATGGTGTAGTATTTCATACTGAAACTTTATTAGCATTGTTTGCCAACCTCAGACATTTGGAACCTGAACGCCACCTGCTGCAGAGTGCTTCTAAAGCAGTGTTTCATTGCTGTTGCTCTAAAGTCCCCCAGAATGGAAATTTTAGTGCTTCGGATGGTCCTAAATCAACATTCCTGTGCTCCTAAGGGCTCGAAATTGGAAATTTTTATACTTGGATAATTGCTCCAAATTGCATTTTGCCAGTAGCATCACAGAAAAATTTCAGTGAAGGCTCATGAGGCCTCGATTTCTGTCCCTTTTTAACATCTGAAATTGCATGTACGTCTGTGACAATAATATAGGTATGTGTTACCACTCGGAAGCGTGTTATTGTATATGCTCGTGTAATGAGCTGACTCGCATAATGAACCCACCCTCCAATTCTGTGGGCAAAAATTTAGTTGTTTTTTTTTAACCATTAGCTTTTCACACTGCGGTCCTCAGCTTTCGCGCCGATGGCATCACAGCGTATTGTTTATCCTTTGGGCACTGGACAGAAGGTGGCTCACTGAGCTCATGTGCTTGGAAAGCATGTAAAATATCCTCTCCACTGAAATGCCCCCCCCCCCCCCCCCCCCCCCCCCCAAGCGATTTGGTGAGCTCTTAATCTCGCCACGATTTGCAGGCACTGATCACAAACTTGTCAGATTGCGCTGTGGTACACCTTTCTCGCATGATATGGAATTTTGACTCTCCCAAAAAAATATCTTTTTTCCCGCATAATGAACCCGCCTCCCAAATTGATGTCAACTTTTCTGGAAAAAAAGCGGGGCTCGTGACGCGAGTGTACAGGGCATTTCACGTAACATGAACCAAGGATTTAAAAAAAGTGGCTCCCCGGAGCCGAACAAAACCAACAACATATTTTTTTCTCGTCGTGTGGCGCTCCTCAGAGTATTTTTTTAAACTCCGCTTAATTAGTTCATTAGCTACGATTAATTAGGCAAATTTGCTATTATTCACTCTAGGGTCACTGCATTCCCTGAAGTTGTAGAGGGGGTTAAGAAAGAACCAATGCAGTTTTTTGCAGTAACGTATCTCCTACGTGGCCCTTTTTTCCGGCATTTAAAGAAAGCCCGCAAAATATGAATAAAAACCACATGATTGCGCTCATGTGCTATATTCCAGCGTTCCCAATCATGTTTTGAACGGACAAAACGTGCATGCTGATCGTGCCCAAGTGAGCCGCCACTGCTCAGTTCAACGGGCTGCAAAATGATAAAAATAAATAAACAGAGGCTACCTTGAAATACGCGACTCCACTACTTTCCCTTTGTTTTTATTGTGTAAGTAATACTGCGCCAGGTTTCGAGCTGTCGCATAGGCCCCGGTGGTGGCCACGGTTTACCTTGAACAGCGTTGCTTCAGCCGCGCGGCAGCAGCACCGAGCAGTTTGCTCTGTCTACGACAGATGGTGCCGCTAGGAGGTCCGCCACTTCTGGGCTTCGAAGCCAGCGTTGGCGCACAGTGCATCGATGGCTTTTGAATGATATTGGTTAAGCAATTAGCCTCATTTCTAGCCAGACCACATAAATAAAAAATAACACTGAGTAGGAAATCGGACGAGTTGGGGAATCGAACCATGTTCTCCGTAGTGAGAGACGAGCACGCTAACCACTCCGCCATGCCAGCTCGATAGTTTGGAATAAACAAACGCGCGTCTAGTGAATACGGTGTCTTCGTTCACTCCGATCTTCCTCCCTTCCCATTACGGTGAGGTACAGGTGTCCACCGAGATATGCGAGACATATAGATTTCCTTTCCTCAAAAACCAATTTACCGACGAGCAAGGCGTACAGCCGAACAGGCGATGGTTTTCTGTGGACTCCCTGGTAGCGTGGCGGAATGGTCACGTGACCAAATATGGCGGCGCCCATGCTCCCACGCTGTTAAGCGTCTATAAATGCGCGCTTGCCTTGGCATGAATGCTTTGCTATGTGTGTAAACTTAGAGACGCGCACAAATGACGACACCATTGTTTCGAGTTATAAGCAACGACTGGTGTTTATTGCCGTAAGGCTGCTCCTTATCGAGCGAGTATATGTTACATAGGTTGCCAGATTACAAGTCAGAAAAAGCTAGAATGAACAGTTTCTTTATACTCCCCCCGGAATGAGCTTCAGATCATTCGTGGGTAGTCTCCATGGGCTCTATGGCGGCTCCATGGCACCATGGCGGCTCTAGTGTACCCATCCCGTCCGACGAGCACATCTACCACTTTTCCGGTTTTCCATAGCTGCCTGGGCAGATGAGGCTGATGAACTAGCACAAGAGTTCCTTTCTTCAAGGCACTAGATGAGCTTGGCACAGCAAAATGAGCGGAGCGAAGACCTGTGAGGTACTCTTTCTGCCACCTGCGCCAGAAGTGATCAGCTAAACTTTGATGATATCGCCAGCGACGAGTTAGTTGACCCGGTGTTGAAGTCGTTGACTCTGTGCTACAGCCCGGGGGCAAGGACGTTAAACGCTTTCCGACGAGAAAATGGGATGGAGTGAGAGGCTCCGGCTCGTGAGCTTCTGCGGATACGTAGGTCAGGGGTCTTGAATTGATCACGGCCTCGATTTCGGTCAAGACTGTAGCGAGCTCCTCGAAAGTGCAGAAGCTGTTGCCTAAAACCTTCTTCAGAGAAGTCTTCACTGAACGAACCATTCGCTCCCAGAATCCGCCCCACCAGGCGGCTCTCTCAACGATAAACTTCCATTTTATCTGGTTGTCTAAGAAATAACTTCGGATCTCTGTGCCACGCAGCGTTGTCCACAGCCGTTTCAGGTCTCTCGAAGCGCGCTGAAACGTCTTAGCATTGTCCGAAAATATTACTCGACAGACTCCTCTTCTCGAAATGAACCTCTTGAATGCCATCAGAAAATTGGGCGTAGACATGGCAGTCACGAGTTCTAGGTGCACTGCGCGGGTAACTGCACATGTGAAGATGACGATGTATGATTTCTTGTTGCCTTGATCCCTTGTGTTCAACGGCCCGGCGAAATCAATGCCTGTCACCTCGAATGGTGGAGCTTGGGTTACCCTGTCACGAGGTAAAGGGGCAACTGGCTCCGTGGCAGGGCGGCTGTTGAATCGGTTGCAAATCAAGCATTTCTTCAAGATCTTTTTCACCATCTGTCTTCCCCGAACTATCCAAAACTGCTCTCTCAGCTCTGTGAGAGTCTCAAGTGCGCCTGCATGTAGAAGGCGGCGATGGTTGGCGATTATTAAAAGTTCGGTGAAATGATGACCGGCAGGCAGGATTATTGGATGCGTAATGTTGTAGGAGAGGCCAGCATTACTCAAATGTCCCCCAACTCTTAGCACTTCGTCCTCATCGCAGTAAGGTTTCAGATCCCGCAACGGAGAGCTGCAGGGCAAGCGTGATGCGCAACGTACGCACTGCAGCTCTTCACCGAAGGCCTCTCGCTGCACCTGACTTATGAGACAAGTCTGTGCTTGGGCGACCTCTTCCGCCGTGAGATATCCACTACGTTTCTGGTGAGGGTTCCTTGAGTTGTGCAAGAATCGCTGCATCCATGCAACAACACGAACAAGTTTAGAGAGGGAGCTGTGCCGTTCCAGCGGCAAGACAGTTTCCTGTGTTGCTACGTTATGTACTTGCACCGATCTTCTCTCCTCATCTGCTACGGCCATATCAACGTTATTTTCGTGCCTTGGCCAGGCGATGGGCGTTTCTCTGAGCCAAGTAGGTCCATTCCACCAAACGGTGTTTGTCTTGAGGGCTTGGGGACTCACTCCTCGCGTCAGAAAGTCGGCAGGGTTGTCTGCTCCGGGACAGTGATTCCAGGTTTCTGGATCCGTTCGCTGCTGAATTTCCAGCACCCGATTGGCCACAAAGGGCTTCCATTGTTGCGCTGACCCGCGAACCCAATGAAGCGCAATTGTAGAATCACTCCAGAGATGCCATTTGGCAACTGGTAGTTTCAGTGATTGCATCAAGTATTCCTTCAGTCTTGCCCCTATCAGCATTCCCATCAATTCCAATCTGGGAAGAGTGAGCTTCTTAATCGGTGCCACCCGCGATTTGGATAAGATCAGAGTCACGGCTGGGGCCTTGGCTCCCGAGGTACGCATGTATGCAACTGCCCCGTAAGCCTTCGGGCTAGCATCGGCGAAAATGTGAATATCAATCCTGCCGGCATTATGAAGTCCGTCGTATCTTCTGGGTACGGTTACTTCAGTCAAGTGGTGGAGCTGTGAATGCTACTCCTTCCAAGATGACCGTACTTCTTCAGGTAGGGGTGCGTCCCACTCAACTCCCAACTCCCAGAGCGTTTGAAACATCAACTTGGCTGTAACAGTGACTGGGGAGATGAGCCCAAGGGGATCGTATATTCGAGCCGACGCCTGAAGAATAAAGCGTTTTGTGTTGCTGTTTTGGTTCAGGAGGTCCAATACGGCCTCTAACGAAAATCCCAAACAGTCATCGTGCTTGTTCCAGACAAGTCCTAACACTCTCGACACGCTTGCTGTCAGACATTCCACCTGGTCCACGGCACCTCCTGTCCCGTCGTCGTCAAACAGTTGGAGCAATTTCTTGGAATTCGAGTTCCATTTGCGGAGTGACATGCTCGCTAGACTCATAATTTTCAATGCCTCGTGGTAAAAGTCTTCGAGTCTGCTCCAGTGATTAGATCATCCACGTAGAGGTTTTCTGCAATTATTGCCGTTGTCTTGGGATGAACACCTGTTGTCGCCAAGTGGTGACGCAAGGTAGCGGCTAGAAGAAACGGACTGCTCGTCGCTCCAAAGGGCACCCTTGTCATTCTCCAGGTCTCTACGAGCGGCCTCGGGTCTTCTTCGGTTGGCATCTGTTCATACCATAAGAATCTCATCGCATCGCAGTCCTCACGACGGACTGCTACCTGCAGGAAAGCCTTTTCGATGTCTGCAGTAATGCCGATGCAATGAATTCTGAAATTTAACAAGATTTTCAGGAGATCAGGGTTCAAGTTAGGACCAGCCTCCAGAACCTGATTTAGAGAGACACCTCCTGGCTCGCTGGATGATGCGTCAAAGACAACCCTGAGCTTGGTGGAATGGCTGTCAGGCTTAAGAACTGCCAGATGCGGCATGTAATAAATTCTGTTTTCTGAGCTGCTGCTTTCCTCTGCAGGGAGTCGTTCGGCAAAACCTTGATGAAGGTACTGACGTATCGCAGCATCATATTCGTGCATCATTTCCTCGTCCCGCCTTAGCTTCTTGGTCAGGTTGTACAAACGCTGCTCTGCAACTGCCTTGTTATCGCCTAGGTTGAGGTTAACCTGCTTCCACGGTAAGGCGACTTCGTAGCGCCTGTCAACAAGCTTGACAGATGAGGCAGATTCTTTGATGACGTCGTTGTCTTCGCTTGGTTGGGCAACAGGCTCAACAATGCCCATGCTCTCGAGCTCCCAAAACGACTTAAGGTCAGCTGAAAGGCACTGGGCCTCGTCACTCATGCTAGCCCGCAGCACAGCCACGGATGAACAGCTAGCGGTCGAACTACTGAAAGGAATAGGACCTTGCAATGTCCAGCCGAATTCCGTCTTCAGTGCCATTAATGAACCTTGCAGTTTTCGCACGTGGCCAGAGGCGAGAGTCCAATAATAATCAGAACCAATAAGGATGTCAATGCCTTTTCTCGTCAGACGACCTGGTGGTACGGTCACATCTGCAAGCTCATTTATCTCTGCTTGAACTCCTTCGATGACCTTTTCGGGAAGAGTCAGCTGGTCAGAGCAGATCTCGGGTATCTCCAAAGCTTCGATAGAGTGTTGCTTTCGGTTGTACTGACTTCTCAGCCAAACGCGGACACGCTTCCGTTTATGCTCCTCCGGCTCCTCCAAAGGGGTAAATGGTGATGTCTTCTTCTCCCACAACCTCTAACTGGAGTTGGTGCGAAAGCTCTTCGGTCACAAAACTCCTCTGGCTACCCCCGTCAAACAGGAGACGAGTTAAAGTGCTTCGTTGCGGTTCTCTGCCCATACTTGGGCAGTCTGGAGCAGCACAGTGGGAGCCTTGTCGCTCTTCTTGCCTGTAGCTGAATGCAGTTCGGTTGCTGAGCTGTTAACTGGTTTCCATGCAGGATCACACATTTGAGTTAAATGCCTTTTGCCACATATCTTGCACTTCACTCCTTTGTTGCGACATTGTTTCGACGTGTGCCCTTTGAGAGAACAGCGAAAGCATCGGCCTGCCTGACGCAATGCCCTTTTCTTTTCTTCGAGAGAAAGCGAGGTCTGGCACTCTTTGGTCACGTGTTCTTTGGCGGCACAAAATGCACAGGGCTCATTCCGCTTCAGATCACTGGCGGAAAAGAGCGATGCCGCTGAAATCTTTGAAACTCTGGACTTTTCATTATCGAATCGTGGTTTTGCATTAATGTTCTTGCTTTCCCGATGACCAACCTGCACCGCCTTCTCCCTGCTCTCAACTTCCTCTTTTAGAAATTCTTGCAGACTTGCAATGCAAAGGATATCCTCCTGCTTTGCTGCTGAACAACGCTTGTGGTAATTCATTACAAGGTCGCTTGGCAGCACTCTTAGCAACGCGGAGGCAAGCATTGCGCCGTAGCTGTCTGTTTTGACGCCAAGCGCCGTGAGAGCGGCTATGTTGCGCTGCATGTGGTCATAGAGTAGACGTAGGTCCCTTACCTCCTGCCCGCTTCGTACCGTCGGGAGGTCCAGCAGTTGGGTGAGGTGCTCCTGGATTAGCACATCTGTGCGTCCGAAGCGCTCCTTCAGGAGCTCGATGGCAGTGTTGTAATTGGCTCCTGTAGCTTGAATCCCGGTCAGCGCTGATGCAGCCCTCCCAGTGAGCACTGACTGCAAATATAAGAACTTCTCGCCGTTGGAAAGAGCATCGTTGCTGTGAATCGCTTGCTTGTACTGCTCCCAGAAGGGCTGCCACTCCGTGGCGGCGCCGCTGAATCGTTGCAGCTCGAGTTTCGGCAACCTGACCTTTGAGCCGGCACCGCTCCGGTTACCGTCGCGAGGCGCCCGTGTAGCATCCGGTCCTGGACTGGCGTTCGCTCGCTTAGCTTCGGCATGTTGGCTGAGTTTTGCAGCGTAGGTGACGATTCTGTCGTTGTACGCGATTGTACGCGTGAAGTTTTCCTCGGCTTCTTCATCAGGCACAAGTGGCTCGATAGCAGCGTCCACCTCGTTGAGGTGCATTTGAAGGGCGCTAAGCCTCGCTGACAGTATGTTCAGAGCCTTTTCGTCAGCATGCGCCTCTAAAGATGAATCCACTTCGGAAATCAGTTTTGTCACCTGCGATCTCAAAGCTCCTCGTTTCTTCTTCAGCCGTTCCATTTCAGCCTCGTTGTAGTGTCGGTCGTGGTCGTAGCGCCAAGCTTGGCTTCAGGTGTGGCGTCTCCAGGCCTCGTTTTAGAGCGTCGGGCGTGGCTTTCCTAGGCCTCGTTCCGGGAACCTTCAGTCCAAGGTGGTTTCACCTCCAAGGATCGTTGCGGTGATGGCCCAGAATTCGTTGTCCCGCCGAGACTTAATGGCCTTGCTGTTTACGCACCGTTGCAGCGTTTTAGTCCCTGGTTTCGGCACCATAAATTTGTGTAAACTTAGACACGCGCACAAATGACGACACCATTGTTTCGAGTTATAAGCAACGACTGGTGTTTATTGCCGTAAGGCTGCTCCTTATCGAGCGAGTATATGTTACATAGGTTGCCAGATTACAAGTCAGAAAAAGCTAGAATGAACAGTTTCTTTACTATGCAGTCCTCTAAGGAGAAGTGACAACGACAGGAAGAAGCGAGAAAGCGACAACGTGCACAAGAGACGCCAGAACAGCGTAAAGAACGTCTTGCAAAGTGTCATGCTAAGGATGCAACTCGGCGACAACGTTCTACCTCGCAGAGTGGTTCCACGTCATCGGTCACCGATGAATCTCAACACCTGACTGCTCAGGAGTGCCGCAATGCTACAAGACGAAGGCAACGCGCACACCATTGCTTATGCAATTTGCCCGCTTTAACCAGAGCTAAACTACTGCCAATTTTTTTTTCTTTTGCTTGTGCGATGGTTCAGTAAAAGCTCTGTCTGAATTGGCTGTCGATGGCCTGCTTATCAGTTATTGCAGATCACAGTGTCTTTCCATGTTCAGGAAGAATGTGCTAATGGACTTTCAAGACAATGCTAAGAGTGGCGTCGGCCACTCACTTTGAGATGGTGATCACGCGCGCTTCGTTCACTCAGGACGTGCTTGGAAGCGCTACAATACAGTAGCTCAAGAGTGCAATCATGTGGGTTTTTTTTTTTTGATGTTTGGCGGGCTTTCTATAAATGTTGGAAAAAAGGATCAAGTCTACAAAAGATTGGATTGGTTGTTTCATAAACGCACACAACCCTAAAGCAAATATTAAAGATTTCGTGGAACTAACCTTACCTGTTAACTAATTAAGCCAAATTTAAAAATGACTGAGGAGTGTCACATGACAGGAAGCAATATGCATTTAGTTTCAACCAGCTCTGGGGCACCACTTTTTTTTAATTCTTGGTTCAAGTTACGTGAAACACCCTGCGCATGGTAACTAGCATTTCTCTCTGCTATATGCATTGATTTCTCCTTGAGGACTAAGATTATGCATTGCGGTGGTGGAGTGGCTTTAGCATTTGGCTGCATTTTGATAGAGGTGGTGTCAGCACACGTTAAAGAGCCCCAGGTAGTCTAAATTAATCCAGAGCCCTCCACCACAGTGGACTGTAAGCCCCACAATTTGCAACATCTGTTGTCCCTTTCATGTAGGAGCACATCGCTGCGGGAGCTCCATTTCGCAAGAAGCTTTCTGTGCACATCAAATGTAGTGGCCAGGGTGACACCACTGATGACACAAGCCCAACTAATGTAAGTGATCTCTATTACAAGTGGATCTTGGCAGCATTGGCCTTTGTTTGTACGATTCGGCACACAAGATTGTAATTTCTAGTGGCATGTTACAGAAAGTGGCTGGAGTAGTTTAAACAGGCCTGCTTTTCACTTGGGGGACATGTTTTTCTTGAAAAGGGGCTTGGGGGAAAATGTCCATATAGATCTCCTGCTTTGCCATTGTCTAATTGGAGCGCGGATCCTAATGAGCATTTAAAAAGTTCCCACAAAAGCCAGGTCATAAGCACGAGTGTCTTTATAACCTTCATAACATGAATTGTGGCCACAATGACTGCATGCAAAAGCACCGGCATGCTGAGGTCATTATACATGTAAACAGTGCCGAAGGATCGAAATTAGGCCCTGTACTGGGACATGCCTCATAGCCCACAGTGTTGCTTTGGCATGCAAGAATTAAGTAAAGCTGGCTTCATCTGTGTAGGGCTCTCAGGCTGTCCCCCAATTCCCTTGTGCTTTGTCACTGCCCTTCACTGCGACATCTTTCATAGCCTGTGCACAGCTTCATGACAGTGAACCCCCCTGCCCACCGTGGCAGGTGGTAGTTCAATTAATGATTGGCTGGGTTGCCCCATAGCACCTGCCATTGGAGGCGAATAGCTTTAACCACTGCGCCAGGAGTGAATGTAGAGAATGACCAATTTCACATATATGGACATTCACCATTTGAACCTTCCAGAACAGTGGATCCGAACACCAGAACCCAAGTGAAACCTGAAGTGCTAGCGCATCTAATTTGATTTGCATTTTGCTAACTATGCAAACCGACCGTCAATTTTTTTTTTTTTTTAGTTCGGTGCAAATTGTTTGGAACACCTTATGTTGGGGCACTTTTTTTTTTTTTTTACTTTGACAGTTTCTTATGGTGCCTATGCTTCCGGTCGGAAGGTGCAGATCGGCAAGGTTATTTAAAAGGCCAAATAAAGGGCGATCCATGTGATGAAGCGGACCACATATGAAGTCATGATGAATGATGGGCCAATTGTCCGGCAACAGTTCAAATACATGAAGCAGGCCGCAAGAGCAGATAGAAAGGCAACTTTCACAACAGCTGCCCTTCCACGCCTTTTGTGAGGAAGATGGTTTGAGATTAGTCTATGCGGAGGTTGTGCTGAAACAAAAAAGCTCACTACCATGCATTGGCTCACGATGAGGCATTGCAAGTGCCGAAGGGATATTCTCAGTAGCAGCGACTGTGAAGGAGGAAGCACAGTGTTCGTGTAGTCATCACAGCTGTTACAGATTGTGGAGAATTGTTTCAGTGGAGTGCCGTGGGTCGTCTTCATCTTATTGTTAGTATCATTGCCCAGTAAACACAACTGCAGAAGCACCATGAAGAAAGCTTCATTGTTTTCATACCCAAACGTTTGGATGGCCCTAAGTGCACAGCAGACTGCTGCAAGAATCCAAGAGCATAAAAATGGCTGAGCACTGCTAAGCACGGTTTCCTGCTGGTGGACACCACTGACCCAGGGTGCGAGTTGTTCGCCTTTCTTTTCCTGGGCATCAAAGGAAGCCATCCGCTGGTTTCGAGAAAAGGAAAGGCACATAACTGCCCCAATTGGTAGGTGGACGCCACCGCCTACTCGCAGCACGATTGAGGTGTCCACTGACCCAGTTACACTCAGAGGCTTCATACACAGATACACACTGCTGAAACCCGGGAAGTGTGGCTAGAAGTGCTTTCGCACTAAAAGGTACAGTCTTTGTCCAAAGTTTAGAGCCCAGGGGGTTTGCTTCTAAGCCTCTCAGTGGGACTCCTGTAACATTCGTGGTAGTCCTACCCATTGGAGGAGGCAGGACCAGACACCTTCTTACCTTCAGCAAATTGGGAGCGCTGGAGATGCGTTACGAACCAGACAGTGTGCTTCAGAAGCAAACCCCCTGGGCTCCAAACTTTTGACAAAGGCTGTACCTGTGCCCTCGAAGGTTAAGGCACATGGAATGATCACGTCGAGTCTCGTGATGCTCCACATGCTCCTGGAATCAATGGGTTTGTCTGTCAACTGAATTGGCGTAAAGGGGGAAGAAGGCCTTCAACAGAAAATCTTATTAACTATGTCACAATTATGAAATCTTGCAGGAACCTGTATTGTTGCATAATGATTCCATATATGTCTTTATGTGAAACAGGTCCTTGAGCACTGTATAATATGTTATGTAACTTGTTGCTGGGAGCTCTCAAGGAATTTTGCTACTGTGAACTTGCTAAAATGCATGCCATTGGTTTCTCTTTACATCGAGGAATGCATTAAGAGTAAAATTGTCGTCCTGCCTATCATAGAAGTTGAGTGAAAGGGTTTTGATGTCGCTTCAGAAACAGGACTGTGAATTTTTCTTTCCCTTTCGTCGGAAGTAGCAACTTGAAAACACAACTTTTGTGATAGGCAGGATGACAATTTTACCCTTATTGCATTCCTTGATGTCAAGAGAAGCCATTTTAGCAAGTTTCCTATAGCAAAATTGCTTGAAACCTCCTCAGCTTGCAGTCAGCCAGAGCCAACCTCGACCACATCATGTGGGGCTGTGTTCGTCACCCGCCCACCAATTCAGAGGAGCAGTGGGAGGCTGCACCCTAAGCAGCCCAGCATCTCCAGGACAAGATCATGGTTTGGGCTGAGAGGGTAGCATAGGACCTATCTGCCTCCTTCCCTTTTGGGTAGATAACGTTATCACTCACTCGCAGCAAGAAACTTGCATAATATTCCATAAGTACACAAGGGCTTGTTTACATAAATTAATGATATATTTGTAATCTCCACACAAAATACTTGTTCCCTCAAGATTTCATGAATGTGACTTCATTAATAAAACTCTTTGCCAAAGACCTCCTTCCCCCCTTAACTGATTTTCTGTCACCTCTTAACAAACTGCTGCAGAGCATAGTTGCTACTGCAAAGAGTTGAATTGTTCCTCACTTTCTACTGATGGGCAGGATTAGAAAATACTTTTGTGCAAGTTGTTCACCCCTGTGTGCCTAAATAGCACTTAGCAAGTTACTAGTGTATTATGGTCTGTGTCACTTGAGAATCCACTGTCGACTGCAACTCAAAGCGAGCAAATAAATAAGCATTTGACTGGTGGTATTACCTGGCATGCAAAGTGACAACCATGTAATTTAGCCATTTACTGAGTTCGTCTGCTGTCAGTTGCCGTTTTGTCCAGCAGGTCAAATTGCTGCTGACAGCAAATGAAGTTGCAGTCGACTGGTGTCTATGGTTTCAAATAATCTAGACAAATTGCCAAGCTACAGAGATAGTACTGTAAGGGAGTACCGTATTTACTCGCATAATAGGCGCACTTTTTTTCCAGAAAATCCGGCTCAAAGTTCGGGGTGCGCCTATTACGCGGGGTAAAATTTCCGGAAATTTTTCGACTCTCAAAATTGAACACACCGCGTAAACGCACTCGTGTACGGGCCGCACCCCGTTTTCCCGAAGAAAATATTTAAAAAAAAGATCCGTGTAAGGGCCGCACCGAAACTTTCCACTACCCACGCGGGAATAGCCTTTGGAATGCACGCGCCGAGGCCTCTGCGATCGGCTCCGGCTGCGCGCAACGGGCGCTTGATCGTGGAGGCCACACACGCGCACAGGAGCTTCCAGACGCCACCCACGGAGGGCGCCCGAGGTAGAGCTTATCATCATCATCAACGTTTTCCTCCGCCGCGAGCTTTCGCTATCTATATCGCCATCAGCATCTCCAGCTCGTTTTTTTGTTTTGTTTTGTTTTGTTTTTGTGTTGCTGTCAAGTGCGGGGATCTGCGGTAGCGCGATAGTTGATCGTGGTTTATGGCTTTGCCGCACCTTATCATCATCATCAACGTTTTCCTTCGCCGCGAGCTTTCGCTATCCATATCGCCATCAGCATCTCCAGCTCGTTTTTTTTTTGTTGTTGTTGCTGTCAAGTGCCGGGATCTGCGGTAGCGCGATAGTTCATCGTGGTTTATGGCTTTGCCGCGGAGCGTTGCTGTTTTAGCTCGACGGCTAAGCACCTTAAAGGGACTATGAAACAAATTAATTGAGATTATGTAAAGATAGGCAATCCATCACTCGTCACTCCAGCGCAAGAATTTTTGAGCTAGCATCAATAACAACGAAGTTATAGGCGATTAAAAATCACCCTCCTCCTCTCCCCCCTCAACTCGTACGCGCGGGGCACCAAGAAAAAATAAAGAAAACAGCTCCGGGACTGGGCTCCGCCCATGAAAACGTCATTCGTTGACGTTCGGTTTACAACTTCCGGTTGTCGCACTCCCGAGGAGCAGCGTGCGTCAGCAGCGTCTCCGGTCTCGGCGATTTCTTGGATTGCGGCGCGCGGCGGGTTTCTTTGCTAGTTGGCAGAATGGACCCGGACCTGTTCCCGGCTCACACAATGTTTTATTTTTTTGTGCGCTGGTTCGGCCGTCACACCGATGCTGCGAAGTCTTGGCGTGAAACACCGTGCATATACTGAGCCTAGCTGTCGAATGATGTTGGACACCCGGCTGCGGGATCGCAAAATCGCGCCGCCCGACTTAAAACACAAGGAACATACGGTATTACGGTCGTAAAACGGAAGGGAGAGTGAAAGAAGGTCGGGACAGAGTCTGCATGTCGAAGCAGCAGCCGAATGTGAACCGCAGCAGTACGTAGCCGTCAGGCCAAGGCCCTAGCTCCGCGACAGCTAACGCTTCGAATTCGTCCTGTGCCCTAAGTAAATGCGGCACCTTTTTTAAGTTCTCGTAGATAAAATTGTCTTCCATCGCAGATCATATCGTGTAAACGTTCATACCGATCGCTGTAAGCTGGAAACTCACCTTCCCGGCGGGAAGAAACAGTGTCGGCAGCGACTTCGGTCGAAGCTTCAGCTGCTTGACATTCATGCCTGACTGTCGAACGAGCGCTGGGTTATAGTAGTAAGCGTCAGGTGTGAAGTGTCGACCGCAAACGCGGAGTCTTCGGCGGGCGTGCGACGCTGGCAGTCCGATGCGCTCCATCCAGGCTGCTCGCTCACGCACGTCTCTAGGAATAACATGCCTGAGTTCAACACCTCGCCAGTCACTGGGTTTGCAGCCGACAACACAGCAAGGCGTATTCATCTTGGGCGGTCGAAAAAGGCATTGCGAGTGGCTCCCGAACTCGCGACAGAAAGAGGCGGCAGAGGTAAATTAAAACCATATGCGCGAAGGCAATGCCCTCGCTCGCGCTTGCCCGAGGGGGTCGCGCGGCAGCTCGAGCAGACGATTTTCACCGCTACCGGAAGTGTGCCCATGACGTCGAAGCTGCCGCGGCTCTAGCGAATGACAGCGTGTGGTGGCCTGCCGACGTCATGGGACTAGTGACGTCTGTTTTCCCGATTTTGGTTTCAGAATTGCTCCCTACGAAGACACCAAGCGGCCCGCGAATTTTAAAAAACACGATTTTTAAAAATTCATAATAAATTGCCGGCTCAGTTCCGAAGACTCATACTTTATGTCAATGCTTCTGAGCATCACTTCTAACATTTACAAGCGGCTTTTAATTCTTTTCATGGTCCCTTTAACAGCTACACGGCTGGGAGTTTGCTGTCGAACACGGCTAGCGTGCGGCAGGTCGGAAAATACGACGTGACCGAGAAGTGCGGCAGTTGCGACTGAAGCGTCCCTAAATTTTCGTACGCACTCCAAGCGCAGAGGTTTTCGCGGACCTAAGTCGGGAACGTTTCCGGCTGGAGATGAAGCTTTCCAAACAGACATTTAAAGTGAGCATCCCTGAAAACTGTGTGCGGCTGTTCTACGCGATGTCGTTGTACGTGCTGTGGGTCCGCAGCAGCACTAGTGAGGACTAGTAGTCAATTCAGCGAAAACTTTGTTAAAATAAAGATTGGGGAGCAGGGGGTGGCGAGGTGTCCGCTTGCAATCGTGTAAATACAGTATTGATCACAGTGCCAAGTTCGGGGTGCGCCTTTTATGCGCGGAAATAAAAAAAATTGATTTTTCGCGCCCAAACTAGGGGTGCGCCTATTATGCGAGTGCGCCTATTATGCGAGTAAATACGGTAATTATTCATTGGCATCCACCCAAGCGCAGCCATGCGTCTACAAAGGAATTTCTGAGAAACTTGGAAGTTAAAGGAAAAATTCGTCCTGGTTCGAACCCGCGACCACTGCTTCGCTGGAGCAGTCGCTCTACCAACTGAGCAGACCGGGACGGCTAGGAGGGAGTAATTACTCCCTTATTACAAATCTGCTCCACCTTGGGGGAATTCCCCTGAAACATGACCAGATAGTAGTATACTTGGTATGCAGCGTTTGGGTGCAATAGGCCAGTAGTTCGCCCAGAGGAATTATTTCATATCCTTCAGCCTAAGTTGGCAGATGCTTCTGTGCAGACAGCAATACACGCATGATATGTGTTGGCAATTCCAGGGACCTATGTGGATCAAGAACGTCACAGAATTCAAAAGAAGCTTGGGCCTGTACCCTCTACCAAAGGCATGCATTAATGTGCAACCACCTCAGTCTGGAGCTAAATCAAAGTTATAGGCGGCCACAAAGGGGATTTGTGAATCTGTCAAAAAAGTTTGCATTAATAAAAAAAAATGGTTCTGCCTTGATCATCTGTGTACATGCTTGGCTATGTTAACACAATAGCGTTAAGGGTCCTATTCAGCAGAGAAACGGCCATAGCTGGCGGGTTGAGAAAATCAGAATTGGTTGAGAGGTTTGTGACGTAACAACCACATGACCTCGCTTGGATAATTCACCGCAACCACCATGCAGTACCAACATTGATGACATCACTGCACAATTCATCATTTGTCTCCAGGAGCCGCCTTAGTGGTTATGGCTCTTGGCTGCTGACCCGAAAGACACGGGTTCGATCCTTTCGATGGAGGAGAAATTCTAGAGGCCCACGATGCCAGTGCACGTTAGAGAACCCCAGGTGGTCGAAATTTCCCGGAGCCGTCGACTACGGCGTCCCTCAGCCTGTGTCACTTTGGGACGTAAAACCCCCATAAACCAAACCGTTTGTGTGCAGGGTTGTGACATCATTCCACCACCATTTCTTTGTGCCTCTGAAGAAAGAAAAGCAACAGCGCTGAAAAGAAAATTAGCTGTGGTAGAACTACTGTTGAGCCTGGTTAGGTGTATCAGGCAACTATAGACGCGTCTTGGCGTCCGTAACATTGAGTGCGTTCCGGAAAACTGCCAGCACCGGAGCTCGTCGAAGCAACTGCGTCTTCCTTCCCGTCTGTTCATGTCGCCGTCGTCTGTGGCAAGAGCAGCCTCGGTAGGCGCTTTTTCAACGTGCCAGTTGACATCATGCTAAGTCATGTGTCTTGCATTGTGTTATACTGTATATGACATCATTCGTTCACCCATTGTTATTCTTACATCTCACTACATTCTTTTTCAAGGTCAAGCTGTAGGTCACTTCACATGTTTAGCACTTTTAGTTATCTATTGCTTTAGCAACATACATATCAACTAATTACGCTAATGAATCTGTTTAATCTTAATTAGGCTTAACTTCCTCTTTCCAATAATTTATTGCATGTGGACATTCTTATGTTTACTGCTAGTTATGCTCTTTACTATACTATGACATCATGGTTAACCACTCTAACCAGTACACGCCTATACAGGGTGTTTCATGTAACTTGAACCAAGGATTTAAAAAAGCAGTAAACCGCAGCCCGCTGAAACCAACGATAACATGTTTGCCATCATGTGGCGCTCCTCAGAATATTTTTTATATTCCGCTTAACTAGTTAATTTATTAAGGTGAATTGTTCAAATTTTAAAATATTCATTTTAGTGCCGAGAGCGTTACGTTAGGTTGTAGAGCAGGTTTAGAAACAACTGATCTAGTTTATTCTAGCATCGTATCTCCTACGGGATCCTTTTTTCTGGCATCTAAAGCAAGCCCGCGAAATATGAAAAAATACCACGTGACTGCGCTCGTGCGCTACAATATCTCAGCACCCCCAACGGCGTTTCGATCAAATGGAGCGTGCTCGCTGACCGTGGCGAAGTGAAGGGCCGCAGCTCTTATCAGAGGCTTGCCAGTGCGTCAGCCGCTGATAAGAGCTGCGGCCGTTCACTTCGCCATGGTCAGCGAGCACGCTCCATTTGATCGAAACGCCGTTGGGGGTGCTGAGAGATTGTAGCGCACGAGCGCAGTAACGTGGTATTTTTTCATATTTCGCGGGCTTGCTTTAGATGCCAGAAAAAAGGACCCCGTAGGAGATACGATGCTAGAATAAACTAGATCAGTTGTTTCTAAACCTGCTCTACAACCTAACGTAACGCTCTCGGCACTAAAATGAGTATTTCAAAATTTGAACAATTCATCTTAGTAAATTACTAGTTAAGCGGAATATAAAAAATATTTTGAGGAGCGCCACATGATGGCAAATATGTTATCGCTGGTTCCAGTTATGTGAAACACCCTGTATACTATCTTAGTCTAGCACTAGCCGTTGGGCTTGAGGTATGCCTTTGCTAACCGGACTTTCGCACTGAAAAGTCTGGCTGCCCCTTGGGTTGTGAGCCTCCCCCCTTTGCCTCTGAGGAATGTTCGTTCGACATAGTAGGCCATGTGGGTTTTCTGTAAATAAAACAAAATAGAAACCAAATAAAATTTTAAAATAAAGAACACTGGCCTTGTGGTGTGCAAACAGACCATTGAAGGGACCCATTAACGGAGAAAACTGGAAGGTTGCTGTACCACGCTTGAATTCTGGTATGGAGCGATTGTGTTATTCTCTATTTTTATTTATTTATGTATTGATACTATCAGCCGTCAGGCCGTTACAGGGTGGAAACAGATGCATATGTAACTAAAGTCACACAGCCACAAGTATAAACAGTACACAATTCAAAGAGTCAAATTGAAAACGACCATCGTCGCAACACAGCCGTCCTGCACTGCAGATACAGGCCTAGAGTACAAACGCTAGTGGGTAAATATTTTGGCTTACAACCATAAAATAGCAGTAGGGAAACAAAATGTATGAAAAGAAAAACAAAATTACAGGGATGTCTATTCAGGTAAATGACGGTACAAGCAATTTTCAAATTTGGGGAGATTGTCTATTTGCAGAAAGGCCTGAGACAGGGAATTCCGTAATGTTATTGTTCTGGGGAAAAAGGAATATTTAAAACAGTTAATACGGGCCATCATGGGTGTAACCTGGTAACTGTGAGAGCTTCTTACAGGGCGACACGAACGCTGTTGCAAATAGAGGCTTGTGTTTAAGTTGAAGTGATTATTGCACAAAAGATAAAGAAATTTTAGCCTGGCGATCTTCCTTCGTTTCGACAGTGAAGGAAGTTGTAATTCATGTAGCATGTCAGTCACGGAATCAGTATATCCATATTTTGAGGGAATGAACCTAGCGGCCCTTCTTTGAACTTTTTCAATCTTATCCGTTTGATTTGACTGATACGGATCCCATATATTCCAGTGTCGGACGTACCAGCGCGAGGTAGGCAGTTAGTTTTGCTTTTGTGGATGCAAGTTTCAGTTTTCTTCTAATGTACCACACTTTAGTTTCGGCTTTTGAACATATGTTGTCAATATGTAAATTCCAACTTAGATTAGATGATATAGTGACACCTAAATACTTATAGGAGTTGACACGTGTTATATTTTGCCCATCTATTTCATAATCAAATGAAAAAATATTTTTGGTTTTGTTTGTCAGTGTAATATATGATGTTTTTGTGTAATTAATTTTCATTCTTGAAGCTGTACACCATTGATTAATGGAGCTCAACGCCAAATTTAATGTGAGCTGGTTTTCTGGCTTTGATATGATTGAGTATATTAAACAATCATCCGCAAATAGCCAGACCATAATTTGAGGAGGAAGTGAGACTGAGATGTTATTAACATGGCATAAAAATATGGGCCCCAGCACAGACCCCTGAGGGACACCTGAGGGCACACCCAAGACGTCAGATTTCTCACTGTCTACCTCCACGTACTGGGCTCTATTAGTAAGGTAAGCTTTAATCCAGCATACAATATCTCTGTTTATGCCTAAGTCAATGAGCCTGTTAAGAAGTTAATCATGGGGTACACGGTCGAATGCTTTAGTCATGTCTAGGCAAACTGCATCCACTTGATCCCTGTTGTTTAAAGCCTTTGAAAAATCATGCAGTGTTTCTACAAGTTGAGTAACAGTAGAGAGCTTCCGCCTGAAACCATGTTGATTGGGATTTAGTTTGTTCGTGTCCTCAAGGTATTTGGATAAGCAGTTTGCCACGACGTGCCAAGCATCTTGCAACAGGCGCAGGTGATAGAAATAGGTCTGTAATTGTAGGGAATGTGCTTTCTTCGAGATTTGTGTACTGTAACTATCCTAGCCTGCAGCCATTCATTTGGCAAGGAATGTTGCTTCAGTGATGCATTGAATATGATAATTAAATATTTTGTGATCCATTCCGCGTATCTTCTTAGGAACTCATTCAGAATAGAATCAGGACCGGAAGACTTTTTTGTATCTAAATTAAGGAGGAGGGAAAATATTCCTTCATGGGACAAGGTAATAGCGGTGTCAGACGGCGGGGAGCATAATCCGCTTCTAGAATTCTGGGGCATAGAGTTAGAAGGGCTAAATACAGAATGAAAATAGGCATTACACCTGTTAGCGATTTCTGATTTATCAGTAACAACACAACCATCCACTGTAATAAACTCCATTTTTTCTTTCGAGGGTGAAAGGTGACACCAAAAACGCTGTGGGGAATTTTTCATAAATGGGGTGAGCTTTTCTGAAAAATACCTATCTTTCGCTATCAATAACTTCTCTTTAAGTATCGAAGATAGGTGCGAAATTTCATTTTGATTCCTTCTCTGTTGTGTTTTCTCCGCTTTATCCTTCGCTTTAGCTGGATTATTTCACGATTTGTCCAAGGGTTACGTTTCTTTATCGTTTTTTTACGTTGCAGAACAAACTTTTGTAGGCAGTACCTGATTATATTTTTAAACCTCTCCCACAAAGTGTTGACGTCATCTTCCTCGTGGTAAGAATCCAAGGTCATTTCCAAGTAGTCTATGATGCTGACATCATCAGCATTCGAAAAATCGTTAACAGAAATAGTTCGCCTTTTCGTTTTTTCCGTCTAAGCCGTTTGAAAGAAACTAAAACAGGGTTATGGTCAGAAAGTCCTTCCTTAACGGACACATCATATTCAGTTATTTTGGTGCTTACAAAAACGAAGTCCAATATTGATTCTGTACTTGCTCCAATCCTTGTTGCGCTTTTGACAATTTGTGTGAGATCATTATTAAAGGCAATGTCTAACATGACCTCACAGTGTTTAGCATCAGTTGTGCCTGCACCAAGTGACTCCCAAGATATACTCAGCAAATTGAAATCACTGGCAATGATTACACTTACGTTTCCAGGTACATTATTTAAAACATATTCTTGTAACGATTCAAGAAATGTAATAGGGGCACTGGGGGGGTCATATACTGCGGCAATAACACAAGAAGAAACACCAAATTTTATCCGGCACCAGATGCTCTCCGTGTTACGACAATCCTTCATAAGAACAAATTCGATTCCTTCTTTAAAAATAAGCGCCACACCACCACTGCATATCAATTGATATGTAGATGGTATTATCTCACTATCAGTTATTTCAGGACGCAACCATGTTTCTGTTACTGCAATGAGGTCTGGCTGGTAAAGCATGATAATGTGTCCTAGCTCAGTAGTTTTATTCAGGAGACTGCGTGCATTCAAATTTATCAATGTAAAATTTCTTTCTTCTGTCCCAAACTGTCATTCGTTTTTATTATCAGTAGCAAGCGTAGCAAGCCCATTATTATTATCAGTAGCAAGCCCAGACAAATTCCTCTTTATCAATAAAAAGCCCGTCATGCTCAAGCCGAATCTTTGCGCCATTGTCCTCCTCATGCTGTGCACTTTCCCACAGTTTCTTACGCTTATGTGAATAATCATGTGATAAAGAAGTATCGCTGCCCTTTAGTTTCTTGCAGTTCCTAAATAAATTCATTTTTTCATTGTAGTCGAAGGAACGAATGATCACTGGGCGCACCTTGTCCACGCCCTTCTTTCCGAGCCTGTGTATCCGTTCTACCGTGTTAACTTTGACACCAAGGCGCTCGTGGAACACATCGTCCAATACTTTCTTCTTAAGTTCGACACTAGTTTCACTATCAGTTTCCAATACTCCGAATACGAGAAGATTGTTTCGACGGCCTCGGTCTTCCATCTCTACTATTTTCTGTTGCTGTGAACGGATAGTTACTCCCAGGTCATGCACCAATGCTTCTAGTTTTTCTTCTTTTTTGTGCATATTCAATAAATTGCTCTCAATTTCTAGCATCTTCTCATTCACTTTTTCAAATTGCTGGGAAAGCAAACTCTGGTTTTCTTTAACTTGCCTCATGTCCTCCATAAGCGCTTTCTGTCCTTTCGTGAGCTCACTGAACATTTTTTCAACAGTATCAGGCCCAGGATTTGGCTCAACATCTCCAGCAAGTATCAACAACAATGAAATGCATTCCAGTACAATATCAACACACACTGTGGGGCACGGCAGAACAATAATGAACCTATCATCACTTCTAAAACATTTTTGTTGTTTACTAACCTGTAAGAACAGGACACAAGGTTCAGCTGGCTTCATTCTGAAGGCCTCGCTGTGCCCACACGAAGGCTCGATTTAAGTAGCGGGCACTGTTTGTTATCACCAACGAAGTTGTCGTCTCAGGAAGCGCATGCGCCAGTCCGTTCCATGCGGTAGCTTTCCATGCAGGCAGCTGCAAAAGATGAGTGTCGTAGCTGTCGGCACCAAAGCACGTACTTGAGGCGGGATCCGATGTTGAAGCATGGCACAGGAAGGCCTGTTAGAACAGGACAAAAGGTTCAGCGGGCTTCATTCTGAAGGCCTCGCCGTGCCCAACGCCATCTGTTTTAATCTACTCTCAGTCACTGAATTTTGATTTATTTAGTTGTTCCACTGTTAAACTTGGAGACATGTTTGCCGATCGACTAACCTGATTTCATCTGTTCTGGTGTTTGTTTTATCTAGCTGAGGACTTTTTCCCTTTGTTCTGCACTGATGAAGTGTCTTGATTTTTTTCATCGTTTGTTCATTATCTGGTGCTGTCTAGACGCTGCCTTATATATGGGGCTGCAGACTCGTCAAGCCTTGTAGCCCTCCATCTGTAGCACCTGATGGAAATAAAGATTTGATATGATTTGTATCTCGTCATACCCTTGATGCTTAGGTGTCCCCTGAGGTTTTTTAATAGAAGTTCATCACCAATATACCTTATCAGAAAGTGTTGTTTGGTACATTGTCATTTATCATACATTGTCCTCAAGATGTACTTTTGTAGACATAATGATGTCCCTAAAACCTCTAGAAATGATCTTAAGTATGCCCTAATCTTGCTCTGGTGTCCATCTGCTGGATGTCCTCTCAGTTTTGTAAAATAAACCCTTTAGGACTTTTTTGTTCTGTTTTTATGTATAAAAAAAATGGCCATTCTGAATGTGCAGTACGTTTCACTAAGCGTTCCATGAAATTTGTGTGACCGCTTCTTGTTTTTTTTTTTCATTAATTTATTTGGTTCCCGCCTTATGATGTAGGCTGTTGGTGTGGTTTGTAGGCTTCTCTGTTATCAATGGTTCAAACTCTTCCTAGGTTACCAGAGATTAGAACTCCCACATGCACATGACTTGCACAGGTCTGCCTGCAGCAAAGCTACATGATGGAAAGTAAACTGCCAGACTGTTTGATCTCTTCTGGTGCAAACAAATGTCAGACTGACTATAGGGCTCCCTGATGCCCAGAACCACCATCCAGTACACCATTTTTATCGCTAGGCTTCAAAGTGGGCATCTGGAGGTCTCTGGAGGATGCTGGAGGTCTCTTTGATTTGGCTACACTGGCTCAGTTCCGTTAAGTGCCACAGCTTGGCACTGGCTGCTTCCAAAACGAATAGTAGAGTGCAGGCCTAGTCGTCTGCTAGCTTTGGCATCGCCACCAAATTAGAGCCAACTGCATGCCTCCGACATCAGCGGCCACAAAAGTCTCAAACAACGTGAAGAATTTTCAAGCAGCTAATTGCAGTAACTGTTGCCATGAACCAGCCCCAGGAAATCATCATTTTACATGTAGAAAAACAGTTGTTGCCTGTATGTGCACAGACGATTTACTGATACGCATTGAAGTGCTGCTAATGGGTTTCGACTTCACCACTTAGTCTGACGCCACAAAGTTACTTTCATGAATGAACAGTCATCATTTCATTTAAGCTGCAACCTACACATGGGGGCAGTTCCAAGAGTGCAAGGCAGCCAAGAACTATACTAAGCTGGCACTTTTGCAAAACAAAGGTGAGAGTGCAGCAGGTGCACGCTGCACTGGCAAAACGAAAGTGCCTCACTTCTTGAACTGGTGCCAAATCAAAAAGACCCTGGGCATGATTGTTTCTCCCAGTTCGGCCTGGCTAACACGAGGGTGGCTCCTCCCCAGCCCAAATGGCCCATATGGTTCTTGGCTTGCAGGCGAATGCGAGTTTTTCATTGCAGCATGCCATGCAACTGTTGCTGAAAACAAATCTGGAAACATTTGAAACTGCGTGTTTACATATATCCGTGTTGTCATTTGATGTGAAAAACTTAATTTCAAGCCCTATTTCTTGCTCCATTAGATGTAAGTATGGAAGGTAGGAAATAATTTAAACATTATGTAAATTTAAAGTTTGTGCAAGTGCTCAGGTGCACTGTTTGCATATGTTTATGCATGCATTCACATTTTTGTTTATCAGCTCACCCTATCAAGACTCAAGTAGATGGCGCTGACAAAAGGAAAGGTGATGGAAAGATGATTCGGCTCCCCCACGAGAGCCTTGTTCACATTGAGGCAAAACATGGTAGCATTGCTTTTTATATACTACGCATGGGCATGTTGCATAGATTGGAGGCAAATTTCCATCGTTGAGAGTATTTGTGTGCACTGTCACCTGAATAGTCAATTCAAGATATAGCCATGATTTCTTGTCCATTTATTTCACAATTACACCTGCCTCTACCCAGTTTATTGTGTTTGGCACATAAGGAGTACCCTGCGAATGCATTTTGATCACTCTGGTAATAATGAAGTCTTCGTGTATAGTTCCCTGACTCACCGATATACACAGATGGGCAGTCAGCACATGGAATTGCATGCACTACACTTGGAAATATTTCTTTAGCTTGTCCTGTACTTGCACTAGACGACTATGACTCTTCAGTTTTCTAGCTGGCACATGCGTGGTCTGTACGTTCATATTTATTTGTTTATTTTTTATTCTGATACCTACAGTGCCCATTACGGGCATTACTGTAGGGAGGATACAAGGGGAAAAATGCAGTTTCATAGAGATGACACACAATGTAGAAAAGAGCTATGCCGTATCGGGCAACTATACCCGGCTTGGCGTCTGTAACCTTGAGTGCGTCCCGGACACTGAATAGGCAGCACGCCTACCCTGGCAGGTGGCAGTTAATGGTCGATCACAAGAGTTTGCACCCAATGAATGCTGCGGCCTATTTATGCAGTGCGCCCCGCCGCGGTGGCTCAGTGGTTAGACGCGGGTTCGATCCCTGCCGCGGCAGCTGAATTCGCGGCGGCGAATTCTAATCGCCAGTGATCTGTGCTAATATTTTTTGCTCGCGACTGTACAGTGTTCTGTAATGAGGAGGGCGCCGCCGCGGTGGCTCAGCGGTTATGGTGCTCGGCTGCTGACCCAAAAGACGCGGGTTCGATCCCGGCCGCAGCAGCTAGAATTTCTTTGGAGGAGAAATTCTAGATGCCCGTGTACTGTGCGATGTCAGTGAACGTTAAAGAACCCCTGGTGTTCGAAATTTCCGGAGCCCTTCACTACGGCGTCCCTCATAGCCTGAATTGCTTCGGGACATTAAACCCAAATAAACCTATTTCTGCAGTGCCGTGTGTCTGCACAACGTTTTCAGCGGTTACACATGCAGCCCAGGAAGTCGCCCCCACCTGGGGGCCACACCAAGCCCACCTGCCCTAAATCCCGCCAATCTATGGCAATAAAATTGTTTCTCTCTCTCTCTCTCACCACTCCACGTACCTCAAAGCGCGATTCAGGCGTCCACTGACCCAGGCAGCTAATTATGTACACTTTCTTTCCTTAAAATCATCAGTCTAAAATGTTGTCAGTGCAACGCCAGTGAACACAATGAACGCCGACGACCTATGGTTTCAGTGCCGCGTTTCTGCCACAACATTGTCAATGCCAATGCATGCAGTGCACATCTGTCGATCACTACCGCCACGTAGCTTAAAGCACGACTGAGGCGTCCACTGTCCCAGGGGGCCAGTTGTGCACATTTCCTTAGCTTTCGAAGCTCCCGCTCTCCATCAGTTTCGTAGCTTAAAGCATGACTTAAAGGGGCACTGCGACGTTTTTTAGCAGCTCATTTTTGCCTTCCACTAGGTTCTTTGTACCGTCCCGATGTCAGTTCAAAAAGAATTACAGAAATCAGTGCGCAGAAACGGGAGTTATTGAATTTACAAAATTCAAAATACAAGCAAACGAAAACACCCCGTTTGGGAGGGATTCCCTTGCCCATTTCACTCGCCCAGTGGACGAAATGGGCGCTTCCAATGGGAGCACGACCTGACACTGACGTAGCGGAAGCTTCGGCACAATAGTGGCCTGTCCAGGACAACCGACATCCGCGCTTTTTGACGGCGTCGTTTCCATAGCAACAACAGACACGTGGGTTTGTAGCAGACGCCCTCGTTCCCTACACCCTCGCACTGTTGTACGCCTGTCGCCTGCACTTCGAGACCTCAAAGGGAAATGAGCATTTCCGACCTATCACCCATCGAATGCGAGCTCCTGCGACGCAGCGATGCGCTGCGCATCGTACCATACTCGGATACACCGACCGAAGAGCCGACATCGCCTAGTCCGGTACACCACGAGGCTGGCGGCTTGGACGTTGAAGCAGGCCCAGCACCGCCGCCTCAAGACCCTTTGTTTGGAGATGGCACGGATTGGTGAGTATCAAATAACAGCTCATAAATTTCGTTCTTGGGGCCGGCCGACATTCACACGATTTCTCCGTGACTGCAGGTGTCAATGCGGGCGGTGCCAGGCGATGCCTACGGCGGCAGAGCGGCTGTGCTGCCGGGACATGCCGCAGTGCACAGCACGCAACGCGACGTGCGTGTGCGAGGACGAATATTTTTTTACTCTTTGTTTAGATGCAGAAGTGTTGCGTGTGGCGTACTGCGAGCTGATCGAGAGGGGCGAAGAGCCAGAAATGGACATTCACAAGTAGGTTATCTTTTCTGTTGTCATATTTATTGCGGCCGCATCACACGCTGTTAACACACGTGAGAGCATGCGGTCAGCGGGCGCATAGGTTTTCTTAACTGACCGCCCCATGTGAGTAACGCTTTTTTTTAAATAACTATAGCGCACGTCGATGGTGTGCATTTAAAGCTAGGGTTGCAGAAAGCTTGTCGACAGGATCTGGCTTGATGAAAACAAACATAACAGGTGTACAAACTGGCAATGATACGAGTAACTAAATTCGCAGGCAATTTCATCAGATAAAAATATGGCGGTAGCGCGGCAGTTATATGTACCGATCAATCACATGCACCACTGGCTGCACAAAAAAAAAGTTCCTGGGCCAGTGGCGCATGTGAGTGCATTAATCGCTTGTGTGTGTTGCCGAAACGGCTGCTCACTTGTTTGCTCGAGCAATAACGAATGCCGCGTCCAAATTTTTTACGACCCCAGTGTACAGGTCCCTGCACAGCCACGCGTTAGTTCACGGGTGCCCCGCGCCGAAAAGTTCAGCAACAGCTGACACTGATTAGTCAGACAGAACACCTTTATTTAAAGTGATCTGTCGACTCCAATTCTAGGTAGGCTGGCGGTTTCAGACATAAGTTTCTTTCGCTGAATATTTTCTCTGCCCTGCATAGGCAGCTGCAGTGATAAAGCATAGCCTTTCTGTTTTGCTGGCCTCAAACTGTACTTTAGGTCCTCACAACTGAAAAGGAAATCCAAAGAAAACATTGCACATGGTTGGAAAGTAGATGAAATTTTTTATTCATACATTTTAAGACACATAAAGCAACAGTGTACTTTCAAAGCAAGGTAGTTTCATGTTGTTAACAACAGACACTGTTATGCGCTGTCAATGCCTTGAAAAGTCACATGTGCCAAATGTATCCTTGAGCTGTAACCTAGCAAACAGGGCAATTGCATGATATATATTTAGACTAAAATACAGCACAATAATGGTTGCCACTGCCCTTATGCACGTTCTGACCTCCATGTTGCAGAGTGAAAGAAAGCACATCATTTTATTCATTACAGGAAATATCGATACACGGCATACCGGCAATTCACAAGATGGATGTGGGGCCGGCTTGGCCAGGGAAATCGAAAAGTTATACCATCATGTGCTGTGTGGATGATCAGAAAAATGTTTCCATCGCCACAATACCAAGGATTCAAATATCCTGAATTGTGAGCGGAGTGCAGAAAATAAATTCTTTTCTTAATTTACGTACAGGGTCGTCCACTCTTAGTTAGAATGCGCTAGCGCATGGCCATGCTCTTTGGAGGGTCACTGCGTCCGAAACGACTGCGCATCGAAGCGAAGTGGCAGACGACGCGAAGCACCGCGTACAGGTACACGTTCTCCTGCGTCACTTTGCTGCGATGAGCGACTGTGTCGCACGCGGTGGCCCTCTGAAGAGTGCGGCCATGCGCTAGCGCATTCTAACTAAGAGTGGACGACCCTGTACAATGTAGAACTACCTTGATGTAGAAGTAAAATCCTTTCCAACAGCATTAACACACAAAAAAATGTTGTAGTTGTAAGAAAGAGAGTTGGGGTTTGCTGCCCCAGCAGCTAGCGCCGATGAAGGAGAGGAAGAAGACAAAGTTGACGAAGCTCCAACAAGCTCTGGTGCGCGCTTGCGAACGCCGGCCTGCTGAGAAGCACTGCTGGAACAAGGACTGTGGCCGTCCACACTACCTGTGCGAGTCGTCTCATTACACTTGGTGGAGGTGCTGCTTGCTCTTCTCCTGGAGCTACGCCACGATGCCCAGGCTACCAGGCTCTACCACGACAACCGAAACTTCGGCCCAACCTGTCCCCACCGCTGTCGTCTGTTCCGGTGCCGTCCGTCAGCGCGACCCTGCGATTTTCAGCGGCACTGACGACACCGATGTAGAAGATTGGCTGGCCTCCTACGAACGCGTGAGTGCTTACAACAAGTGGGATGACATCGTAAAGCTCACGAATGTCATCTTCTACTTGACCGATGTCGCCAATTTGTGGTTCCGCAACCACGAAGCGGATTTTACTACCTGGGCGGCTCTAAAAACCAGCCTGACTGACGTCTTCGGCCGCCCCGCTGTCCGAAAACTTCGTGCTGAACAACGGTTGCGCAGTCGTGCCCAGCAGAACGGCGAGAACTTCACAAGTTATATCGAGGACGTCGTTGATTTGTGTAAGCGGCTCAATCCATCTATGAGCGAGGCTGATGAAATCCGACATATTCTGAAAGGGATTGAGGACGATGCATTTCAAATGTTGTTGTCTAAAGATTCCCGAACCGTCTCCGACGTGGTGTCTTTGTGTCAGAGCTACGATGAGCTCCGCAAGCAGCGACATGTCACCCGCCGTACCACTTGCTCGGACGACACCATTTCGAGCTTGGCAGCCGGCAGTCCTGCCCATGATCAGCCGACACTTCTTCAGCACATCAAGCAGTTTGTGCAGGAGGAGGTCGCTCGTCAATTATCGTTAGTTACCTGCCAACCCGCTCCAACGCCATCGCTGTCGCCCTCTATTCAGCGTGTCATCCAGGAGCAGGTAGCTGAGGTCCTGCCGCCTGCTAATCCACCCGCTCTGGTCACTGCACCGCTGACATATGCTGAAGCAGTCGCCCGGCCACGACCTCAGCCGGTTATGCCTGCTTATGCGCCACCTGTCAACGTACACCCTCAGCAGCAGCTCGCCCCTGCACTGCCACTCACTCACCATCCTCTGCCTCACACTGGTCCCCGCCCTGTGAATCCGTGGCGCACCCCAGATAACCGCCCGATTTGCTATGCCTGCGGCCTCGCTGGTCATGTGGCCTGCTGGTGTCGCACACGCGGATCCTGTCCTTACGACTACGGGCGCCCACCGACGTACGACGTTCCGTTGCCTTCCGTCCCTGTCACTTCTCCTCTGCCGCCTCAGAATCCCTCTCCGCCTCGCTCCGACTCCTACAACCGAAGCCATCGGTCACCGTCTCCTCGACGCCGTTCGCTCTCTCCTATGCGCCGCCGGTCCCCACCACTTCAAGCGGAAAACTAGGTGCCGCAGTTCCGGAGGCAAGAACTGCGCCGTCAACGACTGTCTCAAGCACTATCGCCGGTCCTATGAACGTTACTGAAGTGATCGTTGAAGGTGTTACTGTTGACGCGCTTATTGACACTGGTGCTGCCGTGTCCATCATTAGTCGCAACTTGTGCCGCAAATTAAAAGTGATGACGCCGCTTTCTGACCTCTTGCTTCGCACCACCAGCGCTGACCCCATTCGCCCTCTCGCAGCGTGCACTGCCCGCCTCGTCATCCAAGGTCTCGCCTACACCACTGAGTTCTTCGTTCTCGCCCGCTCCTCTCATGACATCATCCTAGGGTGGGACTTTCTGTCCGCGCATCGCGCCATCTTTGACTGTGCACGTGCTGAAATTGATTTGTCGCCGCTGTGTGATGCTCTTGTGGACGCCGCCCCTGTTACCGCCGCTGACGACGTCGACGTGCCAGCTTTCTCTTCTGTTCTTGTGCCGCTGACTTGTGCTGCCCTCTCTGACGCTACTGTTTTTTATTCACCCTCTCCTCTTTGTGCGCACTGCAAGTCTGTTTTGCTCCCTCATGCCGTGCTCACCTTTTCTGGTGGTTGTGGCGCTCTGTACGTCGCGAACCCGTTGCCTTTCCCCACAACTTTACTTCGGGGAGAATCGCTTGGCACGGTTGATGTCATCGATCTCGACGATGCTTCTCCTGTCCTTGATGACCCTGACGCCCATGACATCAACGCCCTCACCCCTCCCGCCGACGTTGCCGACCCGTCCTCCCCGGATATGTTTTCCCATTCTGTCGATGCCGCTCTACCACCTCACCACCGCGCCCAGCTCATCGCTTTGCTGCAGCGCTTCCGCGCATCCTTCGACTCTCCTCAAGCACCGTTGGGTCGTGCAACAGCGGTTCGCCACCATATCGACACTGGCACCCATGGACCCTTGCGCCGACGCCCCTATCGCGTCTCCTCCGCCGAGCGCCGCATCATTGATGAACAGGTGAGCGATATGCTAAACCGCGGCGTGATCCAGCCCTCTCACAGCCCGTGGGCCTCTCCAGTCGTGCTCGTCAAGAAAAAGGACGGCTCCATTCGATTCTGCGTAGACTACCGCCGGCTAATGACCACAGCAGCAGTCAAAACCATAATATGCAAAGAAAGGGTTATTTGTATTGCTGGGTATAATTGCATACTGAGACCGAAAGCGAAGTGCTCTGTGAACACAAGACATCGAATATGGTCAGTAGTGCACTGAACTGTTCACACCGAGTACAGGTAGCCACTGATGAGTTATTTTTGCTCCACTGTGGAGATAAGTACCACAGCATACAATGATGCACACATCCTCATGTTCAAATGGGCCGCCATGGTGGCTCAGTGGTTATGGCATCAGCTGCTGACCCAAAAGATGCAGGTTTAATTCTGGCCGCGCCGGTCGAATTTCGATAGAGGGGAAATTCTAGAGGCCCGTGTACTGTGCGATGTCAGTGCAAGCTAAAGAACCCCAGTGGTCGCTATTTCCAGAGCCCTTCACTACGGCGTCCCTCATAGCCTGAGTCATTTAGGGACGATAAACCCCCGTAAACCATAAACCAGCATGTTCAAATGGATAAACTGAACTTGCAACTCATGCATCAAGTGAATTTTCTTGATGAGCCAGTGTGTGCCTTCCAAACCGGGACCGGTGCATAGTCACCAGCTCGGCCTTGGATCGTCTTGCTTGCTTCAGCTGCACCATTGGCAGCTTTGCAGCACAGCTCCTCCTTTGCTCACTGCAGGCCTTTTTGAAGGAAGCAGATGCTGCACAATGGTGCAGCATCTCTTCAATAAGCTTGTCAACGTAAGCTGTAAAAGGCTGCCGTTACTAACTGCACAGTGCACTTTGCTCTACATACCATAGGTTGTCTCTGTCTTCACAGGGCAAACAACTTCTTCACCCTTTTTTGCTCGTAGCATCTTTCGTTTCCATTTTGCCTCGCCCCTTGCTGTGAGTGCTTGTGCGCGGCCTGCATTTTCATTCTGGTGTAGAGCTGCCAGCTGTGTTCTGAAAATCACACAGCTCAATTAATGTTCTATTTCTAGACAGGACAAGCTCTGCTTGACCTTTGTGCATATTGAAATCTCATACTTTGAACATACCTTGCACACATCATCTCGGGTGTGAACGCTACGGACTTGGGGGCAAACCTAATGATAATGCTATGGTATGATTCCAAGCCAGATGTCTGGCCGAAAGAAGACAGCTGCTCGATGTCTCTGAGCAGCAACTTATCCATGGTTACTGCCACAAGACGTGCATAGGCTGGTGTACCTGAAAATTTTTCTTTTTGCAGTAGACTGCATAATGACGTCACAAGTGTAACTTTACCTGGCAGTAACCACTTCCCATTTGGTATGTCACCATGCAGGCACCTTGGGTATGCATCACCATGACCGTTGTGCACATTGATGACATGATTGAGCATACCTAAAAAATTTTTAGGGATAAATTTCATCACAACACACTGGGTGTTGCAAGAGAACTTCTGTTTACATTCCCCCTCCCCCTCTTCCTGAAACCTGGCAATTAAACCTTTTGAAAAAACGCATAAGCATTGCCATTTGGGCACTGGGCTGTGCTCGTAATGCAGGAAAAAGTTGGATTAAGCTCCCTCACTCTCTCCCCCGTACAAAAAAAAATGAACAGGATAGGAGCTATAAAAAGGACAGCAGTCAGTGCAAGTGTAGGTGATCATCAGAACAGGCATGATATTCATAGGCATTCTAGAAAGCAGAAAAGCATTTTCAAGCACTTGTAAGAGCGCAACCAACCTATACATAAACGCACATTTCAGCAAACAGGGGCTTAATTTATCTGTACAGTGTGGAAATTTCATGATTTTCTACATCCTGGACCCGTATTATCACTTATATCTTAACTGTCTGAAGAAAATCACTGACACAGTTTACACTGCAAGCCTCACAAAGAAATTCAAAAGCTATGTAAAGCCTATAAAAACATACTGATCGCATTCATGCAGAAGCTGAATTAAAGCATGTTAAATGCTGCACATCAGAGCACTGCAGAACCGGAGCCTGAATGAGTTGGTGCATCATTGGAGAAATAAAAACTGTGAAGCAATGACGGACAAGAGAGAACGAGGACAAGCGCTTACTAACAACTGAAGGTTGATTGAAAAAACACAAATAATACAGTACAATCTCCAACCCAACCATGACGCTTGCAGCTCCCTAAACACATCATCTAATCGTGAGAATCAAGACATTCAACCTTGCAGACATGAAGGAGCACTGAAGCTGGGCTTATGCACGAGTCATGATTCACATGGATTTAAGAGGCCTCACATATTTCTCTTGTTATTTTGTCCCTATGCCTGCAAATAACTCTGATCTCTTTGAAAACAGCTGAGCGATAACCAAGCAAGGGCTTCTCTGAGCGCTGCTGAAAAGACCAGCAGACTTGATCATGGCTCAGAACCAATGTTCAATCAAAATTGGTTAAATGTGAAATAGCCTTCGCATGTTTGGGGTCGGCACTTTCAAAAACCTGTGTGCATGGAATGGAGAATAGTTTTCGCCAGCAGGTTCAAAGATTAAAATTGGCAGTTTTTCCGGAAGAGGTTGGTAGGTAACTTTATTGGTTCAAGAAGGAACCAAGTGAGGAGGGGATGGAAAAAGAGGAAGCAGGACGACAATGGGCCCTCGGGCCGCTCTAGTTGGCCAGGCACTGTTGAGTTTTGGCGACTGCTCGGGCACAGCCTATTGTCAGAAGCTGTACCTCCGGCAGTAAGCTGCGCAGATCAGCCTCCTATCGCTCCTGATGTCCTGATCCTTGCCACGATGGCTTGGGTTTATTTGGGCAGTTCAGAAATATGTCTGGTGCTAGGATACATGTGGCAGTGAGAGATTTCACCGCAGGTTACAACTGAGAGAAGAAAAGGGGCCGTGACTGCGATGGATATGGTGCAAAGCCGCCCCAGGGCAGCCCATACCTCCGCCTCTGTGATGGGAGCGAGTCTGAATTGGGAGTTCCTTTGTAGGTCGGTAATTGTTCCTGCTTTAGGTCGGGGAAGTATGCGGCTTTAAGAGCTGCTTCAAGGTCTTGCCCTTGTTTCTCCACCTCGTGCAGGAGTTTGGTGATTTGTTTATTATTTTCCGACCAAAAGGAACACTGGTTTAACATACGGTGGAGGAGGGACCACGAGTTCTTCATGCGGAGTGTGCCGTCTGGTCGGCTGCATAATTGATTCTATTGCTGTGAGGACAGCTCAGCTGCATGTTCGGCGATGATCTGGAGCGTTTGAGCCATTGTTTCTCCAAATTCTGACAGACCTCCACAGGTGGAGTAGCATGCTGTCTACTGGGTCGCCAATATGTTCTGCCGGGGCCACTTTTTTGCCAAGAGCTATGTCCCGTTGGAGCTTGGAAACCCAGTCCATGTAGTCCTGAATTTCTGGTTCCGGGTTTTGGTCTCTAATTCTGTGAAATTTGTCCCTGTCTACAATAGGTGTAAGGTGGAACTGTGGCCGTAAACTGGCACACGGCAGTGTAATTCATAGGACATAATGATCGCTGCCAACGTTGATTCCCATGCAAGGCCAGTTAGCTTGACAGACGTTCGTAGTAAAAGTGAGATCTGGGCTGGTGTTTCTGCTCACACTGTTGCCACTGCGTGTGGGTAGTGTGCAGTCAGTGACTAGGGTGGGCCTGTTTTGCTGAGTGCATTGAAAGACGCTGGTGCCCTTGCGAGTGTTATTATATCCCCAGTCTACGTGTGGTGCATTAAAATCACCCGTTGCCACTATAAGAGCAGAGCCTGCTATTTGGATGGCCCCGTCAATTGCTTCAAACGCAGCAGTGAGGTTATCTCTAGGATGAGAATAGATATTTAAAATATGTGACTTGTCCTGTACAACACGGAAGGAGTTCGAGAAGAGTGCAGTCGGTGTAGAGGTCAGAGAGATCGTGAGCTACATACACAACATTTCTCTGGACATATGTGGTAACGCACCGGGAAGTAGAATGGGAGTGCACAGACTAATAGCCGAGAAGCTTGCATGCTTTTTGGAAGAGGTAACCTTGCTTGCATGCAACAGATATCTTAAAGGAACTGAAATCTTTCAAGAACTGCCATTCACAGAGTCATCTGGTACGAGGAGGCATGCAGTTATCCCCTACATTCAGCAGTTGTCCCATAGATTAAAAAATGTAGGCACCAGATATGGTACTCAAGTGCTGTTCTCAGCACCAAAAAAACTTGGGGAGATATGCGCCACCGTCGATAGGAGAGCAAAGGCTAAAAAACAAAACAAAAAAAAAACACACGGTGCCTGCAACATAATTCACCAGACTATGTTCGTGCCATGTGCTGAAAGGCTAGTGTATGATGCTGAATTTTTTTGTGGTAAGAGATGTATCGGGCAGACCGGAAATTGTGTAAACACCTGTCTGCGGCAGCATAATAAGTCGTTAAAATGTTCCCTGTTGTCTATCCCTTGTCCTACATTACAGGGATTGCCACTTGAATAATATCCCTGATTCCCCGGATAAGAAATTGTGCACACCTGTTTTCAAAGAAATCAAAGTTATGTGCAGGCATAGGGACATAATAACAAGAGAAATATGTGAGGCCTGTTAAATCCGTGTGAATGATGACACGTCTGTAAGCACAGCTTCAGTGCTCCTTCATGATTGTGAGGTTGAATGTCTCGATTCTCATGATTAGATAATGTGTTTAGGGAGCCACACGTGTCCTGGTTGTGCTGGAGATTGTACTACATTATTTGCATTTCTTCAATGAACCTTCAGTCGTTAGTCAGTGCTTCTTCTTCTCTCTAGTCTGTTGTCGCTACGCTGCTTTTAGCTGCTCAATCAGAACACTGCTTCCACAAATACTTCAGTCTTTAGCCATAAAGAATTTCACCAAAATTTGCTTACTTTTCCACATGGCTACCAACAACTGTCCATCCCCCGCACTGACAGCTGCACACCAGTACAGGTGGTTTACCACTGGCTGTATCCAGTCTTCAAGGCCAGCACAGGCAGCTTTCTTGCTTTCGGTTGTAAGCCGTTTTTTGATCACTGTGAATAAGATCACAAGAAATTATTGCAAAATATCTTCAAATTGTTTTCGATAAGCCACTGTGGTCTTTGGCCAAAAAGCACAAAACTGTTACAAGGATGGAGCAGCTACAATCCTCACTGCACAAGATATTCAGCAGGGAGGTTACTCTATTGCCACCGCACCATATGAACACAAAATAAAAACTATAAGCAATGCAGACATTCTTGCACAATGCAATTCTAAGGGTTAGGGGAAATTTTCGTGCAAGGGACTGAAAAAAACGATATCAGCTTCATTACTTACTCTTGGCTACATGCCATGTGTCAAATTTGTGGTCAATGCCAGGCTCATTGATGCGCATATGTTTTTTAATTCCTGGGTGCCTGTCAGTAGTGAGGGTTGTCACCATTATGTCGTGTTTTCTCAGGTCCTCAAGCCCCTTCACCAGGCCATACTTTTCCATGCAACTGCTTGCTTTGACCTGGTCATTCTGGAAAGTATTTACAGCAGTTCAATGTTTAGCAAAGATAACATGAGTGAAATGTGCCAGTCAGAATGTTTTTGAAAATCACAAAAAACTGAGAACCAACCTCTCCAAGCTGCACCTGGACAAAGTGAACGACTTTGCTGGTCGAAATGTCCATGAAAGTATAAGTCAGGAATTTGGCGCAAAATCCAGGGGAGTCACAACGGCCATCTCCTGCCAACTCTACTTGGCCACTCAGGCTGCGCAGAACATTCTTTTGTTCAGCCTCCCACACCTGGAACATAATTAAATTGCCTGTGCATACCCGAAATCAAAAGTTCATTTCACTTAATGACCCGAGTTTCTGGAGACATACAACAAGCACCACCTCATGTCTCATTAGTCGGCTTAATAATCAAGCTTATTTCATTTGGAATTACAGCAACATGCAGAGCATCACAAAAAACCTAGATGGACAACATGACTGGTGGTGTTGTAAGTTCTTCTGCAACTGGGGCGCTGCTACAATGTGCAGTCCAGCTTCACTGCACTAGTGAGCAGAAATTACATTCTCATGCCCTGTGGAGGTTTGGAATGCTCAGGGGCTTGTGAACTTTTATAAAAACAATATCCCACACAAAAATGCATTCCACAAGTCTTTTTTTACATCTTTGTTTACAAAGTGAACAAAAATTTGTAAGCCAAGGAAAGAAATGAATATTTTTTTCAGTACATACATGCTCGATGGCGGGCTGGAAGAGTACCCTCTGATATGTGTAGTACATTCGGGTTGATGGCACCTGAATGTTAGCCTGCCTCAGCAGCCTCAATGTCTTCTCTGGACTTGCACCAGAGAAGCATATAGCAGCACAGAGGAGCAGGCTACCCACAGGCTTTCGTTTCAGCATTGGTTGGCTATGCCAGCTTATGCTGTGTTTGTATGGGCAGATGCCATCAACCCGAAGCACTGAACCAGAGACAGCAGTGGAAATTTTGCAGGGTGCCTGGCATACACCGCACACTTTGAAGAGCTGAAGAAGACAGCTTTCAAAAACAATGAATTTTCTTTCTGCTGCGGATGTTTCAGAAGCAGCCTGGTCTCTGTAAATGAACAGCAGTGTATTTACAGGCATAAGAAATATGCTGTGGAAGCACACAATTCACACAAGCTAGCAGTGCTCCCCAAATGGTACCGTAACATCATCTTTGTCAAAAGATGAAGTCTTACATTCTTGATTCATAACGGCAGCAAAGAAGCACAAACATGAAGGGAAGGAACAAGCAAAAACATGGACAAACACTGCTCTTTGTATTTGTGCTTCTTCGCTGCCGGTATGAATCAAGAATGTTACCAAATTGCCCCAAAACTTGTGTTACTTACATGACTGATTCAGCCAATGAAGGCTCATAAGTCAAATCATTGTGGTCTCTTGAAGTTGACATTGATGGCTCAGAAGCAGGCTCAATTCTGTAATCGAAGTTTTGGATACAATTAGCATCACTGCTACATATTTACTTTGTTTGTTTATTTGTTTGTTTATGGGGTTTAACGTCCCAAAGCGACTAAGCTACATATTTACATATTTACAGGTGCCAGAAATTCATTAAACAAGCACAGCTTAGTAATACGTCCATCACATGGGCAGTTTCAAAGCCCACCAAGTCAAGGGACATCGAACTCAGTGGGGATTGGCCGGTTCCACATGGCGATTTTCAATGACCATCGGAATCTCCAGGGCCATTGAGAACAGCCTCACGCTCGTCAGACTACACTAACCAATTCTGAAAAAAATTTTATTGTGTAGTCAAAATGACAGCTTCTTGTATTGTCCGGTGGTCGGATATAAAGAAACTGGCGGTGTTTTTGTCTTGCCTTCCACTCTGTTTTGCTCATTTTCACCTTCAGCATGCTTTGTGGCAACCCAGGCCAGGAAGCCCTACAAGTGCTGAAGTGATAGTTGCTTCGTATGTGATGTGTAGTAGCTTCGAAGGCGAAAAATTAATGTGTATGAAATGAAGGTTGCATAATTGCCCTGTTATAGCTGTCTCTGGATTGTGCTCATCTCTGAAGTATTTTAAGTGTTTACGGAACAAACTTTCAATTAAATACAGCGCTTATATTTCGCTCATTTTATTATGCGTGTTGCTAAACCTAGCACCATTTGCCTTCTCAATGGTCATTGAAAATGGGCGTGTGAAAGTGATGCATCTGGATGATTATGAAAATTTCGATGGCCAGCGACTCAATAGACACTGAGACTGCCTGTGTGACAGGGGCTAACTTTTAACAAGTTGTACTGTTATATCAATAAGGTACAAATACCAAGCCTTACATGAAAGAACCGAAGGAGGGCTCATGAGTTTCGGCACCTTGAAGAAGACCAGCAGCATTTGGTGTAGAGCACCTAGGAGTCTCATGGGTGTCAGGCACACCAGAATCATCGTGTGTTCCCTCCTCCGTCTGTGTCGCCTTTGAAACCACCCTCTTTAAAGAGAGCCCAGCTTGCACACCTGCAAATAAATGAAGGCGGCACAATTTGTTTTTAAGGTAATGCAACTAAACCACATTAAAAGCTCCCTCTGATCTTTCCCTCAATACTTAACTTTGAGCGATGAGCTGCGGATCTTTTTTAGGAACACACAATAAAACGGGAAAGCAAAAACATTTCAGTTAGAAAGACTGAATGTCTTATAAAAGGAACAGTGGATGTTATTGGTTAGGCACCGTAATGCTTCACATTTCTCACAAATGAGACATGTGCAGCCTCGGTAAAGACAAATTATTTGCACCCGCCCAATCTACAAACAATCAAAGACTACCCTCTGGTTGCGATGCACTGAATTTGTGAACACAGACATCTCACTGAGTTTGTTAAGAGTCGCAACTTTGAAGCATCTTTGCTACAAAATCTAAGTATGATGGACCAGACAAGATTATTTCTTTTAGCATATTGTGATTCGCTCTTACAGATGCTCCCTCAGTGCCAACTATTCCTGAATGTGCTCATGCCCAAACTATAATCTCAACTCAGCATCTAATGCAAACCTCCAATCCACTTTCTAAAGCTGTAAAACACACACTGCATTCAAGAGATCTGGAGATGAAATGATGTCTCTGTGCAGTTTGTTCTCTGATGCTCGGTAATAACCGTACTCGTATACATGCACACTGTCAAAATTTACTTGTGTGTAGACCGTCTTGTTGTCCCTAAAACAATGACATCAGTACGACATGTGGTTTTATTTGATCCATTCAACATTTACTCGAAGGGTACTTGTATTGAGGCACTGAAAAGTTCTATAAAAAAATTAATTCCTAACAATGGCTAATTATAATCTGCCAATCCAATACCAAAGATTGAAATGAGTACCTACTTTTGCACTGCAGCTCTCGGGCAGGCACTTCATCAGTCTGTACACCTTTATCACTGTACGTTTTATAATAAGTGTGGTCCCCTGTGGATATTTCTCCAAGCTGAAAGCAACATAAATCAGTGCAACAGAGGGTTAATATGATTCCTTCTTCTTTAAAGTTACTCTGCCACTGATCCTACGCACCTGGCTTGCATCAGGTGATTGTGAACATGCGTCACGGCTTGATATATGGTCCGCTGCAATTTCCACATTGGCAGCAATACCCTGGTCAAACGTCAAGGAAATCTCAAGGCCACTTTCCTGTTGGAAAAACAACATGATGCAAAATTGTATTGCTCTAGAAATACCCTCTCATAGGATAACTCACATCGTCAGCTGGTGACATAACAGCATCTTCATCTCCATGGAGTTCAGCTGCCAGGGTGTCCTGCAAGGTGACACCAAAGGTGTTGATCAACCACACCATCCAGAATAGCATGCGTAAATCTCGACACTTCAATCTTGAAACATGTGACCAGCACGTTTCATAATGGTAATAAAGTTCTCAAAGATTTATCATCCCTTAAAAGTAGCCTAGAACAATGTTCTGTTCCTGAATTATGACTGTAATATTAAGTTATTCTTATTAGTACTTTTATTTTATACAGCTCATACTGTTAGTGAAATTTCTGGGCATGACTGAGGGTTTCAAGCAAACTACCGCAAATAAACAATAAAAACTACATGCTTAATCTACGTCGCGGTCTTTGCGACTTCTTGTGAGAATGAAGACTTCAACCTGCGCTCTTCCCTAAGGCGGCGCACAAGCGTATCTTTATAGCGCCACTGTAAATTACGTTGTTGCCTCTGCACCAAGCATTACGAAGAAATCGTAATACAGACCCGCAGCTCGGCTACTGAGCCAGAGTTCCCGGGTTCGAATCTGGCCGTGGTGGCCGCGTTTCGATGGAGGCGAAACGCAAAGGCGCCCGCGCGGTGTGCGATGCCGGCGCACGTAAAGATCCCCATCTGGTACAAATGAATCCCGAGCACTCCACTATGACACCTCTTCCTTTCTTCTCTCATTCCCTCCTTGCTCCCTTCCCTTACGGCGCGGTTCAAGTGTCAACCGAGATGTGAGACAGATACCGCGCCATTTCCTTTCCTCAAAAACCAATTCTCAATTTTTAACAATCATAACACATTGTCATCTTAATACAAGAGCTGAGTACTCACCTCGCGCGCTCCAGTAGGTTGCTCAGCAGCAACAGCATCAGGTGGGCCTTTCGTTGGAGCTGCGTCGCAACGAAGCCGTCGGCGTTTTGTTGCGGCATTTACGAGAGGACTGGGCGCACTTTTGAAGGCACTCTGGTCAAAGTGGAGGGAGCAGACCCTGCGCGCAGTTAGGCTGGGCGCACCAAGGGCCTCTAACCACAGTCTACGTTGCTCGCCGCAAGCCGGGAAGCGATGAAACGAAACTCCCTCCGAATTGTCGGTGCTCATACAGCCCGGGGCTGCGCACCGCCTTTTAGACATCGCACGCACACGTAGAGAACCACGTATGCGCGATCGATGAAACAAGAAAACAACGACGATAACGAAGAGCGAACTGCGGAGCAGCGGGGATGGATGAAAAAAGAGAGCCGAGAGAGCTCAGAAGCGTCAGTGTATAGATCAACCACCTCAGGTACTTTCGAAATGCATAGAGAAATATGTGACCTCTACTGATTGAAGCGCTTGAAGCAAATAATAGATCAGCGCAGGTAAAGTCACGTGAATTTTATTGATTTTTAAATATGTCTGTGTCAGCAATAAACGAGCGCACACAAAGATAAAACATCCTTTGTTTATTTTTCTTTGAACACCTTGCAGAAAGTTAACTTGTAAAGCACAGGGAGTAAGTTCAGCCAATCACTGAGCCAGCGCCCAAAAGAAAAAAAACGTCACATCCGTTTCCAAAGATTGCCGTTGGATGCCGCACGCGTCAGTGCAAAATGTCGACTTCTGGGTCTGAATAAAATATTAAGCGTCACAATTTCGCCTTTCTCACTGGTCGTTGCAGCATCAATATGAACCATCCACCGCAAATAAACAATAAAAACTACATGCTTAATCTACGTCGCGGTGCCCCTTTAAGTGTCCACTATCCCAGGTGGCCATTTATGTGCTTAAGGGAAAAAAATAGCGTACACGAGAAGACGGGACAAGCGAGAAGACACAGACAAGCGCTAACTTTCAACAGACTGAGTAAAGTTTCAGGTTCTTTACCCCCTTTTCTTCCTTTTGCACCAGAGGTGCCCCGTCGGAGACGGTTTTTGATGACTTGAAGGCTGAAGGTCTATAGGAGACAATACTCGGCAACAACTGGGAAACTTTCAGGGGATATAAACGGAAGCTTTATGTACAATAGTTTACATATATATACAAGTTGAGCAGTGAGCACAACAACAACATGGAACTGGCTAACATTTAGGGGAGGCCCCTACTCGGCATAGCCGAAGATGCGGTACATCTGTCTCCGTAGCCCAGAACCCCTTTTTCGAGCTCCAGGACCCAGTTTTAAAGACACATGGGCCCGGCCCACATTCATCAGCATCCAATCGTGTCGAACTCTTAACACGATTGGTTATTAGCCGTGTGGCCCGCCCTCCAACTTCCTTAAGGCACATAACCCTCTCTCAAATGTACATATTGTAAAAAGGGCATCATTTTTGCTTAAAACATAGTACATTCCGAGAGTTCACACACATACGGATTGGCCCCCTGGGTTACGTGCCCCGCCCCACACTTCCACCGTATTACACACTCTCTCCCCTATGAAAGACAAAGCAAAACACATAAAAACAACATGTCAAAACACTTCCACGGTATTACACAAACTCTCTCTCCTTTGAAAGACAAAGCAAAACAAAAAATTGGCAGTGGCTTAGCTCTGGGAGCACCACGACAACGGTGTAGGCAAGTGCGTTATTAGCACTCTTTCCGCATGCGTAGCAACTGTGGTAAACACGCGGCTGCAACGAAAGGGCTAACGGTGGCGAGGAGGCGAGCGCGCAGTAGCCAACTCCCTCGCAACCACTTCTGGGTCTTCTTTTCCTCCTTCCATGGCGAATGTCCGCGCCTCTTCTACGACCGCCGCCGCCGCTCACGTGCTCGCTGCGCTTTGCGAAAGCACCTTCTCCTCTTGGGACGGCAGCGGCGAGGGGTAAACCGGTGGCGAGAAGTGGCGATGTAGCGCGCGCCGCGGCGGCGCCCAGGGGTGGCTCACGCGAAGCCCGGTGTTGACAAGCCTAGTGAAGCTTTTCGCTTCAAAACAACATGTCAAAACACTTCCGCGGGTACGTCTGTCTCCCCAGTACCTGTGACCTTGACGATTCCCGGAACTAGGGCAATTATCGGCCCCAAGCCCAGCTGCGACCGTCGCGAACAACACCCGGGAGCGCAGAACCACTTTCCGACACGAGTCGGATCACAATGGGCTGCTGACCCAGCAGCCGTCCTCCGGGCTCCGAGCGGCGTCATAACTCAAGTGGCCGTCACTTCCCTTAATTAAACCGGTCGCTGTGTTCGTTCTGTCCGGTGGCGTCTTCTGCGCGCGCCCGTTTCTTGAGACCGAGTTGTCGAGCCCCGGGGCCATACCGGACGCCAGCCAGCTGCACCGTCGACCACAACTCCCATTCATCCGGACGCGCCCGGCCCGGCTTCGTCTAGCAGTGTTCTCTTTTCAAAAGAAAAGCGATCGAACCTCCCAACGAAGCGTTCGAATCCTAATTGCGCCGCAACTGGTGTTTGTAAAGCCCCGGTGAGCTGTCGGCGTACGATGCAATGGTGGTGTTGACATTTTTATGGCCTAAAGCACTTCTGCACGCCCCCGTCGCGAAACACACCCTGCGACACGCATCCTCTCCTCGGGTCTTCCCCGAAGGGGACAAAGGAAGTCATTGGGTGCGCCGGCCGCTCCGTCCCTGGCTGCTGCTAGCTGCTGACAAGGGGATCTTGTAGACTACCCCCCTTGTCATCTTGAGATCCCCTTGTCATGCGGTAGATTCTACATAGGGCAAACAGGCAGATGCCTCAACGTACGCCTAAAAGAGCATGCGAGGAAAGTCAGAGGTTGTGTCGACGGGCATCTGGCTTTGCATTGCAAGGACTGTGACCCTCCTTGCCGTCCAATTTTTGAAGATACTGTAATCTTGTACCATCACCGCGACCAACTTACCAGGGAGTATGTTGAAGCGTCGAACATCGTGCGTTCTGGACCGGATTGTCAGTGAACCTTCCATTAATTTGTCAAAAAAAGAGCTTGCATATCTGGCACGATAAGCAGATGGCTACCGAAGCGGTATGTGTCTTGTTGATGTTACCTTCGTTCCTGTTCTTTGTTGCCATTCTGGACATGTGTATATATGCTCCCGATTTTGCAATAAACCGTCTGTTGAAAGTATAGTGCCTAGAATGCCAGTATATTCTAGGCACTATAGTTGAAAGTTAGCGCTTGTCTGTGTCTTTTCGCTTGTCCCGTCTTCTCGTGTGCGCTATTTTTTTTCCCTTAAAGGGTCAGTCTACTCTTGTAATCTTGGACCGCTGGCGACGGCTGTTAGAAAAGCACAAGGCTATAAGTTAGATCTGTTTTTCTCCGCCAAGACTCATAAAGTTAACATTCCTTTCAGATCGAGCTATCATTTCGGAAACTGGCACTTGGCAGCACTGTGTATCTAGTTATCTACAAAAGCACCTTTCGTATCTAGTTGTGGATGATCCTTTCCTGGTTAGTAATACAGATAAGGTAACCCTTTTCCTAAAGCATAACAATCCAGGTGGTTGTACAGGCTTCAGTATTGACATTGAAGATCTTTACTATTCACTTCCTCACAATGGGATTATGAAAGCAGTAAAAAAGTGCATCATTGATGACAATGATGAAGTAGGCTTTATTGGTCAGTGCGGGGTTCCTCTTGACAACTTCCTTGAACTGTTATCGTTTTATTTAAGGTCAACTCATGTAGGCTGGCAAGGCGGCGTCTATGTGCAAAAAAAGGGGATCTGTATCGGGTCTAGGGTAGCGCCTGTTTTGAGCAATATTTTCTTAGGTGAGATTGATAAACAAATTAGTAGACACAGTGAGGGAATGGTGGTGAAGATTTTCAGATATGTGGATGATTTTTTGGTACTGACAAAAAGAGACAACTTCAATAGGACGATGATAGACATTTTGAAGTTGTTTCGAGAATGCGCAGATGGCCTGTCGTTTACCTCTGAAGTGCCCTTGAAGGAGTCTCTCCAGTTTCTTAGTATTAAGTTGTTTTTCAAGAACGACCATGTTTGTTGGCTTTACTCCCCAAATCCCAGAAACAGGTTTTGCACTATTCTTCCAACATTCAAAAAATGTAAAAAATGGAATAGCTGTGTCTGCCCTCCGCTCGAGCTTACAGAATTCTTGTTTTCACCGGATCGAAGAGAGTGTATTGTTACAGGTCAGCAGGCTGAAAACCGCAGGGTACCCTGAATCGGTTATTTCGGCAACGTGCGAAAAGTTGCTGCGGCTGGTGAGGACGGATTTCGTCAAGTCAAAGAGGGACAAGGCATGTATGAAAAGGGCAGTCATCCCCTACATTCACAAAGTAGCCCATAATCTAAAAAATGTAGCTGGTAGGTTTGAAGTTGAAGTTGTTTTTTCGGCACCTTGTAAGTTGAGCGGGCTTTGCTGGGCCATCAGAAACCGTAGTGAAAGTGTATTAGGAGTAAGTCCATTTAAATGCCGTGTTACTCACAGGTCACCGTTGGTGGAATGCGCATGCTCTGTAGTCTACGAGCTTCCACTCTCGTGCAAAAGAGTATACATTGGTCAGACAGGCCGATGTATTAATGTTCGCCTGAGGGAACATCTTAATTCACTATCAGACACCAGATACTCTCATCTGAAAGATCATTGCCGCGAGTGTGGGAAGGAAAATGATAAAAAACAGAAAAAGTGCCGCCCTTTGGTCACAAAAACTAAAATTTTGTTCAGACACCGGGATAAATTGACAAGGGAGGTTATGGAAGCTTATTTCATACGAAAGAAGGAATCACAGTGTATCAGCCAGCCTTCTTTGGCATTAGTTAACAAAGAAGTATCGTTTTTAGATAATTCATGACTTGCTTCACTTCGGTTTTCAGGGGTGCTTTTGTTCGGAATTCACCACGTGGCATTTTGTACGTTTGATGGTCTTGATTTCGCTAGACCAATGCTCGTTGCTCTGTTTGTTCACCTGATTGTGATGTATATATGTTTTCGTATTCAATAAAAAATTCAGTTTCGAGTCAGCGCTCGTCTTTGTGTCCTCTTACTTTGTCCGTCGTTTTGTTTCGCGCTGTTCCCTCCCACGATGTATCAGTACAAACTCGCCCAGTTATCCATCCTTCTTCAGTATACTCTTCGAGATGGGTGTATAAATAATGGCATATTCTGGTAGTTGGCACCCTATAACATCAATAACTAGGGAACTGCTCCCGGTTTAGGCAGGAATTTATATTTTATTTCGGCGTTAAAAGTCGCGTAAAAATGCATGGTGGTGACCCCAAACGTTCATTTTTTTTCAAGAAGGTGGTAGTCTTTTTTTTGCAGAAGCATAAGTGAATATACTACGTACCGTTTGTATGCCCCAATGTCAGAGAAACGAACGTTTAGTTCTAATAAACTGTAGAAAGCGTACTGCTCGCTTTTTCTGTAAATCACATGAATATTTATAGTTACACGTACGCAAAACGCAGGCACATTCCCACTTTTAGTTCAGCGTATGCTAGCAGAGACGCAAAAATAAACTCAGCGTATAGTGGCGCCATCTGGTTGTCAGGACGGGAACCATTGCTGTAAACAAACCGACTCTCCACTTAAGCCTAGGAGCGGCAGAATCGTCACTCTAATTATTAAAATAAAGCAAATTTACCTCTTATATGTTTTCTTATAGGCGAGATAAGACGAAGCGAAAGACCGGCGCCCCATTTATGGGCAGTGAACGCACTGAAGAAGGCAGCAACAACGAGAATTCAGTCCGAAGCGAGAGGTCCGGCTTCGACGGGCGCCGCCATGTTTGTCGCCGCGCGGCGGAAATCCAGATGGTTGCCAGATGAGACTACCATCTCATACAGATGTGCTCCCACATCAATAAATTCTATTTTAAAATGTTCTACCGCACTTCTTGGCACCACAGTTGGCTAAACGGTAATTTGAGTAAAGAGCTATCGGTTGCCGCAAAGAAAATATGGTCGATAAAATTCAGTAGACTGACCCTTTAAGTATGTCTTACCAACATGCCCAAGCCTCATCTCTTCAGTTATGTGCCTTTGCTTGGTTTTGCACACAGATGTGTTTTTCTCTTCTAATTCTAAAAATGTAATCATAATTGAGCTTTTGGTCTTGGATCAAAAGTTATCTTAAATTCTATAGCGCAATTAGGTAATTTCTTACGCAGCTTTAATGAACTTTCTCATTACATTTTATTGCTTTTAATTACATGAATTGATAGCCAGAGTTCCCATACCCGATGACATTCTTACTTTTTTTTGTTTAGGCCACGTTATCATTATTACCATCATCATTATCATTAATGATGATAATGATGTATGTGTTCTTCAGTCAGACATTAACAAGGTATACTGGATTGGTGTAACCTGTGGAATATGAAGCTAAACATTACTAAATGCAAGCATCTGCCCATTTCTCGTCTATCTAATACAGTACTGTCACAAGCTACCTCACTTGTAGAGCGGAAGTTACGGGATCTCCCCGCCCCTCTGAGCATGCTTTGGCATGATCCTCCATGGGCATGATATAGTTATGGTGTCTGGAAGGGGAAGTGTGACGGGCGCTGTATGCGCGCCATGCTTGGATAATATAGTGCCTAGAATATACTAGAGTATTCTAGGCACTATAGGCATGACTTTGAGAAGCGTTTGCGGGTAGGTAGGCTGGAAACGCTGATTGGTTGATGGGATGCGCTTCTCCGTGACGTTTTTTGGCTTCGCCCGCCCTCGTTCTCAACCGGACGTGGCGTCAGCGCGCCTTTCTCGACCTCTCCCTAGAGCGCCTGGGGAATCGCTAGGTGCACCCGCCGCGCCGCGCGTGCGTGGTGAGCGGGCATTCGTTTCGTGATCCTCGGCGCGCTCGTTTCGAGGCGTGTGCAGCTATGGCGTTCGTGCGTGGTGCGCTCGTCGGCGACAGCCAGTTGAAATTTCTGTGCAGTTTTTGCTTGCGGCTTTCGCCGTTTCGCCAGGAGCACTTGGCTACGCTTGTGTTACTCGAGGTTATTGGCGGCGGTTTTTAGCCATAGAGTTTCTTACTATTACCTAGAGGGAAAGCTGGCAGCCCGTCTATGGGAGTTTGCATGGCGACCCCTCGAGACCACTTCAGCCACCATGGGCGCTCAAAGCATCATGGGGCGTGAGCTACTTAATTGTTGCGGAACTGCAACTTTTGGCCAAAAAATAATAGAAAATTAAGCTGTTTGATAACTACAAACGTCCTAACATTCAATATCTTGTCTAATGATTGCAACAAATGAGCAGAAAAGCATTTAAGTGCAAAGTTTGCCCAGAATAAGAGACAACTCGCTCTCCTATTGGCCTAGTAATGAACACTATAAAAACTAATATTTCGTAATTAACAGGCGCACTTTTAAAAGTAAATATGTTTTCAAAAATGATGTTGTTGCTTAAATACTATAAGAGATTTTTTAATGGCATTTCGGAAAAGTGAAACCTTTTATTGGCGTCGTGTGTCGTAGCGTTTTCACTACTATGGGTTTTGCCCACTGCGTTCGCGCGAAAGTCGTCTGCGCACACACGAACAGCGTTTTCGGAATGAAACGTCTTAGTAGTGTCACTCCATGTTCCCGAAATATTACGACTGTGCCGCAACAAGTAGCTCACCGCCCCATGATGCTTTGGGCGTCCATGGTGGCTGAAGTGCAGCGCCGCCAGCTTTCCCTCTAGGTAATAGTAAGAAACTCTATGGTAAGAAACTATGTTTTTAGCCGCTCCCCTCGTGACCACTTCAGCCACCATGGGCGCTCAAAGCATCATGGGGCGGTGAGCTACCGACTGCAGAACCAAGGTGGATGTACTATGGTAGCGTAGCCTGCATAGAAGCCCATACGTTCAAAAGATGGCGGCTCATGGTGCGCAGCCAGCGCCGTCTTCGAAATGCGTGGACAACTAAAAAGTGACGTCATAATTAAAACAAAAACGCGACCTTAAGTCACGTGTTTTAGTGACGTCATATTCGTGACGTCAGCGTCACGTGCTGCTTGGCGGGAAAAATAAACTGCTGAACGCCGCGACGCTTCAGCGCGATACCCGACACGAGAACGAAGAAAGAAGACACGACGAGTGCCGACCACCAACGCTATTTTTAGGTAGTCAGTTCTCGTTGTGCCTTTTTCCTTCGTCCTCGCCTCAGGTGTCGCACTGAATGTCGCAGGTGTAGCGCTGAATCGATGAAATGTGATGCCGCCAGACAGGTTATCGCTCGCACATCGTGCAACTGCACACCTCTTTTTTGCGTACGGGGGCCCCATGGCCACAGACGATGCCCTTTTGGGGCAAAAGCGACAGAACCGCACCCAACCGAACGAAACTACACAGAAGCGCTGGCAAAAGGGAAAAGCGGAAACTGTACACGAACGATGCACACCAAGAACTCGAGCAACAAGCAACGAGGAAAAAGTAGGGCTAGCAGAATCGAGTTTCAAACAAAAGCAAGCAGAATGGTCAAAAGGTATGACAAGGGTATGACATCAGAGTACCGTCAACCTTGGCATCGTCCCGCTGCCATTGCCGCTGCTCTGAGCGAACGCTGTCATAAAAATATTTACAAAGCAAGCGCTATACTTTCTAACAAAATGCACACAACTAAAACATTTTAAAAAGGAAACACTGCAATTGTTTTCGAATGGTTTTGAAACACAAAATATGTCCTAATTATTTTCCTCTTCTAGTCGTGTTTGTCCCCTCATTTCATTTTGGCGCTTTAGTTCCACCCCTAATTTGATGTCGCTAGCACTTGGTTCTGGACCGCATTCAGGCTCCGGCTTCGCGACCTATTTCAATTGACCTTGGCAGAACTACAACTTTTGGCCAAAATATAATGCAAAAATAAAGCTGTTCGATAAATGCGAATGTCCTAAAATTCAATATCCTGTCTGTAAATTGCAACAAACTAGCAGAAAAGCATTTAAGTGCAAAGTTGCCCAAAATTAGAGATTGAACATTTTTTTCGTGCTCAACAGGCGCGCTTTTAAAAGGAAATACGTTTTCAAAAAATATTATGTTGCTTAAATACTTTAAAAGGCTTGTTAATAACATTTTGGAAAAGTGAAACCTTTTTATGGCGTTGTGTGTCGTTGCGGTTTCACTACTATAGTTTTTACACACTGCATTCGCGCGAAAGTCGTCTGCGACCAACTCCAGAGGGAAAGCTGCCCATTGAGCCCATGCATTCCAGTGGGCATGGAGGAAAAAAGACTAGGAGAGAGTGCGCTCAGCCTCTGCAAGCCATCCTCCTCTGACGCCGCTGCCGAGGGCCCTTTTGCGCACTGACTCTTGGGAAATAGGCCCTCCTCCACAGTTACGAGACTACCAACCAGCGGTGCTTTTTAGTGAACGTCCGTGCTCCGATGTAGCGCAGAAGCGCAACGCCTGTGTTGCAGCTTTGGCGAATGCGTACCGAGCTCGAGGTTGTCTGAAGGCTCCGCGTCTCAACACTGCTGTTGATTGCACTCTTGAGTTTTTGGGAGCAGTGTAGAAAACTGCAGGTGAACTTTTCATCAAAGGGTGCGGCCGCGACCTCGTCACCGTTCAACTGTGGTTCATAAAGAGAATGGAGAGGAATTCCTTTCGTCGTTATACACACATACGGAGCGTTTACTTCAGCGCATGCTATAAGCGGAGAACTCGAGAGTAGGCGAAGAAAACGAGCCTCTAAAAAAAGGCGCAGTGGCTTCCAGAGCGCTCACGGCGGACGGACGTGTTTAACGAGCGTTCTGGCGCGCTGCGCAAGATTCTATTTCTCGGCAGGCGGACTTCGGCCGGCCCATGGGCCCGCCGTTCTCCGCTATTCTCGAAGCACAAGTCGCGCCGAGTACGCTCGAGCACATACGCGGTTCCGACGTGAAATGCAGCAGTGAAGTATTGCTCTCTCTCGCTGTCGAGAGAGAGAGAGCCGGCGGCTTTACGTCTGCCCCTGCGCGGGGTCTCCCGGCCACTGCGCACAATCACTTACAAAAAGAAGTAAACCGTATGTACTACATAGCCGCGCGCACGTATCGTCCTGTCTCGGACTAATCACGCGCGCGGCACACTGCACTAGCGGCCGGGGTGGGGCGCCCGGCCGCGTCCGAGGTAGCACCCACGGAGCGTTCGTGTCACGAAGAGAAAGCGGGAAGTCAAGTCCGCCTGCTCGATGAACGCACAGAGGCTCACTATTGTTCTGTCACGGATGCGCGCACTGCCTCGCGGCCACAGGAGCGCTTCGAGACTGCCCGGGATGATTCCCAGCGCCCTGTAGGCCGCGAGCATCTCGCGACGCGGCACAGCGAAGGAAAATCTGTTCCAATGTCTCCACTGCGCCGCAGTCAGCGCACGCGTCGCTCGGGGATGGTGGCCGCTGCGGCGAGCGAGCAGTTTGTGCTCACCACGGAGAGTGAACACAAGCAGATGGTCGCGCAGTTGCTCGTAGAGCGAGAGAGCGAAACCGAAACCAAAATCCGGCTAAGAGCTACCGCTGCCTTGTCACGTGAGGGCCCTTTTCCCATGATGCTTTCCACTATATTTTTTATGACTAGGCTTCAAGATTGTGACGTCATGCTCCCTTCTAATTTTTCTTCCTCCATGCCAGTGGGCAACGCATGAACGCAGCCATCCATGGAGGTAAAAAAACTTCCTCCTTTTCTTCCTCCATGGCAGCATCACGCAACGGTTTACGTGTGTTGCCAGCTGTTTTGTCACTTTCTAAATCTGGGCAAAGAACGGAGTTGGAACCTGGCAACGTAGTCCGTGGGAAGATGGCGGTATGCAGAGTAGCTCTCGACCAACGTTTTTAGATCCCTTTCAGTTTGAAAGCTGCGGTGCGCGGATTGTCGCCTTTCCGTTTCCTTCCGTGCGGTGGCGCTCGCCACGCTTCCCGTGCCTCGAACGATGCCCATACGGGCTGGGCATCGTTCGAGGCACGGGAAGCTAAGAGTAAAATACTATATGAAGAACGCCTGAGGAAATTGGACGATAACAGATGGGCAGCTAAGGTATTTAAATCTTTATACAGAAAGAACGTTGACTCACAGTGGCGGAAAAGAACTAGAAAACTACATGAGGACGGAGAAAGAAAGAAAGCATTAAACGACAGGTTAAAAACGCGGAAGTTAAAAATTGGATGAATTCAATGGAAAAGAAACATAGTGTAGAACTATATCGATTCTGGAAAAGGCAGATCAGGAAAGAATTTTTCTATGATAACTCAAGAGGCAGTGCCCTACTTTTTGAAGCTAGCTAGATCAGGGTGTCTTAGAACGCGCAGCTACAAAAAGAAATTTAACGAAGAAGATGACACATGTGCAGTGTGTGGTAGATCTGTGGAAACAATTGAACACCTCATAATCAAATGTGATGGTATCCATCCGGATGTCGATGCAGGCACAGTCACTCTTTCTGAGGCCCTAGGGTTTAAAGATAACAATGGTCATGTAAATAAATCTGCAGTGGAAGTCAGCAAAAAGCGATTGGAGGATTGGTGGCTGAAAAGCAGAGATGTGGCATAAGGTTAGAATAGTAGGAAACCGTAGGCAAAGTTGACGGAGAATCTTAATGAGAATTGCCAACACAGTAAACAAAAAAAATAATAAATAAGGAAAAGCTGAGCATGGTGGCAATTGCCACCACCCCGTTTCAAAGGGGGCGCTCCTATCCATCCATCCATCCATCCAGCCCGACCAGCGTGGCTAGTGGCCCTTCGTGTCTACGCCATGGTCACCGCCGCCTGATTTGGAGCAGCCAGCAGATATCAGCATGGAAGATATCAGCTGTCCTGTGCCAGTTGTTGGCAGTGACGCTTATCTTACAGTATAAAAAAGCTTCAAGCAAGGGTGCTTAAAGCATCTCACCAAAAAGATGCTAGAGTTTACCAACATTGTAAACAAAGCAATCCCGATTTCTTTGAAGGAAGGTCCCGTTTTTGAAAGGGACGTTTTTTGGGAGCTGCTAGACGAGCTTGAATTGCAAAACCTTGTTCGGCTTGGATGTGCAGAGCATATGGCCACTTTTACATGCCAAGTGCTGCATTTTGTCATAGTGACACGCATCCACTTCTAGGCGAGAGACGTGAACCGTCGGCTAGAGAACAGAGAAATATTGTCATTGCAAATAAAAAAGCTCGCCTTCAAGTAGCCATTCCCTCCGTGCTTCCGACTTAGTGTGTCTACATTTAATGCTTGTCTGTGTTCAATGAAATTAACATTCTAAAAATGAAAGTGCAGTACGCTGCTCCTGTCTGTGCTATCATTGCAAATAAAAAGCTCTTCTATAGTTATTCCCTCCCTGCATCCAGCTAAGTGTGTCTGCATTTATACTTGTGTTCTCCGAAATTGGAATTCTAAAGAACGTGCAAAATGCTGCTCGCATGTGCGGTGCTTCGTTGATAATATAGCGCGGAATTTCGTGACTGATCTAGAAGCGGAACATCGCTAGTTTTATCCTTTCATTAATGTTTCGTGCATTCTCCCGAAGAATTATTGATAGCTCTACTCCAACATACGCATATCATCAGCGCTAAACGTCGCAAACGTGATGCGATCAAGCGCAATGCAAACGATTGGTTTTTTGCGAACTGGCATCAGCCTGCTCTTTATCTCACCCTTACTAGCCAGGTGAAACATTTCTTTAACCATGAGGCTGAAGTTTCAACGTGACAGCTCCAAAAGTACAGCAAATTTGAGTTCGACGTGTTCGCTCCCAATGTTATCGCGGATAAGAACAGGCTGTCACAGCAACTGCCAATCGCGAGCGCTCCGGCGCCTCCGGGCCGACAGCGACAGCAGCGCCGCGTGGTGAGTGGAAGCGGACGGGGGCCGCTTTCTCGGTCGCGGCGCGGGGGAGCTTGCAAACTGAAAGGGATCTAAAAACGTTGCTCTCGACTATAGTGAACTAGAATACTCTCGACTGCTTTAAACTGCTGTAAACAACGGCAAAATCGTCGCGTTTGGATCGTTTTCAATGGTATGCAGTGTCGCATACCGACTGTAATTTCATATAGGTGGCTTGTGACTTCTGAATTATTAGCTGAAGGCTAGTACCGCGATTGTGACGCGCTGGAGTGTATTTCGTCTGTCGAGCGCACGGGATTTTGCATGTCCTCTGTTGTCGAGTGCAAATACACGTCAGAAATTTGCTTTGGCCCCAAAAGGGCGAACACAATTCGCATAAATGGAGCAACTGCTCTGCCTGGTTTGTTTTGAATGTTCAGCGTTTTGTTATATTAAATATCGAAGGTTTGTTAGAGTACCGCGGGCCTCTCGCGTTTTTTTTTTATCTTTCTCCTTCGCCGAGGAAGACGGTGCCGTGTCTTTTCTGGCGCGAGACGAGCTCATAATGGGATTTTTCGTACGCAGCAACGCTCAGAGCGTCATCACGAACGAGTGAAACAAGGTGGAGGCAGAAATGCATGAAACGCCATGTACCGCTCGAGAAACCTTCGTTTCATGTCCAGCATTGTGCGCATTAAATTGTGGGTGCTTGGTTGGTTGTTGTGGTGGATTTTTGTTATTATTTTTGTGTTAGTTTTTTTAGGTTTATGACTGCTTTTGCTTCTAATGTGTGACACTGCTTTTTTGCTGAGATATTTTTTATTCCTCTGTTTGGTTTCAAAACCCATTTTTGAGAAGCTAGTGCCGCAAGTACTTTATACGCACGGGATAAGAAGGGTCCTGCGATTACATGTATGCTGTCTTGTTTACATGCCGATTTCCTGCCACTGGCTGTGTTCGGAGCAATAATGCGCTGTCAGATGCTTGAGCTGAGGATCATAAGTGTGCCTCTTTTCCGTGAAATAAACAGTGGGTAGACTGCGCATGTCCTTGTGCCGTTGTCGTTGCGCGGTCGTTCATTTCAAGTGTTACCTTAATTACCGCATGCGTTAGTGATTAAAATCGTAATAAAACGCATTTAAGCAAGAACACCTGCATCCTTTATAAGTATCGCCAAAGTGTTCTCTGTCAATCAGATTGAGGCAATGGCGTTAAAGTCGAATGCCGTGAAAAAGTAAACGGCTGCAAGGTTCATTCGCTTGGTGTCATCCGCCTTTAAAGAGAGTTCCAAGACCGGGAGATTTTCATTCATACGCTTTACAGTACACAGTTGTCGTGAAATGTGCATATGTATCTCTTCCCACGTTTACTCACAAATGATGCAAAGTGCCCGATCCTTTTGGAGCTTTTGCCATGCATCAACGCACGAAGGTGGCGGCATCGCGGTGAACGAGAGCGCGAGTGACTCCTTGTCGTATGCAGCTCCTTGAATAAAGTGCCTTGAAATCAGGTTCAAAAGCAGAAGTTTAAAAACGAAACTCCGAGAGCGTTTATTCAGTTCACTCGTGAACATGTTCGCAATCGTCCGATATTAAAAGAAATGATCAAAATCAGTATGCTAAAGATTACAAAATGTGTTTAAGACATTGAAAATACGCTTAAGAGTGACATATAATTATTTTCTTTGCCGCAGTTTTCCGAATTCAAACTCAAACTTCACCCATCCTTGACTTAGCGAGAAAAACACAAGCGTTTGCGGGAAGGTAGGCTGGAAACGCTGATTGGCCAAAAAAATATGACGTCATACGCGTGACGTCACAGGTCACGTGACATTTAGTGACGTCATGTCCGGTTGGAGACAGGCATGTTTTCCCTAGATTTTCCCCCGCGATCCCTCGTCAGCGGACCGGGCTGCTCGCGAGGAGCCGAGAGGCGAGGAGGCAGCGTGCACTGCAACGTTGCCTCCTCGGCGTGTCCCCGTCATGTCTTTCGACCCGCCGCGGTGGCTCAGTGGCTATGGCGCTCGGCCGCTGATCCGAAAGACGCGGGTTCGATCCCGGTCGGGGTGGTCGAATTTCGATGGAGGCTAAATTCTAGAGGCCCGTGTACTGTGCGATGTCAGTGCACGTTAAAGAACCCCAGGTGGTCGAAATTTTCGAACCCCTTTCACTACGGCGTCCCTCATAGCCTGAGTCGTTTTGCGACGTTAAAACCCCAATAAACCATAAACCCATGTTCTTCAGAGCGCGCGCGAGATTAAAAAGCGCACCTGTCGCGCTGCGCTGTCACACTGCATGCCTGCTTCTGTGCATTTCTTGCGGACTCCTTTCAGTCATACTTAGCTATACTATTGACCAAAAAGCTTCTTAAACAGTTATTTTCAAGTTTTATTGTTATGTATAAAGAATATGTTTGTAGCAGGTGCGTGAGCCCGAGCAAAAGAAAACTGTTTTTATTCCCCTTCAGTATTCATACTTATCGAGACTTGAGCCTTTATATGTTGCAGTACAACTTTTTTCAGGCATCACAACTGATATTTCGATGTGTTTGGTACATATTCATCTTCAGACATTTCATGTGTGTTCGGTAAAAAAAATATACGAAATAATACTTGACTGCATCAATTGTGACTGAGGCAACTAGCATCACGTATAGCATGCTCTTGAAATTCCTCTAGCTGTTGCACAGAAGTCTGTAATTGACTTCATTGTAGCTTCATACTTGCACCATTTAAACTCTGCACATAGCTCTTTTTTTCACAAAAGGAAATGTGATTAGGTTTCTGAATAGAGCTGTTCTTGGGCCGCAATTTCGAACCCGCGCCCGGCCCGGGACCTAACCTACCGACAGGAAGCCCGGCCCGACACTGAAGGACCCTGAGCACGCTCGTGCTCGGCCCGACCTGCAAAGCGGCGACGACACAAAAAGAGAATTTCAGGAAAATGAGTTTATTTCAATGACATTCAAATTTTGACCTCGCATTCCAGATCACAGTTTGGGATTATACACAACACACAACGCATAAAGGTATAGATTTATCACTCTAAATATGCAAGTTGTTCATTGATGATGGCTTGATCGAAACAAGAGCGGCGCTCTTTCATTACGAATCCTGCGGCGCTGAAATTTTTCTCGCTGCTTGAATTGGTGGCCGCAACGGCTAATACTTTCATAACAAGAAGAGAAACGCTTGAAGTACGAAGGGGAATGACAGACGTGGTGTCGTAAGCCATGGATGGCGTGCCACGACAGGAAGACTTCTTGACTTGTCAGAGGATAAGCGAGCAAATAAGCGACAGGGCGGCGCTATCCTGCGAATGCCGATGTGGCCGCGACGTCCCTGCTTCTACTATTCACGGGAAGGCACGGTGCTGTGTTCACTTCGCTGACAAGCGATTACGGCGAAACGCAGCACTGCGCCAGAATAGTACGAGCTGAGCCGTAGTGGAGGCGCCAGTGACATTCTTCTAATGCCATTCATGTGGTGGGGGCCCCCCCTTCGCTCTCGCCCGCGACTATTGTCCGTCTCCCCGGCCGGAACCGGAGAGAGTAGCTCCTGCCGGGTAGGCGGACAAGAGGGAAGGCTGCCGGCTCTGCGGTGCGCTGCGAGTGGCGAGTGGAAGAATTTAACCTTTTCCCGATGTGCGACTCCGTGACCCCGCGACCTCGCGTGCGCCGTACGCAGCCCTGCCTCCGCTTCCCAGAACCTTCCTTTCTTCTTACAAGGCGCCCAAAACTGGTTGCTTTTCCCCAATGTTGGTACTTGCTAGAACCAAAAATGCGTTTCCAGCCCCAGCTAGCTTTTTTTTAGCGTTTGTACTATCCTCCCGTCCTTGTACATTCCCTCCTGGATGGTCTAGACACAAATCACTTCCTGCTGTGCATGCAAGACGCCCAGCGCACCACAGCCATATTCGCACTTCCACATATATGATACATGCTTTGCCCAACTTCGAGCCCTGGGCGTTTGGTTGTGAGTAACACCGTATGGCGCGTAATGCATTCCCATCAGGCCGAATTAAAATATGAGAAAATTCATCGCAAGATATATTTCCTTGTATTCTCTAAGTAAATTACTTCTATACTAACTCCTCCCTTCTGAAGTGACCAAAAGATAAAACAACTCAGCGTGCAAAAAAGGTGAATGCAGAAATACACTACTTTTGTGCAAAATTCACAGGAAGTGCACTTAAATTGCCGCAAGTGCATGGCCAATTAAGGAAAAAAAAACAATGGCAAAGGACGGAGACGCACAACAGGAACACAGGACGACGCTGTGTTCTGTGTTCCTGTATTCTGTGTTCCCAGTTCTGTATCCCCGTCTTTTGCGCTGGTTTTCTTTCTACAATCGTGAACCAATTAACTCGCCCAGCTCTCCACTCTACTGGACCAATAAGGCATCAAGCTTCACAGTGCATCAGTGTTATATCTTACGCTACATATTATCGAATTGTTTTTGCTGCAAAACAGGTATAAGAGGTCGGCATACACGTCTTTCATTTGCTTAGGAAGAAAGCAGCGCAGTCAAGAAAGTTACTCCCTCCTGCCAGCGAAAATTTAAAAAATGCGGTTTTTTCAGCGCCAGTATAAAATCTTTGCTTGCTGACGGCATGTTGAAATTTTCGTTAATGCACCGTAATAATTATCTCATGAAGCCCCAGCTCTTGTGGCCCAGGACGAAGAGTACGATGATTTATGGCAATATTTGAAGTGCATTTATGAACCAAGTTCTTATTGCTCTAACGTTCTCCTAAGCAAATAAAACTGAAAATTGTGATAATTTTGATAATGCTTTATGGAGCTAACACTACCAGGAAGTGGTAAATAAACAAAAATAAATTCTTTGATAAAGGCCTGTACGCTGCACTTGTGCTGCTCATTTATTTCATGCTGTCCATTTTCTCAGTGCAGTGTCTTCTTTGATATGCATATTTCTGGCTCATTACATACTTTGCTTCGGTTCACAATTCTTCTTCTAGCTATATTTCATCCACTTTCCTGCCATGATCTCTATTCAAACGTAATTTGTGTAATTTTGCTTTGTCCGGGCTCCTGCAATGTTCTAGTATATATGAATGATGTGAAGACCTGTTTCAAGCTGTTGCACTATAATTCAGTCTAACCTCCTCGATCACGATCACCTAAGCCTTTCCTTATCTGTTGCCATACTTTTTTATGGAAACACTTAAAAACAAAGCACCATGATCTATTTCAGTATTGTTTTATTTGCCGATCTAATTTTTTCGAAGATAACATGGAATACCAACTCCCCTTTAATGTCCCCGTTCTCGTCTCGAAGTCGCAAATTTTTAGATGTGCACTCAGTATTCTCGTTAGTGCATTTGTGCTCACAAGGGACTATAACAGCCAACGCGGCTAATACGCTAGATTTAATCCTGACAAATCGATCTGACATAGTCTCACCTATTACATACCTGCCAGGCATCAGCGACCACTTGCTAATGCACTCTGACATTTATCTAGCCACTCCGAACACTAACAAAAAGAAAAAAATTAATAATACGAGACTACAACGGTGCAAATTTTCAGGCGATAAATAATAAAATATTTTTTTTTATCGATGCTTTCCCATAGCTTTGGTGTCCGCAGCATTCAAACCAACTGAACCATGTTCACAGCTATAGTCACCCAACTCACAGAACAATACACTCCTGAACGCACTGCCACCACCCACTCAATAGCTCCCTGGTGTAATAATCACATTAAACGTTTATCTAACAAAAAGAAAGCCTCTACCGCATCGTAAAGTTCTCGCCAACTAGTGAGTGACTGGACTTCGTATTCAGCGGCTTCCAACATGTATGTTCAGGAGCTCAAAAGCGATAAAAGCACTTCCACTCACATGTAACCACCAATGTCAAATTGGCGGGTCATTAATCCTTCCACCGACGATAGTTTTGCGTTATCTGACCCGTTAGGCGACCCCATCCCTTCCGACGTTTGCGTCACGATTCTTAACCGCGCAATCACTGACAACTTTACACCCATATCTGATGTATACATATGCCTACAACTCACCACTTCAACTATGTTTTCATGCCACCTATAACTGTTGCTCCTACTGGTGTGAATAAGCTTATTGATGGACTCAGTGTTCATTCCGCTCCGGGTTATGACTGCGTTACTTAAAAAGCACTGCAGCTTATTCGCCCATTATACTAACCAAACTTTTCCAGCATTGACCAGTCAATGCTGCTACTGAGTGGAAGATCAGAAAGGTGGTTACAGTCTACAAATCCGGCAGCAAAGCATCCCCTATTAATTATCGTCCCATATCCCTTACCAATACTTGACCCAAAATGTTCAAAAATATAATATTCACCAACCTTGTTAACTTCCTTTCATTGAACAACTTTTTTATGTCAGCGCAACATGGTTTTCGAAAACCTTACTCTTGCGAAACACAGTTAATATAGTTTACACATGCATTGCACTGTATTCTAGAGCTACCATCACTAACTGACTGTATATTTCTGGATTTTTCGAAGGCTTTCGACGATGTATGTCACAACCTTTTGGCTCACAAAAAAAAAACATCTGAATATTGACTGTAACTTATTGAAATGGATTGAAGGTCTACTTAATCGCTCACAATTAGTTTTTGCTAACGGTTATAACACCTGTTTTACAGAGGTGTCTTCCGGAGTTCCACAAGGTTCAGTGCTTGGGCCCTAGCTACTGTTCCTGATTTAACATTAATGATCCCCGCTCTCTTATGGATTCTCATATTCACCTATTCGCTGATGTTTGCGTCATTTTTAGAGAAATAACCAACACTAACAACCTTACATTACTTCAGCCAGTGGCGGTCACAGAGAGTGGTTTTAGGGGGAGCGGACAGACTGCTGTATATAAAAAAAGAAAAAAAATAGAAACGATTTTTTATTTTATTTGCACAAAAATGTTTTTGAGCTTTCTTATTGAAAAATAAATGGCGAAAGGTATAGACATTATACCATTACTTAATCTTTGAATGTTAACGTTTACGCGAACAATATTCATTTCGATACCAGGGGAAACGAGTCGACGTCTGAGATAATTGCCACGACATGTCCACTAAGGTCAAAGCACCTGCCCGGACATTTCACCAGTGGGGTTAGCGGCCTTCATTTCTCAGTTCTGGGAAGTGGCTTTGTTCCGCCCTCAGTCCCCTCCTTCAAGGAGGCTGGTCGGCGCTCCTTGTCAAGCCAGAAAGGGATGGTCCCCTCGCTGGCGTCGCTGTGTCCCATGGTGGGTTAAAGACATGAATGGGTGGCTCCCTTCCCCCCCTCCCCCGCCGACGAGGTTGCTGGCCACCGCAACCACAGGTGAATGGCACTGCCGTCGCCGCCGCGCCGGCGGCATGGCAAGACAACGGTGGCAGCAAGGCAGGAACACGATACCTCCACGATCTCAACGAATTGTGCTCGTATAACTATCAACGTGTAGAACGTGCCATTACTCACTAACAACCTTACATGCCATGTCTGAAGTAGAACGTGGAATTGTGTGAAATAAGACAGCCGCTAACAAGGTGAACGTACAAAGCAGGGGACTACTTGACGAGACCGCCACTGACTTCAGTGCGAAGAATGGTGAATGCAGCTATATATGAACAAATGCAAAGTCATGCGTGTATCTAGAAAAACTTCCGTCCCACCTCACTACTACATCGATAACATTTCGTTGAAATCAGCCTCATCATATAAGTGCATCGGCGTCCACATCACTTATTATCTTAACTGGTCTCTTCATACCGAGAAAATAATTGAAAATGCTAATCGCATGCTTTGCTACTTACGTCGCAACTTCTTTAACGTTCCTTCCAATTTGAAACTATTGCTTTATCAAACACTAATACGATAAAAACTCGAGCATGAAACACGTGTATGGCACCCTGCTCATGACAACTTCATTAATGATCTTGAGCTGGTGCAAAATAACTCTGTGCGTTTAATCCTTGTTAACTACAACCGCACAGCGAGTATAACTACTATGAAGTCTAATATCTGCCTCCCATAACTGACATCGCGTAGAAAATTGTTTCGTATCACCCTGTTCCACAAGCTGTACCATCATCCCGCTCTTCGTGATCACCTCATCCCCCATACAATTTCTGTATCCCGCCGCATTGATCATGATCACAAAGTCGGAAGTATGTCATGCAACAGAAAATGCTGCTCGCGGTCATTCCTGCCGCGAACCTCATGCGACTGGAACCACCTTCCCGCAGAAGTTGCCGGTACTGAAAATTATGAGCAGTTCCGCGTAGCACTAGCTAACATTGTATATTCAGGCGCTGTTTGATGTTCATGTAATCAACTGTATTTTTCTCTCAGTTTTCGTATATTTACCATTCCCCCTGTGTAATGCCACTGGCCTTGAGGGGTAACATAAATAAATAAACAGAGTAATATGCAAGCCTCTTACACAACATTCACTAATATTTCTTTTTTTCTGTAATAACGATTTGCAGACAGCCTAAAGACTCATATTTCACTGACGTGAAGGTTCATTTTTCACAGTCACAGTTCCATACTGTAGAGCGCAGGATAGCGCTTGTGCTGCATCGTTCTTCTTCTGTGTGTGTCATTGTAGGCGCTATTGTTTATTTTCTCAATTACTATGCACCATGTACCCCAAACTGAAGTTCTTCTAAATCTTCTTTGATATTAGCAGTTGCAAATTCAAGCCTTCTGCAGGATTTGAAGGAGGCCCAAGGATCCGAGGACTAATTTTATGCATATGTAAATGTAAACAGCTAATCTATCTGTACTATTGTAACTTGCATTCTCTTTTTTGCTTTATGTGCTGTTTTTATATTTCGTGCCATAGTGCTGAATGTCGTAATTTTTGTATGTATTATAGTGTAAATTGATACTGTATGCCTGCTGTCAAAGTGTTTTCTTTTTCTTTACTGTAATGCGCGATTGTAATGTTTATCTCTTATATTGTTTGGTGTACTTTCCATGTTCTTTTAAGGTACCAACTTGTTTTTCCTACGTTCAAAACTGTCATCTAATGGTCCCCTGAGCCTTGTCAAGCTGTGTGCACAGCTTTTAGCCCAGGGTGACCAGCCAGATTTTTCTGGTAAATAAAGTGCATTGACTGATTTATTAATTCATTGATATGCAACTTACAAATGATTGGAAATGAGGGGAACATGTGCACAGGGCGGAAAGCGCGTGGTCTCCCAGGAAACACTGAGGTGGCCCCGAGAAGGGCCTTTAGTAAGGACGACATCCGTTTTGCGCCTCTTCACTAAGCAGCGACGACACGGCGTGCGCAGTCCTCGTTTTGCCCGAGCTGTCGAAGCAATCCTTGTTAAAAAAAAAAACAACTCGAGGGAACAAAGTCGTGCTGTGTATGCAGATGCGATCGCCTCGTGGTTCCATTCACGGCGAACAATCATCCGGCAAGCCCGGCTTTTTCGACGGATTCAGGAAACGACTGAAAAGAACAAAAGTAAGGAGCGAAGAAAGGTGCACTGCTTACAGGTTAGAACACAAAAAAACAAAGCTACGCGCTGCACTCGGTTAACCCATTCAACGAGGCGTGGCGTGAGCTTTAAATCCGATTTCGACAAGGCGTGAGAAGTCGCTAAAGAGGCAAAGGCACACTGCACTGGGTGAATGATATAGCTAGACTAAGCGCAAGTCATAACTTCTCTAAAGCCACACTGCACTCGTTTAACCCTGCAACGAGGCCTAGCGCGGGTTCTGATGTCTGGCGCCGATTTCGACAAAGAGAGGGAACACGGCCGCGAGATTGGATGCCCGCAATCTTCCAGGAAGCAATGAAGCGGCCCTGAAAAGGGCCGTTTGGAGCAGCTCTTCAACGTCAACCTACAGCGGCGTGGCGGCGAGCAGTAGGCCCAGCGTCCGCGGCGAACAATGACATCGGCTTCCGAGAAGCATATCCAGGGAACGATGCTGCAAAAAAAAAGTTTCGTTACAAGCACCGAAATTTGGTGAGCCCTCAATGCACGAGAAAATTTGCGACAATGTAGTTCAGTCCTTACCTCGGGGTTGAGAATGCGCATGCCCGACAAGCGCGTCAGCGTAGCTGTCAAATGGCGGTCCTCAAAGCGCGCCTGATGCGGATCCTTGTAGTGCCGCGGCAAAAACTTTAAATACGAGCACGACACTAGCCACGTGCTCCTGGCGAAACGGCGAAAGCCGCAAGCAAGAACTGCACAGAAATTTCGGCTGGCTGTCGCCGACGAGCGCACCACGCACGAACGCCATAGCTGCACACGCCTCGAAACGAGCGCGCCGAGGATCACGAAACGAATGCCCGCTCACCACGCACGCGCGGCGGGTGCACCTAGTGATTCCCCAGGCGCTCTAGGGAGAGGTCGAGAAAGGCGCGCTGACGCCACGTCCGGTTGAGAACGAGAGCGAAGTCAAAAAACGTCACGGAGAAGCGCATCCCATCGACCAATCAGCATTTCCAGCCTACCTACCCGCAAACGCTTCTCAACTCATAGTAAACGTCATTTTAAGAAGCCAATCAGAGGCGTCTGTCGTCAACACAACATGGCGGCTTAGCGAGGCCTGTTTAGCCATAGTTGACCGAGGTTACAGCACGCAACTTGGCCGGCGCGCCGCACCAGTCGCCGCTTGCGAACTGCCGCCTACTGCAAGCAGGGACACGGAACGGCAAGCACCTTTGCGCCGCTAGACTCATGCCCAGCCCACATCCGGTGTAACACTGCCACCGCACACCAGCGCCTGCGCGCTGCTTGGCTACTGAAGTTCGCACCAGAAAAGACAAAATAGCGATGTTATCAGAAAGACTGCCGGCTCGGGCGGCGACAAAGCATGCCTGCCCACGTAGCGCGCTTTCGGCAACGGCGCTGGACGCGGGCGCGCCGGGCGACGAACTGCACTGCTCTCTGCGGCCTGCCCTGGTCGTCGCTAGGCCTGTTTTGCATCGAAGCCGCGGTGGACAGTGCTTCGGAAGTAGCCTGGGTTATAATAAAATGCCTGCTTCTGGCATCGCTTTACTGTCAACAGCATCGTCTCACAACAAAAAATATGGTCATTGTTGCGGTGCGCTCGGCAGCGGAGCTATATAGCGGACGCCAGGCGCGCAAGCCGGAGCCGGACCGCAACGGCCGGGCAGCGGCCGGGCAGCGGCAGCTGAGCGGCGGTTGTGGCAAGAAATTTGCTCGTATTACAGTTGCTGCTTCTACCAGCAACTCGGCATTGTTCAACGATCCTCAAAAATGATCTATTTTCCACAATTCTTGCTCTTACAGTTTATTTACGTGAAGAAAAATCTTTAGCTCATTTTTATGACGCCAGCGGACGGGATCCAGGTTTGCCGGCCGGCCTGCAGACTCGCTGTATTTCATATTCGCACCAGAAGAGACAAAACAGCCATGCTACCAGAAAGGCTGCCTGTTATATTCGAGCAGTGGCAGCATGCCGAGCTTTCGGCAACGACGCCGCCTGCGGACGCGCCGGGCGATGAACTGCGAGGCTTGCCGGCAGCCCTGGTCGTCGCTAAGCCTACCTGGTTTTGCACGCATACTATCGATACCGCAGCTGAAGGAGCTTCGGAACTGGTCAGCGCTGTAAAAGGTACTGCGTACTCTCATCACCCCTTTAACTGTGAACCTGTCGCATAATAAAATAAAGATATGCTCGAATTCCGCGACGCCAGCGGAGCTAGCAAATGCCAGCTATGCGAGCGGCGACCAGGCAGTAAATAAAAATTAAGCGGTCATGGGATGAAATTTGCTTGTATCGCCGAATTAAATACTGCCAGCAACTCGGCATCAGCCAACGATCCTCAAAAATGATTCATTTTTGCCATTCATCTATTCCAGTGCTTGCTATGAGCGTGAACAAATAATACTAGCGTGTTTATCTGACGACGGCGGCCGGCATCCAGGCTGACAGGCCGGCCCCGAGAAACGCGCCCCCACGTCATTATGACGCTGGCGCTCTGCGCGCTCGCATTCTGCCTAGGTGGCTTTGATTCTGCCCCTTGTCAGTGCGACGCGCCGCGTGCGGCCTGTCATTGACATCGGTTGGGCGCAGGCGGCGAGCTGCTGTCAGTCGTTGTTACGCCGCTCGGAACGGCACGTAGCGCGCCCGGCAAGTAGCAGTCATGCCGAGAGCCCGCGACACCTCTGCCTGCCGGAGCCCCGACCGTGAACCTCCGAACCCGGTCGTGAACTCGAGTCTTCATCTCTATCGCAAGGAGTGGGTTGACTCGCAGCCGCATCTGCAAATTATGCCTAACCCTCTTCACGCTTCTGGAATATATTTTTCTGCAGCAAAGAACAGAAGCGCGGAGCCGATGCGCGCCGCGATTGCCGACTCGGCTCGTATCGAGTTCATGTAAACAGAGAGTCGTCGAGATGGGCTGACCTTGCTCAGCTCGATTCTCTGACTCAAACCACCGCTGTCAAGGAACACCACCTAGATAGGTTCACGTAAGCAAGGCTATGTCGAGCCACTGATACTGAAGCCAAGGAGGATGGAGAAGCAGAACCGAAACCGAAACTGGTCCCAGGTCAGTGATGTATGACCACGCGCTGCAGTTTAACAGAGTGCAATTACGCGTGCAAATAATTGGAAAACCTTGTTTCACTTTGTGAATTTCTCATCAAGCTATTATTTTAGGGCAAACGAAAGTTGAAGATATCTGTACGTTTCTGAAGATCTTAAAATGACGTAGTCGAGTAGTGCGTGTGCCGGCCGACGGCGGCGCGTGGTCGTTTCATGAGCACAAAAAGGCAGCGATTTCGAACGGGCTTTATTAAATGCAGACTCAATATTGAGTCGAAATATTTCGGAATCAGCATGTCTAATGTTTATGGAAGCAGTAAAAATTAAAACCGGGCAGCTTCATTTTCTTTTCACAGCCCCTTTAAAAAACCTCTCAAAGTGTCTAAGGAACATTTTTTTAAAACATATTTACTTTTAAAAGTGCGCCTGCTAATTACGCAATATTAGTTTTTTTAGTGTTCATCACGCCATTAGGAAAGCTAGTCATCTCTTATTTTGGGCCAACTTTGCACTTAAATGCTTATGTGCTCGTTTGTTGCAATCATTAGACAAGATATTGAATGTTATGACATTCGTAGTTATCTAACAGCTTTATTTTTCTATTATTTTTTGGCCAAAAGTTGTAGTTCTGCAGTCGGTAGCTCACCGCCCCATGATGCTTTGAGCATAGAGTTTCTTACTATTACCTAGAGGGAAAGCTGGCGGCGAAGCACTTCAGCCACCATGGACGCTCAAAGCATCATGGGGCGGTGAGCTACTTGTTGCGGCACAGTCGTAGTTTTTCGGGAACATGGAGTGGCACTACTGAGATGTTTCATTCCAAAAACGCTGTTGTGTGTGCGCAGACGACTTTGGCGCGAACGCAGTGTGCAAAAACCATAGTAAAGAAACCGCAATAGCACACGACGCCAATAAAAGGTTTCACTTTTTCGAAATGCCATTAAAAACCCTTTTATAGTGTTTAAGCAGCAACATTTTTTTTTGAAAAAATATTGTTACCTAGCCGTTGGAGCTCGTAACCGAAAGGCTTTAATGGGGGGTGACGTGGACGGCACCGGAGAACAAGCCAAGAGCACCCAGAGAAGGCCGGAACCGATCTTCTTCTTCTTTCACTCGGCGGTGCACGCGACTTGCGAAGAGCAGCCGCCTAGTGGCTGCTTGTGGAAACGTGGCATTACCCCCCTCCCTAAAAAAACATCGACCCGATGCATGCGCAAGAAAAGAAGGTAAGAAAAGCAGTTCACAAGAACATGGCAGAAAATAAGCAGTTCGTAAGCTAGCGGTGCTCGCGCGAAAAGTACGGCTTCATTCGCACGACGTGGACGACTTCGGGCTTCTGCTGGCGGCGATGAGAAGTAGAAGAGCCGGCTGGAAGAAGTTCGTATGCGACGTCACTGAGCTGACGGACCACTCTGTAGGGACCGAAGTACTGCTTTAGCAGTTTCTCGGAAAGCCCTCGGCGTCGAATCAGAGTCCACACCCACACCATGTCGTCCGGTTCGAAGGTCACTACTCGGTGGCGGGGATTGTAACGCCGAGCGTCTCGGCCTTGCTGGTTCCGGATGCGCAGTCGCGCAAGCTGCCGTGCTTCTTCGGCGCGCTGAGTAAATTCCTCGGTACCAGCTTCGGGGTCATGACCGTTAAGGGGCAACGTGGCCTCTAGCATGGTGGACACCTCGCGACCATACAACAGAGAGAAGGGCGTCATGCACGTGGTCTCTTGTTGTGCCGTATTGTACGCGAATGTGACGTACGGTAGGATGTCATCCCAAGACCGATGTTCAACGTCCACGTACATAGACAGCATGTCGGCGAGAGTTTTGTTGAGACGTTCGGTCAGGCCATTCGTCTGTGGATGGTAGGCGGTGGATTTACGGTGGGTAGTGCCACTCAGCTGCATGACGGATTCCAGCAGCTTGGCCGTGAAAGCTGTGCCTCGGTCCGTTATGACAACTGACGGGGCGCCGTGCCTGAGGACGATGCGCTCGACGAAAAATTTCGCTGCTTCGGCTGCCGTGCCTCGTTCGAGGGCCTTTGTTTCAGCATAGCGCGTGAGGTAATCGGTAGCGACTATTATCCACCGGTTGCCCGAGGAGGAAGTTGGAAACGGGCCCAACAAGTCCATGCCAACCTGCTCGAATGGAAGTCTGGGCACTTGGACAGGCTGCAGTAAACCAGCTGGCCTTACAGACGGTATTTTCCGTCGCTGGCAATCATGGCACGTTCGTACATAGTGGCGCACTGCCGCCGCAAGTTTGGGCCAGTAAAAACTCTTCTGAATGCGAGCCAAAGTTCGAGCATAGCCGAGATGACCGGCGGTGGGCTCATCATGACATGCGTGCAAGACTTCGTCGCGGAGAGTGTCTGGCACGACGAGGAGATAATCCCTTCCCGTGGGAGAAAAGTTGATCTTGTAGAGCACGTCGTTTAGGAGACAAAACGAGGAGTGCGTTCTGGCGAAGGGACGGGGCACTTCCGTAGTACGCGCTTTCAGGAAGTCGATGAGTGGAGCGAGTCCCGGGTCCTCACGTTGGCGCTGCGAAACAGTGACTGCGTCGACAGTTGCGATAAGAGGGAAGTCGGGCTCTTCGTCTTCGTTCGCCGACTGGATAGGCGAACGGGACAAGCAGTCGGCGTCGTTGTGCTGGCGTCCGGACTTATACACGATGGTCATGTCGAACTCTTGTAGACGTAAACTCCAATGTGCAAGGCGTCCGGAGGGATCGCGCAAGTTCGTCAACCAACAAAGAGAATGATGGTCGCTTACGACCTGGAAGCGGCGGCCATAAAGATACGGGCGAAATTTCATCACTGCCCAGACAACAACGAGGCACTCTTTCTTGGTGGTGGAATAATTGGTTTCAGCACGAGACAAAGTCCGGCTAGCGTACGCGATGACTCGCTCAGCGCCATCCTGCCACTGGACGAGCACAGCGCCGAGACCTACATTGCTTGCATCCGTGTGAACCAGGGTCTCGGCATGGGCATCGAAGTGGGTAAGCACAGGCGTTGTTTGCAAGCGGTGCCGTAATTCATCGAATGCCTTTTGCTGTTCGTCTGTCCAGGCGAAGGTGACATCATCTCGGGTGATACGCGGCAACGGGGCAGCAATTCGTGAAAAGTTTGCAATGAATCGGCGGTAATAGGCGCAGAGTCCCAAAAAACGCCGGACTGTCTTCTTGTCGGATGGAGTAGGGAAGTTGGCGACAGCTGCAGTTTTGGCGGGATCGGGCTGAACACCTCGACGGCTGACGACGTGGCCCAGGAACAGGAGCTCTTCGTAACCGAAGTGGCACTTTTCAGGTTTTAAAGTGAGGCCGGCAGATCTTATAGCCCGTAGCACGGTGGAAAGGCGTTGGAGGTGTTCCTCGAACGTTGGGGAAAACACAATAACGTCGTCCAGATATACTACACAAATTTGCCATTTAAAGGGACACTGAGGAGAGCACTATTAATATTTTTTTTATAGCAAAATCCGATAGTTCGGCATTTCATGGCTTTGTTGCCACTTGGCCGGCAGCGAAAGATGCATTTATTTCTAAGAAATTTGGATTCGAAGTTGAAATAGTTTTTCGCGCCGCTCTGATTCAAACTTGGGGTTCTGCTATGACGACACAGAACTAAGTGACGTGAAACATGACATTCACATGACGTAACGCAGACTCCGTGATTTCTGGCGGCCAGCAGTGCGGTCCAGCAGCAGCCGAAAAGAAAGCTACCGCCGGCCGCACGTTGAAGGCATCTATCGGCTATTGCGGCCGTCGCTTCGTTTACATTTGCACCGGCGTTTTGCCAGCGTTACAATGGATCCCGTTCTCGAAGTCGTCAACGAAGTTCTCGCAAATAGACGCCTTTAGCATACCGTACGTGTACCTTGTTACCGTTAGCGGAATACCGGGAGCCCCCATACCGCTGAGAGCAAGCGCTGATTGGTCCCGGCGCTGCAGGAGCGCGCGTAGCTATCGGGTACGTGGCGCCATCTGGCGACGTCAAGATTTGCGCATGCATTTGCTGCGCCTCAGTGATTCGTAGCTTCTCGTGTCCTAGTGTTGCTAGAACTATTGGTTCTAGCAACACTGTTTTGTGCTATGACGCCATGAAGCTTGTACTTGCGAGTTTGGCCTGTGGCGGCGATACCTGTATTTTGGTTTCATTTCATTTCATTTATTTTACCCTCAGGGCTTTCGCATTACAGAGGGGGTGGGACAGTGAAGAAAACAATACATAGATCAAAAACAGGGCTATATATCTTTGCTCTTTTCTATGTTACAGGAGCTTTGTTGTCAGTATGAATGGCGTTTTTGTAATCAGGAGTCAACTGCGTCCATCATTCGCTGGAATGTCGCTGGAGCGGAGCACAATCCAAACGGTAGGACCTTGAACTCGTAAAGTCCATCCGGCGTGACAAACGCAGTCTTCTCACGATCCCGTTCGTCTACTTCGATCTGCCAATAACCGCTTTTGAGATCGAGCGAGAAGTAGCGCGCATGGCGCAGCCGGTCCAAAGAGTCATCAATGCGTGGTAGCGGGTAGACGTCTTTTTTTGTGACCTGGTTGAGTTTGCGGTAGTCAACACAGAATCTCAGACTGCCGTCTTTCTTCTTAACCAAGACGACAGGTGAAGCCCAGGGACTCCTCGATGGCTGTATGACACCGTCATTCAGCATTTCGTCTACCTGCTGAGCGATGACTTCGCGTTCCCGCGGTGACACTCGGTATGGGTTCTGTCGGACTGGTCGGATACGTTCGTCGGTTATTATGCGGTGCTTGGTGAGGGGCGTCTGCTTGACCGCGGAGGCAGACGAGAAACAGTCTTGAAACTGACAGAGCAGCCCGACAAGTCGATCCTTCTCGGTAGGTGATAGAGCGGGGTTCACATCGAGGGCGAATTGGGCCGTTTGGCTGGCAGATGTCCCGGTCTGGAGTGCGATGCAATCAGAAGTTTCGGCGATATCTTCCAAGTAGGCGACCGTGGTCCCCTTAGCGATGCGTTGTCGCTCATTGCCGAAGTTGGTAAGGAGTACATCCGCGAGGCCGTTGGCCGGATGGACGATACCGCGGGCAACACAGACGCCGTGATGGAGCAGCAGCTCAGTGTTCTGTTCGGCCACCCCTGCAGCACTGGACTGGTGATCGCACCTGACGGTAACGAGAGTACATGAGCGTGGCGACACGGTTACATCCGCGTCAAGGATGCGCAAAGGTGCGTGGCGTTGTTCGGCGTCTGCGGAAGTCGGTGCAGGCGGTGAAAACGTGACCAAACGGCGAGGAACGTTAATGACGGCACCATGCTGTCGTAAAAAGTCAAGGCCGAGGATGAGGTCCTTGCAACAGTTGGGCAGAAAATAACGAAAACCGCAACAAACACGGAGTCGGCAATGGTGACTCGTGCAGTGCAACGCCCTAAAGGTGTCATAAGGTGGCCACCAGCAGTACGAATTTGGGGTCCAGGCCATTCAGTCCTAACTTTTGCGAGCCGATCCGCGAAATTCTTGCTGATTATTGAGAAGTCTGCTCCTGTATCTACTAAAGCAGTCACTGGGTGCCCGTCAACAAGCACGGGAAGGTCGGCGCTAGCTGTGTCATCGGTATGAGGGAAGCTCGGAGTCACGGAATCACGCTGCGGCGGCATCGCTGTCACGGAATCACGCTGCGTCGTCACGGGGGGGTCTTCGGGACGTCGGTTTCGTTTTTCAGCAACCTGCCCCCCTGAGGTCGCCGCCTTCAGTTTCCCCGGCGTGGGCTTGGCGACCGCCCCCTCATCGTATCGCTGAAAGTACGACGGCTAGGTGACGAGTAGCGGACGGGAGAAGGTGACCGTTGGCGGCCGTTCGGTGAAGTCTGCTGGGCAGCAAGGTATTCCTCGATTTCCCGAGGTCGCTCACCGAACCGTGGGCGCGGGGCGTGACGTGAAAATCCCTGAAGCCCGAGTTCACGGTAGGGGCAGCGCCGATACAGGTGGCCGGTTTCCCCGCAGTGGAAGCAGAGCGGCCGCTGACGAGGAGTGCGCCAGATGTCGGCCTTCCGGACCGGTGGTTGCATGGCGAGTCCCTGCTGCGGTGGCCGCTGGTAGGAACAAGCGTTTGCGGGTAGGCAGGCTGGAAACGCTGATTGGTCAAAAAATATGACGTCATACGCGTGACGTCATAGGTCACGTGGTATTTAATGACGTCATGTCCTGTTGGGGACAGGCATGTTTTCCCTAGATTTTTCCCCGCCCCCGCCACCGCTCGTCAGCGGACGGGGCTGCTCGTGTTGGCTGCTCGCGAGGAGCCGAGAGGCGAGGAGGCAGCGTGCACTGCAGCGTTGCCTCCTCGGCGTGTCCCCGTCATGTCTTTCGACCCGCCGCGGTGGCTCAGTGGCTATGCCGCTCGGCCGCTGATCCGAAAGACGCGGGTTCGATCCCGGTCGGGGTGGTCGAATTTCGATGGAGGCTAAATTCTAGAGGCCCGTGTACTGTGCGATGTCAGTGCACGTTAAAGAACCCCAGGTGGTCGAAATTTCCGAACCCCTTTCACTACGGCGTCCCTCATAGCCTGAGTCGTTTTGCGACGTTAAAACCCCAATAAACCATAAACCCATGTTCTTCAGTGCGCGCGCGAGATTAAAATGCGCACCTGTCGCGCTGCGCTGTCACACTGCATGCCTGCTTCCGTGCATTTCTTGCGGACTCCTTTCAGTCATACTTAGCTATACTATTGACCAAAAGGCTTCTTAAACAGTTATTTCAAGTTTTATTGCTATGTATAAAGAATATGTTTGTAGCAGGTGCGTGAGCCCGAACAAAAGAAAACTGTTTTTATTCCCCTTCAGTATTCCTGCTTATCGAGACTTGAGCATTTATATGTTGCAGTACAACTTTTTTCAGGCATCACAACTGATGTTTCGATGTGTTTGGTACATATTCATCTTCAGACATTTGATGTCTGTTGGGTAAAAAAAAATATACGAAATAATACTTGACTGCATCAATTGTGACTGAGGCAACTAGCATCACGTATAGCATGCTCTTGAAATTCCTCTAGCTGTTGCACAGAAGTCTGTAATTGACTTCATTGTAGCTTCATACTTGCACCATTTAAACTCTGCTTTTTTCACAAAAGGAAATGTGATTAGGTTTCTGAATAGAGCTGTGCACGCGCCGCAATTTCGAACCCGCGTCTGGCCCGGGACCTAACCTACCGACAGGAAGCCCGGCCCGACACTGAAGGACCCTGAGCACGCTCGTGCTCGGCCCGACCTGCAAAGCGGCGACGACACAAAAAGAGAATTTCAGGAAAATGAGTTTATTTCAATGACATTCAAATTTTGACCTCGCATTGCAGATCACAGTTTGGGATTATACACAAGACACAACGCATAAAGGTATAGATTTATCACTCTAAATATGCAAGTTGTTCATTGATGATGGCTTGATCGAAACAAGAGCGGCGCTCTTTCATTACGAATCCTGCGGCGCTGAAATTTTTCTCGCTGCTTGAATTGGTGGCCGCAACGGCCAATACTTTCATAGCAAGAAGAGAAACGCTTGAAGTACGAAGGGGAATGACAGACGTGGTGTCGTAAGCCATGGATGGCGTGCCACGACAGGAAGACTTTTTGACTTGTCAGAGGATAAGCGAGCAAATAAGCGACAGGGCGGCGCTATCCTGCGAATGCCGATGTGGCCGCGACGTCCCTGCTTCTACTATTCACGGGAAGGCACGGTGCTGTGTTCACTTCGCTGACAAGCGATTACGGCGAAACGCAGCACTGCGCCAGAATAGTACGAGATGAGCCGTAGTGGAGGCGCCAGTGACATTATTCTAATGCCATTCATGTGGTGCCCCCCCCCCCCCCCTTCGCTCTCGCCCGCGACTATTGTCCGTCTCCCCGGTCGGAACCTGCCGGGTAGGCGGACAAGAGAGAAGGCTGCCGGTTCTGCGGTGCGCTGCGAGTGGCGAGTGGAAGAATTTAACCTTTTCCCGATGTGCTGCTGCAGCGCGACTCCGTGACCCCGCGACCTCGCGTGCGCCGTACGCAGCCCTGCCTCCGCTTCCCAGAACCATCCTTTCTTCTTACAAGGCGCCCAAAACTGGTTGCTTTGCCCCAACGTTGGTACTTGCTAGAACGAAAAATGCGTTTCCAGCCCCAGCTAGCTTTTTTTTTAGCGTTTGTACTATCCTCCCGTCCTTGTACATTCCCTCCTGGACGGTCTAGACACAAATCTATTCCTGCTGTGCATGCAAGACGCCCAGCGCACCACAGCCATATTCGCACTTCCACATATATGATAGATGCTTTGACCAAATTAGAGCCCTGGGCGTTTGGTTGTGAGTAACACCGTATGGCGCGTAATGCATTCCCATCAGGCAGAATTAAAATGAGAAAATTCATCGCAAGATATATTTCCTTGTATTGTCCAAGTAAATTACTTCTATACTAACTCCTCCGTTCTGAAGTGACCAAAAGATAAAACAACTCAGCGTGTAAAAAAGGTGAATGCAAAAATACACTACTTTTGTGCAAAATTCACAGGAAGTGCACTTAAATTGCCACAAGTGCATGGCCAATTAAGGAAAAAAAAACAAGGGCAAAGGACGGAGACGCACAACAGGAACACAGGACGACGCTGTGTTCTGTGTTCTCAGTTCTGTGTCCCCGCCTTTTGCGCTGGTTTTATTTCTACAATCGTGAACCAATTAACTCGCCCAGCTCTCCACTCTACTGGACCAATAAGGCATCAAGCTTCACAGTGCATTAGTGTTATATCTTACGCTACATATTTTCGAATTGCTTTTGCTCGGCATACACGTCTTTCATTTGCTTAGGAAGAAAGCAGCGCATTCAAGAAAGTTACTCCCTCCTGCCAGCGAAAATTTAAAAAATGCGGTTTTTTTCAGCGCCAGTATAAAATATTTGCATGCTGACGGCATGTTGAAATTTTCGTTAATGCACCGTAATAATTATCTCATGAAGCCCCAGCTCTTGTGGCTCAGGACGAAGAGTACGATGATTTATGGCAATATTTGAAGTGCATTTATGAACCAATTTCTTATTGCTCTAACGTTCTCCTAAGCAAATAAAACTGAAAATTGTGATAATTTTGATAATGCTTTATGGAGCTAACACTACCAGGACGTGGTAAATAAACAAAAAAATAAATTCTTTTATAAAGGCCTGTACACTGCACTTGTGCTGCTCATTTATTTCATGCTGTCCATTTTCTCAGTGCAGTGTCTTCTTTGATATGCATATTTCTGGCTCATTACATACTTTGCTTCGGTTCACAATTCTTCTTTTAGCTATATTCCATCCACTTTCCTGCCATGATCTCTATTCAAACGTAATTTGTGTAATTTTGCTTTGTCCGGGCTCCTACAATGTTCTAGTATATATGAATGATGTGAAGACCTGTTTCAAGCTGTTGCACTATAATTCAGTCTAACCTCCTCGATCACGATCACCTAAGCCTTTCCTTATCTGTTGCCATACTTTTTTATGGAAACACTTAAAAACAAAGCACCATGATCTATTTCAGTATTGTTTTATTTGCCGATCTAATTTTTTCGAAGATAACATGGAATACCAACTCCCCTTTAATGTCCCCGTTCTCGTCTCGAAGTCGCGAATTTTTAGATGTGCGCTCAGTATTCTCGTTAGTGCATTTGTGCTCACAAGGGACTATAACAGCCAACGCGGCTAATACGCTAGATTTAATCCTGACAAATCGATCTGACAAAGTCTCACCTATTACATACCTGCCAGGCATCAGCGATCAGTTGCTAATGCACTCTGACATTAATCTAGCCACTCCGAACACTAACAAAAAGAAAAAAATAATAATACGAGACTACAACGGAGCAAATTTTCAGGCGATAAATATGAACTATTTTTTTTTATCGATGCTTTCCCATAGCTTTGGTGTCCGGAGCATTCAAACCAACTGGAGCATGTTCACAGCTATAGTCACCCAACTCACAGAACAATACACTCCTGAACGCACTGCCACCACCCACTCAATAGCTCCCTGGTGTAATAATCACATTAAACGTTTATCTAACAAAAAGAAAGCCTCTACCGCATCGTAAAGTTCTCGCCAACTAGTGAGTGATCGGACTTCGTATTCAGCGGCTTCCAACATGTATGTTCAGGCGCTCAAAAGCGCTAAAAGCACTTCCACTCACATGTAACCACCAATGTCAAAAATTCTGGCGGGTCATTAATCCTTCCACCAACGATAGTTTTGCGTTATCTGACCCGTTAAGCGACCCCATCCCTTCCGACTTTTGCGTCACGATTCTTAACCGCGCAATCACTGACAACTCTACACCCATATCTGATGTATACATATTCCTACAACTCACCACTTCAACTATGTTTTCATGCCACCTATAACTGCTGCTCCCTCTGGTGTGAATAAGCTCATTGATGGACTCAGTGTTCATTCCGCTCCGGGTTATGACTGCGTTACTTAAAAAGCACTGCAGCTTATTCGCCCATTATACTAACCAAACTTTTCCAGCATTGACCAGTCGACGCTGCTACTGAGTGGAAGATCAGAAAGGTGGTTACAGTCTACAAATCCGGCAGCAAAGCATCCCCTATTAATTATCGTCCCATATCCCTTACCAATACTTGACCCAAAATGTTCAAAAATATAATATTCACCAACCTTGTTAACTTCCTTTCCTTGAACAACTTTTTTATGTCAGCGCAACATATGGTTCTCGAAAACCTTACTCTTGCGAAACACAGTTAATATAGTTTACACATGCATTGCACTGTATTCTAGACCTACCATCACTAACTGACTGTATATTTCTGGATTTCTCGAAGGCTTTCGACGATGTATGTCACAACCTTTTGGCTCACAAAAAAAAAACATCTGAATATTGACTGTAACTTATTGAAATGGATTGAAGGTCTACTTAATCGCTCACAATTAGTTTTTGCTAACGGTTATAACACCTGTTTTACAGAGGTGTCTTCCGGAGTTCCACAAGGTTCAGTGCTTGGGCCCTAGCTACTGTTCCTGATTTAACATTAATGATCCCCGCTCTCTTATGGATTCTCATATTCACCTATTCGCTGATGTTTGCGTCATTTTTAGAGAAATAACCAACACTAACAACCTTACATTACTTCAGTCAGTGGCGGTCACAGAGAGTGGTTTTAGGGGGAGCGGACAGACTGCTGTATATAAAAAAAGAAAAAATAGAAACAACGATTTTTTATTTTATTTGCATAAAAATTTTTTTGCGCTTTGTTATTGAAAAATAAAGGGCGAAAGGTATAGACATTATACCATTACTCAATCTTTGAATGTTAACGTTTACGCGAGCAATATTCATTTCGATACCAGGGGAAAGGAGTCGACGTCTGAGATATCCCGCCACGACATGTCCACTAAGGTCAAAGCACCTGCCCGGACATTTCACCAGGGGGGTTAGCGGCCTTCATTTCTCAGTTCTGGGAAGTGGCTTTGTTCCGCCCTCAGTCCCCTCCTTCAAGGAGGCTGGTCGGCGCTCCTTGTCAAGCCAGAAAGGGATGGTCCCCTCGCTGGCGTCGCTGTGTCCCATGGTGGGTTAAAGACATGAATGGGTGGCTCCCTTCCCCCCCTCCCCCGCCGACGAGGTTGCTGGCCACCGCAACCGCAGGTGAATGGCACTGCCGTCGCCGCCGCGCCGGCGGCATGGCAAGACAACGGTGGCGGCAAGGCAGGAACACGATTCCTCGACAATCACAACGAATTGTGCTCGTATAACTATCAACGTGTAGAACATGGAATTGTGTGAAATAAGACAGCTGCTAACAAGGTGAACGTACAGAGGGCAAAACACATGCCTAGAACAACCAAACTGTGTATTCCGGAGCTCCCAAAGCCACTGCGACCAAGAAGGAAAAAAATGACGATGAAATTCTATGAGTTTAAGTGCACATGTTTACATCGAGACCATTTTTAACCAAGTGTTATCGCTAGTTATCGCGTGTTACGCCCGAAACACGCTCAGAGCTTGTTCTAGACATGCGTTTTGCCCTCTGTACAAAGCAGGGGACTACTTGACGAGACCGCCACTGACTTCAGTGCGAAGAATGGTGAATGCAGCTATATATGAACAAATGCAAAGTCATGCATGTATCTAGAAAAACTTCCGTCCCATCTCACTACTACTTCGATAACATTTCGTTGAGATCAGCCTCATCATATAAGTGCATCGGCGTCCACATTACTTATTATCTTAACTGGTCTCTTCATACCGAGAACATAATTGAAAATGCTAATCGCATGCTTTGCTACTTACGTCGCAACTTCTTTAACGTTCCTTCCAATTTGAAACTATTGCTTTATCAAACACTAATACGATAAAAACTCGAGCATGCAACACGTGTATGGCACCCTGCTCATGACAACTTCATTAATGATCTTGAGCTGGTGCAAATGTCACTGTACTGTGAAATGTCACTGTACCGTTTTGACGGAGCTTATGACGTTAATGCACTGTGGGAAGAATTTAAGAATATAGTTAGTTATTGCATAGAAAACTTCATTCCGAAAAAAATAAAGAGAGTTAGGAAAAGTAACCCTTGGGTAACCAGAGAAATCATTCAGCTCAAGCGAAGAATTAGACGTAGGAGGCGAAACAAATTCAGAAATAACGCTGAGATATCATCATTGTCCGGGATTCTTAAGGAGAAGTTAAAAAGTGCAAAAGAAAATTATTACTGCAATACACTAACAAACTTTATGAAGCAAGCACCGCAGCGGTTTTGGCGTCATCTTGCTCCGTCAAAAGAAACAATTGATTATATTTTAGATGATGGATGCGTGATTAGTGATCCGTGTGCTATAGCCCATAAGTGTAATACATTTTTCCATTCCGTATTCGACCGACCACAAACATTGACTGTAAACTTGAATGAACTTGATGTTGAAAGACATGTGACTATGGAAGACGTTATTTTTTCCGAAGAAGGAATTCTTTCACTTTTACTGAATTTAGACACCAAAAAGTCAGCTGGTCCAGATGGCATTCCTAACGAATTTTTGAAACGCTATGCGGAATGGATCGCGAAGTACCTTGTTGTCATCTTTCAAGCATCTCTAGAACAGCACAGTTTGCCTGCCGACTGGTTACGGGCAAGAGTTGTGCCAATCCACAAATCTGGGAGCAAATACAATGTTGGGAATTATAGGCCGATTTCAATAACTTGCACATGTTCTAAAATCCTGGAGCATATCTTATCAAAAAGCATGTTTCACTACTTCGAGAATTCTGATATCTTCACTGCAAATCAGCATGGCTTCAGACAACGCCTGTCAACAGTTACGCAGCTCACTGAAGCAATTCATGATTTCGCATACGCGATTGACAATAGAAGCCAGATTGACGCTATATGCTTAGACTTGTCGAAAGCGTTTGACCGGGTCGCGCATTCTGAGCTGCTCACAAAACTTTGTTATCTTGGCGTTAACAAAAACATTGTTATGTGGATAAAGTCTTACCTGGCAGAAAGAACGCAGTTCGTAGAAGTACGTGGCGCAAAATCTTGTATGTTGCCAGTCACTTCGGGAGTTCCCCAGGGATCTGTTCTGGGTCCGGTTTTATTCTTAAGTTATATTAACGACATTGTCGAAAGTCTGAACACAAAAATTACAGTCCGTCTATTTGCAGACGATTGCCTCATTTATTCAACAATTTCAAGTCAAGAAGACCAGGTATTGTTGAACCAGGGTTTAAACAGTATACAAGAGTGGTGTACCAGATGGAAAATGAAATTAAATCATGATAAAACTGTTTTTGCAAGGATAACTAGGAACACTAAAAATATTTTCCCTTTTGACTACCAGATAGACGGCAAGCCTGTAACACGTGTCAGGCATTTCAAATATTTAGGCGTGACCATATGTGAAGATTTGAATTGGAAATTGCATGTAAATAACATATGTGCATCAGCTGAGAAAAAACTTTGGTATTTGAAACGCAAGCTTCGACTTGCACCAGCAGATGTCCGACTCACCGCATACGTGACTTTAGTACGCCCCAAGTTAGAATATGCAAGTGTTGTATGGAATCCTTTTAGAAAAAACCAAATAGATAAAATTGAAAAGGTTCAGCGACGGGCTGCAAGGTTCATACTCTCAAAATACAGGTCAACAGACTCAGTAACGGAAATGCTAGATAAATTGAACTTGCCGCAACTTTCCCAACGACGACAAATAGCCAGACTAAAGTTCATGTATCTAATAAGTAAAGGCCAATTCAATTTCAACACAGAACGGTACCTTCAAACACGATCATCACGTCCAGTACGCGGTAGCCATCCTAGGCAGTTCCTTCCTCTACAGGTAAGAACAGATACGTTTAAGTTTTCGTTTTTTCCAAGAACAATTGAACTTTGGAATTCCATACCATACGACATAATAGAAATCAATTCCCTTGAGCAATTTGAACACTCTATCCTCCACCACTTCGCTGCTGATACATTAACAGTATAGCAGTCAGACAGATACCCCTTCCTCCCCTTTATTGTTATTTTTATTTACGAAGTGCGCTGTAACCTGAAATGTAGCACCTTTGATAGCCCTGTAACCCCAATTTTTGATGCAACCTTTCTACCATTGTGTTCTTGTACGGCGAGCTGACTGGAAGTGTATCCATCAAGAAAATTGTGTATATAGAAAACTGGCGCTGGCTTGAATTGTGCACTTATGTCGTATTTACTGCACTGTGTTTGTGTTGTATATATAAAAAAAAAGTCATTGAATTCCCACCCTGTATCGGCCCAAAAAGGGCTAACAGTATCAATAAATAAATAAATAAATAAAATAAAATAACTCTGTGCGTTTAATCCTTGTTAACTACAACCGCACAGCGAGTATAACTACTATGAAGTCTAATATCTGCCTCCCATAACTGACATCGCGTAGAAAATTGTTTCGTATCACCCTGTTCCACAAGCTGTACCATCATCCCGCTCTTCGTGATCACCTCATCCCCCATACAATTTCTGTATCCCGCCGCATTGATCATGATCACAAAGTCGGAAGTATGTCATGCAACAGAAAATGCTGCTCGCAATCATTCCTGCCGCGAACCTCATGCGACTGGAACCACCTTCCCGCAGAAGTTGCCGGCACTGAAAATTATGAGCAGTTCCGCGTAGCACTAGCTAACATTGTATATTCAGGCGCTGTTTAATATTCATGTAATCAACTGTATTTTTCTCTCAGTTTTCGTATATTTACCATTCCCCCTGTGTAATGTCACTGGCCTTGAGGGGTAACATAAATAAATAAACAAACAGAGTATGCAAGCCTCTTACACAACATTCACTAATATTTCTTTCTTTCTGTAATAACGATTTGTAGACAGCCTAAAGACTCATATTTCACTGACGTGAAGGTTCATTTTTCACAGTCACAGTTCCATACTGTAGAGCGCAGGATAGCGCTTGTGCTGCATCGTTCTTCTTCTGTGTGTGTCATTGTAGGCGCTATTGTTTATTTTCTCAAGTACTATGCACCATGTACCCCAAACTGAAGTTCTTCTAAACCTTTGATATTAGCAGTTGCAAATTCAAGACTTCTGCAGGATTTGAAGGAGGCCCAAGGAGCCGAGGACTAATTTTATGCATATGTAAATGTAAACAGCTAATCTATCTGTACTATTGTAACTTCCATTCTCTTTTTTGCTTTATGTGCTGTTTTTATATTTCGTGCCATAGTGCTGAATGTCGTAATTTTTGTATGTATAATAGTGTAAATTGATACTGTATGTCTGCTGTCAAAGTGTTCTCTTTTTCTTTATTGTAAAGCGCGATTGTAATGTTTATCTCCTATATTGTTTGGTGTACTTTCCATGTTCTTGTAAAGTACCAACTTGTTTTTCCTACGTTCAAAACTGACATCTAATGGTCTCCTGGGCCTTGTCAAGCTGTTTGGTTTTGGTTTATGGGGTTTAACGTCCCAAAGCGACTAAGCCTATGAGAGACGCCGTAGTGGAGGGCTCCGGAAATTTCGACCACCTGGGGTTCTTTAACGTGCACTGACATCGCACAGTACACGGGCCTCTAGAATTTCTCCTCCAAAGAAATTCTAGCCGCCGCGGCCGGGATCGAACCCGCGTCTTTTGGGTCAGCAGCCGACCACCATAACCACTGAGCCACCATCAAGCTGTGTGCACAGCTTTTAGCCCAGGGTGACCAGCCAGATTTTTGTGGTAAATAAAGTGCATTGACTGATTTATTAATTCATTGATATGCAACTTACAAATGATTGGAAATGAGGGGAACATGTGCACAGGGCGGAAAGCGCGTGGTCTCCCAGGAAACACTGAGGTGGCCCCGAGAAGGGCCTTTAGTAAGGACGACATCCGTTTTGTGCCTCTTCACTAAGCAGCGACGACACGGCGTGCGCAGTCCTCGTTGTTTTGCCCGAGCTGTCGAAGCAATCCTTGTTAAAAAAAACACGAGGGAACAAAGTCATGCTGTGTATGCAGATGCGATCGCCTCGTGGTTCCATTCACGGCGAACAATCATCCGGCAAGCCCGGCTCTTTCGACGGATTCAGGAAACGACTGAAAAGAACAAAAGTAAGGAGCGAAGAAAGGTGCACTGCTTACAGGTTAGAACACAAAAAAACAAAGCTAGGCGCTGCACTCGGTTAACCCATTCAACGAGGCGTGGCATGAGCTTTAAATCCGATTTCGACAAGGCGTGAGAAGTCGCTAAAGAGGCAAAGGCACACTGCACTGGGTGAATAATATAGCTAGACTAAGAGCAAGTCATAACTTCTCTAAAGCCACACTGCACTCGTTTAACCCTACAACGAGGCCTAGCGCGGGTTCTGATGTCTGGCGCCGATTTCGACAAAGAGAGGGAACACGGCCGCGAGATTGGATGCCCGCAATCTTCCAGGAAGCAATGAAGCGGCCCTGAAAAGGGCCGTTTGGAGCAGCTCTTCAACGTCAACCTACAGCGGCGTGGCGGCGAGCAGTAGGCCCAGCGTCCACGGCGAACAATGACATCGGCTTCCGAGAAGCATATCCAGGGAACGATGCTGCAAAAAAAAAAGTTTCGTTACAAGCACCGAAATTTGGTGAGCCCTCAATGCACGAGAAAACTTGCGACAATGTAGTTCAGTCCTTACCTCGGGGTTGAGAATGCGCACGCCCGACAAGCGCGTCAGCGTAGCTGTCAAACGGCGGTCCTCAAAGCGCGCCTGATGCGGATCCTTGTAGTGCCGCGGCAAAAACTTTAAATACGAGCATGACACTAGCCACGTGCTCCTGGCGAAACGGCGAAAGCCGCAAGCAAAAACTGCACAGAAATTTCAGCTGGCTGTCGCCGACGAGCGCACCACGCACGAACGCCATAGCTGCACACGCCTCGAAACGAACGCGCCGAGGATCACGAAACGAATGAATGCCCGCTCACCACGCACGCACGCGCGGCGCGGCGGGTGCACCTAGCGATTCCCCAGGCGCTCTAGGGAGAGGTCGAGAAAGGCGCGCTGACGCCACGTCCGGTTGAGAACGAGGGCGAAGTCAAAAAACGTCACGGAGAAGCGCATCCCATCGACCAATCAGCGTTTCCAGCCTGCCTACCCGCAAACGCTTCTGGTAGGAAGGTGGCGGCAGAACGGACGGCGGCTGCGAGTCGAACGGGATAGGCTGCGCGGGAGGCACCGCGGGCTGACGGACAGCTGCTGCATAACTCAGAGGGCGTGGCTCGGGCAGCAACTGAGGCGGTGCAAACGCTTGCCGGATCTCCTCGCGCACGACTTCAGTGAGGGCAGCGCCGCAGCGGCTGTGGGATCAGGCGAGATGATGTGGAGTTTCCGGAGCTCCTCGCGAACTACGTCTCGGATCAACTCTCGCAAAGAGGAATGTTCACTGGCGCTGCACGAAGCGGCCACTGAGGGCTGAACGCACGCAGACTCGTTTCGTCGGGAACGTTGCTGCAGCAGGGCTCGCTCAATGAGGGTTGCTTCACTGATGAAGTCGGCAACGGTCTGGGGGGGATTCCGCACCAAACCATCGAAAAGATGTTCTTTTACCCCCTGCATCAGGTGGCGCAACTTCGCGGCCTCCGTCATGTCGGGATCAGCCCGCCGACAAAGACGGGTCACGTCCTCGGCAAACATGGCGACGCTCTCGTTGGGCTTTTGGATACGGGCTTCCAGGAGGCGGCGCGCTCGGTCGCGGCGGTCGGGGCTGGAAAATGTATCGCGCAGCTGCTGGCGGAATGCATCCCAGCTTTGAAGACCGGTCTCCCGGTTCTCGTACCAGGTTTTGGCGCCGTCTTCCAGCGCGAAGTATACGTTGCGCAGCTTCATGGCAGAACTCCACTGATTAAAGTTGGCCACACGTTCAAACTGTTCAAGCCAGTCGTCGACGTCTTCAGCAGGAGCGCCATGGAAACTCGTCGGTACACGGGGCTGCTGGAGGGTTAGATGAGGGGAACTCGCCTGCGCCATGGGATGAAGCTGAACGGGGCGGCGGTCGGGAAGGAGACCGAACTCTGGGGAGAGGCCGTGAACGCGGCGGCTGCTGCGATGAACGGGCGTAGACACCAGCGGGAGTCGGTTGGGACTCGCTGAACCGCTGCGAGAAGAGGTCCGGGACATGGGATCTTGAATGCACCTCCACCAGTGTTACGTAGCCGTTGGGGCTCGTAACCGAAAGGCTTTAATGGGGGGTGACGTGGACGGCACCGGAGAACAAGCCAAGAGCACCCAGAGAAGGCCGGAACCGATCTTCTTCTTTCACTCGGCGGTGCACGCGACTTGCGAAGAGCAGCCGCCTTGTGGCTGCTTGTGGAAACGTGGCAATATGTACTTTTAAAAGTGCGCCTGTTAATTACGAAATATTAGTTTTTATTGTGTTCATTACTTGGCCAATAGGAGAGCGAGTCGTCTCTTATTTTGGGCAAACTTTGCACTTAAATGCTTTTCTGCTTGTTTGTTGCAATCATTAGACAAGATTTTCAATGTTAGGACGTTTGTAGTTATCAAACAGCTTTATTTCTTGATTATTTTTTGGCCAAAAGTTGCAGTTCCACAACAAGTAGCTCACCGCCCCATGATGCTTTGAGCGCCCATGGTGGCTGAAGTGGTCTCGAGGTACAGTGAACTGTACTCGAGGGGTCGCCATGCAAACTCCCATAGACGGGCTGCCAGCTTTCCCTCTAGGTAATAGTAAGAAACTCTATGGCTTTGAGCGCCCATGGTGGCTGAAGTGGCCTCGAGGTATAGTGCCTAGAATATACTGCCAGTATATTACTCGAGGGGTCTCCAGGCAAACTCCCATAGAGGGGTCGCCAGCTTTCCCTCTAGGTAGTAGTAGTAAGAAACTCTATGTCCATGGTGGCCATGGAGGAAAAAAAACTCATTAAAACTCAAAATCATAAAAAGTTTTTTTTTTCCTCCATGATGGTGACTGACGTGCAGCGCCGCCAGCTTTCCCTCTAGGTAAAATAGTAATAGTAAGTAACTCTATGCCTCTAACCACCTCATACCTATTATAGTTCCATAGTGCTCTGTAATAATGTCTGAAGAGTGCCGACCGGAGGTTTGTACACGCACGACGTGGGTCGCTTGCGCCGTCTAGCGACGAAAATTGGCGTTCGCTCTCGCCGCGCGTGGTCGCGTGCTGCGTTTTTTTTTCTCTCTCTCTCTTCCCCATCCTTGCTCGACGGCCTCGACCAGTTCGCCCATGGCTTAGCGTGGACGTCAGGCATTTCGGCGTTGCCGTGATGGAGATCTGCTTAGGGGAGAAGTATGACAGCTCTGCGAAGTTCGCGAAACAAGCGTTCAGAGATTTTCCGAGTCAGAACGAATACCCCACTGAGCACACAATATCCTGTAGATGTCTAGAAACATCTATAAAAGTCATAAATATCTTGGGCTACAAAAGACATCTACAAGACGGTGTTTGACACTCGTCTAATAGACATCTTAGCCAAGACGCCTGGAAGATTTCTTTGGAGGGATATTTGCGTCTTCAGCTACACAAGGCGTTTAGAAGTTGGCTAAGCAAGTTGTCTCCAAGACATCCCCGGGAGACATTTTTGTGGCCGCGTACACATGATGCAATTGGCTTCGGCGCTTCGACTAGGTCACAACTCGGATGAACGAGTAGCCGACTGTCGCGCCATATTCCCGTGAATCGAAAAAAAAAAGCTGAAACGGAACTAGCAACAATTATAAGAATCCGAGAGAAAAGCTTAAAATTAAAGCCTGCACAATATTATATGTATCATATATATATATATATATATATATATATATACACAGCAAACTAAAATTAACATTTTCAGCCATAGCGCTGCGCACGCACTTCTAAAATTAAGGGCTATGAAATTAAAGGCAGGTTTTAATTCTATGGCGGCGAAAAGCCGGCGCCCACGTACGTGCACGCGCGTGTGCTGTTGTTGTTGTTGCGACTGAAGGAAGAAGGAAAAGAAATTGCACGGGCCTGCTACTGGCTCTGTTTATAGTGTACTAGATTATAGCTCTGTTGCTGAGCCACCTCCGCTGCCTCGTGCGGACAGAAGAGAAAATAGAGAAAGAAGGAAGAAAAAGAAGAGCGAGAGAGAAAGACGCGCGTCGCAACAGCCGTCGTCCGCCTGCAGCATGGAGGAAGGAAATTCCTCCATGGCCTGCAGCGATTCCAACCTTGATAAACTTAATTTTATTATTAGTATTTGTTTCTCATCATATTTTAATTTTTTTTTTATTTTCATTTTAATTGTCACTTGAAATTATTGTATTCGTATCTTGAATTGATTTAATTTTGTTAACTGCGGTACTGCACATTGACCGTTGTTCCCGCGCAAACTGTCAGACAAGCCGGAGAAAGGAACTGGAGCGGTTGCTCCGTCGTCGCTATTGATCGTGCTTCTTTGGTGTCAACATCAACCCGGTGTGGGAGCGGCGCCTATATTCGGGTAGTGTCCTTACGTTTTTGATGAGCAGTACTCAATTGTCAACTAGGATAGCATGCACGTATAGGTGTTTTATGTGTATCCAGTATCCCGACCGGATTGTCAGATGTACTACAGGCATGCATCCACGTGCACGCGAAATGTAATTATGTACCGCGGCCAAAAAAAAATATAGAACTATGCATGCTGGGCAAAAACTAGCGCTTCCTCACTGGAATTTTTGCTGACTGCATATTTGTTGACTGACTTTATCGTCAGCGGGGCGTCTCGGTGTTAATTGTTAGTGCTGCCGACACCGGTAGGCTTGCCCCGTTTCTTTCTCGCTTAGTTACATCGTGCACGTGTGCGCCGACCCGCGAGCTCTCGTATGACAGTGCTCCATTTTCAACTAAGATGAGCGTGTAGGTGTACCCGCCGGATTGTCAGGTGCGCGCAATGTGTAATATGGAGCGGCCAAAGAAACCCTTTGAAAGTCTTTCGCGGTGGCAGAAGAGGCGCCGGTTAAATAAAATTGTGTCAAAAGTTTCTACATGTAGCTCTCAGCCTATCACGACTGATACCCGGAGCACTGCAGAAGCAAGCTGTAGTAACTGGGTGGACAGGAACGCCTCCAATAATGTTTGCACTACGTCAGAGTTCGAATGCGAGATTGGTGGTGACGTATCTGAATGCAGCTCTCATGAGGGAATGGATTCACCTAGTAGTCATGCTGATACCCTTTCTGGAGATGAAGAGGTTTCATCTGAGCTGCCGTCCTTTGAACAGGATAATCCGAGCGCGCGCATTGTTTCGGTTTCAGGCAGTTCGAATTCTGAGGATAATCCGAACGCGCGCATTTTTTCAGTTTCAAGCAGTTGTGGTGACCTTGCAAGGGGGGCCGATTTTGGCAGATCTTGCCCAACTGAGTTGGCACAAGATGGTGCTTTTCATGACAGCTGTCTGCAGGTAGGAGTGGGATGCACTAATTCTGAACCTGTGCCTGTTCACGACAGTAGCTCAGATGAAACTGCGTCAAGCAAGAGCTTCCCTTCAGATGCATTCTCTACAGATTCCGAGGTTGAGGCTTTGCCTGGAACTTTTTTGAGCAGCATCAGTGAAAAACAGACAAATAGTGCCATGGCAAATAGTGATTCAGTGTGTCGCATGAAACACTTCCTGACTGAATGGTCTGGTGATCATAAGATCACTCATGGAGCCCTTTCCTCACTTATGAATGAGTTGAGGCGTTACCCCATCTTCTCAGGCTTGCCGCGCGACCCAAGAACTTTGCTGTCTACACCTCGCAGGGCATGCGCAGTAACTAGAGATGTGCCACCGGGTTCCTATTTTCACTTCGGCATTGCAGAGAGTTTGAAAAGCCTACTTGTACAAGTCAGTGACCTTTCGACCATACCACCCCAAATTGGTATAATGTTTTATGTTGATGGGCTGCCACTAACCAAAAGCACTCACAGTCAGTTTTGGCCAGTTCTTGGTAAAACTCAGGACGTAGCTCATAGTGGAGTATTCTTGATTGGCTGTTATCATGGCCATGCAAAGCCAAATTCCGTTGAGGAGTACCTTTCGGATTTCCTTGCTGAGCTTCAAGACCTCTTGGCAAATGGATTCCATTTCTGTGGACAAATATTCTCTGTTTATGTAAGGGGATTTGTTTGTGACGCACCGGCTAAAGCATTCTTGTTAGGCACCAAGTCGCACTCCGGCTACTTTGGCTGCGGAAAGTGCACACAAGAGGGCGAGTTTGTAGATGGAACGGTCGTTTTTCTTGAATCTGACGCACAGCTGCGAACAGATCAGTCATTTGCTCAAAAAGCACAAGAAGAACACCATGTAAAAGACACGCCCCTTCAGTCCTTGCCTGTAGGCCTAGTCACACAGTTTCCTTTAGATTATATGCATTTGGTCTGCATTGGTGTTGTGAAGAAGCTGCTGCTTCTGTGGATTAAGGGCAGTAAATCTTACCGCCTGCCATCACTGTCTGTAAATGAAATATCTCAGCGTTTGGTTGATTTGAAACAATTTTGCTGCGGTGAACTGGCACGACTACCACGGTCTTTGAAGGATCTTGGCTTTTGGAAGGCAACTGAATTCCGTTCCTTTGTTTTATACTTTGGTCCAGTAGTGTTGAAAGGTGTCCTAGGGCAAGAGAGGTATGAACATTTCCTCGTACTGCATGTTGCTATTATCATACTTGCTAGCCCATCCATGTGCATGACATACAATAATTATGCCAAGGACCTTCTTTGTTTTTTTGTTCGCAGTTTCAAGTCATTGTATGGTCGCGGGAAAGTTTCATATAATGTCCATGGGCTAGTGCATCTTGCTGATGATGTAGCAAACTATGGAGCATTAGACAATTTCAGTGCCTTCCCGGCTGAAAGCTTTATGTTTCGTCTGAAACAGCTGCTTCGCAGTTCAACTCGCCCGCTTGAGCAGTTGCACAACAGATTAATTGAGCTCAAAGAGAGTGGCAACCTCAATGCCTTCCAGAATGGTCCAGAACCTTCCATTGTTTTCAAGAAGATGCATATGGGAGGACAGCTACCGAATGACTGCAGGGGGCCACAGTTTCACACTGCCGTCTTTCCAAAGTTTGTCCTTAAATCGGCTATTGGAGACAATGGCTGCATTCTCTCCAACTGTTGCGTAATCCTAGTCTCCGATTTTTGCTTTGATGAAGCAGGTTCAAAAGTGATTGTGGGCAGACAGTTCACAGAGGTGAGAGATTTCTACACTGTACCTTGCCGCTCCAGTGACGTGGGCATTTTTGTTGTATCTCATCTGTCATCTTGCAAGGTGTGGCCGGTATCGCGTGTCCAGTCAAAATGTATGCTGCTTCCTTATTTAGGTTCCAATATTGAGTATTTAGCTTTTCCATTGCTTCATACTATGTAATTTTGCCTCATCATCAGATGTATGTGTTGTTGTATCTTTAATTGTCTACTTTTTACCAACACTTCAATGCTTTTACTGTCTGCAGCCTAATAGTTTTCACTTTTTCAGGCAATGTTTGCTATAGTTCGTTTTTTATCCGATGACTCAATCGATGTGGTGCCAACAAATTGGCTAAAAGGAGACGAGTGTCTGTGGCCAACAGCGTTCCGTGCAACTCGTACCGTCAAGGCGGTGAAACACCGAGAAGTGCCAGATGCTTCTTTCAAGAAGCACACTGTTCACGTTCTGAGTTTTGAAGGTAAGAAAACCAGTGTGTTTTCCCTGTTATCTTTTCTTAATCTTATGGGATTAAGAAAAGAGGATATATGTTGAATTCTGCTGGTTAATTAAAGGAATATTTAATATAGCATGAACTGTCTGCATTTAATGCAACATGGATGCGATGAAGCACAAACAGTGAAACAAGATAGTAGTCACTTCATAGTTAACACCAGCACAGTTGAGTTTTACTTTTATACAAAGTGAAAATTGGATTTCCACAATATAGATCACCATAATTCTTAGCTTTGGAAGCAGAGTGGTCGTGTTTCATTTGTCCTGTTGACGTTTCATTTGTTAAAACTGATTATAAAATTTATCAGTATTTTTGGAGTGGAAATTTTAGAGTATAAGCTCTACTTTTCATACTGCAACTCTCATGATCAAATTAGGCACGGTTTCGACCTTCCTCTGCTGGAGGTGTTCCCATATGAAGTAACATGCATGATTTGCTGGGGAGAGATGCTGCTGTGTACCAAGTGACTAGGCCAGGGTAGAACAGCTGATTTGCTGGTGCATGGCCCTTCAGTCTTGCCGCAAATAAGGCACGCGCTGCTTTGAATATGTCAACTCTATGGTGCAGGCACTGAGTCGGATCATCTTGCCAATATAGCTTGCTGGAATGAAGGAAAGGTTATTAAGCCATACAAATATACTGCCATGATTGACAGAGGTTACTCATATAATGTGGTCTAACCAGGACAAACCTCCAAAATTCTTTCTTCATTGCGGTCTGCCTTTGACAGTATGTTCAGTAGTGTTATTTTTACTGAAGTCATAAGGAAACATTTCACATTAGATTTTTAAACAATTGTTTTTGACATTCACTGTTGGAGGCTTTAAATTGGGCTAAAATGAATGCTGAACGTCCAATTTTGTTTTATTTTAGACACATACCAAAGGGCAAGATCAAAATTAAGAAAAGCTGAGGATACAGATGACATCGCAACTTCAACAGATCAAGGTATGTAGCCCTCAATTCCAAGTATTAAATATTTCAGAAGTACTGCCACTAGAGCTTTGAAAAGGTGTACTCTGGCTTTGAAAGTTGTGAACAAGAAAATACTGTGAATTAAGAACTAGTTACTGCACAGCTTTATGGCTTAACCATTTATCATTTATGCAAACAAAGTAGCCTAATTTGCTCAATACTTGCTAAGCTGGATACTATCTTTGCATGATGCTATGCTTTGAATAGTTGCCATTTGGATATGCAATACTCAGTGAATCTTACTGATCTGATTGATCACATGCCCAAGAGAGGCTTTGGCGCATCTTTCTGTGTCCTATCAGTGGTAGAATTTCGGAGTGAGTAGGCCACCTGCTTCATCATCTGTCATGTGAAAAAATGTTTTGCACTGGACTTTGCTGTTAGTGTACGTTATAAGAAGGGATGATGTAAATAAACTTGTTTAAACAATGATCAGCTGTAAGTATAGTAGTGAAGAGGTTCTTTAAAACTGTGACGGCTGGCTGTACTTTACTTGGCATGAGAACTGGCTTGCTCTTTATCTGAAATGACATTTTCCCATTTCATAGCTGGCAACACATGCTTACTTTGCATATTTGCTGTTAGCAGCTAAATTTTAAGGTGTTGAAACGATGCTGAAGTGGTGAGAGTCATGTTTTGATAAGTGAGTTATAGCGAGTGATGTCTCTATGCACAGATATATGGAAAAGCACTGAACAAGGGTTGGGGTACCTTGGTTTGCAAGGCGAGCCAACATTTCAACAAAGGGGCTTATCTCAGATGAAGACAAGATCCCTTGTTAAAATGTTGGCTTGGCTTGCAGGCTCGGGCCCCCTCAACCCTTGTTCAGTGCTCTTTCATACTGTGTAGCCATCTCCTTTCTCCTTTGTTACCCTGTGTACAGATGTCTTTAAACAAACTATGAGAGACATCTCAGTGCTATCTGTGCATTTCGATTCGATCATTTATCTAGAGCTCTTGAGCGGTGTGCTGAGCAGAAAATTAAATCATAGCACAGGTGCTTGTTTGGGACCAATGTAGTCTGTGTGGATTGCATGACAGCGGCCTCGCTAGAGTATGTTGTCAGTAAAAGTCAGTGCCTTTTTTTTTTTTTTTCACAATTTCACTTCACTTTCGCCACAGCATCTCTAGAAGCCAAAATTATGCATCTGGAATCTTCTCGAGTTGGCAATTCACCCATTGCACATTTAAAAATGGTACTGCTTATATTTTTGAGTAGTAATATTGAATACTGTTTGCATATTTATGTGAAAGAATATAATATGATTTTTGGTGACAGTACTGCACCTAGCAAAGCTATTTTATAAATGTGCAATGTGTGAAAGCAAGCTCAACTACCTTCCAGATACTATATCTGGCGTTTGAAATTTTGAGGCATAAGACCAATTAAGAAAATTTAGAAAGGAGAATCATCTTTTTTGATGGCCATCAAATTATAGAGTATTGCCCTTGAAATCAAAAATGAAGTTCATTACTTGATTTTAGCTAATTAAATTGTTTAGCTCTGTAGCAACCAGAATACCTGCCTCGCTGTATAACCAATCTGCAAAGGCTACACCAGGGTACTCATCATAATTTTTAAAATGCAGATCTATAGTAATTAAAAAAAATTGTAAATTCACTTCTAGCAGTCTTATCTATGGAGTTCTGAGTGGGGTGGCTATTTATGTGGTGAATTTCTCACCTTCGTGCTAGTGGCATTCACAAACTGTTGATATTTAGAATCGGTACCCAGTATAGACATCGCCTTGAACTTTTTTGCTGCAAATTCACATTTCATTTTCAGAGAAGGGTCGTGGGAAGCGAAAGAAGGTATCGGCAAGTTTGAGCAGCTCTGATATCTCTGATTTTGAAGATGGAAACAAAGATTTTGGACTCCGTGGTATTCCACCCTCACCTTTCAGGTCTCAAAGGCATGGAACGTTCCCTTTCTCAAGAAATTTTCTGGGTGATAAGAAAATAACTGATTCTTTCAAAGAGCTTGTTCTAATTTAGGAGCTGAATTTCAAAAGTACTCTTTTCATGACAAAGAAACACCATATTCATGGAGGTTATAATTTTTCTTGTTTGGTTAATTTTGTGTTGTTGCTTCTAATTGCAGTGGTTCAACTTTGCATGGAGAGAACAGTTCTGCAGCATTGCACACGTCCACAGGCATTTTGTCACCATGTCCTTCAGGTGAGGTCACTAGCGTTACCATATGTTCGGTACTGTTAAGCAGCACTGAGTTGCACAGTGCTTATTTGCTGGTGTAGGTGTTTCAGGCTTTTACTTAAGCAAGTCTGCTTAGGGAAATGCATGCAACATTCATGTAAATATATCCAGCTATATGCAGTCTCCATTGTCTGCAGGGGAAAGAAGTTTTGAATCATCACCCACTTCTGCTGGCATTTTGGCAACAAGTCGTTCAGGTACTGTTAAATGCTAGGAGCAGCTAATTTCATTTCAGTTTAAGAGCTTTTAATCAGTGTTGCTGAAGTTCTTTGGCTTGGAGTATTTCAGTTTATAATTTGCTTGCATTATAGTATATGTGTAGAGTGTGATCGATACAGTCTTAGTGTAAATGCATCCAGCTATATGCAATCATTTCTACCGGCAGAGGGGCGAAATTCTGAAACATCTCACACCTCGACAAGTGTTCTGCCACCAAGTACTCAAGGTATGCTTGCATTGCGGTGAAACTTGCCTCCCCCTAATGCAGAACCCTGCGCATGTCTTTGTATCTGCATATGTATGTATATATGTTATTATAAGCTACACGCATCATCCTTGCCCACAGAGAAAAGGCACTTCGAATTCGGAGCAGCCCACACTTCCACAGGCGTTATGTCACCAAGTTCAGGTACGCACACCTGCCTTATTATATGTTAAGTGCAATTAGGTGCCATCAAGCTGCATAGGTTTCCATTGCCAGTCTGAGCATCGTATGACTGCTTTTCGGGTCTAACTGTATAGTAATGTGTGCAGCATAATGGACGCAGCATTTATGTAACTATATCCAACTATGTGTAGTTATTTTTGCTTGCAGTAAAACAGAGCTCTGAAGCATCACACACTTCCATGGGATTTTTGCCACCAAATCCTTGAGGTATACAAATGCTACCTTATGTTATGTTGGGCACAGTCAGTCGCCACCAGGAAGCAGTGTCTAGTTACTTCTTTGAGCATACTGTGACACCGATTGTTGGGCTTGAGCATAAATTATTCAGTATGAATGCACATATATCTGACTTCATGTTCAGTCATTTGAAGCTAGAAGTAACTGTTTCAATTGAAATTTTGAGTTGTAATCAATTTATGAGAGTCTATTTCTATCGTCTTGCAGTACTTTTTGCTATTAAGTGAACACTTACTTTGTTCGATCTATTTGGGGCAGTTGTGGTCCGAAAGACCTCTCAAATTTTGGTTCGTCGGGTACTTTAACTTCAGCATAGTAGCAAAAAACATTACATATTGATGAACGTTAAAAACACTGGTGTATAATATGGAAGAGGTTCATCATTCATTGTATTAACATTTTTGCTTTATATGCAGCCTGCCTTGGATGCTCACATGTGAAAGACCGGGCAGCATCAGAAGCAGGAAGCATCAGCTCTGGTAAATAAAAATTCTTGCAAATAGAAAACAAAATACTTGAGCACCATGCAGGAAATAATTGCACAATGGATCTGTCTCAGTAAATATAGAGAGTAGGAAAGTTTGTTTCATGTGCAATAAGAACTGTGTCAACAGTAAAGTAAATTTATTCAAGTATGAACTGCTTTACTCAGCCAGTTGAATCAGATTTCTGTCAAAATCAAGCTGTAGAGTTGTGCTGGCTCTTTGGGCTTGGTACTGCAGCACAATTTGCTTTTGTGGGCAGCACCATGTAATATCCAGTCCTTTCAATCTGTATACAGCATGCCACATACTTGCTCCATCAGAACAACAGGCATGACGTGTGCTTCTACTTTATGGCTTAATGCATTTACTTCTGTTTCTTGGTTACTCTTTTCAGATAATGCACTTCGGATTCTGCGAGAAGTTTGCTTTGTGAAGAAAGAGCTTAGAGCGATAAAAGGGCTGTTGGAAAAAGGACAGTGCGGTGATAGTGGAGGGTCTGGAGAATCTGTCATTTTACCATTGAAAACAGAGGAGGATATCCAAGAAATTGAAAAAAAGCTGAAATGTCAAGAGTTTCATGCACGACTGGTATGTTTCATTTTACAAGTGTGCTGGTGTGGTTCATTTGCTTTTGGTGAATAAACATAGTTGCCAGTTCATGTACCTGACAGGGTACTCAGAGAAGGATGCAAGGCATAAAGCAGAGTGCACAAGTTGCTCGTAGTGTGCATATATGGTTCATTGGGAGCACATAATTAGTGTGGCAGGAAATTAAAGAAGGATGTGGCCATGGATATGTAAAGTAAAAGCAAGTGCAATGTGGGCATTACATTAGCAATGCTGCTGGACAGATTTCCTGCCAAAAACATGTATTACATAACCCCTACTGGTTTTACAGGTTCGCCAGCTTGCTGGTATAGGTGGAACCACTGCCCAAGCTGCGACGACAAGGATATTATCAAAGTTGATTGATGACTCTTTGGGCCAACATTATAGCTTGTATGGCCAGAAAGGCAAGAAGGTGTTTGCTAACTTGGAACTATTCAATGTGATCCAGAGTGAGTATACTCCCATGTCACATATGACTACTCAAGGCAGTTCTGGCATTAGATTCTTGAGTGCTGAAATTTTTGCAAACCGCTAAACAGCGCTTGTAAGATATATGGTCATATCATAGCTGGATACAAAAACATACATAATTTTTCATTGATATAGTAGTTCGTGGTTAAAGCATCATATCGGCACAAGAATTTCTAGGTCTCTAACTTGTTTGTTACTGTCAAAAATTAAAACTGATCTCTTTACTTTTCAGTAATACACATGCTGCATACGTACCATTGCCCATAGTTCTGCTGTTTTAGTAGGATAGCTGCTGTTTTCACGTTGTATCCTACTCAGCTGAAGCCCTCTCTTACTTCGCCTGGCAAAAAAACCTTTACTCCCGGGCAACTTTTTGTGGCTATGCAACCAAGGCTGCGGAGCAGTGCTTTAGTTCTGGCATATCTGGCCTCAGTTTCGGTTTCAGTTTGACCTTTACTTGAAGTCATAGTTTTCGAGCCGCAAGCGACACAGCAAGGTCCTTCTTTAGCCAGCTTAGGGCCTACTTGAACGTAAATGTGTGGTTAATGAATAAAACACACTTTGTACATTGCCAAAACGTGTGCATTGCGTTGTGTAGCAAGACCAGCGGGTAGACGCAACAAAAACAGCCAGCGTGCATTTCAGATTACTGACAGATGGTGTAGCATCTCGTTTTGCTCAGCATATTCTGCTGATTCAAAAATGCACTAAACTAACATTGCACTGTCTTGTGTTGTAGAACGATCATGATGTACCGTGATCATATAATACTCTAGAGCATGATCCTTGAAACTGTTGTGCTCGTGATTGTGTTTTAGTGTTTTTTATGCCGTCATTTTTTTTTTTTGCCTCTTACAGAAGCAGTACGGCTTATGAATGGACTCTCGCTGGCATCACTGCAAGATATCCAAACAGGAGTTAAAGGGTGGCTCAAGAACTGCTCTGCACGGCTGAAGAATGCCAAGAAGAGGTACTTGGATTGTGCTGATGCGATTTATACACTTATCCACATGTACTGAGAATTTGAAAAAAAAAGTCACCTTTGTACTCATGTGGGCTTGTCTTTTTCCCCCTACTGTTTGAAAGTGGAGGCAGGCTATTTCACTAGTTTAATGGGTTGAGCTCCTTGCTTGTAATTAGCCCATCCCTGTCACTAGGTCTAAGCCCAGTTATAGGAATAGGCACTTGTGTTGGCTTCTCTATCTTCTGTCATCTTTTTTGCACTTGTTAACAATGAAGGTGTAAACTACCAGTAGCCTGGACATCAGAGGTGTGCCTTAGCAATTTGAATGCACTTGTGAAGAAATCATATGGATAAAAGACTGACGGCAAAAATGAAATATTGTGCAGCTTCGTAAAGTATTGCGGGGTTTTTTTTTTTGTTCACTGTTTGCAAAGTGAACAAATATGAAATTACCGTTGTGTTAAAAGTTCTTATATTCTTATATAGTGGGTGCTATCTACTGCAATACCGTACTAGATATTACATTGACTTGGCTATCCAATTAACAGTGACTATAGAGTCATGTAATCCCTTTTAACAATTGTTATTGCAACAGCTGTTTAATCAAGGATACTGCAGAAGTCCTAGGGGGCTATTTAAAAAAATGATTTTGGTGTTTAGTTTTTTCTTTTCCTGTCCTCACTTTTTTAGTCAGCATTTTGCTTTTGATTCTTGTAACATTTGCAGGGGTAGAGAGCAGGTCTGCTGTTTGAAGTAATGCATGTTACGTATGTTTTGTATATATGTGACTAAAAGATGTGAAATGTGTAGTGGAACACCACACAGGGATGGATTGGAAAAGAAGCTAACTGTGCAGTGATACATTTTTGCATGCAGAAATTTTGTGCTGTTGAAACACAGCTGCGATGCCTCATGGCCACTGTTTGGCTGCAGCTTACCTAAAAGAAAAAGCTTGTTAATGTTACAAGAGGCTGAGTTAACTAAACAGGTGTGCAAATATTCAGTATTTTCTCATAACACATTAAATGTCCGTTTCGATTCACTCAACAAGTGAAAAGGTGCACATTTCAAATAATTTGCAGCTAACAGAATAAAGTGAGGCATTTGGATCATAGGCACCAAATTTGAATAGGGCGTGTTTTTTTTTTTCTGATGACTTATTTTAAAACAGAGCCTACTCTGACAATGCACAGCATGGCCAGCTTGTGCAAGGAGCAGTCAGTGCCATTAGGACTGCAAATTAATCCAATTTATGGACGATGGTTTAGAATCAACAAGGTTCAGCCAGGTTCAGTAAACATGTCCTATCACCTTGCCGGATATTGGAGGTCGTGGCGCACTGCTCTTGTCCTCATGTCAGCCAAAGTGTAGCACTTGTTTCCATCACCGTCAGAAAGAACAAGCAATTTCATTATGTGAATATGAATATCATCGGGCAAAATCTGACTGTGTTCAGTCGTTAGTTACAGCATTCCTGGATGAATGTTTGGTTTGTGTCAATATCCACAAACACAGGGAATAATCGCGTGGATGTTTGATTTGGTTCTCACTATTCAGTTTGATTTTTTCTGCTCTCTATATATACTTCGCCAGCAAAACTATATTATTCAGTTTAGTTTCAGAATACTATTCTCGCACCACTATAGTTGCTAACAAGGCATTCTTTGCAGACAATTCATTTTGCCTTGCATGATACAGCTTTTTTCAGTATGACAGTGTGACCGCGGACAACAAAGCAAAATTTTTATGTAGGTCCCATTTTTAATGTGGAAACAAAACATAAGGCACTTATTTCATAACTTCATAAAAGCATACTGAAGTATGTTACCTATAATTTTCTCATTGCAGGATGTCTAAGGGGACTCCTGATCACCTCACCTCCACCTGCCAGCCAGTCTCAGCATTTGTGGAAGCTGCGAACATGTAGTTATTCCAGGGAAACTAAGTTTATGGGCACACAAGTCCATGCCATATGTTTTTTTAAGATTTTTATTTATTTGCTCATGACGCCAAGCGGCATACTTGTTTTCATGCTTATTTTTTAGTTCTGTTTACATTGTCGCTGTTGTGTTGCGCGAATTCTTTGTCATGTGTTCTTTTATTTACTGCACTTAGCATATCTTGCATTTCATACTTATTTTTCAGTTTTGTTTACATCGCTGCTGTTGTGTAGTTGTGCATAAGTCCTTGTCATGTTTTTTTTTATTTTACTCACAGTGCCAACTGCCATGCTTGTGTTTTACAGTATATCTTACATTTCTTGCTTACTTTTCAGTTCTCTTCAGGTCATTACATTGCTGTAGACAGTGTTTCTGAGCACATAAGTCTAGTCATTTTTTTTTTTTTTTTCAGATAATTATTTACTTGCAGGGACAAGTATATCTTGAATTTCATGCTTTTCTCTTTAGATAATTCCTGGACGATTTTTTCAGGTGCATAAATCTAGTCATGTTTTTATATTTATTTATTTACTTGCCACGCCAAATTGTATCTTTCATTTTATGCTTATTTTTCAGTTCTGTTTGTCGTTGCTGTCGGCAAACCATGCTCCTAAGCGCATAAGTCCTTGTCATGTTCTTTCTTTTAAGGCTTTTATTTGCTTACTCACAACACCAAGTACTTGTGTTTTCCAGCAAATCTTACTTTTCATGCTTATTTTTCAGTTTTGTGTAGGGTGTTGCTGTGACAAGCCATATTTCTCAGTGCATAAGTCTGTCATGTTCGTTTTCTATGCATTTTTATTTTTCAGTGCGCCTCACATTATCATGTTTATATTTCATTCTGTTTTGCTTCTCTAGCTTTTTTTTTTCAGACTGCTGCTTTGTTATGGCCTTTACCTACTGTTTAATCAACTGCCACAGTAGATTGGTTTTTCTGAATCCTGTGTGTAATGCCCTCTTTGGCCCTTGAGAAGGGTGTAAATAAAAAGTATTTCATTTCGTATTTGATTACTATTAAAGTGAAAGCTTGCACAACACTGAGTCGTTATTTTTTAAAGCTATTTGCATGCTAGAACTGCGTGCAACTGGCTGACTTTTCTGTAAATTGCCAAGTTTATAAATGTGGCGGGTGCAGGCTAGCCGTTAACTGTTCTTACATGCAAGAGGCTTTGATGTTAGCAATTAAGATTTGCTGCAGATCAACAGTGCTAATAAGCCTCTTACATATAAGAACAGTTAGTGGTTATAACTTCAGTCTGTCAAATCGTATTTTGAGTGCGTCTATGCAAGATATTTTTAGCCTTTTAAGGAGAAAATAAAGGCACATTAGCACAGAAATATACATCTCTAAGACGTGCCAAATTTCTTTCATAGACATGCAGTAGGTGTCCTTAAGATGTGTACACGATCGTCTTCCAAGACGTCTTGTAACCCAAAATGTATGGTGCGTTATCCCAGCTATGAGACTGCTACTGACCAGCTTGATAAGTCTTGAAACATCTTCCCAAGATGAACTCTAGATGTCTTGAGTGACTTGCAAACACTTCTCATAGATGTTCAATAGACTATTAAAATATCTGGCTAGCTGTCATATAGACATCTTCCATGTCTTACCTAGACAATTTGTAGATGTCTAAGAGATGTTGCTGTGTTCACTGGGTACACTGTTCGTGACTAAATACAGCGTTGTGAACGAGCACTTTTTTAAGTTCGGAAATTTCTAACTTGAGTGGTTTTCACGAGTGCAAGACGTCAGAGTTAAAGTTATAACGTTGTTTGAACCATTCCCCTTCCCTCACCGCCACCTCCTGTATTTCGGTTCCTTCGAGGCGCGCTCGTACACCGCTTGCCTCTTCTAAACTATTCCAGTAGATACCGCGCGGCATTCGGCAGCGCTTTTTGGCAAGCGACCTAGCTATATGTGCCGGTTGGCCGGCCCCCGTGCTGCAGACCTTCATGCACCTTTTGCTTTTCTAAGCAAGTGGTTTAATTTCCCCCTCACCACCTTCGTTTAGTTCGCCTGTCCCGCAGCGGATCTTCAAACTTCCCAACGGCTGTGTTAGCAAGAAGTGGCCGGATTCTTTCGAATAAAGAAACAGGTTTATTTTAAGACTTAAGGATACAAGAATAACTGGATTATTGATACGTAGGAGGTTCGGCGGATCTGCAGAGTTGGGAGGGCCTCGCCGACGCGTCTCGTATCGTCGGCGCCTCTCGGTCATCTCTCTTCCCAAGCTGCAGCGGTGGGGCTTTTATAGCCTGAGGAACGGTGGCCCCTCAGAACTGGCCAATCCAAAGGCAGGACTCGACGGCAGTCCGAAAGGACCAACCAGCGACCGCGCGGCCAACCGCTTCAAATTTTGCCGCGCGCGGTGGCGTCCGGGGGAGGAGGAAACGGTGCCTCGCTGTCTGGCCTCTTGCGACAAGTCCAGGCGTGTTGCTTGAAGATGCTTCTCCTTAGGACTCCGCTGCCGTAAGGCGCAGCATCGTGGATTGTCAAGGGACGCTAGTATAGGAGAAGTTAGCGGCATGCAGAATTGGAATCGGGGGGGTTTCCAGGCGTGACAGCGTGTAAGTTATGGGAGTGCTAACAGCTGCAGCAGCCCTCGGCGTCCCTTTCCGTAGTCCAGCCTGCCATCGACGCGCATCGCCTTAGGAGCTGCCGCTATACACATGTGTAGCGGCAGCATAAGTGCGCGCTTGCTTGCTTTCTTTCCGTTTCATATTTCGCCCATCATTGAAACTTCTAAAACGAAGCAGCGCTCGCGCGCGAGGTGCGGGCGCTCGCGGTCGCGCCCGAGGCGCCTGCGTCTAGGCGGCCAAGAACGATTATTAGCGGCTTTATTATTCTGGAACACGCGTCTGTACAGCTATAGCTACAGGCGCGCGCGCACGCACGCACACACACATACATACACACACATTTTGCTCCGGACGCAGCAAGGCTGTAGCAGCATTGGAAACATTGGACTGACAATTTTGTAAACAAGACTGACGTAAACAAACAATAAGTTCAAACGGAAGTACATATTAACAGCGCTAAACGACAGGACGAGATAGAGGAGTAGACAAACACGGCGCTGAACTTACAACTTCTTTGACGATACAATTGCTATTTTTTCATACTGACAAGATTACGAAGTCGCCGGTTGCGTTAGTAATACTTCTTTAGCTTTGTCAAAGAAAGAAATGACATTGCTGCACAAAGGGTACCTTGAAGGCAGGTACAACACGTGTGACCATCGTGGCTTGTTGATTTTATCTCCACATTGATGTATGACTGTGCGCACGTGTGCCCGCTTTTGTATGTACAGAGAATTCCGTTTTTATGTGCGGGAATTAAAAAAATTCCTTTGAGCAAACTACTGGCCTAATCGAGAGCAAACTTCGCTCACGGGGTAGCATATTATGGTCTACGTTATTTGAGATGTAATTAAACGTCGGCACTTGGAATTCTCTTGGAACGGAATTCTCTGTACAGAGAATTCCGTTTTTATGTGCGAGAATTTAAAAAAATTCCTGTGAGCAAACTACTGGCCTAATCGAGAGCAAACTTCGCTCACGGGGTAGCATATTATGGTCTACGTTATTTGAGATGTAATTAAACGTCGGTACTTGCCTGCATTTCTTGAAATTAAGAAGAAACTGCTGTCAACTGCGAGTAAAGCTGTCGAGCCGAGCAGCTGGTTTGACAGGGCGCGCCATCTGCCGGAAGACGAGGCAAACGACGTCCCGGCTCGTCTGCTCGTCGAATCTCGCCTTCCGGCAGATGGCGCGCCCTGTCAAACCAGTTGACAGCAGTTTCTTCTTAATTTCAGGAAATGCAGGCAAGTACCGACGTTTAATTACATCTCAAATAACGTAGACCATAATATGCTACCCCGTGAGCGAAGTTTGCTCTCGATTAGGCCAGTATTTTGCTCACAGGAATTTTTTAAATTCCCGCACATAAAAACGGAATTCTCTGTATATATTGAAATTTTTTCCTTCCAATAAATTCAGTTGTAAGTTCAGTGCCGTGTTTGTCTACTCCTATATCTCGTCCTGTCGTTTAGCGCTGTTTATATGTACTTTCGCCATGGAACACCAACTCGCCCAATCTTCCGTTCTTCTAAAGTTCAAACGCGCTGCGTAGAAGCGGACGACTTTTCGCCACTCCCTCCGCCTTTCCTCTCGGGCCCGCAGTTAGGAAAAAGAAAAGTAAAAAAAAAACACAAATGCGAGCGAAAGGACTTTACGTAATTGCAGTGTGCGGAGTGTCATATTACAGGCTGGGACGGAGCGGTGGGACCGTGGCCCCCGCGATAGAGCAAAGAGCAGCGGCGCACCGCCGCAGCCGATCACGGAGGCCACGGAGAAACAAAGTTGATATTGGTTTTTCTCGTCAGATGGCGCAAGCGTATCACGTCGTGCGTGTAAAACTTTTGGTCGGCGCACACGACGTCGTGCGTATACAATCACTCATGTCTGAATTCCTTTTCCATCGAGCAATCAGCGTTTCCAGCGTACATACCCGGGCGATGCCCGGGCGCTGCAGCTACTTGCATATATATATATAAAAAAAGTATAGGCTAGGTGACGAAAGCTGCCGCCCGATACAAAGGGTAAAGCCATTATCATCCATCCATGCGCGCGAGTAGCGCGAGTCCGCGGGGCTCGAGAATCGAATGTGCCCACTGAAATCCGAACTGTCCCAACATCTCTCCGTCTTCCCTAGGACTGCGTTTCTCGTCGGATCGTCGGTTTCGCCAGCAATGGATTCTGCTGACTTCCTCTATAGCTTAACCAGCATGCGGACTGTTGATTTGTTCCCCGATACTACGGAGAACTACATGAGCGATGTCGTGCCGTTGCCATGTTGGTGTCGGGGTCGTCCCAAGGTTCCCTTGAACGAGATGCCTTTATTCCAGTATCTCAAAAAGCAAATGGAGCAGAATCCGGAGCAGTTCGTAAGTAGTCTGTGCTCGGTGGGTGTCGTTCGGAGGTCATTATGCTGTTTGTCTTGTTCCAGGACCGTGTGGCAGCACCTTCCGGCATCGAGAGAGGACGACCGCCCACTTCAGCTTCGGTAAGCGCCTTCGTGCGTGCTGTTGGTGCAAATTGACGTGTGTGGCGTGTTTTCAAATATATGCTCTTCGGCCTCCGTCAGTACAGCGTGGCAGGATGTTCAAGGACAGAACGATTTATTCCTAAGACATTTGTGCTGTATGCCAGTAGCTTGGATCCATTGCTAACACTTAAGTCGTATGTGGTCACTGCCGTCAGCTGTCGAAACGGCGACACCGTGGCCATGTAAGGCGGCGTCTCGTTCTCTAGCTGCATTGCTGGTTGCGAGCACTTGTAAGAGTTATAAATTGTTATATGAGAACATATTCACTAATTTCATGGTCAGACAAACGTTTTCACCACAAGACTAGTCGACATGAGCACGCAGAAGGTGTGGAAACATAATTAAGCAAGCTACTGTTACGTTTTAAGTTCCCTGTTTGTGTGGACCCGAATGTTGCAGTAATGTTTCTTCGTTTCCTGTGTGCGGAGAGGGAGGCTGACAGACAAGGTGATCGCATTAGAAAGTGATAAGAATTATTTACCGCCATTCTTTTCATACTCTGAGTAAGTTGTGAAAAGCTTCACTTCAGGATAACATAATTGTGGTGCCTGTTGCGAAGCTGTGCAGCAGGCTTTGATGCCTTGCTTTGGCTTTAGGTTTTCATTTGGAAAAACACAAGGCAAGCTCATCTTTTGCCTAGCTGCTAGTGTTGTTACTTACCTACTTTACCTTGAACACTGTGCATACAATGCGTAAGCTATACATTTCCACATATCTGTACATAGCTAGGCATCAACAGCTGAGGTGCCAACCATTGGGGACATCTGTTTGTACACAGGCTGGTGGTTCTCCTTCAACTAGGCTCAGAGCACAAGTACATGACAGCAAAATAGCTGCATGCTTTCCTCTGCCTTGATGGGAAGCAACATTGATTTTACATTCTGAAGCTACTGGACATTCAAGAGATGACATAGAACAAAGAACTTTTTTTGTACATTTTTTTCATCTGCCTAATGCAGCAACCAGCATTGGAAAATCGAGTATAGCAATTCTTAACATTCAGAGCTGCAAGTTATATGTAAATGGCATGTTATGTCCCACACCACCATTCAGGATGTGAAATGCATTGCTGTGCAGTTGCAGTGCATAACTATGCATGGTTAATTTTGTTTGTGAGCAAACTTCTTATGCATCCATCAAAGCCGCATTAAGTGGATGCCTCTCACTGCAGGAATAGCTGCTATGTCACTTGCCCATCCAGGCTCTTGATGCACATTAGTAGAGGTTTTCAGCCACAAAGTCTCGGTGCATGCTTGTTCTCTTGTCTTGTGTGTGTGTGTGGTTTTCGGCGCCGTTACTTTAAAATGAATTACCAACTAGCCCAGCAAGAAGTTCTCATAATTCGTATGTGCAGGAAGACTACAGTAGTGGTGAAAATTCAACACATTTGTAATGCAGTTGCATTTTTGCATTACAGCTAACTAAAATTAAATCAATTGAGAGAGTTAAGCATGCCAGCTTCTGCAGTAGTTATTCCATAAAGCATAACAAATATTCAACAAAAGCAATTAAGCTGACAAAAACAGGAGCCGACAATCAAACAGGTTGTGCCCCTTGCTAAGGTTGTAAAACATTGGTAAATATGTACACAGACTTCTGTGAGGAGGAGCGACACGTGGGCAATGAGGGACGCCGCAGTAGAGGGCTCTGGATTAATTGAGACCCAGCGGGGGCTCTTTAATGTGCGCTGACATCGCACAGCATACGGGCGCCTTTCGCGCTTCACCTCCATTGAAACGCGGCTGCCGTGTCCCCGATTGGGTCCTCCGACTCGGTAGCCGAGCGCCCTAACCACTAGGCCACCGCAGCGTGTGTAGAAAAAGTACTGAAAGTCCTCCAATGATTTGTATCGTTCAAGCTCTTTGCCATCGCAGCCACTCTGCTATACAAAGTGTGCAGCAGTGTGCTCACACGTAATGCTAGGCTGCGGTTGCTGGTAGTCCATATGTTCAGCGCCTGGTAGCGCGAAACCTCTAGGAAATATGTACCCTGATATATATTACAGAACAGTGTAGCAGCCACACGATAACAGTAACAAGAGGCGGACTTTTTAGCGAGTGAATGAAGAGTCCTAACTTCAGTGCAAACAGACGACGCATGCCGAAACATTCGCACTTGCAATGCTTTTTCTGCCTTAATTCCAATATGGGATGTCGAGCATGGACATAATAATGCACATAGAGTAGGCTGGCCTTTTTACGACTTCATTCGCGCATATTAACATATTAAGAGCGAATTTAAGCTTGGAAATTCCGCATTTCAAGCAAAGCACCGTACACGTGCATCTCGCCGAATGACCCGGAAGTTGGAGTACCCAGCATGCCTTGCGGCTCGTTTCGTTTCAGATTGGGCACTACTTATACTGTTGGCCAGTAAAGGCCATTACAGGATGGATGGAAGTAAACACACTTTTTCACAACAAAGGCAAAGGTTGTGAGATAAAAAAAGATTGCAGTACGAACATGAGTACAAAGTTACAATGCGTACAGTATATACACACACACACACACACACACACACACACATACACACACACACACACACACACACACACACGCGCGCGCGCGCGCACAGACACACACACACACTGTACGCATTGTAACTTTGTACTCTTGTTTGTGTCAGCGGTTGTCAGCGGTAGAGCACCGGACGCGTAATTCGGAGGTCGTGGGTTCGGATCCCACCGGCGGCATGTGGTTGTTTTTTCTTCTGCTTTTCTAATCAATTAGCTTTAAGCGATAACATATTCAGTAATATGCTAAATCGAACAACAGCACAAAATAAAGAAACAAATTAAAAATCCCCTGTGCCCCTTGGTTTCTGTGGCTGTTGGCTTCTCTCATATTTATAACGAGCCCCTCATTCCCCTTCCCTTGTTTGCTTAATTGCTTAGCGAGGGCCTCTGTTCTGGCAGCCTTGACGCCATAGGAAGCATAAGAGGGTTCTCACACAGCTTCCACCCTCGCCGTTCGATGACGTTCTACGTCGCATCAGCGGTAACTCAGGACGTGCTACGTCCGCCGCTTAAGAACGTGGGTGGCGCTGGTCAATACTCCCAAGGTTAGGTTACTTGTAAACATAAATACCCCCGAAAGCAGCAGATCTGACAGCCGTCGCCGTAGCTCAGAGGTAGAGCACCGGACGCGTAATTCGGAGGTCGTGCGTTCGGATCCCACCGGCGGCATGTGGTTGTTTTTTCTTCTGCTTTTCTAATCAATTAGCTTTAAGCGATAACATATTCAGTAATATGCTAAATCGAACAACAGCACAAAATAAAGAAACAAATTAAAAATCCCCTGTGCCCCTTGGTTTCTGTGGCTGTTGGCTTCTCTCATATTTATAACGAGCCCCTCATTCCCCTTCCCTTGTTTGCTTAATTGCTTAGCGAGGGCCTCTGTTCTGGCAGCCTTGACGCCATAGGAAGCATAAGAGGGTTCTCACACAGCTTCCACCCTCGCCGTTCGATGACGTTCTACGTCGCATCAGCGGTAACTCAGGACGTGCTACGTCCGCCGCTTAAGAACGTGGGTGGCGCTGGTCAATACTCCCAAGGTTAGGTTACTTGTAAACTGTTGTGTCCCCTTATTGCTTTTGTGTGTGTGCGCCCCCGCATCCTCCTCCTAACGACCACTCGCATCCTCCTCCTAACGACCACTCTCATCCTCCTCCTAACGACCACTTGCCCTTCGTCGCACGCTGTCGCCAGATGCCCCCCCATGGTGCGCCCCCGCATCCTCCTCCTGTTTTGGGAAGCCACTCCCTCCCGTGGACGCTTCTCCGCTCCCTCCTTTCTTCGGGCGGCCAGTTCGGCTCCTGCCTCGGTCGACGCTGGTCGCACCCTCATCGGCTTAAAATAAACGAAGTCTAAAAGTACCGTGTGCGTCTTTCGCTGCATTCAACACAGCGACCGGACACGACAGTGGCGACGAGAAAGTGGATTCGACCCGCGCTACGCAACGCTATTGACAAGCCATGGCTACGCGAGGGTTTCCCAATCAGATACCAGAATTCAACGGCTCATCGTGGTCATCGTGGGTTGGACGCCTTCAGTTCTACTTTGAAGCTAACAACATCACAGACCCAGCCTTGAAGAGGGCCAACCTGCTGACGCTGTGCGGGGAGCAGACCTACGATACTGTCTGCGCCCTTATTCAGCCAAGCACACCAGCGGCAGTGTCTTACGACGACATCGTAAAAGCGCTGCAAAAGCACTACGACCCAAGGCCATCCGAGGTCTACAGCCGGGCTCGCTTCCAACGACGAGATCAACTGGGAGGAGAAACTGTGAGCGCCTACGTAGCCGCGCTCAAGAAGCTCGCTGCCGACTGCAATTTTGGAACGCTGTCGACAACAGCTACCGGGCAGGAGGGAGACGCAGCTTCTTCTGCTAACACCACCATGCTTCCCTTGGACGTGATGTTACGCGACAGATTTGTGTGCGGACTGAGTGACGAGTCACTGCAGCAGCGCCTGTTCGCTGAGAAGGACCTCACATTCAGCAAAGCTTACGACATCGCCGTTCGAGCGGAGAGCGCCGGTCACCAGCAGAGAGGGATTCGCCGGAACACCGAGCCGGTACACCAGACAAGCAACCAGGTGCGCAAGCCTTCTGTTGTTGTAAAATCGGTCAAAAAGGCACAACGCTGCTGGCGGTGTGACGACCAACACAACCCCCAGGGATGTCGATTCCAGTCAGCCACGTGTAATTTTTGCCACAAGCGAGGGCATATCGAAAGAGCATGCATTACGAAACGGAGACTTGCCAAGATAAAGTCACCTTCCCAGCCTAATCACAGCGTCAACGCCTCAGAGAATACGCCGCTATCTGATCTCCATGGAACAACATCAGCAACACCATCTGTGTTGTACGACCTGAACACCATGAATCTCGGCACGCGACCGAAGATTTTTACAGAAGTAAGCGTACATCACCAGCTGATTAAGTTCGAGGTGGACTCCGGCGCAGCCTGTACTCTGATCAGTGAGGACACGTTCCGAACTTCATGGCCATCTGACGCACCCGCCCTGCAACAAGACGACACGCACCTGCGAACGTGGTCAGGACAGAATCTGCCACTATTGGGCTCTGCCAACGTGCAGGTTAACTACAACGGCCAGACCCATACGCTACCTCTGCTTGTTGTGAAGGGCACAGGATCAAGCCTTCTAGGGAGAAACTGGTTTTCTCCACTAGGCGTGATGATATGCGGCATACACCAGACGCCGAGCCAGAACATGGTTGAGCAACTGCAAGAGAAATACGAAAGAGTATTCTCGGAAGAGATTCCAGGAAACGAAGGGCCCCCGGTCACACTGGAGTTGTTGGACAACGCGCAACCCAAATTTCTGAAGGCCAGGCCGGTGCCGTTTGCTCTCCGAGATTCAGTTGAAAAAGAGTTGGACAAACTGGAGCAGCAAGGTGTCATCGAGCCGACGCAGCATTCAGAATGGGCCACACCACTTGTCGTAGTTCGCAAGAAGAACGGAACCATACGCCTCTGCGGAGACTACCGGAGCACCGTCAATCTTGCGACTAAAGCGTCCTCTTACCCGCTACCGACACCTGAAGAAGTATTCAGTGTACTGCGTGGCGCAAGAGTCTTCAGCACATTGGACCTCACCCAGGCGTATCAGCAGCTGAAGGTGAGCGAGTCAACTGCTGAATTATTGGCAATTAACACACTGAAAGGCTTGTACAAAGTCAAGCGACTGCCTTTTGGCGTAGCTGCAGCCCCGGCCATATTTCAAAAATTCATGGAGACAGTGCTTCAGGGCATCCCAGGAGTTTGTGTCTACCTTGACGATGTCATCATCAGTGGCACTTCCACTGAAGAGCATGCAGTGCGCCTAGAGCTCGTTCTCGAAAGGCTAGCAAACGCTAATTTGTGCATAAGCAAATCGAAGTGCTGTTTTGCGGTGCCAGAGGTGCAATTTCTGGGACACCGAATTGATGCGGAAGGCATTCACCCTACCGAGGACAAAGTGCGAGCGATCACAGAAGCACGAGCTCCAACAAACAAGCAGGAGCTACAGGCTTTTCTCGGACTCTTGACGTTCTACGACCGGTTCTTGGAACAAAGAGCTACCGTGGCCAACGACTTATACCAACTCCTTCGGAAAGATGTGACATGGACATGGTCGCCACGCCATCAGCAGTCATTCGATGCCCTGAAAGACCTGATTCGAAGATGTACAGTCCTCCGCCACTACGACGAAAGGAAGCCTCTGCTTTTGGCTTGCGACGCATCACCGTACGGAGTCGGCGCGGTTCTATCGCAAACTGACGAGCAAGGAAGGGAAGCTCCCATCGCCTTCGCCTCACGTACGTTGTCGCAAGCAGAACGCAACTACGCGCAACTTGACAAAGAAGGGCTAGCCATCGTCTACGCGGCGACACATTTTCACCAGTACATTGCCGGCCGGAAGGTGACCTTTATAACCGATCACCGACCGCTATTGGGCATTCTGGGACCACAAAGGCCTATGCCACCAACTTTGTCTCCGCGAATGACACGTTGGTGCATCAAACTCTCAGCGTACGACTACGCTCTGGTCTACCGCAATGGGAGTAAACATCAAAACGCCGATGCGCTAAGCCGTCTGCCACTAGACGCAACTGTTGACGAACCATTTCCACCAGGAGACGTTCTGATGTTCGAAGCACTGCCAGAACCTCCGCTTACAGCAGGCACAGTTGCAGCATCTACGCAGAAGTGCGCAGCTCTCCGGCTAGTTTACACAGCTGTTCAACAAGGCAACGTGCATAAACTCAAAGGGGACAACTTCGACGCTTACCGCAGGCGAGCTACAGAGTTGAGCACCCATCGCGGCTGCATCATATTTGGGTCCCGAGTTGTGATGCCGAGAGAACTACGCGCACAAGCTATGTCTCTCATCCACGCCGGACATCGGGGCATCGTTGCAATGAAAAAGTGTGCCAGAAGCTACATGTGGTGGCCTGGCATTGACAACGACATCGAAACAGTGGTGCGAGAATGCAAGCCTTGCCAGAGCAGCCGGAGCGCCCCGCCGAAAGCTCCTGTCCCAGAATGGGAAAAGCCAGACACACCATGGCACACACTGCACATTGATTTTGCAGGACCAATTGAGGGCTGCACTTTCCTTGTGGTCGTAGATGCCTACACAAAGTGGCTTGAGATAAGGCAAATGGGACAGACGACTTCGGCAGCAGTCATTGACAACCTCCGATCACTATTTGCAACGTTCGGCCTGCCGCGCAAGGTAGTGTCGGACAACGGAACACCGTTTGTGTCTGCGGAGATCCTCAAGTTTTATCGCGACAACGGGATCTCATCAGTTACATCGGCCCCCTACCACCCAGCGACAAACGGACAAGCCGAGCGCTACGTAGCCGAGCTAAAACGCGCCCTTGAAAGAGATCAGACAGGCTCGCTGCAGCGCCGCCTTGCGCGCTTTCTCTTCAAGCAGCACACGACGGTTCAGAGCACAACAGGCGAGACCCCCTCGAAAATGATGTTCGAGCGTGAAATGCGAACCCAGCTCACAGCCATCCTCCCCGAGCCAAAGGCAGAGACGTTCCGGGAAGAAAAAGCAATTCCGCGCTGCGGCACGCTTAATGAGGGGCAGCGCGTCCTCGCCCGACAGTTTCTGAAAAAGCCACGCTGGGAGGAAGCTACAATTGTCAGACGCATAGGCCTGCGCTCTTGGCTCGTCAACATACATGGCACAGTAGCACGCCGACATCTCAACCAGCTGCGTAGATTTACGACGCCGTCTGAGAGCTGTCCGCCAGCGGAGAGAACACGTGCACCATCTTCCCACATAGCCTGGCACCTCTTCCCGGAAGAAGAGACTTCGCCCAGGACAGACCTAGGAGACACAGCGAACAACAGCCAGCCTACAAGTGTTTCTCCCCCGAGCGCACAAAGCCAGCGCGCCTCCACGCGTGAGCGCCGACCCCCTGCACGATACCAGGCAACTTTCTAAGGGGGAAGGAAGTGTTGTGTCCCCTTATTGCTTTTGTGTGTGTGCGCCCCCGCATCCTCCTCCTAACGACCACTCGCATCCTCCTCCTAACGACCACTCGCATCCTCCTCCTAACGACCACTTGCCCTTCGTCGCACGCTGTCGCCAGATGCCCCCCCATGGTGCGCCCCCGCATCCTCCTCCTGTTTTGGGAAGCCACTCCCTCCCGTGGACGCTTCTCCGCTCCCTCCTTTCTTCGGGCGGCCAGTTCGGCTCCTGCCTCGGTCGACGCTGGTCGCACCCTCATCGGCTTAAAATAAACGAAGTCTAAAAGTACCGTGTGCGTCTTTCGCTGCATTCAACACAGCGACCGGACACGACAGTCGCACGCTGTCGCCAGATGCCCCCCCATGGTGCGCCCCCGCATCCTCCTCCTGTTTTGGGAAGCCACTCCCTCCCGTGGACGCTTCTCCGCTCCCTCCTTTCTTCGGGCGGCCAGTTCGGCTCCTGCCTCGGTCGACGCTGGTCGCACCCTCATCGGCTTAAAATAAACGAAGTCTAAAAGTACCGTGTGCGTCTTTCGCTGCATTCAACACAGCGACCGCCACGTTCGCCGTTCCACGTTCGCCGCTTACGAACGTGGGTGGCGCTGATGAACACTCTCAAGGTTAGGTTATTTGTAAACATAAATACCCCCGAAAGCAGCAGATCTGACAGCCGTCGCCGTAGCTCAGAGGTAGAGCACCGGACGCGTAATTCGGAGGTCGTGCGTTCGGATCCCACCGGCGGCATGTGGTTGTTTTTTCTTCTGCTTTTCTAATCAATTAGTTTTAAGCGATAACATATTCAGTAATATGCTAAATCGAACAACAGCACAAAATAAATAAATTAATTAAAAATCCCCTGTGCCCCTTGGTTTCTGTGGCTGTTGGCTTCTCTCATATTTATAACGAGCCCCTCATTCCCCTTCCCTTGTTTGCTTAATTGCTTAGCGAGGGCCTCTGTTCTGGCAGCCTTGACGCCATAGGAAGCATAAGAGGGTTCTCACACAGCTTCCACCCTCGCCGTTCGATGACGTTCTACGTCGCATCAGCGGTAACTCAGGACGTGCTACGTCCGCCGCTTAAGAACGTGGGTGGCGCTGGTCAATACTCCCAAGGTTAGGTTACTTGTAAACATAAATTACCCCCGAAAGCAGCAGATCTGACAGCCGTCGCCGTAGCTCAGAGGTAGAGCACCGGACGCGTAATTCGGAGTTCGTGGGTTCGGATCCCACCGGCGGCATGTGGTTGTTTTTTCTTCTGCTTTTCTAATCAATTAGTTTTAAGCGATAACATATTCAGTAATATTCTAAATCGAACAACAGCACAAAATAAATAAATTAATTAAAAATCCCCTGTGCCCCTTGGTTTCTGTGGCTGTTGGCTTCTCTCATATTTATAACGAGCCCTTCATTCCCCTTACCTTGTTTGCTTTATATATCTATAAACCTATTTTAAAATGATGACAATGCGTCTGTGCAACAGCAGCTAGCAAGCAATTCCGTTTTGCCATTGTTCTAGGGAAAAATAAATAGTCGTATGCATTAATGTGCGATTTTGGAGAGCTATAATTTTATCATGCCTTCCTCATAATGTGTTAAGAAGTTTCAGCCTAGGCTATTTCCGGTGATCTGCTAAATTAGGTAGCTGTAGTGATTTCCACATTCGTGTGACCAAATCCTTGCATAAAATTTTGATAAGATGAATCTGGGTGCTCTGCGTTGCAATGCCTTGGGTATTTGAATTAGCCTGATTTGGAAGGGGTCCCATATAACACTGGTATACTCTAATGTGGGCCTCGCATATGTTAAATAAGCTGTAAGTTTAGCAGATTGTGATGCGAGTTTTAATTTTCGTCGTAAGAACCAGAATTTCTTTTTTGCAGTTGAGCAAATCTGATTAATGTAGGTACTCCAACTTAAGTCATTAGCTATTGTTTCCTAAATATTTGGCTCTATGAACTGTATTGAGTTTGGTAAATCCAAGCATATAACTATAATCAAATGCTTTCTTATTCTTGTTAGTGGTGTTTAGGATTTTCATTTTACACTTTTCACACCAGTTTGTAGTTGTAACCAAGGCATCGCTTCATTTTTGATCTTCTTTTATGCTTAGTTCTCGATAAAGTGAACAGTCAACAGCAAAAATCCATACGTTAACTCTTTATGAATATTGGCAGCGTTGTTAATATAGATTAAAAATAAAACTGGTCCCAGAACAGATCCCTGTGGGATGGTGGAAGTTGCGCTTAAGCATTCTGACCTACAGCCATTAATGTCTTTATTCTGGGATCTATCAAGTATGCACTTATCTGTTGTTTCACGTTTGTATTGATTCCTATAAGTTCAAGGCCTTAGACAAGTCGAGACATTGTGTCAACTTTGCCTTTGTTATCTAATGCCCTGGCAAAGTCGTCAGCTGTTTCCAGATGCTGTGTTAACGTGGAAAGTTTTTGCCTGAATTCGTGTTGGTTAGAAAAAGAATGTATTTGTTTTGTCAGTATACAAGTGAATTAATATTGAAATGGCGTGTCCTAGAAGCTTGCAAATGACTCATGTTAGTGAGATTGGCTGGTAATTTTCAACGTTTTGCTAATCTCCTGATTTGTGCATTGGTACTTACCTTAGTTAAATGCCAGTCATGAGGATCTGTTTGTGTTGAAGCGAGTGTTAAAAACAATCAGCAGATAGTGGGCCGTTAAAGTTTTTTTTTAATTGTATAAATGGGTCAGTGCAATTTGCCTTTTTGCACATGCGCCTATCACGAATTACAGTAGAAGCACTGCTGCCAACCCTAGGGATTTCCCCCTAGATATAGGGAATTTTGACGTCATTTAGGGGAAAAAGGATTTTTTGTATAATCTAGGGAAAATTCATTTGCTGGGAGAATTTTTTTCTCCCTCAAATTGTGAAGACAGTACAAGCTTTTTGTTGTTTTTTCTCTACAACTGACGGAGGCCCGCACAACGCCGCCACGTGCTCGAGTAAAGCCTGTTTCACATGCAGGTGAAAACGCTTTGTTGGTGCAGCGTAAAAGCTGTTTAGAGCCATCGCGGCGGCTCCAGCGGTCAGAGCGGCGATGTTCTGACAAGTTACAAATTTTTCGCAGCGCTGCGCTGCTCAATTTTCAGTCGCTTGCATGCATGTGAACCAGCCTTTACACGGACATAGTCGGACGTGTATGGTCCCTGACGTGGCCAGTGGCACCCGCTGATGTGATCTGGCGCGCCACCGTCTTCCCTCAACACGCGCACCCCTTCCTCACGCTGTATTTGGAGCTCGCTGCACGACGTAAAAATTCCTATTTAGTAAGCACATCTGCATGTTTGTTTTGATAACTAGGAAAGAACAAGGGCGGCATTTTTTTTTTTTTTTATAAAGGAGCGCGTGTTGGAAATCTGAGCTAGTCTAACTAAGGGAACAATTCCCAGTTCACCCGCCGCGTTGGCTCAGTGGTTATGACGCTCTGCTGCTGACCCGAAACGAGGCTTCGATCCCGGCCTCGGAGGTCGAATTTCGATGGAGGAGAAATTCTAGAGGCCCGTGTACTGTGCAATGTGAGTGCACGTTAAAGAACCCCAGGTGGTCGAAATTTCCAGAGCCCTTCACTATTTCATCCCTCATAGCCTGTGTTGCTTTGGGACGTTAGACCCTCCAAAATCATAAACCATAATTTCCAGTTCCATCACGACGAACAAAGTGAGTTGAGGTCCCAAGAGGCATACCTAAGCCAATCACTGCTTCACTGTTTTAACTGACTCAAACTCAGTGATGTGATAGCTGCGCCAATTGCGCCGATGTGCGCCAAAAGGCAAAACCTGCTACATCCTGCTACATTTTTGTTATTCTGCGCCAAAGCTGCGCCAAACGCGTATTTTCACATTCCGAAAGCGAAACTAATATCTCGAGGTTGAAACGTCCATGCGCCCCACAATTGCGAGTGACATCAATCCTCACGTCGACATCGATCTTCATCGCCATTGCACACTTTGCGTGTAGGGCAAGTCGAACTACCGGACAGTGACGTGCTTGGAAGGCTGCAGCACAAGTGGGCAGGCCTTGCTTGCTGAAGGGACAACAAGGCTTTCAGCTGCTGTTGACAAAATGTTGCCTAAGGCAGCCAACTAGGCAGTATTTTGCAGTTAAAGACTGAATGATGTTGTTCACAGAAAAAAGGCACAGAATAGGTGCACTGCTTTTTGATAGGCCAAGAAGCCGAAAAGTTGTGCTGTCGTGTACATAATTATTATTCAGTTCGAAACGTTGATAGTGTTTTTTCATTGTTTTTCTGTAAGCTTGTGATCTGCACTCTAGTCATTTTTAAATAAAAGTTCGAGTGAATTCCTTGTTGTCCATTTATAACTGCTGTCCTATAGGGGCTTGGCGGCTATAACACAGGGCTGATTTATACTTGTTCGCATAAAAGATTACATGACACTGAAGTTCTAAAATTAGTTATTTGGGCCAACATATGATGTTTCACAATTGCCTGTAATTTAATTAAATTATTGCCAAAACCACGATCTGATTATGAGGCACGCCGTAGTGGGGGACTCCAGAATTGGACCACCTGGGGTTCTTTAATATGTACCTAAATCTGAGTACACGGGTGTTTTTGCATTTTGCTCGCATCGAAATGCCCCTAACATCCTATTGAACAGCACCTTTTTGTTCCCAAAGGTTTCCTCCTTATTTTACTATTTTACTTCTCGCAAAGTCAATTTTTTCACTTGGCAATGAGCCTTGAGCTGCTCCAAAAGCTTGTTTCCCTGCTCCAAAATTCCCTTTTGGCTGCTCCAAAAAGCTGCTCCAAAATGGCTTCAGCCAATCACATCACTGCAAACTGTTACGTCAACCACCCTCTAGAGCAGTCGCAGCAAATGAACAAGCAGCTTTTATATCGCAGTTTCCGTATACTCCTCAGCGACCTCCAGGCATTCTGTACATGGTATCCTTCGGCTGAAGTATAAACCGACACAACATGAGGGAAAAAAATTCAGTTAATTCCTCATACCGATACATGTTTACTAATATCTTGCGTGCAGTGAAAAAAAAACCCACATACACAATATAGAGCGTTTATTTTGCAATTTCCAAAGAGCACTACGGTTTATCTTGTAGCTTCGTTTAGAAGTTCTTCATTTCAAATTTACAGCTAATTTGCTTACTAACGTCTGGTAATAGGGTAGCAACATGATAAAACTTGCTACTGAACTATGCATAATTATACAATTTTGCAATGTACAACTGAACACTATTTTTCGTTTCTAAGGAAATCTAGGGAATTTTTGGTTGCAAATTGGGGGAGAAGTGGCTCTGGAGGTTGGCAGCACTGAGTGGAAGTGTGAAACAAACTGGCTGCCTCGGCCGTCTGCAGTCGTGCTGATCACTGACACATCTGACAGGGCCGCCAACTTGCGTTGCATATGGCTGGAATTCTCAGTGTATAAACGGAGGCAGCCACGCCTTTTAGTGCTAAAGCACGTCTAGCCACATTCCCCAGGTTTCAGTGGTGTGTGTGTGTGGATGTGAGTAGCAGGTGTAATTGGGTCACTGGGTTTATGGACGCCTCAGTCGCGCTGTGAGTTGGCGGTGGCGTCCGCCTATAAATTGAGACGGTTATCCACATTTCCTTTTTTCAAAACCAAGGGCAGGCTTTGGATTTCGAGGGAAGGAAAGGTGCATAGCTGGCTCCTTGAGTCAATGGACACCTCAGTCGCACTTTGAGGTGCATCGCAGTAGTGTCCACCTGGAAAAAACCATGCTTTCATTAGCAGTGCTAAATCACCAGATATATTTTACTTTTGGTTTGTGCGCTCTTCATGAGATCTTACCCTTGTCACATGGGCACGCTTAACGGTGTTTTTAGCTAGCTATGGTTACTGCTGTTCACGCAGCGGACCAAATCGCAGTTGCGCTGCTAACCATGGTTATCGCAAACCATGCTTGGCGACCTTGGTATGTGTCGAGAAAATGGTGACATCTTTGGACGGTGAGTGCCCTTTGGCATCCAAGTGCAAAATGTGCATTTTGTGGACAAAATCATGTTTCAAGGTCAGATTAAAATAGGCAATTCTTAGAGTGCCGTCCGATGGAGCAGCAACAGCGCACTGCAGCATTGTCCCATGGTGCTCAAGCTATGCATGCTAGCTCTGTAGTGGTGAAAAAAGGTCAGTTCCTGCCACATTGTTAAAGTAGGCTGTGATGTTTATTGTTTACTTGGGGGTGCTACTGCGTGGTTAAATAAAAGGCACGCATGACTGGGCTGGTCAGTGCGTTGTATGGCCCCAACTAGCATGTCGTTATTTACTCTCGGCCAGGAAATGTTCCTGGTTTGGGTTATCACAACTGGCAACGAGCGATAAACCATGGCCGCATCCGTCTTATCAGTCAGTCTTGTATTAGCCTCAGCCATGCCTGTTGTCGGGAAGGTGGAACCATTCGAAACGGGTAAGTTGGATTGGAACGAGTATCATGAACGTGTGGAACTGTACTTCACAGCCAACAACATCGCTGAGACGAAGAAGGCTGTAGTTCTGACGTGTTGTGGTTAAGAAACGTACTCACTGTTGTGGAGCCTGCTCGCCTGTACAAAGTGTGCTGATACCGCCTTGGGTGCAATTTTAGACGCCCTGAACAAGCACTACTTGCCAAGGGTATCAAAGGTGGTGGCCAGTTTCAAGTTTTTTTTTCGGCATCGGCAGGACGTAGAGCCAGTCGACTTCATCACATCATCGCTTCAGGGCGATAAACCCCCATAAATCTTAAAACCAAACAATGCAAAATTGGATCATTTCGTGAGCGGAATCAGCTGCGTCGAAATGCAGACTCGCCTGCTGGAAACAGCAGAGTTCAGGACTGCAAAGGATACAGTCATTGCCATGGAGGCTGCGCGGAAAGAGTCCCATGCATTATGTGCTCAGCTAGCTCAAGCGACGCCGGTGCATGCCATGAAGTCTGCGAGTGTTGGAAAGACCAAGCAGCAGGAAAGTGGGTATTGTTACCGCTATGGTGGAAATCTGGTACCCCAATGCCGTCACATGAGCAGCGTGCGAGCAGAGAGGACACCTGGCAAGAGTATGCTGATCAAGCGTTTCACAGACTGAAAAAGCGAGGTTCCGGAATGGACAAGAGTAGTCCACAGCCTGGACAACGAGCTGGCAGCGCCAGATTACAGGCCGGGGAAGGAGGGGGCATACGGCCTATGCATGCTTCAAGCGGCCAGGCCAGAGCCAGTGCGTGTTGAAGTTTCCATCAACGGGGTGACATTGGACTTGGAGTTGGACACTGGTGCCAGTGTGTCAACTATCAGCGAGAGAAAGTTTACGGAGCTGTTTCCTTCAGCGATGCTAGAGCTGTCAGGCGATCAACTCTGAGGATTTTTTGGTGACTTGAAGTTGGTAGTGGGCAAATACATGGCAACTGTGAAGCTCGGTGTGGATGAGAGAGATAATTTTATTTTTCAGCTCAAGTCCAAGCCTTCTTAGTGTGTACTGCTTTTGTTCGTCATGAAGGGCCCGCATCCTGCGCTGTTTGGAAGAAGCTGGATGAAGGAATTTCAGCTAGGAATCTGCAAGCAAGAAGCAGTCAATGCAGTGACATCTGTGGAAAAAGCAGCGAGCCAGTTTCACGCAAGTACGAGGGCGAGTAAAAAATTATCCGCAGTGTTGGCATAACTCTTCTTGCATTGTTCATACTAACCTCTGTCCTCGTTTATTTTATTGTTATGCTGTTGCAGTCCGTCTATAAAATTTCGATCCTAATTCCTCCATTTGTCTTCATTTTATTGCAGATAGATCATCACCGCACAATTAGAAGTTTGCACCAAAGAGAAACAAGGAGCAATGATCCGATTTTTGTGGCTGGAAGGCATATCAGGGGTCGCAATCCATCAAAGACTTTTGGTTCAATTTGGGAACAGTGTCTTGCCGCAATGGAGTGTTTACGCATGGTTTGAAAAACTCAGAAATGGTCGCACGAGTGTTACGCTTGAGGAAGGAGCTGGATGACGGTCTGCTGCCACAAATGATGACGACATTTAGCGTGCACGAGACATGGCTCTGTTAGACGAGTGATTTGGTGAAGTGGCACATTGTGTGCAAATTAGTCATAGTTCTGCCTACGAAATCATCCACAACAGTCTTGGGTTTTTTGAAGTCTATGCAAGGTAGGTCCCAAAACAGCTCACAGTGTTGCATAAACAAACACACTTAGACGTCTGCCAAAAACATTTGAATCGCTATGGTAACGAAGGTGACTGCTTCATAGACAGAGTCATCACGGCTGACAAAACCTGGATCTACCAATACAAAACGGCATAGTATGGAATGGAAACATCCACAATCGTCCAGCAAGAAAAAGTTGAAAACCCAACCATCCGCTGGAAGACTGGTGCTTACTATATATGGGATGCAAAAGGCCCAGTACTGGAACGTTATCAGGAGAGAGGCACTACAATAAACAGTGTGCGTTACAATGCGATCCTTGCTGGCAAGCTAACGCCTGTAGTTCGAAGCAAACGCCAAGGACTACTGTCGAGAGGTGTTTTGTTGCACGACAATGCCCATCCACATACTGCTGCCCACTCTGCTTTAATGCTCCAGAAACTGAAGTTGGAAATAATGGCTCATCCTCCATATAGTCCTGATCTCTCTCCCCTTCTGACTGCCATTTGTTTGGTCCACTCAGAGAGGCATTAAGGGGCTGTCGATTCACCTTGGACCAAGAAGTGAAGGACGCGATGCATGCGTGGCTCACTGCTCAGCTGAAAACCTGTTTTTGAGGGCATCAGGAAGCTTGTGCAGCAATGAACAGAGTGCGTTGAAAAAACATATTAGAAAATGATAAGTTCAGTTTCCTATTTGTATTGCAGTAAAAGTTATAGCTATATTGCGAATAATTTTTTACTCATCCTCATATTTTCGGAGGGACTGAGCACCTTTGACGGCGTGACCATCCAGATTACAGTGCAGCAAAGTGCTAAGACAAGATTTTTCAGGCCGCGAGTAGTCTCGGTTGCGGTGCGAGATATAGTGAAAGTGGGCGTGATGACGTGCACTCCTCTAAAAAAAAAAACTCTTCATGAAGGCGGAAATGCCTATCAGCCAGCACCTGGTGACCTTCTCCGAGCATGTCCAGTAGACCTTTAAAGTTAAAATATGAAACTAACTTCATTGGAGCAATACACCAATTCATAAGCATGCCCTGCATCACACTTAAGCTTTGGATGTAAGTATTTATTTGTAATGCGCATGTTCAGCTCGTAAGCAATCTTGCAAAAGCTTCACTTCGGAGGATTGATTTAGTTCAATATCATCCGCCTCGTCTGAAGTTTATGTGCTGTACGACTAAAAGTGAAAAAGTGCTGCTGTTAAAAGTGGGGCCTATCATAACGCTAAAATTACAATATGAAGAATGAAATCACCAATAAATAAGCTTAGCACTTTCTGATGTGATCTGCTTGTCTGTCACTCTTCCTCCATACACAGGGGACACAAACATAACTGTGCCATGTGGACTGACACACACAAGAAACTTAAGCATAGAGTTCTTGCTTCACACTTGCTGTGTGCTGAGGTTGAATGGTCTGTAAGCAAAAAAAAAAATGTTTCAGTATTGGCCACGAAAATCCGTTTCTATACAGCGCTGAATAAACCGTGCAGTGCTCATAATGTAAATATACCATGACACTGCAACTTCTGTGCAGTTGATGATGCACCGCAGCTTTGGAAAAAAGTGGCTGTCCTTTGATGTCAGCCATGACTGGGTAACAGCCAGGTCGGAAAATCTTATTAATTGCTTGCACAAAGCCTTCACGGGCTCTATCCAGAGCTTCAGAATGGCTGTCACAGTGTTGAGGGACATGAAGAAATGATAGGCCAGGTCCCTTGCAGAAAAAGCTTGCCTCAGTTGCGTGAGGAACAAAAACGGGTGTATTCCTGGTGGCACTGCAGTGTTATTAGAGGGCAGGCCTGCTGCAGCGGACGACAAAAGGGCAAAAATATGGCTTTGGGCAGACCTTGAAAGATAGAAGAAAACGATTTTCAGTGAATTGTGCTATATCCAGCTAACAATTGGAAGCTCAGTGAGTTGTTTCCACATAATATTCTGGTCTAAAAGCACCACTGTATCATATGGGCTTATTCTACACCAATCCAAGTTGTCACATTGGAATGCAGAAAGAGGAGTCGTATTAGAGGAAGGAGCCATACACATACTAGTGTAAAATGCAACTTTGACCTTAGTCATTGCGACCACATCTGCATCCCTGGCCTTTTGTTGCCTTAGCCACCTGTTCACTTTGTTCAGGTCACACACGTTTTGTCTCAGCTTCTCGTATTCAGCGCTTGGTTGCAACTGATACAAAGAGCAGCCTCTGTCCGAGTTCCTAATATTGAAGACAAAAATATCAGTATGTAAATCAAAGCACAAACTGACAAAAATATTTCCAACAGGTGTCGGAAACATAGAAGTTTGCAATGCTATCAAAACATTAGTTCCTACCAAGTGGGGGCTCTAACTCCGATGGATTTCAACACGACAAAAAGGAAACAACCATCTCCCTCAAGAAAATGAGATTCACCTAAAATTTTCATTAGTACCCAATTGCAAGAACTTCTTGCTGCAAATAAAGTGTATGGCTGCTTGCCTGCATCGGTTAGCCTTCCTCCACTGTCAGTCAGCCTCGAAATCCGTGAACAAGGCACCTGATCCTTCTGCCTCCTCCTGCCCTGGCACGGGCACAGCGCCTGCAGCTGACCCCGCAATGCTTGTGTTTGCAGTTCTTGCAGCTGCTGGCAATGGTGGCACACGCTGGTTTTGGACCTCAGCTAGATGACTGAGAGAAAGCGAAATATTTCAACACATATAACATCGTTAATGCTGTAATGATGAAGGCACAAGAAGTCATTCGTACTAACCTTTTCACGATGCAAAATGACTGAGCGCTGCCGGTGCCATCATAAGAAAACAGCTGCGGCACATAATAGATGTTGTCTGGGTTGGCACTATGTGTTCCTGAAGAAAACAGAAAGCAGACTGCAGTGCTTACGCAAGGGACTCAAACACATACCACTGACAAAATGCTCGGAGCAAAGTCTAGAGTTGTCGGTGGGCATCCATAGTTTGCCGTTGGCGGTCTGCCGGCGGATAGCAACAGCCCACTGTTTTCGCCGCTCTCTGTCCCATGGCACTCTGAACTTCTTGTAACCTGTTTTGCTAGAGTTGCAGCTGTTTAAGGCAGCGCACCACACCATTTCCTCGGGGCTGTGGAAGTCAAAATTCATGTGACAAAACTTCGCCATGACGCAATGTCCACTGTAAGTTGGGCACCACCTATTTGGTGTTGCTTGAGCTAGCTGAGCGCGTAATGCACAGGACTCTTTCCGCGCAGCCTCCATGGCAATGATGGTATTCTTTGCAGTCTCGAGCTCTAATTTTGCTGTTTCCAGCAGCCAAGTCTGCATTGTGACATCACTTATTCCGCTCACGAAACGATGTGAACTTGGGCAGTCATCGGCAAGCTTCTTCAGTGATGTGATGAAGTCGCTGACCAGCTCCCCGTCCTGCCGATGCTGAGAAAAAAAAAACTTGAAATGGACACTGTCGGCAAATAGTGCTCGTTTAGAGCGTCTAAAATTGCAGTCAAGGTGGTGTCCGCATGCTTTGTAGGGGCGAGCAAGCTTCGCAGCAGCGAGTATGTTTCTCAACCACAACACATCAGAAACACAGACTTCTGCTTCATGCGGCGATGTTGTTGGCCGTGAAGTACAGTTCCACGTGTTCACGATACTCAGTCCAATCCAACATACCTGCTTTGAATGGTTCCACCCTCCCGACAACAGGCATGGCTGAGGCTGACACAAGGGGCACTGATACGACGGATGCAGCCATGGTTTATCGCTCGTTGCCAGTTGCGATAATCCGAACCGGGAACATTTCCCGGCCGAGAGTAAATAACAACATGCTAGCTGGGCCATACAACACACTGACCAGCCCAGTCATGCGTGCCTCTTATTTGCCCACACAGTTGAACAATGAACATCATGGCTCGATGTGCACCTACCTCGGTCTTCATACCAGTCATCATTAAGCCCTAGAAATCCACCACTTACTAGGTGCTGCCCTGGACACACCATCCTCGCCAGAACCAAGGGAAGCAAGGCAAAGAAAACTTGTTCCGCAGCGACAACTCCGCACTTAGCTATATTGAGCAGGTCTCTCCATCCAGCGCAGTACCCTACCAGGCAGTTTCCAGTGTTGTATGCCAGGTGGCAGCACAAGAAAATGTAAAAGGTGGATTGAAACTGATTTTCTTGAGATGCATTCACATCGCATTGACAGCACCCTCAGCGCCAAGTCTTTTGAGTGAAAATGACAAATAGTCAATGATGGTTGTCATCGCTTGTGAACTTAACAGAATATTGTTACTCTTGTCATTTCTTTTACGTTGCTGCACTAAAGAATTGGAGTTCTTGAGTATCAGCTATGCTTTGCATGTTTCTTATTAGAGCAGGATACAACTTAAAAAAACGGCAGTTGCTAACACTAGGCCGTGGTCCGCAGCGTCCTGTATTGCTCCGCTGGCCAATCGCAACTGTAAACGAAATCAGCTTTTTAATGCTTGACTGTATCAAACAATCCACGTGTCAAAATCCTAGAGCTTATAATTTTTTTCTTGTGATGAGCTTCTTGTTTACGTAACAAGAAACATTTAAGCAGCGGACTACTTCTTTGTCGTGGAGGAATTCTGTGCGCGGAGGCTGAATGTGGGTGGAGCTTCACGGCTCCGACTATAAGACCTTTCTTCTCGTCCTCAGGAAGAAGAGGACATCATCGGCTCCTATTGGCGTCGCCAGACACCACTTCGTGCTCCAACTTTCAGCAGTGCCTCAGAGTCCTTGAGTTGTAAGGTGTTTCCGTCATTTGCAGCCACTGTTTAACTTGTGTGGAAATGGTCTTGTGTTTGTAAATTCAAGATACCTGTCCTTGGATAAAACAAGGTGCTTTGCTAAGCCTATTCTGTTTGGACTGACTCAGTGCAGTAACTATTTGTAAGAAGCTCAGTGTCATAGTTTCAGTAAGTGGCAATGGCAGCCTAATTTTATTAGCGGATAAAATACAGATGCTGAGGTGTCAAGAGCACCAGGTGTATAAAATTATCCTTCATGTCAGCGACCATCATAATCTGTAATGGAGCTTTGAAGCAGTAATGTTGCATTCCTTTTCTTTTTTTGTGAAGCTTTGATGGCATACGAGTTTCTCAGTGAGCATCTTCTCAGGGGTCTGTTTCTGGTCAGAATAGACTATATAGCAGCAGCACTCTATGTGGTGGTTCGTTCATTTTGCTATTCAGCACACGGGAGCAGATTCAAGCCCAGCCACAGTGGCTGAATTTTGATGTAGACGCTTGTGTTTTGGTGCCTGTTCAAGGACCCCACAAGTCAAGTAATCTGGAGAGCCCACAGTATTGCTTTGACACGTTATTTATGTGTTTATTATAACTCAAGGGTTTAAAATCCTTCACTTATTGATAAACCATGCAGCAAAGTAGCTCCAGTCTGTTCATAAATTTTGCTGCTTGTAAGGAAACATGCAGTTGTCGTGCCTTTTTGAGCTGTTATTGTCCGTATGCTTGGCAGAGGTATTCGGGGTATTGAATGGAGAACTAGGTTGAGAATTTATTATAGAGAAAACCTCTCATTTCTTATGGTATTGTCCCCGCAGGGAGGCGTCTGCAGCATGCAGACGTTGGTGAGTGGCGACACCACGGGGTTAACCCGAGCATCCGCAGGGACATCCCCGCAGGGGGATGATGGTGAACAATGCGTCACCACGGACCCGAGCATCCGCGCTTAGCCGTGCGTGGCATCGCCGTGTCCGGGGAAAAGGGGATCCTGGTGGTTGAGCTGATGCCGAGCGTTTGGACCCTTAAGGCCCCTCGGCGGAGGCAACACACCACTTTGGCCCCAGCTTCCTGTAGACGGCACCTCCGGCCTGACCCGACCGGGGGAAAGCGGCAGTCGCCTTTTCCTGTTCTCCTCTCCATCTTTCACTTTCCTATCTCCTTTCTTACAACTCTCCTGTATCCTCCTCCCTTCTTGGTTTTTTCCTCTTTTTCCTGGCGGCGAGGGTTAACCGTGTGTGACCAACTACCCTGTGTTGAGTCATATTAGGTTATAGTTAAGGTGTACAGCTGGCGTGGGCAGGACTTTCTTTCAAGTTCCTGTCGCGTCCCCTTGTTGGACTCCATGGTGGGTGGCTGGCACCATGACCGAAAAACATCAATTTTTTATGGCTCCCCCCCTTTCCAAACCTGATCGCTCTCTTAAAAGAGTGCGGAACGAAGCAGAGAACTTTTTTTCCAAAAAGAAACCAACATTTGCCAAATTCCATGTCATCCACAGTGAAGTTCAAGATAAACAGGCCAGAATTCTATCCCCCTTCATGGTATCGAAGTGCTTAACAGAAGCTTTGGGCCCCGGCTACAAAGTATCCAAAATGACCAGTGGCGATTTATTGCTGGAACTCCGAGAAAATGTCCAAACCACCAAACTCTGTAACATAGTGTCTATTGGGGACACACCTGTCTCCATCACTGCACACCGATCCCTCAACACTGTCCGTGGCGTCATCTCAGAAAATGATTTTCTACACCTTACCGAGAAAGAAATGCTGGAAGGGCTTTCCGAGCAAAATGTCATTGATGTATATCGAATCAAGATCCGCAAGGACAACAAAGAAATAGATACCAAACACCTAGTCCTGACTTTTAACACATGCACATTGCCCGAAACCATCGACGTTGGATACCTCAAAGTAAATGTAAGACACTACATCCCTAACCCCCGAAGGTGCTTTAATTGTCAACGGTTTGGCCACGGATCGCAGAGTTGCCGCGGCCACAAAACTTGTGCGAAATGCGCGTCGAAGGAACACCATTCTGAGGAATGCGACGCAGCTCTACGCTGCGCTAATTGTGAAGGAGAACATGCTGCGTACTCCAGGGCGTGTCCGTCCTGGAAGAAGGAAAAGGAAATCATCACCATTAAGACCAAGGAAAACATTTCATTCAAAGAAGCCAGAAGGCGTTTTGCACTGACAAATACATTCTCTTTCACAGCCAAACCAAACTGTGCTGACGTGGCGCGCAGGGGCGGTGCACCACGCAGCACTCCGGCATCTGCCGCGGCCACTCCCACCGCGCCTGTGGTAGTGCCATCAACGCCCCAGGCAGAGACAGCCAAGGCTGCTCTGCCAACTCCAAGCCAGGGAGTGCCGGCCCATGGGCCAGCATCCCGCAGGACTTCCCCCCGTCGGGGGAGGCCTGACACCAACACATCCGCGGCTTCGCGGTCCTCCAGCACCTCTGGTGAGGTGATGGATACAACTACCACTCCGCCCGCTTTACGGCGGCGGACCGGCTCTCACGAGCGAAGAAAAGATAAAACCCCGGTAACGGGCCCAGAACAGTAAATTCCTTCAGTTCCATTCACACCCAAAAAAACAAACATGATATTTGCGATTCAATGGAACTGTAGAGGAATGTTAAGGAACTACAGTGATATAACACATATTCTAGGGTCCGTGATGCCTCTAGCTCTATGTCTCCAGGAGACCAATCTTGGTCCACAACATTCAAATATCTTAAAGCATTATACAACTTTTAGGCGTGATCGCGAACATGCAAGTAGACTCTCGGGAGGCGTCGCAATCATCATCCAAAGCGGCGTCCCGGCTCAAGAAATCAAACTGAAAACAAAACTTGAGGCGGTTGCGGTTAGCGTCATCAGCTACAAAACCATAACAATATGTTCTGTATATCTTCCCCCACACATCACATTAACATGCCAAGATCTAGAAGGCCTGATCGATGAACTGCCGGAGCCATTTCTGGTAGTTGGCGATTTTAACGCTCACTCTCCGTTTTGGGGAAGCGAACGCTGCGACTCTAGAGGCCAAACAATCGAAGATTTTATACTTTCGAATAATGTCTGTCTTTTAAATACGGGAAAAGCCACATATTGCTGCCCAAGCTCAGCAAAAATGAGCTCTCTCGATTTAGCCTTCGCATCACCATTACTTTTTAACGATTTTAAATGGGATGTTTTAAATGACCCCATGGGCAGCGATCACTTACCTACCGTCATCAGGCTCTCATCATCCACTCCAATCATCCCCACAAGGCCACGGCGCTGGAAAATTCAGCTTGCCGACTGGTCACTCTTTACAAAAAGTGCCACTCTGGAAAAGGAATTTTGTGACGACCTTAGCACAGATGAAATTAATCAGAAGTTTACTGAATGCATAATATCGGCCGCAACACTCGCTATACCACAAACAACAGGACTTGCACAAAAGAAACACAAAGTATGGTGGACAAAAGAATGCACATTAGCAAAAAAACAACAAAACAAAGCCTGGAGCGCTCTGCGTCGATATCCCACTGCAGAGAACTTACTTACCTTTAAGAAGGCAAAAGCCAGAGCGCGGTATGTCCGAAGAAATGCAGAAAAAACCTCTTGGCAGAAATATGTCTCCTCAATAAACAGCTCAACAACATCAAAGAAAATGTGGGAAAAAGTGCGTAAATTTACTGGTGACCATACCCCTTTCACACTTCCTCTCTTGACAGCACCCGGGACACAAACATCTTTAGAAGAACAGGCCAACATACTGGGCGAGCATTTTGCTGAGATCTCAAGCTCATCCAACTACACAAGCACATTTCAAAAACACAAAGCAATAGCTGAAAAACAAAAATTTCCATCTGGAGCAGGTGTTCATGAGGATTACAACCAGCCTCTCACACTACAAGAAATAAATAAGGTATTATCTTCTGGAAAAAAGACAGCACCAGGACCAGACAACGTGCATTACGCTATGCTTGCACATCTCTCCGAGGCTGCTGTAGAGGCACTGTTAAAATTTTTTAATAAAATCTGGATAACTGGAAATATACCTGACGAGTGGAAAAAAGCAGTCATAATACCCTTTCTCAAACCCGGAAAACCACCAACAAGTCCTAGCAGTTACAGACCAATAGCCCTCACCAGCTGCATTGCTAAATCTTTCGAAAGTGTAATAAACATTAGACTGACCTTCGTACTTGAATCTCGGCAACTACTAGATAAACACCAATGTGGGTTTAAGAAAACGTGCTCCACCACAGATCACCTTGTCCGCCTAGAAAACACCATCCGGGAGGCGTTCATCCACAAGCAGCACTGTATTGGGGTCTTCTTCGACCTGGAGAAGGCCTACGATACTACGTGGAAGTTCGGCATCCTCCGTGACCTAGCAGAGCTAGGTATCCGCGGCAGGATGTTGAACTGCTTGAACGACTTCCTGGCTAACCGCACATTCCGAGTCCGCCTAGGAGCAACTCTCTCCATGACTTTCACCCAAGAGAACGGCGTACCCCAGGGGTGCATTCTAAGCACGACACTCTTCATAATAAAAATGAATTCCTTAGCTAAAGAAATACCCAAGTCCATAATGTATTCAGTTTATGTAGATGACCTACAAATAGCATGCACGTCCTCCAGCATATCAACCTGTGAGAGACAAATACAAATCACACTAAATAAACTAGGTTCTTGGGCAGACAAAAATGGATTTAAATTTTCCCCTCAAAAAACAGTAGCTGTTCTTTTCTCATTGCGACGAGGCCTACAGGTCGATCCCAGTCTATACCTGAATCACACTGCGCTACCAATTAAACAAGAACACAAATTTTTAGGCCTAACTTTCGACAAGAAACTCACATTTCTACCACACATTAACAACCTTAAAAAGAAAGCTTCTCAAGCCCTCAATGTCTTAAAAGTGCTCTCACGGAAGCGGTGGGGGTCCGATAGAGCAAGCCTTTTACAAATATATCGCTCTCTGGTGCGCTCCAAGCTGGACTACGGGTGCATAGTATATGGCTCGGCAAGAGCATCCTACTTGAAAAGATTAGACCCCATTCATAATCTTGGTCTCCGCCTATCATCTGGAGCATACAGAACATCACCAGCAGCCAGCCTATACGTTGAAACTAATGAGCCCGCTCTTGAGGACCGAAGAATCGCACTAACATGCACATACGTCTTAAAAATCCGTTCTCTTCCGAAACATCTCTGCCATCCAGTTGTCACCAAGTGCCCATCTAAAAGATTATTCATCAACAAACCACGTTCTATCAGGCCATTACTACTGCGCTTTGAAGATAAATGTGAAGAGCTAACAGTACTAGATGCCCTACCGAATATTGCACAAAGGAATGAATATTTGCCACCATGGTACAGCCTGCCTTCAGTATGTGACTTCACAATGACACATTTAGACAAAAAGCAAACGCCAAACGAGTACATATTACAGGAATTCTTTGCACTACAAGAAACGTATGACACCTACATTGAATTTTATACCGATGGCTCAAAAACAGAAAGTCATGTTGGAAGTGCAGTAATCCAAGAAAAAAATAAACAGATAATACGACTACCAGAATGCGCATCAGTTTTTACTGCTGAGTGTTATGCCATCTTCATAGCTGTAGAAAAAATAGTAAGAGAGAACATCAAAAATAGCATCATTTACACCGATTCCCTCAGTATGCTCAAAGCACTGCACTCCAGGAATGCTACTGAACCCATAATAGGAAACATCATACATAACATAGTTAAAATCACAAAACAAAAGCATAACACTAAATTCTGCTGGGTTCCTAGCCATGTTGGAATTGTAGGTAATGAGAAAGCAGATGTATGTGCTGCACAAGCCCGGAATGGCCAAATAAAGCAAGTGAACATACCGCACAGGGATTGTTTAAAGTTTATCTACAGTAAACTCAGAAATAAGTGGCAGGCAGAATGGGAAGAGCACGCAAACAACAAATTACATTCTGTTAAGCCCATTTTAGGGGAATGGCAATCGTGTAGGCATCAAGAACGTTTTATCGAAGTTATTTTATGTCGGCTCCGCATTGGACACACCCACCTCACGCACAACTTTCTGCTAACCAAACAAAACAAACCTCTCTGTGACATGTGTGGTGCTGAACTCACAGTGAACCACATTTTAATTTCATGTATAAAGCTAGAAGAGCTAAGAAAGAAATATTTTACATTTTACAGGGAAACCATCCCATTACACCCCATGTTACTTTTAGGTGATCGAGCACTGGTTGACATCTCATGTATTTTTAGGTTTCTCAAGGAAGCAAGCATTTTAAACAAACTCTAAGTATAGAAAGCTTCACCTTTAACAAAAACTCTAACCTTGTGTTTGGCGCATCATAGCCTGAGTTGCTTTTGCGCCATTAAAATCAATATAACTAACTAACTTATGGTATTGCCCTGCCAATTAGGATGAACTACAGTGCACGTTTCAATATCTGAGCAAAGTGCACTGGAAGGCTTTAAAATTTATTGAGGATACTACTGTATTTACTCGCATATAGGTCGACCCCTATACATTGGGCCTGCCGAGAAATGAAAATTATTTAAATATAAGTCGACTCGTATCTTTCTAAAAATGGAAGAACATGCACACAACAAACCTTTATTCACAATAAACTTGGCCAGTAAATACCGCTAGTCGCTGTCACAAGCCACATCCTCGTCGGAACTGTCAGGAAAGTTTCCCTCTAAGGATGCTTTGCAGGCGGCCTCGGCGTCCCAAATGACGTCATCCTCGCTGCCGTCGAGTGCGTTAGAAATGCAGCATTTTTTGAACCCTGTCCTGGTGATCTCTGGTGGAAGGTCCTCCCGCGCATCCTTGACCCATGTTGCCACTTCGCTGAGCAGGGCCTTCTTGCGGCGTCCCATTGGCATCATGGATGCGTTGTCCTTCGCGAGCCATTCCCTGTAATATTTGGCAACGCGGTCCTTGAAAGGCACGGTGACATCCAGGGGTTGTAACTGAGATGTCTTACCGCCAGGTATGACGACCAGGTTTGTGCGTGCAGGGCTTCCTTGACGCCTGGGCAAATGTGGCCTCTGAACGAGTCCAAGATGAGCATGTTTGGAAGTCAGCACCTGGTCACTTCATCCAAACAGTCTGGAACCATCCTTTAACCATCTCCTCGTTCATGAATCCCTTCTCATTGGCGCGGATGATCACTTTTTTCGGGAATGGTTCATTCTTTGGAATTGTCTTTCGGCAAAACACGATGTACGGCGGCAACTTCCAGCCATCTGCAGTGCAGCACAGAATAACAGTAAATTGCGTATGCTCGTGGCCAGTCGTGAACAGGCGCATGTCTTTTGCCCCCTTCGTTGTTATGGCGGTACGGCTGGGCATGTCGAAGTGGACCGGTGTTTGGTTGGCATTCCCGATCTGGCCAAGGCTATAATCCTTTTGATGCCAGAGCTTTAAAACATAGCGCTGGAAGCGCTGGAATTCGATCAGCTGTTCCTCGTACTCTGCTGGCAAACGCTGGCAGATGGTCGTTCTACAACGAAGGGAGAGTCCGTTGCGCCGCATAAACTTTTGCACCCAACCCCGACTTGCTTTTAAACGTTGACTGACCCATCCCATCTCGCTGCGTCAATTGCCGCATTTGTATGTCCTCACATGACACCTGGAGAGCCTTCGCATGCTCCTCTTCCACATGAAGCCTTAGTTCCTCTTCGAGAGCTTCATACCTCCCGGTTGCTGACCCGTGAAAAGCACAATGCCGCCCGTCGCTAGCAAACAGTCGGTCCCACTGTTTCTGCCAACCCCTTATCAACTTTTCATTTATGTCAAACTCGTACTCAGCGGCGCAGTTGTTCGAGTTCTCCGCAAAAAAAGAATCACTTGTCGCTTGAAGTCAGCGTTGTAGCTCTGTCGGCGTGACATCGTTGCTCAAGCGCACAACTGCGAATGCGATCGCAAAACGGTAACGCAGAGGGAAACAACAAATACAGGCGTCCCAAGTGACTGGTATACAAGCCCCGTACGAAGCCTGAAAAGTGGACGTCAGCGCCACCTTTATGAATTGGTTAAACCAGTGATTCTTTCAATCGGCAACTTTGTTGCGACATGTATTGCACTAGCACTTTTGCTGGATTTTAACTGTCACAAATTTTTCGTTTTTAATATTTGTGTTATGCGTGACTGCGGGTTCGACTGCCGGAGCGTTTGTTTTTATCACAACCTCCTCTATAAACTATACTACACTGGCTTTGGTACCTATTTAAACGCCAAAATAGACTGCTTCCTAAGCTGTCTACCACGAAAAGACCACTGAAATGAGCGAAAGAGCGATGCGGGTGCACACACGCTGTAATTTTCGACCGCGAGGACACACCAGCACTGCTCCATCGTCGGCTGGCCGGCATGGCCGTCTCGAATGTAGTCGGCAGCATTCAAAGTAGTTCTGAACGTTTTTTTAGACTTGCCAACAATCATTTTTCCTTTTTTTGTGTGTGTGTGTGTATTTACTGCAAACATACATAATGAGAGTACCATTGTAGTTGGCGCTGCTTGAACGGCGAGCGTGACAATAGAACTGTTCTCAAAAAACTGAGAGGGCATTGTACGAAGGAGTGACCAAGTGGTTACAGACCTCACTCGACTGTGGCTTGGCACTGATGACCCAGTGAACCATTTCCACTGGACCATTCTGAAGGGATTTCAGAACCTGCTCTTTGGGCATGCGCACGAGGGATACCCAGGTGGATTCTTCTGCTTATGTCCGCCGGCCGAACTGGGATCCATTTGGACCAGTGCATACTCGAGTTCGCCTGTACGAGGTCCAGTGATATTCGACACGTGCTGTGCCTTCATTGCCCGCTCCCTATGACCCGGCCCCGTGGGTACCACGAGCGAGATCGCAGCATTGTAGCAGAAATGTGTAACAGACGCTGCACGCGAGTGACATCATTGCCATCAATGCGACTCTCCCTTCCAAGAAGGACAAAACAACTTCCTCCCTCCTTGGGGTCGCTATACAATACCCCCTCATTCAAGTAACAAAGCACATCAGGCTCGAGATGTGAGTGGCTGGCCCCTTCCACCGCATGCCCTGGGTGAGGTGCCACTGTCCTGCCCGACTTGATGTACATGTTGACGGCGAGATATGCTAGCAAATACGATGCGCCACTGTCTTATTCATGTAGCGCGCCTAGACATTGCACAAAAGGGAAAGTCCTCGCCGTCAGTTTGCCTTCAGCTTTCGGTGAGTGAGGCTGCGGCGCTATGGAGTCTTCATTGTCCAAAAGGATTGGCCGGGCTAGTTGGTTCATTTCTGAATTAAAGAGTTAACTGCGCGAAAGGGTTCGGACACCAGGACACTTAGAAGCGCAGCATTCTAAGTGTCGTGAATGTGTCTCCCTGGTGTCCTAACCCTTTCGCGCAGTTAACTCTTTATTTCATTGTCCAAGTTGAATCGCTCGTGTCTGCGTCATCAGGCGAGACAGCAAGCGTGGCTGGAGGTGGAAGTTCACTGCTGAAGTATGAGACCATTGGAGCGGAGCAAAACGTGAGCTGCTGCAGTGAAACAACAACTCAGCAACACACTCAGCGGCAAGCAGTGCTTTCACATTTATGCATGCCTGCATAATTTTTGTGAACCAGGGGCCTGTTTTCTGAGGCTCTCTCCTACTTGCGGATGTTGTGTGCGAGCCGCACCACTCAACAAGCATTTGTGTGTCCGTGGTGGTTTGGCATCTTACTTGCTTGAAGCTTGAATGCATGGTGTTTGGTAGGCTAACACACCCTAGAAGCCACAATTTTTACTCACGTCCATGAAGTGCAGATAAGAATGAAAACAGAACCGGATGCAACCCTGACAATGAGGCTAAACATTATACTCCAGATGGGGTCCTTGAAGGGACAATAATGGGGAATGGGTTGCAGAGAAAAAAAGGTGTATAATATCAAAATTAGTTTATTGCAACTGTATATAGCTGTAATGTAGTAGCGTAGCAGTTCTAAACAAAGTCCTTACGGGAGGCTCTCGTGAAGGGTTTAATATATGGCTTAACTCTTTCGCTACCGTGCCATAGGCCATCGTTTGCATATGAACGATGCAAATCGCTCGCGGAAAAAAGCTCATCTGGAACGTCGTGGACGTGCTCCACGATCTAGTTTGCGAGCTCAACAACTGCTCTTTTGATTGCAGCCTTGGTTTCAGTATTTTGACATGAGGGGACGCCGTGAAAAATAAAACTTTGAACGGCCACAGCAGCGTCAGCCGGAGAAAATGGTGTCCGCATAGCTGCGCGCTCCTCGAAAGCGATAGAAGACACCAAGCACGTCGGCCGGTTTCGGTTTCGTTTTTGCAACTATGTACAAAAGTCGGATTTTGGTTTCGACAGCGAGACTACGTCTCAGGCGCCTGGAATGTCAGCACGTATTTGCATGTAAGTTCTGTTTTCATTCACTGTGTGTTTTCTGCGGTGCATGCGGTTTGTAATTGATGACAGTGGTTTATTTTTGTGCTTCAGGGTCTTCGCAACGTATGGCGAAGACAGTTTGCCAAATGCTCAAGGTCGCGTCGCATTTTTCATCCAAGACGACAGCCAGATGTCCATATTGGCACATCGCTGCGGAGCGGCGCTCGGAGATTCGCTTGACCTCTCGACTTTTTTTTGATGCTCTTCACGGTGGAAGTGATGAAGTCCGTATGCGAAAACACTAATAAGTATGCATGAATGAAGATTTTGGACAAGCAAACATACACTCGGCGTGACGGCTCATGGGAAGGCGTGAATCCGTTGGAGATGCTGAAGTTCATTTGAATCATCATATACATTGGAATTGTTGACCTGCTGCGAATATATCTTTACTGAAATACCGGAATAATCTATTCGGGCCTTCTGCCATCATAAATCATTTCTCAAAATTGGTTTATCGCTTTATTTTGTTTGTTTGTTTGTTTTTGAAGTAACGGACCCAGATGATTCAGTGGCGGCAGCATCTATTGGCAAGACTTGGAAAGTCTCCTGGCTTTTGAACCAAATCGATAAAACTTACTTCATTCATCTTGTTGTTTTAGAGCTTGCCTAAAATGCCAAATTTTATCAGCTGGCTTTCAGGGAGCAGCTCATTCAAGAAATCTTCGGGTATGATAAGGTAAAAGAAGTCCATGCCCCCGATCCTCCCATAGAATCCATTCATTGCCAACTGAAAAAGATGGAAAAAAGAAGAAACTGCAAGCTTGGCTCTCAGAGAACGAGAGAGGAACAAAGATCAAACGTTATGTGAAGCACCTGTCAGTCTACCTCTGCTTCACATCTTCACCCCTGATTACTCTTCACAGTGGCCCCACAGTCATGATCCCTGACTTGACAGGCCATGGAAAGTGCAGTAAATTTTTCTCATAGCTGAAACTGTGAATAATGACAGCTATAAGCATGTGCAACACAGGCCGCCGCGGTGGCTCAGTGGTTATGGTGCTCGGCTGCTGACCCGAAAGACGCGGGTTCGATCCCGGCCGCGGCGGCCGAATTTCTTTGGAGGAGAAATTCTAGAGGCCCGTGCACTGTGCGATGTCAGTGCACGTTAAAGAACCCCAGGTGGTCGAAATTTCCGGAGCCCTCCACTACGGCGTCTCTCATAGCCTTAGTCGCTTTGGGACGTTTAACCCCATAAACCAACCAACCAAGCATGTGCAACAGTTTGTATATTCCAGTTTTTCTCTAATCAAGTTCTGGCTTGGTGCAGCCGGCAATTTTTGTTTTTGCTATATACTTTTTGTGATTTTGGCAAATCTCACGAATAAATGTTCACATACTTTTGCACAGACAACTCTGCTGTTTGTTTCATTCAGAAGTGTAACTAATAAGCTACATTTTCATGCATTGCAATATGTGCTGGGTGGGTTAGTTCTTGTGAAAAAAAATTTTTCTTTCAGTACACTCCAAATTGTCCATTTTTCCGCGGTAGCGAAAGAGTTAAAGACTGAAACGGCCCAGTTTAAAACCTAGATAATAGGATTTATTCTGGAAAAAGGGCAGCACAGCATGGAAACAAAAATACAATAAAGGGAAAATTGTTGAAACACCAACAGCAGTGCTGATCTATGATCTAAAAGATTGCTCAAAATTGTTAGTGGATTGTATAGTATTAGCACAAAACCATAAAAAAGTACAGGTAGAGGAGTCAGAATTGCCACATTTAAATGGTCCTTCAGGTGTGTAATACGCATGCCATGCACTCACAAGAAATGGCAGTAAATGCTTAAGGCCTTAAGTTTGTTAATGCCATTATTTTTGGAGTTGGTGCTACACGTCCACATTTAATGCCATTATCGAAAGTGGTGATGACGATAACACTTGCAAGGTAGTCAAAAGTTTCATCTCAATATAAACATTGCTGATGAGCACAATATATGGGAAATGTTCAAATGTAATATAAAAACGATTTTCCAGAAAATACGGCTGTTCCTGCTTTACAAGTCGAAAAAGTAGCCATAAACTTGCATGTTAGCACCCAAGTCGAAAGTACCTGTCAATAAGGCTGGTTAAAATGGCGCTCTTCGCATCAAAAATGCGGTATAGACGCCTCATCTGACTGAAAGCTAAGAATTAACCATTTCCTACTGGTTAGGAAGTTGTTACTCATGCTTTTCTGCGTGTGGAATGGGAACGAGAGTAAACATTTCACGGGCGAATGAGTTGTGCTGAGCTCAGTAGGTCGCGAATGGCAGTAAGGCTGATGTCATTAAATTTATTCGTGTGGTACCGCATGAAGGCCGTTAAAACTTAAGGCAGTAAGCACTTAATGGCATTAAATCTGTTCGTGTGGCACGGGTATAACATGGGCAGTTGGGCATAAAACCATTTCAGCTGTTCGATGTGTGAGCTTAAAGGAGTTGCGAGTCAAAGTGAGCCTGGCTGAGTCATTAGTCGAAATTAGCGAGTGAGCCCGAATGAGTGAGCGCAGATGAGTCCTGAGTCCAGATAAGTTGTGAGATGAAACGAATTAGCCCACATGAGTAGTGAGTCGAAATGAGTGAGTGAGTCAATGTGACACGTGAGTCGCAATGAGTAAGTCCAGATGAGTCGCGAGTCGAAATGAGTGAGTGAGCCCAATTAGTCTTGAGTCTAAGTGAGTCATGAGTCATTATGAGTGGTTGACCCCTGATGACTAGTGAGTTTGAGTGAGCCCAAGTGAGTTGTGAGCCCAGGTGAGTTTGAGTTTCGTGAGTTCGAACGAGCCCAGGCCTCTGAGTTTGAGTGAGCCCGCAGGTTGACCAAACTTTTGTGAGTGAGCAGTCGTGATTTTGCCGAGGTATGGTGCCAGCACATTACTGGTGCTTTCTTGTATTCGGACAGAGTTGATTGCATAAGTTGGTTGATTATAGGACCTTTGAATTTTTGCAGCTAAACTGATGTGCCTTGCTCTGTTGCAGCAGCCAGTGCATCTTCAGAGGTCCAGCCTGTGCCCCCCACCAGTCAGGTTCGCATTCCACGCTCATCCAATAAGCCATCATCTCGCCTGGGTTGGCCTGCGAAAGAATCACCTGCTCAGCGGCCATCATCAAAGCGGCACAAGCGCCGCTCCAAAAAGGGCAAACAAGTTTCCAGTAAGCTTTCTCTGTACACTTAGCATTCTGAAAAGACCTTAAGCTTCAGTTGGCTAGTGGCCCTCTTTTCCTGAGATCAGGCTGCAAGTAATGCATTTGTTTGAGGTAACTTTCTTCTGTTCAGTGTTTTAGGGGAATCCAAGATGGAGTACAAATGAGGGAGTAATTAAATTACTTTTTAGCATCCATACAAACGCAGCCAGATGGCTACAAAGGAAAGCTATATAGCTTTTACATTACCTTTGTAAATTAAGAGAAATTCGTCCTGGTCTGTGGAACGAACTCAGGGCCACCCTCCATCCGAGGCAGTTGCTCTACCATGCTAACCAGGATGGCTAGCAGGTGGCAGACTCAAAGTTGGAATGGTGTTGGTCCAGAGGAATACCCCACGGTGGAGTAGGTCTGTAATAAGGGAGTAATTACTCATTAGCATCAACCCAAGCGCAGTCACACGGTTTAGGGTGGTAAAATGGACAGCTGATAGTAGGGCTGCCACACTAGCCCGCAATTGCAAAAGGAACGGCGTGCAAGCCGACCACATGGGCGATGCTCTTGGGAACAAAGGATTAAGACAGTTGGCTGACACATTTATCGATGTTCGTCAGAAGCGAGTCAAGGACATCCAATTCACCAACGAAAGTTTTGGAGTGAACGTTCTCTCGGGACAGGGCTGGGCGATGCTGATTCTTTGAGGCGTGACGGCGCGAGCTTCTGAAATCTGTTCCCACAAGGCCTCTGCCGATGAAGTTGACTGAGGCCAAGATCAAAAATCATATTCTTTCCATTGTGCTGGCAAGGACTGTTGCCTGCACAAGTACTCCCTTGATAGCTAGCATAGCTAAACAAGGAGTGACAGGGGCTGTTGCTGGAGGGGTTTTGCGGCGAAGCTCACCTGCAGGGGATGGTCACATGGGGAGTCCCCACAATGGCTACAAAGAAAAGACAGCTTTCGCAGAAACTTCATACAGTTGAACTTTGATTATGCAATTTTCAAGGGACCACGTGAAACCGCTGCTACTCTTGACTTTCAAAAACTAATTACCCGTTTTCATTCTGTGAGAATTGGTTGTGAGACCGTTGCACTCAGGCTTTTCGGCGTCGAAGAGGCGGCTTTAGACGAAGCATGCGAGCGCTCCTGTTCCTGCGTATTAAGTAGACATCACGTAGACCTCGAAAACAATGATTTGGATGATGTACCAGAAATATGGCTGCTCCGACCCTTCGAAGACGCTTTGTGGTGTGCAGTGCGACCATGCCAGCGACATACAGACTCATACTTTCAACTGCGCAAAAAAACACGGACACAAGGTAGAAGGCACGACACGAGCACAGACTATCAACTAAATTTTTATTTCAGATTTCCCAGATTTCAGAATCCCCTCCAACTCGCCCAGTTTTCCGTCCTTATTAATTACATACAGACTGTTCCGCAATTAAACACACACCGTAGAATGCTTCTTTCAGCTAAACTGGTGAATTGTTCGAGCTCAAATTTCATACAGAAATGGCAGTTGGTCGGCAGAATTGTTTTATGATACATTTGTTTGGGGTACTTTTCTGGGTCAATCATGAATAAAGCCGGATATTCACATTGTCTGTGGCGATGATGAAACAAAACAAGCCGTTATCTCAGCAATTGCACTGGTGGCACCATCTCATTTGTTGGCCGTGAGATTCGCAAAGAAAGGGGGAGTTTGAAGACTGTTTCATCTGCTTTATCAGTGATCACCAAAAACTTAGTTCGGCTAAAACTCTAGAAAATTTCAAGTTCGTCGTGAAAAAGCGAAAAAGCATCTTCAGCCCCCACGGTGGCTCAGTGGTTATGGCGCTCGGCTGCTGCTGACCCAAAAGACGCAAGTTTGATCCCAGCCGTGGCAGTCGAATTTCGATGGAGGCAACGTTCTAGAGGCCCATGTACTGCGCGATGTCAGTGCACGTTAAAGAACCCCTGGTGGTCGAAATTTCCGGAGCCCTTCACTACGTTGTCTCTCATAGCCCGAGTCGCTTGGGGACGTTAAACAACCATAAAACCATAAACAGCATCTTCAAACTTCCCCCTCTTCCTTTTCTTTCCTGAATCTCCATGGCCGACTAACGAGATGGCGCCACTGGTGCAATCACTGAGAGAGCAGCTTGTCCTGTTTCGTCGTCGTTGTAGACTACACGAATATCCAACATTTCTTTTATCGATTCAGGCAAGTACACCGAATAAATGTAGCATAAAACAATTCTGCCACCCAAATATCTGTATGAAATTTGAGCTCGAACACCAGTTTAGCTCAGAGGAACATTCTACGGCACGCGTTTAATTGCGGAACACACTGTACCTTTCTGTGGAGACTTCCTCTAGAACTGCTGTTACTCCGCAGCAGCAGTGTCTGTACTAGAAATTTGCATCACAAAGGAAAAAGAAGCCTGCGATGCGCAGTGTCGGCCCACCGTTTGACAGTGCACCGCTTGTGCCTGGCTTGCTCTATGTCGCTAATCCTAATATGCTCTGCACTGAAGCCGCAGCAAAAAGTCACTGCACACCATCCAACTAGCCGCTGCATACCATCACTCACTACTGGACCTCATAAAATCAGCTGACCTATTTGCATTACTTTAATCATTACTGCATCCTTCATCACTTTCCACCCATTGCTGCCCTGAGGCAATAAATCTCGTTAAAAAAAAAAGCTAGCCACTGATGATCATAGAAATGTCTAATCTTGTTACCATCTCTACGTTAACTTTATGAACATATAGTTTATTTCCCTAACGCCTTTGTCAGCGAAGCGAGCGGAAAAGAGTGGAGTCTTAGTCCGAGTCATCAGCAGAACTGTCATTGCTGGCAGTTGTGCTCTCGATTGCATCACTGCACACACATCTCGGTCTTGATTTTGATCTGGAACCTGCTTGGTTGACATCATGTCTGCCAATAAAGTGCTCCGCCAGCGCCTCTCATTCCGAACGGTTCCCGGCGGCCGTCATACAAAGCGGGGCCGTCGTGTAATCAAGGCTTTTAATGCATTATTCCTGTGGGGGATTCGCTGGGCCCACACCAATGCATCGTAAAATGCGGGTCGTCGCATGAATGGGGGATGCATAATCAGGGTTTCATTGTAGTTTAAAAAAAATTTGCCTTGGTCTGCGGAGCGAACCCGGGACCACAGTCTGTCCCGGGAAGTCACTTTACCGACTAAGCTGACTAGAACTGCTAGCAGATGGTGGTGTGAGACTGAATTGATCAATAACTCTGAGTGTTCTTCCAAGGGAATCCGCCCCATCTTACCACCGGGTTTTGTTTTACACAATGGGTGCACGTTTTGCACATTCAAGTTGATGGGTTTTCCAGCATGATGGCATGCGGCTGGTGAGGGGAAGAGGGACAGACACTTCTGTGGGGGTCACGCTGTTCTTTAGGAACCGAGGCATAAAGAAGAGTGTGCAGAAGTGAGTCAGCGCTGTGTTTGTTCTTCTCCTTCCCTTCTTTGGCCGTGTGCCGGTGCAGTGGAAAACTTAAATCTACAATACCAACTATGTTTTGCACCTTGGAAGAAAAAAAGTTGCACCAAGTAGATTTTAATAGTGCCTTATAATCCTTTTCACATGCTCTGTATTTGTCATATGAACTCACAAGACCATAACGAACGTAAATTAAGAGAAAAATGGCAGTCGTCTTGGAAAACCGAGGTAAATACCAAGCTACATTTGTTAAAGCCAGTTTTAGGTGAATGGAAGTTGTGTGCACCAGGAACGTTTCAAGTAAGTGATTCTCTGCCATCTCTCAATAGGCCACACACACCTTATGCACAACTTCCTGCTAACAAAACAAGAGAAACCTGTTTGAGCAGAATGCAGAGATGAACTAGCGGTTAACCACATATTTATTTTTTTGTGTGTGAAACTGGAAAAACTAAGAAAAAAGTACTTCATTCAATTTTGTAATGAATACTTTCCATTTCATCCAACACTGCTTTTAGGTGATAATGCAATCATTGACATGTTTTGCGTTTTTAGCTTTTTAAGAGAAGCAGGATTTCTCAAGGAACTATAAATTCTGACCAGCTGCTTTGCTGGTTTTTTGGTAGACCGCACCTGCTTTCTCATTCCTGAGAAGAAGGCTGAGCTCTTTATTTGGTTCATTGGGAGCCTCGACATTCTTGCCTAGCCAAGGATAGCTGCTGAGGTTACCCAGCCCTCTTTAAAGCTTTTACTAGTAGTAGCCATTTCTAAAATTCTTTTCTGTGTGATCACTAGGCAGTACTAGCGTCTTGGGCCCTCTACACCACCGATGATTTTTCACATCTCTATACAATTCAGCAAAAAACTTGGCACATGATGGCCTCAGTTGCCTATGTGCCATGAGACGCAACTCTAGCCCCTCACACATGCAGTGGATGGTCCCAACAATCGCTACATGCCTCGAGAAGTTCATCAGCTTTTGTCTGAATACAGCACAGATATTCGTCATGTCACCAACATTCCTGGTGATGTTCTCAGTCATATGGACGCAGTCACTACGCTTTGTCCTGTACCTATTCATGACCTTGCCACCACTCAACCTAGAGTTGATGCATCTGCAAGCGTCCGTCTTTCACGGTACTTCAACTCGTAGATGTTCAACTGCAAGGCACTTCCCTCATCCGCGACTGCTCTCCACGGGTGTTGCCAAAACCAGTTGCCAAAACCATTTGTGCCTGTTTCTTTTCACAAGTGCATTTTTGATGCCTGCTCAACTTGGTACAACCTGGAATCCGTGCAACAGAAGTTTCGTGGCATCTATATTCGTGACTGAGTGGGCACATGTATCACTTGCCAGCATGTGAAAGTTCATCACCACCCTACTGCATCGATGACTGTGTCCGCTCTGACCTCCCTGCACGTCTCCCCACTGCTACCAATTCGTTTCAGCATGTACTATTGCGATTGAAAAAAGCGTGAATGACCTGTGCGCTCCGCTGTTTGAATTTCTTTTCATCGCGCTTTTACAGTACGTACTGGAATGTATCATGGATGACTGTAGTGTCTTTTTTCTATCATCGAAGTAATGTTGCAATGAAAAGAGGTTCCAATAGCGGAGTGTGTGGGCGCTGCGTTGTCACATTTTTTTCCATTGCGATAGTACTGATGCCATCGCTCTCCTCTCACTCGTCACCCTGGCTCCTTGCTCGTGTTTATTGAACACGCGTTCGCGGAACGTTCAGTATATTAGACGGTGCGCCGCGCCCCTTGTGCTTCTACTAACGGTTTTATTTGATCACTTTTCATGCACAGAGATTGGTCGGCTGCGTGACCTTGGGCACCTTGTTGGCAGTGCAAGCACTGTGAAACTGCATAACAGTGTTAACGCAGAGTATGCTTGAGGGTGGCCTTTCGTCCGTTGTGCTCATTTTCCATTCTACATCACTGTCATGTGGTGAAGCCAACCTAACTAAAGCCTAGTGGCAACCCTCGCACAGCATGTTTTGCTGCCAAAGTCGTCACGGGAACCATCTTAATTGTAATGAGACCGTTGTATTTATCCTGTGCCTTCGATGCGTAGCAGGTTAGGCCTAGCAATGCCTAACGAGCCTAAGGTTCCAGCCAAGGCCTAATGTTCCGCCTGCACTCTGGCGGGCGGAACATTGCTGTAAGAAGTGATCACTAGCGTGGGTGCAATGTATTCTTGCTTCTAGATTACAGGGAAGCTTATCCATTGCCATTTTTAGATTTCGAATTATCGATATATCTAACTGTAGTTCACTAACTCCTTCGAGTTTGAAAGTCGTTATTGAAGTAGTGGGGTGGAGACTATCATGATTTTGTGAGGAGCGGGCAGTAGAGCGAGAGATACTCTCAAACACATGCACTGCACACGACACCCCACCGTTGCCATTCTCCTGTGGGCTGTTAATCTGGCATACAAAGCAACGTCTGGCTGCTTAGCCACTGGTCAAGTGCGTGTTTGCGTCTGTATATCAAAAGCTGCAATGTTGTATGCAGAGCAACATCCTCTAGACATCAGTGTTTCATCGCGGGTGGCAGCAGTAGTCAACAAAAATAGATCAAAAATGCTGCCATGCAATATGTATACGCTAATGATGCAAAACTATCGATAGTACTATCGATACTTGAGTCACTATCGAACTATCGATGGTAAAAAAGACTATCGTTAGTACTTTTGATAGTAGTATCGATAGTACTATCAGTAGTACTATTGATTGTACTTTCAATAGTTCTATTGATAGTACTATCAATAGCTGTATCGATACTACTTGTTACATACAGTACTATCGATTCTATAAAATCAACCACGCATCCTAAACTCGGTTTCCCGAGTGTGTGGTATGGAGGTAATGGTATGAGTAACTGACAGTACTCGGCCGTTTTCGCTGCCTACGCATCACCGAGCTCTGCAGACATTCCTTACGTAAAGTTGCTGGATAAAATGTTAGCGTGCGAATGTCCTAGTTGCGAAGCATGTGTGCGAAAAGCATTTCTGCAGCGGTTACGTCAGCAAGATGACGTCTGCAGTGCACGATAGTGTCGTGTAAGCCAGCACGACTTGTGCTGTTTGCTCTTTCATCGGATGCAGTTCCAGGTATTTTTCCAAACTGTCCCAGTGCATGTTAAATAACCACAGCTCGTCGAAATTTACCAGGAGACCTCCACTACGGCATCCCTCATAGTTTGTCTCTTTGGGACGTTAAGCCTCACGAGACCGTGAAACCAATCGGGTATCTCAAATGTTTGGTTATATCGCTGCCCAACAAATGCATAATATCAATATTGTTACCATCAATAGTCTTACCATCGACAGTTTCACTATCGATAGTCTTGCTATCGATAGCAGTATTATCGCTTGTAATGCTATCGATAGCAACACTATCGATAGTAATACTATTGCATACCTTCCAACTCTCCCGAATTGTCCGGGAGTCTCTCGAATTTTGATTACATCTCCCGATTGTATGGACGCGACCTCAGATCTCCCCAAAAGTGACCGCCACAGCCCAGCATTTTTTTTTCTAATTTTTCTCATTATTTTTTTTGCACGCTATAGCTATAATCCTATAACATCCTATAATATAACCATGCCAGAAAGCAGTGCGGGAGCACTCAGTCACTAGCATGCACACTGAATCGAGGTAGCGGCCGGATTGGATCGTCTCAGGCTGGCTCGTGGATTTAGCACTCCAGTCGTTATATGATCGTAGGTGCGCTAGCCGCGCCAGGCTTCAGTTAGCTTTCTCAGGTCGTCCAGTGAAGTGCGGAACGCCGAACTACTCTCTGTGTTTCCACGAGTTGGAAAGATCGATGGCGCTTTCGAAAGCCAAGAAGACGTACTTGTAAGTATTTCGGAAATCGTACACGACTGAGTTTCTGTGCTTTGTCAGTTTGCTAAAAGGTGACAAGTATGGATTCTGTACCACATGCGCCTGTGGCGGCCAGAACGACCTCAAGGTACACATCGCAAGCATGAGAACTATGTTCGTGCTGCAGAAGTGCAGAGCACCTCTTTCAAGACAGTGTGATCCATGCAGAATGCCTTTTCACGGGATTCCTTGTGTAACACAACCTGCCGCTAAGCGCTATTTCGGAAAATGTTCCCGAAATGTGACGACGCGAGTGCTACGGATGCGGACGTACCAAAGCAACTGCCATCGTCGGGGAAATGGCTGCGGACGCTGAAAGGTTAATGCTGGAGTCTCTGAAACGCTGTGCTTTTGCAATCGCTGTGGATGGAAGCAACGATAGCGCATCGCAGTTGTATGCCATTGTGGCAACTTACTACGCCGAGGAATCGCAGCGTGTCAAAAGTCGATTGTGAGCGGATCTTTAGCACGGTTAAAGGTGCCCTACGACGTAGATAAAGCATGGGGTCTTTATTCTTTGTATGCAGAGTAAGGGACATTGTGAGTCCCGAACGTGCAATGAGATCACCGAAATCATAATATTTGATATTTTAATCTTCACTAGAAATGCTTGTTTCGAGCCGATGGTGTCGCAATGCGGCGGCCATTTGCGGCAGCGGAAATGAGGTGGCATCTAGATAGGGCGCTGCCTTTCTCATTGGTTGGGCGTCCAGTTTGCATATTGTTCCATTATACTTGCGAAATGGATCCAAAATATTATGTCTCTGAGTACTGAAAGCTTTTCGGATACCACAAAAACTGGAAAAAAGCAGGAAAAGCGAGCGAAAACTAACAAGAATACAGCTAGGGGTGACACTTTCCATTCCGCTTCAAACCTTCGTGGCGGCCAGCGCTGTTCAAAAAACGTTGGCTCAAACCAGAAAGCGCGCGCGTCGAGACCGGCCGTGACCATACCAAGACGGCAGCGAAGAAAAAGCCACTCGACACACCTTACCCAAAATTGTGAAGAGAAAGGCCGGACAGGAGGGAGTCGAGTTTGGGGAGGAGGGGGGGCTACTGCCGACAGCCTTCCAGTCTGACTAAAAAAGAAACTTCGGGGAGCTTCCTTTGTTATTAGTCACCCCTGCCCTGACTACGGCGCCGCGTACACGGGGGAAGACGCCGCCAAAATGCGCGGCTGTCTACAGCCCCGACAAAGCAACAACTGCATGCACGCTTCCACTGCGTGTGTGCTAGGCAGGGTTCTGATTGGTAGCGCCCAATCTCAGTACTGGGTGAGTGAAATGGGCGAGTGAAATGCGTTTTCGCCTGAGCTTTTCATTTTGAATTTTCAGAGTGGAATAACTTTCGTTTGCGTGCTCCGATTTCAATCATTCTTTTTGCTCTGGTCTCTGGAAAGCATGGCGAATCTATTTAATGATATTAACTGGTACCGAGGAAATCATCGCGGTGCCCCTTTAAGAAGACGAGAACCGAATTCCGGTCTTCGCTTTCCAACAAAACTCTCGGCGACCTCCTTAAGGTGAAGGGTCACCAAACCGGTCGTTGTTTTGAGCAGATGTATTCTGACAAGTTCTTTAAGCTTGCGTAGTCGGCGGCTGCGAGGTCCCTGCAGTTCTGCAACACAGAGATCAGTTCAGAATATACTATAGTGGGCCGCAACTCTCACCTCTTTCCGATGTTGTCAGCCTCAATGATTTCCGGATTGCTAAACTAAAAAAATCCCCCTCTCTCTTCCCCCCTCTCCTGAATTTTCATGTGGCAGGTATGCTATCGATGGTCAATTTTCTGATAGTTTTGCGTCACTAGTGTATGCACCATGTTATGTAGTGTGTGGCTGCATATTTGTTCTCTTTTCTGCCAACCCTGAGTTACATCGGCATTTGACATGGTGAACAGAAAAGACTTGTGCCAACCACAAGCTTACGCATATGGTCACTGCACTTTGCGAGTGAAATGCACACAGAAATAAATACACTGTCTATGATTAATTTCAAGTGCAAATTAAGCACAGTGCCTGTCCTACCAGCACTCTGTACATAATTTTAGGAGACTAGGCTTTTGGATGGTTCGGGCAAAGCTGTTTTAATTCAGTGCACATGATGTCGAGACCAGAAATGTTAATGTGATAGCTTTAAATGCCCTGTTGTCCCGAAAATCCAGTGACTGCGTTGTGAGCGAACAATCACGAGCATGACTCGGGCAGGTTGGGCCACCTTGGTCACGTTCCAACCTGCCACCCACCGGAGTGTGAGAAAACTGCCCTCCTTGGCAGAGCAGGGGCGCATTGCTCAGCCACTGCACCATAGGAGGGGTGTGTGTAGGCATTGCCACCTGATTAAAAAGCACCATTAGTATGAAAATAATCACACAGCACGGAATGAATTTCCGGAAGTGATGGCACGAATATTGTACTCATCTGTAAAGTGCACAAAAATGCAGCGACGGCAATGAAAGAATAATGGCATGCGTGGGTCGATAAAATTAGTCATGCATTTGTAATGAATCGTTCGATTGAAAGCACATCAAAAGCATTGTAAATAGCTCCACTCAATTAGGCAGAGCGTAACAGTGCCAGACGCACAACAAACGTTATGACTTGAGTAGTGCCCCTCTCCAGCTGAGATTCTCAACAGAGGTGCGGCCTTCCAGTAAGCCGCAATTGTGTTACATTCACATGCGAGCCTATCAGTCCGTGTAATTGCACATTTTTCGGTGTTTGTGGAGCAGTGAGTGCTGGCAGGAGGTGCGTAGGTGAGAATGCTTGCACTGCTCGTAGAATAAACAGCCTTACACAAATGACAGGAGGCACCGAATTTTCATCACGCATACCGCCAGAAACAAACAGATGTGGATACATTCCGGTCTCGTAGCTCGCTGTTCCTGAATGTTCAGATGAGGTAACTTCATCGTAAGCTCAGCAGTGTAAATTGTCACACTCGCTGTGGGCAAGCAGGCAGCGAGAGCGTTCATGAGGAACCCTTAAAACCATAGATGTTTGATTGATCTAAGAGATTTTGGGTTCCAACACATTTCAGTTTTGTTTTTCCATCAGTTTACCTTGCAAGCAAAAAACTACACGTGAACTGTGAGCATAGCGCGTAGGAGAGGAAAGGCACGCCAGCCACTTCTGAAAGCCTTTATCCCAGCTGCCAATATGGCATACACACTGTTTACCAGCCACGTTCGCCGTCTTCTTCCTTTTTCTCGAGTGCCTGGCGCCAATCTTCAGTATGCTCCAGGCCTTGAGGTGACAACTTTAGTGGCTATAGGCCAACCTTAACTAGCTCCAATCCTTGTGGTAGGCATATTCGGCATGTGCTCACAATCCTGCCTTTCCTTTCATCCTATTAGATTCAATGCGTTATCTAACGCCGCGCTTCAGAAACAGTCTTGGTGCTGTGTCTTTTTGCATAATCACTAGGTCTCTGGTCTTGAATTTGCAGTTCCTGGCCTGGACTTTCTTAAATTGCTGTTACAGTTCCTTGGAATTTTTTACTGCTTGCGTGGGAACCTCATCTTTGCTCGCGCCTTCCATCTGAAGCACCCTGCATTCCCTGGCTAGCCACAGACACTCATCAGCCTATAAGATGCACTCAACTTGGAAGGCTCAGAATCGAGTTTGGTTGAGGTGCCTTTTTTTTTTTTTTGCTATGCTGCTGGGGCCCTCATGCCTTCTCTCTGCATCTGCAGGTCTCATGCCTCCATGTCGAGGTGATATCAGTGCTCACGGGCTAGGCACTCATTCTCATTTTGTTCCGTGAGGAAGATATTGAGCTGTTTTACATCCTCAATCGAGCCCTCTTGGGTTTCCCAGCTCTCCAAAAGCTGCTGGGGCTGAGACCATAGTTCCGTCATCTCAAGTTCAAACCGTGCCTTGTCGTCTTGAAGGCATTCGATTTCTGCCATTGGGGCTGCTCAATGGCAGCACCCAATTGATGAGGTAGGGGTAGTGCAGTGAGTGGCGGCCAGCTCTCGGAGACTTGGCCCTTGAGGAATGCCGCCACCTTCTTAAGCGTGTACATGCTTTCCTCGTGGCAGCAACCCTCATTACGGCAGGCTGCTCCGATTGTTTGCTTCTTCGGCGTGGTCTCGGCGACTGCCTCCCACTTTTTGAGGCTGTAGCTTGGGTCCTTGGTTCTAAAGGTCCCTGGTTCGTTCCCAAGTTTCGGCGCCATAAATGTAGAAGGATGAAGGCACACCAGTCGTGTCTGAAAGCCTGTATTCTGGCTGCCAATGTGGCATACACGCTGTCATGAACCACATGCAGTCTTCTTCCTTTTTCTAGAGTGCCAGGCATCAATCTTCAATACGTGGCACTCACCAATGCTGATCATTCGCTCCATCGAAGCATGCTCGCCTGCTCCTTGTTGATTGTTGCAGGTGGTAATGGCGTATACGAGAGTGAACACGGAGTGAACCCCCACGCGCAGTTTCTGGGCTTTAATTGGCCTGTAATTTGCCTTTTGGACCACTTTTGTGTACCATTGCTCTACTAGCTTTCCATTCCTTAGTTAGGGTGCTGAGTTGAGTCCACTAGCCTGTGCAATGATGTGTGTGTTTAAATGCCGTGAAGGTAAAATAAATAAGGTGTGCCATTTTACTTCATGGATTCGCTTGAACTCATTTAATGTGTGCGGCTTTTATAAGTTCGATATATTCAAATGTACCATGCGTATCAGAATGACATTTGTGTCTTGATGTGTTGGACTGAAATGTATGGTTTACGGTTGTGTATACAACAGTGTATTGGTTAATAAGGGAATAAATACTCATTGGCATCCACCGAAGCCTTCTCAGAAACTTGGAAGGTAAAGAAAAATTGGTCCGGATGAATTTTCCTAAACACTTGACCATCGGTTGGGGCTGACAGCTGGAGGGTCACTGAAAAAAAAGTGTCCTCTTTTGATCCCTGTGTGATATCAGTGCACGTTAAACATTTAGTTTTATCGTTGAGATCTGGTTGATGCACTGCTTGAGCGCATTTGTGTTTGGAGAAGTTTGTCAGAGTGGCGGATGATGGCTAGCAGGTGCCAGCCGAGCGGAATCGTCTTCGGCGGGGGGCAAGGCAGCCCGCAGTGTGCCCACCAAGAGCCGTTCCTTCAAGGCGGAGCACTTCAAGCCTGCCGACAGCTTGGACTCATGGGTGGCATCCATGTCCCAGACATGGCTGTATGGCGAGGACTCCAGCAGCGATGAAGATGAGGGTGAGCCCTGGCAGCACGGTGAGGGCTAGCCCCCTTCAAGTCTGGACTGGTTTTAAAATCAGTCAGGAAATTGGAAAAGGTCCAAATTGTGTGCTCTTCATGTGCAACCTTCAGCCTTGCCAGTAAAGATGGGATGAGGCAATGGGAAATCCGGTCCTCTCTGTGTCTTGTGTTCTTGCTTTCTGCGTTTACCATACTGTTTGTCATGTCACTGGTGGCATCTAGGTAAGGGATGGAGACCATTGGTGACTCTTGTTTGGTTATAGTGTGTTGTACAGTTTATGTAAATTATCTCTAAATTGTTAGCTCTTGCCTTGATTTGACTCTAAGCTATGGCCAGTATTTGTGCCGCAGTTCAACTTGCACCAGTCACTCGAGCAGTTCAGTAGCAGGGGACGACATGCACTTTCCTGTGTAACTTTGCACAACCTAGCAACATAAAAGTCCCGATGGTAGGTATATTTCTGTGAATTATCACGGGCGTGCTTGGCCAGCATTTGATTGGTTGACTGACCCCGCAGGTGGCGTCATGTTTCATGGCTAACGTGATAGTCCTACCATGTCATTTTGCCTGCAAGGGTGATTTAGAAAGTAAGGATCCACAATAATGTGTCAAAGTAAGATCTGAAAAGGTTTGTATTCCCACATCTCACATGCTAAAGTGATACCCTCCGTCGGCCTTTGTGGTGACTTCTTTTTGTCGTCTGTGGGTTTCGACTTGGTGGCACATTTGACGCATTTTGGAGGCTTCCCAGAAGGTAACCTATGACCTGCATCAGGAAGTGATGCGCAAAATGCATTGGCACCATTTAGCTCGTTATTCTGTTTTGCATAAAGACATCATGCAAAGGAAGAATATATTGACACAGGCACTCAACTTTTGCTGTGCTATGTCATTGAGATCAGTGACAGGAAGCTAGGGGCTTCAGTTAAATTGACACTCTGTTACAGCAGAAATTGAATATTACATGTTCATACGTCCAGTCATTGTTTGTTTATTTATAACCGTGTAAGGTGCTTTGTACACTGAGTGAATTCCCAGCTTTTTTTTTTTTTTTCAGAGCTTGCTACACCTAACAGTAATTTCTTTGTTTCGGGTGAAGTTAGTATCCTTCGTGTTGCAAATGCAGTAGCTGACAATATTTTGGACTCAGATAATTTGGACTTGTACGATATTTTGGACTTTATTAAGGAACCATCTTGCATCTTATAGAATCAATTGCAAGAGCAGTCATAATGTTATGGAGTATGTCTGTGCATTGAAATTTTTTCACACATTCCACTGCGATATGGTTTTTTCTTGAATTCATGTGCAAGCGCACTAATGGCATATGCTGGTATATGTAAAAAGACTACAGAGAATGTTTACTACATTCGAATCGGAGCAAAAGCATGGACTTGTGCTACATAGAAGACAACGGTGAGCAGGCAGTGCCGCGGGACGGAGCAGATGGAAGTTGATGAAGACGACGCTCTGCAATGCACAGCGTGACACTGTGGTGCAGTTTAACACAAGGCGTGTTGGCTGCGGCGATAGCAAAGTGTTCGCGCAGCCGCGGGTTTCACTCCTAGTCATGGATACTGATCTAATTTTTTTTCTCTTTTTCATAGTTTGACCTCTAACTCAGCTGAAGGTCAAATTTACACGGTTCGCGATTGAAGCCCGAGGTCCTGTAGTGAAATTTTCGCTTCAAAAGTAGTTCCTAATTTAGGTTAGGTAAGGCTTGAGAGTTTAATCGCCGGAGTGAGTTCAACCAATATTTTGGACCCTGTGGAGTCCGAAAGTTCAACTTTCAGGCCTAACGTAGATGTAAGTGAACATCAGTGCTGTTAACAATCAAGTCTTCGCCATCGCCAAGGAAGATGCATGCGTGGATTCAAACTGATTGCTTTGGAACAAATTGGCTTTGCAATTTCTGTACCTCACTGCTCTTCGTTCCCATAAAGATGCTTTACAAAGATCTTGGGTACACAACTGACTGGAGGTGCTCACTCCCCTCCAGTCCAGCCATGCTCTGGTGTCAGGGAATGCGGGAGGAGTAGTTGGAGGCACTTGCTTTCTCCCACAAGTTTCCGCTATCAGTCTTCGCGACCATCGTTGCGGTGTGCATTGCAGCGTGCTTGAAAGTGTAGCGTGACAAGTGCAGTGCAGATGTGACAAAAGCATAGCTCTGGCTCACATACCAGCTAGTATTGCCTTGAAGCTTTCTAATGTTAGTTTGTTCATGCTTAAAGCTGTCAACATGTGGCTTTATCACTTTGGTAGTGATGACCAGACTTGTCTGGATTGATTGTAGCCACGTGCAGCTGCTTCTGCAGTGTTTGAGGTTGTTGTTGTGTATTCCTTCCGCTCTTTGTCTGGAAAGCTCTTCATGAGCTTTAAATTGAGCACGGTTGAGAGCGACGCAGCCTCAACAGCCGCAGTGCACTTATTGCTACAGCCCTTGCTGAGTTCAGTTTTTTTAAGGCACAGTTTCGCCCCGTAAAGTTTCTTCCTTCAGCTGTCTTCTTCGTGCCCTACTGCTGTCCCCTCTGTGTGATAGTATTGTTGCTTGCAAGCGCAACGTGGGAAATGGCAAACCTTGCTATTTTTCAGGCTGGTTTTTCTCACCAATGTAATTTTAATAAAATTCAAGGTTTTTTCAGACAATTTCTTGGATCCTGCCGTGTCTGAAAATACATCAGCAACTAGTGCATTTTTTTCTGCCAGCTAGTGCACTCGGTAAATAGAGCTTCAAAAAACAGTGAACCATTTTCACACACAGAACTTTGGCTACCATTTCGACAAGTCCAGTCATTTTGATAATTTTCAACCAGTGTGGCAGAAATTTGTATGAAATTTTGTGCATCGTTGTGAAAAGTTTGCTGCATTTTTGCTGGAAAATTAATGAATGAACTACTCAGGCAGCAAAATTGAGGCACCTAAAAGTATTAAAGGGGCTATGAAAACGGCTCCATCTACTGTTTGTTCTTAGCAAAAATTAATTCTATGCTGATATTCATTCCCTCCACTCGATTGGTGTCAGAATAGAAAAGGACTCCATGATCACTGTCTGGCTATGATCATGAAGCCTTCCCTTTTGCAGTTAGTTGGCAGTGTAGCCTAGCCTATGCACAGTAAACTGCCTTGATGCATTTCATTTCTTTGGCCCTTTCTAGGCAGTTTTCAGTGAAACCTTTAGTAGCCACCAACCCTGAACACGAGATATTGTACCAATATCGCCAAAGACGAGTCGCACTCATCCGCTCTGATGTTACACTGCTCCAGAGCGGTAGTTATTCATGAAGAACAAGTTTCATGCTTTAGCATTTTTTAAGTCTGACAACAGTCATTTTTGCCGAAAATTGCCAAAACAAGTATGTCTTGCGGGAAATAACTCGGCGGCGGTGAAGGGTAACAATTCAAAGTTGCCTTTTTCATGTGTTCTTTGCCATTGATGCTTATTCTTTTGCAGCTTCAATGCCCTGGTGAAACTGACCCTCTACACTGTGCAAAAAATCACATCCTTACCATCAGAGCGGAGAATCTACATTTTGATGCTTTGCTACATGTAAAAGAAAAGTGCTTTTGGATTTTTGCATTAAACCATCTTGTGTAGAATCTTCATGTTGTAAGTTTTACTGGTGTGTTTGCTCTTGAAATATGTTTTGTTGCACTGCACTGTATACGCTCATTTTTGTGCCTTTTTTTAAACAGTAGACTCCAACTCATGACCTGAAGAGACCAGAGATTTTAGTTTGTTATTGGAAAGCCATCCAACTATGATGCAAGGCTAATTGTAATTGGCTTCAAGAATGCCTGTGCATGCAAATCTCACAATCTCTTCGCTGTGTAAACATGCACTCCGAGAGCTTTTTCTTCCTTTTAGATTAAAAGTTGGTCCTTTTGGGAGACTAACTGCATTGCCTTCAACCATTAGTCCTTCTGGAGGCTAAATGCAGAGAGATTAACCATTTGTCTAGCCACAAAAAATCCTAGGTCTCAACTGTTCATCCGTGTTTCGTGTCGTGGCGAATGAAGTGACACACGCCAGTTTCATTTCATTTTATTTTATTACCTTAAAGACCCCTCGCGGGGTATTACATAAGGGGTGGGATTAGCAGAAAAGGTACAAGACAAATGCTATTTGTGATCATGAACAAAAAATGTTGTTTAGATTGCTTGCAAATGATGAAGGACAGGTGATGTCGACGATATGCTGGGGAAGGCCGTTCCAATCTTTAGCTGCACGTGGGAAGAAGGAGGCTGAAAAAGTAACAGTTCGGGCACGTGGGCGAAAAACTTGAAGCGTGTGGCTAGTGCGGTGGGAAATGCATGATGCTGGCGTGATATAAGGGGCACGGATAAGTGATGAGTAAAAGAACTTGTGGTACAGTGATAGCGTGGCTATGCGACGACGAACGGAAAGAGGCGATAGTGCTGATTTGGTTTTTAAGGCTGAAACACTGACGTCGTAGGAGTAAGAAGAATGAATGAACCTTGTAGCGCGGTTTTGAACGGCTTCTAGATCGTTTATGAGGTTAATATGATGCGGGTCCCATATGGCGGATGCATATTCAAGTTTAGGTCTAATTAGTGACTTGTAGGCGAGCAGTTTAACGTGATGTGAGGTGAGGCGAAGGTGACGTTTAAGAAATCCCAGAGTTTTGTTAGCCGATGATATCACGTTAGCAACATGTGCATTCCATGTTAGGTCATTAGATAATGTGACGCCTAAGTATTTGAAAGATGATACAGATTCTACGGACTCGTTAGCGATTTTGTATTGGAAGGCATGACTCTTTTTGCGACGGGTGATGGGAAGAAGCTTGCATTTGCTAGGGTTGAGGGTCATAAGCCAATCTGCGCACCACTGTTCAATTTGGTTAAGGTCCTGCTGGAGGGCTTCTTGATCAGTTATGTTTGTTACTTGGCGGTAAATTACGCAGTCGTCAGCGAACATTCGAATTTGGCAGGATACATACTGTGGGAGATCGTTAATGTATATTAAAAACAATAGGGGTGCAAGAACAGAGCCTTGTGGGACGCCGGATGTTACAGGGAGAGGGTTGGAAGACTGGTTATTTACAACGACTGACTGAAACCGATTTCTTAAGAAGGCCTTGATCCAGTTTAGCACGTTAGGATGAAGGTTTAGAATAGAAAGCTTTTGTATTAAACGTTGATGTGGAACTTTATCAAATGCTTTAGCGTAATCCAGAAAGATGGCGTCAACTTGAAGGTTAGCGTCCAGGTCAGCATGTAAGTCGTTGAGGAACATGGCTAGTTGTGTTTCGCATGAATACCCCTTGCGGAAACCGTGCTGGGATGGATGGAAGAAATTGTTAGCGTCTAAGAAGTCCATTACATGAGAGTATATGACATGTTCCATGATCTTGCAGGGGACGCTGGTTAGAGAAATAGGACGGTAGTTCAGAGGGGAATTTTTGTCACCTGATTTGTAGAGTGGAACGACCTTCCCAACTTTCCAGTTTTCCGGAATGAGACCTGTAGAGAGTGATTGCGAAAACAATAATTCAAGGTACACTGCACTGATACATTTCGTGTTTTTTAGTAGTTTAGTGTTTATCTCGTCGATGCCGGCTGACAAGGAAAGTTTCATTTTCTCAATTAAAGACGAGATGCCAGTTGAACAAAAAGTTATTGCGTCCATCGGTGAGGTGGCATTAGTAGGAGGTATCCTTGGAGGCGGGTTGCGCTCCTGGGTGAAAACTGACGAGAACGCCGTATTGAAGATGTTAGCGCATTCTGTGTCGGAGGCTTGAATACCGGATGCATGAGTGAGAGTGATTGAGTGTGATGGTGCGGGATTGATGATGCGCCAAAATTTTTTGGGGTTATCGCATAGCATGCGCGGTAGGTCGCTGTTAAAAAATGAGTTTTTAGCGTTGGTGACGGAAGTCAAGTATTCTTTTTCGGCTGAAAAGTACTTCTCCCACGCTTCGGAATTGCTTTTAAATTTGGCAGCGCGAAAAAGCCGCTTCTTTTTATTCTCCAGTCTTTTTAGTGTCTTAGAAAACCAGGGTTTAGAGCGATTTTTACGAAAAGTTATTCTAGGGATAAATTTTTGTGTTAGTTCATGAAGTTCTTTAAATATTAGCCAATTCTCGTTAACAGATCTCTGGTTATAACCGGCTTCGAAGAGTGGGAGAAAAATGCTCAGTTCATGATTAATGGCATTGTAGTTACCCTTGTCATACAGGGCGATTGTTTTCTTTTGTGTTTCATGGCGCTCGGTGCGGAAGGAAAAATCTGCTTGAATGACTTTATGGTCGCTAATGGGCTCTAAGTATGTAATGGATGACAAACTGTCAGGATGAGAGCTTAGTATTAAGTCTAAAATGTTGCTCGAATCGCCTGCGATGCGAGTTGGGCTGGTTACTAGTTGGTAAAGATTAAAGTTCAAACAAACATCTAGAAAATCCCTTGATTCTGCACTGATTGGCTGTGAATGAGAACGGTTGAGCCAGTTTATACCTGGATAATTAAAATCACCAAACAGAAGAATATGCGCGTTCGGATAAGATATCATGAGCTGGTTTAGCATATTGTTCAGTTCACGAGAAAAGTTTGGGCTAGTATGCGGAGGCCTATAACACACGCCGATTATGACTGAATGCGGTGAAGTACGGCACAAAAGCCACAGTATCTCTAAGTTAGATGCGAGATGGATGGGTGAACAAGATAATTCTGGTCCAGCAGCGATCAGCACGCCACCTCCTCGAGAATCTGTGCGGTCCTTCCGATAAACAGAAAAATTCGGCAAATCGGCAATAACTTCAGCATCAGTGATATCATTAGTAAGCCAGGTTTCAGTTAATAACAGTATACTGCTGTTAGATGATGTGACTAAGCTAGACACGCGTTCTCGTTTCGGCATTAGACTGCGAATATTAGTGTAGGTTACAGAGAACGAAAGATGATTACTTGGTAAAGTGCGGGGACGGGTATTGATTACATTTGGGGGAGGTGACCGCTATGGTATCTCTTTAACCATCTGCGATAAGATATCGTAGATGTAACGCTTAGTACCAATGTGCAATGTCTTGTAGCGAAGTGAAAATTTAGCTTTTTTTTGCTTTGGCAAACGCTACAAGGTGGCTACGCGCGGTTTGGACAGAACGAGAGAAGTCTTCGCCGATGCTGTAGGATGTGTTCTTTAGTTTCCGGGCATTTGAGAGAATATTGTCTTTTGTTTTGTAGGACGTGAATTTGGTTATTATTGGGCGGCAGCGGTCGTCAGAGTGGCGTCCAAGGCGATGAGCGCGTTCTATTTCTTTAGGGTCGATTGATATGTTAAGGCGATCCTGGCAGTGGCGAATGATGATTTCTTCAGCCTCAGCATATGTTTCGGTCGCATTAGTGTCTTCAAGGCCATAAAATATTAGATTATTCCGCCGCGATCGATTTTCGGCGTCGTCTAGGCGTGTTTCTAGTGCAGAGACTAAGCTGGCTGTCTGGGCGGCGTTAGTTCGGACAGTGTCAAGGTCTGTTTGTAAGGTTTTTAGGGTTTGGTAGTGGTTCTCGAGATCAGTCATTCTTTCGTTCAGATTGGAGATGGTTTGGTTTGTCGTTAGTAGTTGGTTTTTTAGTTCACCCACATCGGCGATGAGTTGAGATTGACTGGCTGAAATTTTTTGCAGCTCGGCAAGAATGGCGGCAGTATCAGGACCGGGGTTAGTTTCAATATCACCGGATAACAACAACAGAAGAGAACGGGCAAAATCGGCAACGATAGCACTCAGGCACTGTGGGCTTGGTAGCTGCACTAAGAAGTAGTTACTAGTTTTCTTTGCGAACAGGCTGTATTGTTCACCAACCTGCATTGTCAGGAAGAGCGGATTAGTGGTCTTTGCCATGGCACAGCCACCAAGCCCACGAAGTGTCGTTGACGGATGCAGCGGTTTTATAGTTGAAGATGATGATGTCGACTGTGATGGGGCGATCCAGGAGGCAGCGAGGGTAGGGCAGATCCGTGGCGGCGTGTCGACAGCAGCGGTGACGTTGACGCAGCCGGCCTCAAATCTGCCGCAGCCAAGATAAATCGGTAGGGATGACAAACCCGACTGCGCAGTCGTCAAGCCAGGCAGAAATGCGACGATGATCGTTACAAGCACCTGCATTGTCAGGAAGAGCGGATTAGTGGTCTTTGCCATGGCACAGCCACCAAGCCCACGAAGTGTCGTTGACGGATGCAGCGGTTTTATAGTTGAAGATGATGATGTCGACTGTGATGGGGCGATCCAGGAGGCAGCGAGGGTAGGGCAGATCCGTGGCGGCGTGTCGACGGCAGCGGTGACGTTGACGCAGCCGGCCTCAAATCCGCCGCAGCCAAGATAAATCGGTAGGGATGACGAACCCGACTGCGCAGTCGTCAAGCCAGGCAGAAATGCGACGATGATCGTTACAAGCACCTGCATTGTCAGGAAGAGCGGATTAGTGGTCTTTGCCATGGCACAGCCACCAAGCCCACCTTTCAAGGAAACAATGAACGGCGCTGTTTATTGAACAAGCGAATTTAACAGGCAAAAGGGGGCAAGTACAGAGTTGCTTGCAGACTGCGATACGATACAATCCGGAGGGAGCTATGAAGGGGTGCCAACAGCTAAACGGAAGTGTGCCGGCAGTGGGAATTGAACCGCTGTCTGATAGATTGGGAGCCGGGTGCACCGTCCACTAGCTCACCGCTGCAACTGTTTCAGCCTTCCTAATACATGGATTATATACAAATGTAGTTAGCAATAGGTAAGTAGCCCAGTCATGATTATAATAGCTTATATTGCCATTATTCACGCAATGTGCTGCTATTTTATTGTACGCTTCTGCAGCATGTTTTTGCCAAGTCAAAACATAGAAGACGCGCTTATAACGGCATTCTAACGAATGATGGATGAGCTTTGTGTGTATTGGCACACAGTGCTTTGCAGCCAGGGGTGCCGCTTTAGGCGGTATATCGGCATAATCTTCTGTCCTCGCCAGTGCAGTCACAGGTGTGTGGTGTCTTTACAGTAATTCTACTGGTGCTGTCGACTGCATGGCGCTGTTACTACTTTACGGCACCACCTCGCTGCCCAGCAGCATGAAAGCGTACTCGGCAACAAAATGAAATGCATATACTTTTTTCATGCACACTCACTCAACTCATCCTCATACACGTTTCGAAAAACGTCGTGTACATACTGCTGCACTCTTATCTGCCAATCGATCCAATGTCACTAAGCCTGCCTTGAAGCAGCGGTCTTCGCTTGGGCACTGATAGCGATGGTGCTCTTGTTCATGACCAGCTACACCTTATTATTTTGATTTGTTTCGTACTCTTGCGTACATAGATTGCAAAAGGTCACAATTTAATAAGCAGCAGATACAAAAGTTGGCGACTTACAGTGGAGCAGAGCATGGCAGCAGGGTTTGGAAATGATGTTGGTCATCCCTCCGTTTGTGTCCTTGCTTAACATTAAGTCCTTGAAATGTGCACATGGCTGCCTCGCCCCGCATTTCTTTTCGTTCACCAAGCTTTATTTCCGTGGACTAAGAGTCATCATTTCTCCCGAAAGGACGAAAAATCTTAGATTGTAGTGATAAGCCTCGGCACAGGATAAAATACATGTGGTGGAAGGCACTGATTTGTTATTGAGCCAGCAGCTTCCATGAATGCACTGCTTTCTTTGCTTCCATGAAGCCAAAGCTCATGAATGCACTGCTTTCTTAGCACAGAAAAACTTGTTAATTCACACTCTTCAGGACTAGGTAAAGGGCCGGGCCGACCAGGCACTCTTGCATCTTTTTTGCAAAAATTCAATCATAGTGGCAATGTGGCCCCGAAACATTACAACAATGTTACTTTGTTTAAGCCGCCGCAGTGGCTCAGTGGTTATGGCGCTCGGCTGCTGACCTGAAATACACAGGTTCGATCTCGGCCACCGCGGTCGAATTTCGATGGAGGTGAAATTCTAGAGGCCCGTGTGCTGTGCAATGTCAGTGCACGTTAAAGAACCCCAGGTGGTCGAAATTTCCGGAGCCCTTCACTACAGTGTCCCTCATAGCCCGAGTTGCTTTGCGATTATAAACCCCCATAGGCAGTGCCATGACGACGGGAAAGAGAAGCTTTCAGAACGAATAAGTTAATATATATATGCTATATTTTTTCATTGTGTAAATAAAACCACATGCAAACCGTTGCAGTTACCAATTTCTACTTACGAAATGCGAAAAATGACGCAAATATTTTTTTTTAAATGCAGACTTGTTCAATCCGAGCCGACTATCCACACAGGAAGTTGCCGCCACTAACAGCCGATTGCCCCTCTGCGAGTGCGCCTTGCTTTATTTTTATGCATAAGTTCTGCACTCGCTTTGGCGCTAGCTGTACAAGAAATGCTTTTCACTTTTTTTTTTATTGTTTGCCACGTGCAGCGCCATCTCAGGCGGAACCCACAATGGTAAGCTCTCGCAAATGTAATTATTTTCAGTTTTGTTTACTTCCGTGCGAGCAAAATATACTACGTAAATAAGAAAAGTGTGTTACCGAAATGCCAATTCTTTGTGACCCCTTTTTGGTACCAAAATTGCAAACCTGTCTGTGGAGATCAGTAGTTTGAACCTCCCGCGCTCTCTGACGTCTATCGATGCATACTCGGTAAGCCTAGCAGCTCTGTAAGCACGGAAGAAATCTGAAAATCTGGCGTGCTTTATCGTTAAAATTTTGTGGTTCCGGCAACTTCAGCCAAAGCGAAAGCCTCGTGCGCCTTTAGTTTGCCATGAGCGTGAGCCACAGAGTAGCGGCAACGGCGAATCGGTGATGAAGCGAGAGGGCCTGCTTCGATGGCCGCCACCATCACCCGCTCACCCAAACACCCAAGGACTGTTAGCGTTCTGCGCATGCGCAGTAGCGTCCCGCTATTCCTCTATGCCCCAAAGCGATAGGGTAACCCTATACTAAAACCCTCTAATGGGATGGAAGAGATGTTTCAGGAGAGAACAGATTTTTAGGACAGTACGTGTATGTAAGAGTGACTCTTAGATCCTCTAGTGCAGGCTCATTAGCTTCAACGTAAAGGCTGCCTACCGGCAATGTTCTGTATGCTCCAGGTGATAGGCGCAGACCAAGATTATGAACAGGGTCTAATTGCTTCAGATAGGATGCTGTTGCTGAACCATATAGTATGCACGCTGTTTAGCTTAGAGTGTACCAGAGAGCGATAAAATTGTAAAAGGCATGCTCTATCAGACCCCAACCGTTTTCATGAAAGCACTTTTAGGACATCGAGGGCTTGAGAAGCTTTCCTTTTAAGGTTGTTAATGTGCAGTAGAAATTCGAGTTTCTTGTCAAAAGTGAAATCCGTGTTCTTGTTTAATCAGTAGTGCGGTTTGGTTCAAGTACAGATTACGATCAATCGTATGCCCCATCCCAATGAGAACAGAACAGCTACTGTTTTTTGAGGAAAAATCTTGAATCCGTTTCTGTCTGCCCAAGCAGCCAGTTTATTTAGTGTGATTCGTACTTGTCTCTCATACGTACATATGCTGGAGGAAGTGTGCGCTATATGTAGGTCATCTACATAAACCGAATACATTATGAACTTGGGGATTATTTTAGCTAAGGAATTCATTTTTACGATGAAGAGTGTCGTGCTTAAATTCCTTCCTGGGGCACGTCATTTCCTAGGATGAAAGTCATGAAAAGAGTTGCTCTTAGGTGGACTCTGAATATATGCAGTCAGCCAGGAAATCGTTCAAGCAATTGAGCATCCTGCCGTGGATATCTAGATCTTCTAGGTCATGAAGGATACCGAACCTCCACATGGTATCGTAGGCCTTCTCCAGGTGGAAGAAGACCCCGATAAAGTGCTGCTTGCGGATGAACGCCTTCCGGATGGTGTTTTCTAGGTGGGCAAGATGATCAGTAGTTGAACATGGTTTTCTAAATGCACATTGATGTATGTCTATAAGTTGCCAGGATTCAAGTATGAAAGTCTGTCTAATGTTCACAATGCTTTCGAATGATTTTTCAATACAGCTGGTGAGGGCTATTGGTCTGCATCTGCTAGGCCTTGTTGGTGGTTTTCCACGTTTCACAAAAGGTACTATTAGAGTTTTTTTCCACGCCTCAGGTGCTTCCCCAGTTACCCATATTTTATTAAAGCATTTCACAGCAGCCTCAGAAAGATGGGCAGGCATAGTGTAATGCACGTTGTCCAGTCCTGGTGCTGTCTTTTTACCAGAGGATAATACTGTATTTAATGCCTGCAGTGTGACCAGCTGAATTTTAGTGCTCATGCATGCCTGCTCCAGAGGGAAGTTTTTTGTTTTTCCGCCACCGCTTTCTGCTTTTGGAACGTGTCTGTGTAGCTGGATGAACATAAGACTGCAGCAAAATGCTCGCCCAATATGTAGGCCTGTTCATTCATTTTTTTTTCTGAAAAAGAAACCAGTTAAAGACTCGAGGACAAATCTCAATATAAAAACGTAACAACTGTTTATTCGATTAGTCGTGGCAGTGGACGAGCATACCAAAGCTACGCTCGTCTCGGTAGCAGAAGGAAAAAGCCGCCCTTCCCAGCCGGGCAGCCTGTTTTTGTAGCCACCGTCGGCGACGCATGCCTCGGGTGACGCCGCGGTGGCGCTGTGTTTTATCGGTAACGCAGTTCAGCGTGTGGCCGTGTTAAGCTGGGCCGGATGATAACAAGGCGGAGACTGCGCGGAAATATGCACAGAGTGTGTCGCCATATCACCCCCTCCCCCGCGGAGTGGAGAGCCCTCAGGGCTTGTAAAAATCTGTGCAGCGTACCCGACGTCTACAGCGTGTAGTGACAGAAGCAGGCTTCGATGTCGAGGGTCGCACGTGGATGGACGCTTGTGGTTGCACTGGTATTTCTTGGTTCGGCGGAATCAATGTTGGCTGGCTTTGCCGGTCGTTCCCGTTAACACGCAGGGTGAAGGTTTTTTTCGTCACGACGGAGAACTGGATAGGGTCCGCTGTAAGGTGGCCTAGAAGGGCCTGTGGACGGTGTCATCGCGGAGAAAAGTGTGCGTGCACGTTGCGAGATCCTTGAAGACGAAAGGGGCAGTTTTAATTACAGTGGTGAGCTGCCGGTGACGGGCGGAGGGCAGCGATGGTGGGTCGGAGCCAGGCGACGAAATCGGTGGTATCTGACGCCGCGGTGGTGGATGGCGGTGCAGCGAGAAATTCGCCTGGGAGACGGAGTGGTTCCCGCAGATAGCCTGGCCTGAAGGTGGCGCGAAGGCCCAGGGTGACGGCCGGGATGGCTTCGAGCAACGTTGAGTCCGGGTGGCGCATGATGGCTGCTTTGAACTGTCGGTGGAAATGCTCGATCATCCTGTCCCAACAAACACCAAACCTCCTCAAAATCTCCCAAAAATAACCCATCGGGACATTTGGAATCTCCCCAGGAGGTGCTCATTTTTCCCGAACACATCTAAAAAACGTCCCCACAACTAGCAATGTCCAAAAAGTTGTGCGTCCCATGGAAAGCACCAAAAGGTTAATGCTCGATTTCTCGGCTCTGCAGTTCGCCAGCTCGACCATCGTGGCCGCCCTTGGGCACCGTCAAGCACGTCAAGGACTGTGCGGGAATCACTTTGTGACAGGCGCGGACGAGGTACTGTGGTTAAATGCGTGTGCAGTCTATCACGAAATCTTTTATTCATGGGCAGGAATGCCTCGGATACCACCGCGGCACCCAGACTTCCAGCGCTGATCTCAAGATCGCCGTTTCGATGCAGACCACGACAGCCGCATTTCAATGGAGGCGAAATACAAAAGCACTAGTGGGCTGTGTATGTCAATGCGCGTGAAATAAGTCCAAGTCGCATATATTTATACGGAGCCCTCCACTGAAGTGTTCCACACAGCCCATGTGTCAGACGTTTTAAGTCCACATATCGATACCATGGCGTGCGCTCATCGCAGGCAACTGTTTTTCAAGAAACAAGCAAAGGTGCACTGCGACGGTAGCCTCACACGCTTCCAGTTCCTCACCAAAAATGGGTTTAGGTTGGTATCCCGGTAGGGCAAAAACTGAATCGGGCATATTTAAGTTGTCTGCAAAAGTTTTTCAGCGCGCATGCATATCCGTACGGATCCGTAAGGACGGGCGGACGGGGGAACGGAAAAAAAATAGCGGACACTAGAGGCAAAAATGTGGCCATTTCATCTGTTCCTACATTAAAACACTGCAAACTTTAATCGCACACCAGCAAGCACATACGAATTTGCACATTCAGTATCGCGACTGTATGCAGATTGGCCTCCATGCAACTAGGCTGCGGCACGATTTGATAAAGCTAAACAGCACTACCACCAATAAATGCGAAGTGATCGGGGATATTTCATTGAACATTGCGTTCCAAATGTAGCCTTCATCTTTGAAGCAGCGGCCCTTGCTTAGCTGGCGATCGCATTGCATGCCGGATGGTCGGAGATACTAAAGAATTTGCTCTTCGGTGGGCACGGCAGCCTCCCTCGGACTTCGCACCCCGCCATCAGTCAGCCGTAGAAATTCTCCAGATACCAGGTGCTGCCCAGGACACGCCATCGTCGACAGATTCCAACAAAACGTGTTCCGCAGCGGCCTTTCCAGTGAGCTTCCAGCGTTGTATGCGAGGTGGCAGCACAGGAAAATGAAAAAAGCGGATTCTTTATAAAACACCTGTTCGCTCTAAACTCGAATATGCCTCATCAGTATGGGACCCACATACCGACGGATTAACCAATGCCCTTGAAGCAGTCCAAAATCGCTCCGCACGTTTTATTCTCGGTGACTATGGTCGTTTATCAAGTGTAACACTCATGAAGGACACTTTATCATTAGCACCCTTGTCGCTGCGCAGAAAAATTTCCCGTTTGTGCCTTTTCTTCAAAATTTACCACACCAATCCAATTCTAAAAAATGCCCTGATCACGTCACCCACATATGTATCGTCGCGCATCGATAATCCGTGCAAAGTAGGTATCCCCCACTTCCGCACTACATCCTATCAGTATTCATTCATCCCTAAAACAGCAACAGAGTGGAATCGTCTGCCTACCGCGTTAGTGCTTACAAACAGTGTCGAAGTTTTCAAGAAAAACTTATGTTACATTACAAAGCATAGAAGTTTTTTTTGTTCTAACTACTTTAGTTTGAAAGTTTTCAGTTATATTGTTGTGTGTTTTATGTAGTTTCATATTGTGTTCTACTTTCTTCTCCATTTTTAACGACCAACATTACCGAGTGTTGCCACTTATTAGCTATGTTTCTCATACAATGTCAGTGCTTTCTGTTTAGTTTTTAGATTGTTATCCCCCGTTACCGTCTGCTTATCAGACGAGCCCCGGGAATAATCCCCTGTTCACGCTAGCTGTATTCAGTTTTGCCTGTCTTTTTGTATGTCGTTTTTTTTTATTATTTATCCCGCTTTCCCGAAATACTGTGCCATAACATTAGCCTCTGTTAATTTTTTGTCTCTGTTACATTCTTTCGAACTGTTTGTTACGTATGTTGCACTGTTTTTTGTTTTTTTTTCTCACTGCATCACTCCTCCTCTGTAATGCCCTCTGGGCCAAGAGGGTAACTTGAAATAAATAAATAAATCCCAGCCGGCGTTGCAGCAGACAAGCAGACGACAATTGGCGTCCGCACGGGAAAGGCCCGATCTGCTTGCCGCGATCGTTGATGACATCCTTTCAAGCTCTTCTGACAGCGAAGATGAAGAAATATTGGCATTGATAAAGGAAAATGAAGGCAATGAACGGCCAAAAGTTGTGAACTTTGTGGACGGGGTGGTAAAACGTTTTGACGAAGCCGAGGTAAGTTACCACGATTATTACTTCCATGTCACCTAATAGGGGTTCATGTACAATGCTAGCCTTTATTTTAAAGTTCCACTTATTCTGGAGAACTATTATGGACGTATGTGTGACTGCGAAATAATATGGCATTGAATTTTCAACACTGCTATGATGAGAGGATGTCAATTGAGAAGCGCTCGTTGCCCTCGCTAGTTCTTTTGACAGAAAATGCGCTAGAAGCTGTTGCCATCCGGAGCACATCTCATCGGCTGCCATCGTCTTGTACATGCAGAACCTGGCGCCGCTCTCACGGCTGTTACGCCTTATCTTTCCTGGCCAGTTAGACAGACAAACATTTAGCCTGGGCGAGGATTTTCGTAGCAAAATAGAGCAGGTGGCGTGTCATATAGCGTATAGCCGCGCGTATAAGTCTCAATTTGAACTACCCTACCAAGAAGACTATGTATCCACGGCAGCAATTCGTGAAACAGGTCTGATGGGCTTATTTGTTTCAGTTTCGAAGGCACTTTCGGATCGGAAAAGACATCTGCTACAAATTAATTGCCGACTACGAGAACTCCAGCTTCTATGGAGAAAGCAGCGGTCGTGGTCCACACATGCGGAAAACGATAGAAGAGCATGTTCTTTCATTCCTCTGGCAAGTGAATTGCTGCGAAATATCTGGGATTGTAACTGCATGATATACACGATAGATTTTTTTTTCAGGTTTGCTGGGAACAAGACAAGTATCCGAGTTACTGCCGTGGTTTTCGGTATGGCAGACAGCACACTGCACGACAGTATCGAGCGTGTGGCAGAATTCCTCGAGAGCATCAGCACAGATGTTATTCATTTTCCCCTTTCTGATGAGGCAAAAGGGATTGCAGTAAAAAATTCGAGAAGGTATAAGGTAGCGCAGCCGTTGCACTATACCATTTATGTTAGCATGCACTTTATTATGATCTAACTTTTTCTTGCACAAAATTGCAATGTTCATTTAAGCTGAACTTAATTTGTACCCTGGAAACGAGTTTTTTTCGCGTTCCTACACATGAAGTGGAGGCCAAGCGGTGCATGGAATATGCTTTTCATTTTTCAGATTTCCGGATTCCCTGATGTTCTCGGATGTGTGGACGGAACCTACGTGGAAACGAGGTGCCCCGACAATAAAATAGGGTCAACTTATATAAGCAGGCGTGACAAAAAATCTTATAATGTGCAGGCTATTTGTGACAGTCAGCGTAAATTTCTCGATGTTTTTCTTGGGCACACAGGAAAATCAAATGATGGGAAAGTGTTCAGGCGGTCATTTACCGCAGATGACTTGCCTGTGCAGGAAAGTATCACATACTAGGGGACGCGGCATACCCCATCAGAGAGTATTTGTTGACTCCATACAGAGATTACGGCAACCTAACCCCTGAACAGACTAACTACAACTTAAGGCTAAGCCAAATATGCGCTGCTTTACCTTGAGCTTCGGACAGTGGAGAAAGCAACACTGTTTATACTTGCGTGCTGTGTACTACACAATCTGTGTATCGAAGCAGGCGACACGGACACTGGTGATGACGGTGACCTCGACAGCACAAGCAGCATGAACCAGCACTGTTCCGCAGTGCTGCCAGACTGCACGATGAAAGAGAGGTTGCTGCGGCATGTTGGGTGAAAACAAGCGCAAGGAGATTGCACACTACCTGTTTTCGCTCGTGTAACCAGCATGCTTTATTGAATTCTCGGTGCAACGTGCTGGTGAAACTTGTATGCAATAAAATTCTTAGCTGTCCTGTGCCTTTATGTGAGTGCTCTGAAAAGCTACGTGAACGATGCTACAGAAAACCACATATAAGCGTCCATTTCAATGTGTTTTACATTATATACAACAAAAAAAAAAAACATTTGACACGCAACTGCAACAAAGGTTATCTGTAACACAAATGGCATTATATATATATTATGTGTGTGTCGAAGTCTTAAGACCTATTCGTTTCGTTGATCTGCATCCGCCAGGAGCTTGCGCAGTAGTTCCATTTTGTCTTTATGGCGGTGCTCCCGCTGCTCCTCTCTGTGCATGTGGATTTTCCACATTGTTTCGACCACTGACTCTCTCTTCCGCCTCTTGGTATAGCTGCTGCTTCAGGCTGCTCGGTTTCATTGCGTTTGGAGGGCGCCTTGCGTTCTAAACGACCCGGTGCTCTCAGGAGCTCAGGTTTAATACTGTCGTTAATGCTCTCTATTCTTTGGAACTTCATCGTAAGGCACTGGCGCAGGATCAGCTCCAGAGGAGCTGTTGTGATTGCGACCTTCGGTTCGCCTTTTCTTTATTGTTTTGAACCGGTTCTGACATTGCTCTGGTGTCTTTTTCTGCCCGAGTTTATTACGAATATCTGCAGATCCTGCTGCCCACATTGCCTTCTTGTTTTTGAACCGCATCATGGGCCCTATCTGCTTCAGATAAGTCTTGTACTTGTCGAGCAGGAACTTTGTCTCTCCCTCACTCCACTCGCTTTGGATCGCTGTAGGGCTAGGGGCAGGGCAAGGGCTGTCAGGCCCTTCCTCCATGCTGTCAGGCCTGCTGAGAAAATCAGTCTGTTCCTTCCCACGAAACACAAAACGTCTTACAAACGTCTCGGAAGAGCTCCAAATGACTACAAACGTCTTGCGCTGCGTTCAAACGTCTCATAGATGTCGACAAGAAGAAGTTTCCTCTGTGACGTCTCTTAAACATCTGCAGTCAGATGTTTTCTAGACTTGTTTCTAACACGTGGAACTTGAGACCACGTCAAGGAGACGCGCCTATAGCAATCAGCAGAGAGTTGCCGCTGTGGATTAAACATGCTGTAAATCACGGCACATAAATTAGATGGCTCTCCTGCTTGACGTTTCGAAGAGCAGGCGCGCCGGTGCAAAGATCGCTCTTTGTATTCAAACACTGAAAGCACGTTTTCTCCTACGGAGCTCGAATCACGTTCCACATCGAGTGCAGCTAACCCGCCACTCGTAAGGCTGGATTTAGGTAACATATAATGGCCCTGAAAGCCGACGGTAGTTACGCGAGCGAAAAAATTTGCTTCATGTAGCGAACGCCTCTGTTACGGCTCGGCTAGCTGGCGGCAGCACGCGGATTGACGGGCGCAGCGTACGCTGCCTTAGCCGCCTTCGCCTAGCTCGCTCGCGCGCTTATCACCCGCGCGCTATCGTGTCGGCAGATCTTAGAGGCAATACTCTTTCTTGAGTCACGCCGCAGCTTGCTGCTTGGTGTCGCTCCGCACGGTGGCGATGCAGGCTAGTTTGCCAAAGTGGTTTTAACTGTTTCAAGCAGAAATAAATCTTAGTGCAAGCTGCAAGTGCTTAGTTTTACATGAAAGTATTAGATTCAATTTGTTTTTTGGTTTTTTACGTTTAGAAATTTAGTACTTCATTTCGCCATTTAGCGTTGCAGAGGCTAGCGATAGCTACGCGCGCGAAGTGGATGCTGCGTACGTTGTACGTTTCGCTGCGCACTTTTTTCCGCGCTGGTTGGAACTTCATGCCGCTGCAGTTCGCAGTTTCCCCTTTTTCTGCGGTATCGTTTACTACCAGTGTTGCACTGAGATGCGAGCCTCGTTTTCCGCAAAAGTAAGTAACCTTCCATTTCTTTTCTGTGGTGAAAGTGTCGGCCTTGCTTTAGCTAAGCCTCTAACGCGCCTGATTGAACGGTCGGCTAGTGTGTCACTCCTTTGGTTTACAAATCACAAAACAGTATCAGCCAGTGCTTTACATACCAAAGTGCTATTTGAGCTTTTGTTAAGTGGATACAGCTAGGCTGCTCTCGTATGCGAGTTGCTTTCTTTATCAAGGCGGTGACAAGGTGAACGTGACAAAGCTTCAAACACGTTGATAAGGCGCGAATTTTTTCCTAGACATTGATTAAAGTCTGTGCTCTATTGCATTCTGGCAGGGTTTTATTCTTGCCAAGGACTCTCATCTGGCCACCTGTGTGCTCCAATTCTTGCTGTGATTGCCGTCAGTGAAACTCGCGTTAAAAAGGCTTTGGTTATCTTCACTAGGGTATTTGTTTGGGCTAGTCGGTACATTGTTAAAACTGAAGGCACAGCGCACGAAGGACCTGTCCTGTCCTTCATGCGCTGTGCCTTCAGTTTTTGGTTATCTTAACTGCGTCAAGCTTTTATTTCATTACGATTGAGAGCCCCGGCATAAAGGTAGTTTATTCAGTGGTGCTGCTCTGTATGTGTGCAGGCTGTTTGACAGTGCAGTGAAGTACTACAGCTCTTTGCAGTGTGGGGTTTAAATCGGGGGAGATAAATGCGTTCTCCCCGTTTAAGCGCGGCTGACATAGTTCAAACCGCGCGGACCCCACCCCGTGGTCGCGTACGCTACCCAGCGCACGCCGACCACGGCGGGCCTTGCTCTGCGGGAACAAAGGAACGACACACTGGCTGACACAAACAAGGCATTTATTGCTATAGCAACAATAACGCCAGCTAGCAACAAAATACACTGAGGAATCTAGGATGTCCGACTCACCAGCACGGCTACGAGCGAACGTCCGCCCACGGTAGTGCAAAGGGAAGATCCGAGGCCCGACGGGACAGGGTGGCGGGAGCAAGTTCCAACCACAAGACGCCCGCGGCGAAGAGTGGACCGGCGCGCGGAAACGTCGGCATGCTTCCCTGTCCCAGGGAGAAGAGGGCCAGCTATCCCCCGCGCGCGCGCAGCAAACGCCATCCGTGGCGCTGGTGTCGCTACGACGCGAGCGCCCTCCCCTGTTAGTTAAAGTAACCAAAACAGAAGAGCGCGTTTCGGAGGAGCTAACAACAGTGGGGTGTGCAATGCGGGAAAGTGAACGCAGGGGACGAAGGCGTCCCCACATCCCCCCAACCTTAAATAGACCCACGCGCCTGCAAGTTACATGCTATGGAGGAGTCTCCTGGTCTTCATGCACTTGAGGCAGGTCGTGCAGCGGAGGTCACGCCGACAGGGTGCACGCAGTCTTCCGCGGTATTCCGAAGGCGGCGTGAAGGTCTCCGCTGGGATGACTCGCATGGCCCGCGGGCTATGTGCCCGCAGGCCCGCGAAGAGGAGGGCCGGTTGACCACTGCAGGCCAAGATTCCGCAGTAGTCGCCAGGGCAGCAGCAGCCGGAGGTGGCTGCTGTCTGGTCTCGCCACGGCTGCCCCGGATGGATGCGGCGAACAGGATACAGGCCGCTCCGTCGCAGCAGGCGGCTGCGAGACGATGTGCACAGGACAGCAAGCCGCAGTGGCTCCAGATCTGTAAAATTTCCGAAACACACTCCGCATGCCTTTAACGTAGGTCACGGGAGGGGAAACGGTGTACACAAGGGCCTGGTGGCTCAATGCTCAACTCGCTAGCAAAACGTGTCGGGCGGCTGTGCAACGCAAAGTTCGAGTGAACAAAGCCCTTTCTTGAGTTGAACGAGAATGCTCAGTTCATGCGAGGTTACAAAAAAAAAAACGGGTGGCCAGCAAAGTGCGCCCCCTCTCAACACCACGGTCCGGTGGTCGTGTCACTTTTGACAAGGTGCAGGCAGCTATGAATAGCTTTAGGCCTCACTACCACTGTGACGGTCAACGACCCCCAACAAAAGAAAGACCCGAAAAGGGTTTCGTGCGCGCAGCCGCGAGGAGACATCAGCGTTGTGGGGTGGTCCTCCCCGCTCACTGCACAAAGCAGCTTCTGAGCGATCGGCGCCCACCGTATCAGACGGTGTCGGAACGCCCGGTGCCGAGCTGCAATACCAGCGAGCTCGTAACGGCACCCGTGGCCCCAGGCCACCCGGCTCCCGGAGCCGTGACTCCCAGAGTCTAAAAAGAGACAGCGAGAAAATATATACAGTAAACTCGGACCACCCACGCGGCTTCCGTACTCACTCGCTTCGGGCTCGGCAACTCCGCGGGCGCTAGGCCTCGCGCTCCCTCGATGCGGACCAAGTGGTTCTTGAGGCAACTCCAGGAAGAAAACTTCACAAAAAAAAAACATGCTGAGCATGTCGAAAAGTTCAAACATGCTGCAGCGCAATACACCTCGCACTCAAGAAAGCATGCCGCAGGTCCTAGCGATCAAAATTCACACTAGGCCTACCACTTGTCAAGTACGGACAAAGAGCGTTCCTCGAACCGAACTGACAGTCGTCCAATGTTCCAAGAGCAGGCCCCACGTTGGGCTGCCAAATGTGGGGTTTAAATCGGGGGAGATAAATGCGTTCTCCCCGTTTAAGCGCGGCTGACATAGTTCAAAACCGCGCGGACCCCACCCCGTGGTCGCGTACGCTACCCAGCGCACGCCGACCACGTCGGGCCTTGCTCTGCGGGAACAAAGGAACGACACACTGGCTGACACAAACAAGGCATTTATTGCTATAGCAACAATAACGCCAGCTAGCAACAAAATACACTGAGGAATCTAGGATGTCCGACTCACCAGCACGGCTACGAGCGAACGTCCGCCCACGGTAGGGCAAAGGGAAGATCCGAGGCCCGACGGGACGGGGTGGCGGGAGCAAGTTCCAACCACAAGACGCCCGCGGCGAAGAGCGGACCGGCGCGCGGAAACGTCGGCATGCTTCCCTGTCCCAGGGAGAAGAGGGCCAGCTATCCCCCGCGCGCGCGCAGCAAACGCCATCCGTGGCGCTGGTGTCGCTACGACGCGAGCGCCCTCCCCTGTTAGTTAAAGTAACCAAAACAGAAGAGCGCGTTTCGGAGGAGCTAACAACAGTGGGGTGTGCAATGCGGGAAAGTGAACGCAGGGGACGAAGGCGTCCCCACAGCAGGCATGGCAACTTTTATTTTTTGGAAAACCATTGCGCCGTGCACAGCTGGCGTTGTCCCTGCTTCACTGTGTGCATTTCGTTTTGGGTACAGGCTGTTCAACAGTGGTTTTCAGAGGACCTCCTTGCCCGCTCAACTTCTCAAGTTTTGGTAAGCATGCTTTGCAGCTGACACCTTTTCTTTCACTTCATGATTTCTTGTATAGGTCTAGGCTGTTTGCTAATGTTCATTCCACAAGCCCCATTATTTGTTTGTCCGCTAAAGCTCCTGGTATAGTTGTTGAAGACATATCGGATACCCAAGTTTTTTGAAATTGAAATTTTATTCCGCAACAAAAGATGCTGCGAGGAGGACAGGAGCGTGCGGCAAGAGAACACAGTCGGATATGGCAACATCGTTGAAAAAGTTGGTATAAAACAGGCAAGAAGAACTAGAAAATCATATCACAACATTATTTTTTTTTAATTTTTTATTTCAAGATACCCCTAAAGGCCCTCTTCACGAGGGTATTACATAGGGGGTGGTAAAAATTTCAACTTGAATACATAGAAGGAACATTAACATGAGTAACAGGGCAAAAAAAAAAAAGAAGCAAGAAAAGAGCAATAACTGGTAGTCAGCAAGAATCGAAATGTGGCGGAACAACAAGACACAAAATAAACAAAATAAAAAACAAGAAAAGAAAACACAAAGATAAAAACAACGGAATAAACAGAACGAAAAGCAAAACTTGAATACATTGCGGTGAGCAGAACAGAACTAGAAGAAAACTACACATGGCTTTGATTTTTTAAAAGTTCATGAAATGGTGTCGCATTAGTTTCAGTTGCGATTGTGTAAGGCAGCCGGTTCCAATCAATAATGGTTTTGGGTATGAATGATTTAGCATAACTTGAAGTGCGACATGTGATGCGTTTGATTTTGAAAGGATGGTCACGGCGTGGAAACACTGCTGAGGGTAAGTGAAAGAAATCGTGAAGCAACGGATGATGGTAAATTTTGTGAAAAAGAGTTAAGCGAGCCAGTTTACGACGATGGGAAAGGCTGTCAAGTCCAGCACGAGCTTTTAAAGCCGTGACGCTAGTAAAACGTGAGTAGTCAGAATATATGAAACGAGCAGCACGGTTTTGCAGGGATTCTATGTTATCTTTGATGTAGGCTTGATCTGGGTCCCATATGGCGGAAGCGTACTCAATTTTAGGTCGAATTAATGTAATATAAGCAAGTTTACGCACATGCACCGGAGCATGTCGAAGGTTACGTTTTAAAAGGCCAAGAGAACGGTTAGCAGCTGCTAGAATCAATAGTTCCAGGTTAAGTCTGATTGAAGGTGAACTAGATACTTGTAAGTGGAAGTTGTCTCAACTGTTATGTCATTAAGAGGGTATGCGGTTGGTATGCGATAAGAATTTCTAGTAAAGGAGACGAGCTTTGTCTTAGAGGGATTTAGGGTCATAAGCCACAACTGACACCAAGTGTTAATAGAATCGAGGTCAGTTTGTAAGGGTTGTCGGTCACAGTCATTTCTAATGGTTCGATACACAACACAGTCGTCAGCAAACAGTCTAATTTGTGAAGAAATGCAATTTGGCAAGTCATTAATAAATATTAGAAAGAGCAGGGGACCAAGCACACTCCCCTGAGGCACACCAGATGTGACATGGGCCATTGTAGAGTTAGAACCATTAACAGAAGTGAACTGAGCGCGAGATGAAAGGAAGTCTTTAATCCATGCTAGTACCTGAGGGTGAATATTAAGGTGCGATAGCTTGAGAAGTAGTCTATGGTGGGGAACCCGATCAAATGCCTTTGAAAAATCTAAAAACAATGCATCGACTTGAATTCCAACATCTAAAGAAGTAAATAAGTCGTTAGTAAATCCGGCGAGCTGAGTGTCGCAAGAAAATCCCTTGCGAAAACCGTGCTGATATTTAAATATGATGTTATGATCTTCGAGATAATGAATGATCTGAGTGTGTATGACATGTTCAAGGAGCTTAGAGAAAGTGCAAGTCAATGATATGGGTCTATAGTTTAGAGGATCATAGCGGACGCCAGATTTGAAAATTGGAATTACTTTGGCTATACGCCAGTCGTGCGGGATGGAGCCAGAAGATAAAGACTGAGAAAAAGTACAGACAAGACTTGGAAAATACTGTGAGATATGTTTTTTAGTATTTTGTTGTTAAAGCCCAGTGGATCCGCGCTTGTCGTAATTTTAAGATTACTTAACAAAGTAAGAATACCATCTTCCCCGATGAATATTGGGGGCATTGAATAATCTCGAAATGGGTTGAGAACTGGAGAGGTGGTGATGACTTCTTGAGTGAAAACAGATGAAAAGGCATTGTTGAAGAGCTTAGCAGAATGGACATCGTCCAGCTGGTCACCATCAGAACTTGTCAAAAAAGAATCGGCACGCGAATGAGGGTTAATTACTCTCCAAAACCTACGGGGGTTATTAGATAGCATGGTAGGCAAGACGTCATTATAAAACTGGCGACGGGTAGTTTTAAGCATTTTTTGGTAGTTTTTATCACTTTGTTTGTATTTTTCCCATGTGCTTAATTGGTTGTTAGCAACTGCCTGCCTATACAAACATTGCTGCACTTAATTGTGATAACCGGTATGTGTTTTGTAATGAGGTTAATTAGAGTAGTTTTAAAAACTATCCAGTTCTGTTCAATGGAACGGAATGTAGATTCAGCCAAGAACCGCCCAGAGAAAGAGGTTAATTCATGGTTCATTTGGTCAAAATTAGCTCTGCTATAACACCTGATCATCTTGGTGGTAGTTTTTTTTTTATTACTGGGTGCATCAATTCTGCAATTGATGCACCCAGTAATAATGTCATGGTCAGAAAGACCATTAAGGTGAAATACTTTAGAACAAGCATCGGGATTATTGGTTAGAATCAAGTCAAGAATGTTTGCAGTGGTACCTGAGGATCGCGTGGGCTTTGTAATGAGCTGAGTTAGGTGAAATCAAGACAAATCTGTAGGAAAGCGTGCACATCCTTATCACTTGGAGGAACAGATAGTGTTTCCCAATTGATGCCTGGGAAATTAAAGTCGCCAAATATAATTAGGACAGAATTCGGAAAACGCATACACACATCGGTCAGTAAGCGACAAAATTCATCTGCAAAGCCATCATGCAGGTCGGGTGGGCGATACAACACACCAGCAATAATGTTCGTAGCAGTACATTTCAAGGAGACGAATACACACTCGAGAAAAGTAGAAGCAACAATTGGTATAGATATGAGCTCTTGCTTAATCGCGATAAGCACACCACCTCCTCTTCTGTTCTTTCTGTCGCAACGAAAAAATTTAAAACTTGATTCGCATGAAAGGATGTCATCATCTGAGATATAATCGGTAAGCCACGTTTCAGTTAGTGCTATTAATGTGGTTCCAGACGAGTCGATAAGGGAGGAAAGGGCATCACTTTTCGCTGTAACGCTTCTGACGTTAGTATATAGGAAGCAAATGTTATCTAAACACTTCGGTCCCGGCAAGATTGGTAGCGCACGATCGGAAGCACCATGATTATTTGAATCTTGTCAATCGGTAGAAGGCTCACTTAGACGCACAGCCCGGTTGCCAGTAGTGTCCCAGAGATAAACGTCGTCGTTTACGTGAAGTTTATTAAAATAGACGAATCCGGTCCCCCTCTTTCTTTATCATCTTAGAAAACTGCCACAGTTTACGGCGCTTAACACGAACAGCCTCAGAGTAGTCGCATGATATGCTCAAATTGGTGTTCTTTAGTTTGTAGCCAAGACTAATGACGGATTCTACTTCTTTCTCATTATAAAATTTTGCAATAATGGGTCGTTTCTTGTCAGTCGAAAGACGTCCTAAGCGGTGAGCTCTGGCAACGGAAGTGACAGTAACGCCAAGTTTATCTGTGCAAAATTCTTTTACATACCACTCCGAGTCTTCCCAAGTCTCAGAGGGATCAGAATCTTCGATGCCAAAAAACAACACGTTCGACCGCCTTGCGCGATTTTCCAGATCATCAACTTTGTCCTGAATTTTTTTAGAGATATCCGCATTTTCAACAGGCTGGCTGGAGGGTAGAGATTCAATTTTGCATTCCAGGTCATTAACTCTTTTAGTTAACTGTTCCAGGTCATTCCTAAGGGTGACGTGGAGGTTCAAGACTTGATTTATCGATTCAAGAATGCTTGTGTTGTTCACCTCAAGACGCTGAACGGCTAAAGCAGGGTTGCCAGATGGCTCCGACCTCAGGTAGCCAAATTGGCCTCCGCTGTAGCCCAAACGTAGCCAAAAGCGAAATTTTTGCGTAGCCCAAAAGTAGCCAAAAATATTTGTTTTTGTGACGACATTTCTTAAGCATATTGAATTAATTTTCGGCTAGAATATTTACATATTAGATTTCTTTCCCGCACATGATGTCGGAGGGGGTGCGCACGGCGTGTCTTGCGCGCTAACCAGTGCGGCTAACCAGGTGCGCTAACCAGGTTCTAAAAATGGGGCCGCAGTTCCACTTTGCAGGTGCGGCAGTAGGCCATATCACCTGAGGCAGGTGACGACAGCCAGTCTGCACGCGGAAAAGAACGGCGGCGCTATATAACGTAATCACAGCTCTAGTTTAGGAATATTTCACCTTTTAAATGTTCGCGCGCAGATTAGACACATCGACAGTGAAAATACTTTACTGTATAATTACGCAGCCTCACATTTCAACTTTATGCTTTAAGAGAAAGGTTCACACTGAGAGCGTCACCTCAAAGCATCTAGCATGCGCCTTCTTGAAGCTACATTCTACGATATGCATGAGCTCAGAATAAATCAAGGATATATGCCATTAGATGGTAATCTATGTAGATTTTATCTTCAGTCTAACAGCACGTTCACAATAATGAGAAAAACATATTGCCCTTGAATTCCAGCTCTTTTTTCCATTCCTTTTGGAGTTCCGGATGTACAGTCTTTGTCAAAAGTTTAGAGCCCAGAGAGTTTGCTTCTAAGCCTCGCAGTGGGACTCCTGTAACATTCGTGGTAGTCCTACCCATTGGAGGAGGCAGGGCCAGAAATCTTCTTACTTTCAGCAAATTTGGAGCGCTGGAGATGCATTACGAACCAGACAGTGTGCTTCAGAAGCAAACCCCCTGGGCTCCAAACTTTTGACAAAGGCTGTACATCGCCCACGCCCATTCTGATAAAGTTCTCGTAGCAACGGATCTAATGCCATGTCATGCCACTAACTTCCGCCGCCTTCGATAGTTACAGTGGGTTCCGCGCAGCGCCGAAGGATGGCTCCATGGCTCCGCATGAGTGCACGCAGATTACGCAACGGACACGGCGCTCTCGCGTCGCTCGCAATGAATCTCGAGGGCTGCACGTGTGCCGCTTGAGGCTGCAGAAAAAGCGTAGGCTCTTGCGAGTGGCGCGCTTGCTGTGTCCACCACGAGAATAGGAAGAAACAGAAATACCTTATTAATACGTAAGCAATACTTGCCTCATGCGTATCTTGAGCAGAATGTGTCCGCAGAACCAGAATAAACAATACAAGAAAAGAACATGCCTGGCGGTGGGCTTACAACCAGCCACCTACCGCAGCCGAAGCGGATGCCCCAAACCACTAGGCCACGTCTACGATTAACGGTTAACATGTGAGGATCACGAAACCAGGCAACAGAAGTGAAACAGTAGCATTTAATGCTTACGCATTCGCACCACGTTAGAAGACTTAAGTTCTCTTAGTGTTTTCCCTCTATTCTGGTACCATGGTCACCCGTGGTGCACCGTCGATGGGAGAACGCTCACATGTGAAGACAGCAACAGTTTATGTTCGGTGGCCCACGCGCGCGGGTGGCGTGGATTAAGTGGAATCTATAGGCCGTGACGTGTTTCCGGGGGGCAACTTTCACGTAGTGTCCACTCTTTATAAAAGAAATTGAAAGGCCATGATCCTTGACCGCCTGAAACACATAAGTTTCCTCGAACACAGCGTTTACAAATTGTCATTTTGTAGCAGACGCGCTCAATTTCTTTAACCTGCTATAGCCTGCATTTTGATTCCAGCATTCCTTTTACTTCGGTCACTCTATAATTGTAACAGAGCACATTATAACTACTTTAACTGTTTTTTTCACGCATGAAAAAGATGTAGCCCAAAAGTAGCCACATAGCCAAAACGAAATTTCTGACGCCAACTCGGACAAAAAGTAGCCCAATTTGGCTATTAATAGCCCAATCTGGCAACCCTGGGCTAAAGCTACAGCGTCAAGCTTGTCTTCTTGCGCTTTAGTCATAGGGCCTGGGTTTACCTCCACGTCACCGCTAAGAACCAAAAGGCGCCAAATGTACGACGCAGCAGCACGAACATGCTTCACATAATCCACTACATCAGGTGGCCACGACACCGCAAAAAGGCAAACATTATTGTCACGATAACACTTAGTTTCAAGATAACTAACCTGTACAAGCGTCATTTGTAAGTACGGATCCGTAGCAGCAGTGTCGTGGCCAACAGTGTCAACAGGAATGACGCCCTTTTCAAGTAGCCGGACAGGTGACGTGGCTCCATGTTGCTCGACGAATTGTGAAGTGGTTTCCAGACTTAGCGGTGAAGGATAATGCGGCCAATCCGTGGGGAGGCAAGTGTCAGACGGCTCTGTAAAGTAGGCTGCAGCGCCGCTCTCCCAGACGTCCATTTTCGGCCCATCCAGGCAACAGGGTCGGCTCGGTAGCTGGCCCAGGGTAAGCAGCAGCAGCACCTGTACAAGCGTCATTTGTAAGTACGGATCCGTAGCAGCAGTGTCGTGGCCAACAGTGTCAACAGGAATGACGCCCTTTTCAAGTAGCCGGACAGGTGACGTGGCTCCATGTTGCTCGACGAATTGTGAAGTGGTTTCCAGACTTAGCGGTGAAGGATAATGCGGCCAATCCGTGGGGAGGCAAGTGTCAGACGGCTCTGTAAAGTAGGCTGCAGCGCCGCTCTCCCAGACGTCCATTTTCGGCCCATCCAGGCAACAGGGTCGGCTCGGTAGCTGGCCCAGGGTAAGCAGCAGCAGCACCTGTACAAGCGTCATTTGTAAGTACGGATCCGTAGCAGCAGTGTCGTGGCCAACCCAAACAATACACGCAGTTCTTTTGGTGATATATCTGATATGTTAATGTTAGCATCCTTTATCATGTGATTCAGAAGTGTAGGCAATTTAAATTTCATCATTTGATTTCCATAATTGGTTCTACATTTTGGAACATACCACACCTCAGGATGGCGCACATTATAAGCAGAGATGTTTTTCTCTAGCCTTGCTAGGCTAGTGATGGCATCATTATTTTTTTATTAAACTGAGTTTATATAAGCGGCACAGTCTGTGATCATTCATCAATGAAACTTGTATAATGTGGTACTTCTTAAATAGGCCTGCTGTGTGGAAGCGATATGGAACTTTACAGGCGAGGCGTAAAGCCCTTTTTTGCACGACAGTAAGTTTGCTAATGTTTCCAGCTGTTGTTGCCCATACAGAAAATGCGTAATTTAATAAAGAGGAAAATAAAGAGTAATATATGAGCATGTTAGCAGGTATAGGAAAATTGTAGCAGTAACAGCGCATAATGCCAGCTGTCCTGGAGAGCTTACCAACGATATAGTTTACGTGATCATCCCATGTCATGTTTTCTGAGAAATACACGCCCAGTGATTTAAAACACTTTACCACCTCAATTTCAGTGTTATTTAAAAAAATAGAGGGTCGCTGGACATGTGTGTGTCGGGGGTGAAATAAAATAGCCTTCGTTTTATTAATGTTTAGCTTTAGGCAGTTAATTTGAGCCCAGGCATTACTCTCGGACAACGTTCTATTCACTTAGATACCTAGATCAACACACGATTTGCCTGAAAAGAATAAACTTGTGTCGTCAGCATAGATTATGTAATGTGCCATTGCATCAACGCGAACTATCTCGTTAATATAAAGTATGAAAAGAAATGGTCCCAGGATGCTTCCCTGCGGGACACCTGTTTTAATTGACTTTAATGTGGAGTGTTTTCCTTCAATGACGACAAACTGAGTACGGTATTGTAAGTAAGACGTAATTAATTGATGCGAAATGCCTCTTATGCCATAGTGATCGAGTTTTTGAAGGAGAATTTCATGATTAATGAGATCAAAGGCTTTTGAAAAATCCAGAAACAGCCCAAGTACCATATTTTTACATTGAAAGTTTTCGAGAATGAACTCCTTTTGAGCCAGCAGTGCGAGTTCCGTAGACTTGTTCCTGCGGAAGCCAAACTGAGCAGACGTTATTAAGTTGTAGCGTTCAGTGAAAGACGTCAAGCGTTTCAGAATTATTTTCTCTAAACCTTTGGAGAATACAGGTAAAACGGATATAGGGCGGTAGTTTGACATGTCATTTCTAACTGTCACTTTTGCTCGCTGCATTTTTTGAGGAAAGCATCCTGTGGACAAAGACATATTAAAAATGTGGGTAAGACGAGGTGCTAATACATCAATGGCAAACTTTACAGGTTTCACTTGAATATCGTCCGCGTCAGCAGCTCTACTATTGCTTAGGGTTGAAAATGTCGCTACAAGCTCACTATTAGCGACTGGCTCTAGAAGTATAGTTGGGTTACTTCGGTCCTTCATATATCTTAAATCAGTGTTTCTACTAGTAGCATCACCAACTGATAAAAAGAAGTCATTAAATGCGTCAGCTAACTTAGTGCCTTGAAGTTCTATCCCATCTTTTACGATTGTGGTTACCGTTTCTGAATCATTACTAAATACAGTGTTTAGTGCCTTCCAAACGTTGTTTGTGCGTCCTTGTGTTGCTTCGAACAGGTTAAAGTAATATTGCTTTTTTTGCATTACGAAGGTGTTTTGTGACTGAATTCCTGTACTTTGAACACTTTGAGGGCCTCAAGGGACTTACTCTCTATAAATGCCTTAAATAAGTGGTCCCGTTTTCTAATAAGCTTAAGGCACTCTTTATCCACCCAAGGCTTCCTACTTTTCTTACAAAATCTAAACGTCTTGATAAGAAAACACGCAAGGTATACCTTACAGAACTTGTTCATAAATATCTCATACGCTAAGTTAGGATCGCTCACTGCGAACACATCGTTCCAGTTTTCTCTGCTTAAGCAGTCTCTAAAAGCGGAGAGCGTATGAGGAGTAATGCGTCTGTATGAAAATTCTGAGCGCATTTGTGTAGGCATGTTAATGACTTGACTGACAAACATAAATATAGGCAAGTGGTCGCTGATATCGTAAATCAAAGTGCCAGCTCTAACAAGGGAAGGATCAATATTGGTGACAAACAGATCTAAAAGTGTTGTTGATTATACAGTTATTCGTGTAGGAGACGTTATAAAGTTTTGACAGGAGTGAGAGCTTAATAATGATTCTAGTTCTAATTTAACCCTGCTATTCTGTAACATGTCAATGTTCAGATCACCACCTAAAATTAATGTATAATATTTTCTTTCACTGACAAATTCTAAGAAAGAGTCCAAAAAAGACAAGAACAGACGAACGTCATTTGAAAGGGGGCGATAACAAACACAAAAAACAGAAGTACCACATCTAATGGCAAGCGTTTCGTAAAAAGGAGTGATACAGCTGAATTCTGACATTAGTTCAGAATCCATTGAGTTAGAGATTAGCATTGCTACGCCACCACCCCTTTTGCCTGTGCGGTTCATGTAATAAGATTTGTACCAACGTTTTTAGATCGCTTTCAGTTTGCAAGCTCCCCCGCGCCGCGCCCGAGAAAGCGGCCCCCGTCCGCTTCCACTCACCACGCGGCGCTGCTGTCGCTGTCGGCCCGGAGGCGCCGGAACGCTCGCGCTTGGCAGTTGCTGTGACAGCCTGTTCTCATCCGCGATAACATTAGGAGCGAACACGTGGAACTCAAATTTGCGGTACTTTTGGAGCTGTCACGTTGAAACTTCAGCCTCATGGTTAAAGAAATGTTTCACCTGGCTAGTAAGGGTGAGATAAAGAGCAGGCTGATGCCAGTTCGCAAAAAACCAATCATTTGCATTGTGCTTTATCGCATCACGTTTGCGACGTTTAGCGCTGATGATATGCGTATGTTGGAGTAGAGCTATCAATATTTCTTCGGGAGAATGCACGAAACATTAATGAAAGGATAAAACTAGCAATGTTCCGCTTCTAGATCAGTCACGAAATTCCGCGCTATATTATCAACGAAGCACCGCACATGCGAGCAGCATTTTGCACGTTCTTTAGAATTCCAATTTCAGAGAACACAAGTATAAATGCAGACACACTTAGCTGGATGCAGGGAGGGAATAACTATAGAAGAGCTTTTTATTTGCAATGATAGCACAGACAGGAGCAGCGTACTGCACTTTCATTTTTAGAATGTTAATTTCATTGAACACGGACAAGCATTAAATGCAGACACACTAAGTCGGAAGCACGGAGGGAATGGCTACTTGAAGGCGAGCTTTTTTATTTGCAATGACAATATTTCTCTGTTCTCTAGCCGACGGTTCACGTCTCTCGCCTAGAAGTGGATGCGTGTCACTATGACAAAATGCAGCACTTGGCATGTAAAAGTGGCCATATGCTCTGCACATCCAAGCCGAACAAGGTTTTGCAATTCAAGCTCGTCTAGCAGCTCCCAAAAAACGTCCCTTTCAAAAACGGGACCTTCCTTCAAAGAAATCGGGATTGCTTTGTTTACAATGTTGGTAAACTCTAGCATCTTTTTGGTGGGATGCTTTAAGCACCCTTGCTTGAAGCTTTTTTATACTGTAAGATAAGCGTCACTGCCAACAACTGGCACAGGACAGCTGATATCTTCCATGCTGATATCTGCTGGCTGCTCCAAATCAGGCGGCGGTGACCATGGTGTAGACGCGAAGGGCCACGCTGGTCGGGCAAACAGCGTGGCGAGCGCCACCGCACGGAAGGAAACGGAAAGGCGACAATCCGCGCACCGCAGCTTTCAAAATGAAAGGGATCTAAAAACGTTGATTTGTACGTTGTAGGTGTAAACACATCCTCTTCCGAGGCAAACCATGTTTCAGAAAGCATCATGACATCAAAGCGTATTTGCGCTTCGGCAAAAAAATAGTCAAGTGCATCCTGCTTATTTCTACCAGATCTCAAGTTAAAATGAACACAACTAAGACACTTCTGAAAACTAGTATCGCAAAAGTATTTAAGGTTTTTGCAATGTCTACCTGCGCAGTCGAAGGATCAAGCATGATCGGAGCAAAAACAGATAGATAAACGGAAGGCTTTTTCAGGTAGAACCATATCACAGCTTATCAAGGTCAGCCACGCAACGAATGACAACGGCGCCATCGCCTTCTCTTTTCCTCACTGGGATCTTGCCATTGCAATGCCATGAAAATCGGTAGTCGTTGTCCTCTGCCCATTCCTTAGCGCGACGGAGCAGCTCTCTGTTTTGGTGTGTCATGTTTTCAGTGATGGAGACTCCAGATGAACCATTTCTGAGGGCTTTACGCTTTTCCAGCCATTTATCTCGGGTTGACTGCTGGGCAAACCGAACAAGAATTCCAGGCGTTTTGTTTGGTTTGGACGGTTTTGTTTGGTTTGGACGGAAGCCTGTGAATAGCACCAATGTCATTCGCCCTTAGCTCTGGCAGGTTAACAGTCTTAGCCACAGAATTCAACTTACACATCAAGTCCTCATTTGGCGTAGCTTGGATGCCGTGAACTTCTACGTTTAATTTCCTGCTACGAAATTCCAAATCATTGACAGTCGCTTTCAGTTGGTGAACGTCACCTGAAGTACATACCGCCTCTAATTTGTCTACACGTCTGTTCAAGTTACTAATGTCTTTCTCTTGTTTAACTTGTCGATTCAGGATATTGTCGTACTTCTGGGACAGTAACTCAATGGAATCCTTAATTTCCCCAACCTGAGCAGGCAATCCTGCTAGAGCATCAAGCCTTCGAGTTATATCTGCCAGGCAAACAGTTAGCTCAGAGTCCATGTTCCCTTTGTCCCCACCTTTGGCTTTAGATGGACGGCATGCCACGCATCGCCATGCCCTGCGGCCGCTCTCTCCCTTGGCCTTAAATGTTGACTCCGGCCAGCCAGAACAACTACCAATATGATAGGAGGACTCACATTCGCTGCACATCAGGAATTGGCCGTCATCTGGCAGGGACTCATTGCAGGACTGGCAGGTGTCTGCCATGACTCATGGACCAGAAGCTCGAGGTATCACACAGTACAGCAAAGATATATAGAGCACATACCACTGAGCAAAGCACAGAACACGGTGGCAACGGCGGTAGCAGTAACACAGCGTTAAGAAACGAGTAAGTGAATTTTACCAACCTGGATAAGAAAAAAAGAGCAGATAAGCCAAGCGTCCTTTCGCCACCGCCGCCCATGTGTCCAGCTGTAATTCCGGCACAGGAAACGTGACAACACTTGGTGGGTGGATCACGGGGTGGATGACGTCAATCAGGGCACAGTGTTGCAGCCAGGGCAGCAGTTGCAGGGGAAGTCTGGAGGGTGAAGAAGTTTCACGCTGAACAACTCGTAGAAAAAGGAACCGTTGCCTCGGAAAACAGCAGCAGGTCAGGTACCTCCTGCCCAGAAATTGGAAACCCACCTGGATAAGCAAAAAAAGAGCAGATAAGCCAAGCGTCCTTTCGCCACCACCGCCGCCGCCCGTGTGTCCAGCTGTTTTGTACCCTCTCAAGTTTATCTATATCCGTTTTATGCCAAGGGTCCCATACTGCGCAGGCATATTCGAGAACCGAGCGAACGTTTGTCATGAAAAGTAACTCTTTTGTTTCTAAAGGGAATTGCTTGGTGTTACGCCTTAAAAAACTAAGAATGCGACACGCCTTTCCTGTTACATAGTCAACATGTCGTCTCCAGCTTAGGTTGGAGGTTATGAATACGCCGAGATATTTGTATTCTGATTCTGAGGAAAGTTGTCTCCCATTAATTGTATAAGAGAATTCATGGGGCTTTTTCTTTTTTGTGACTCGCATATACACAGATTTTTGCAAGTTAATATACATACCCCATTTCTTACACCAATCAGACACCCTGTTCAAATCATTCTGTAACTGCACACAGTCATTCGGACTATCAACGACCCTATACAATGCGCAGTCATCTGCAAACAGACAAATATGAGAAGAGATATTAGAGCAAATGTCATTCATAAAGATCAAAAATAACAAAGGTCCGAGCACTGATCCCTGAGGTACACAAGAAGATACAATGCATTCGCTTGATAATTTTACATTAATAACTACTCTTTGTTTCCTTAAGTGCAAGTAATCTTGTATCCAGTCAATCATTCTGTCATCAATGTTATACCAAGACAATTTTTCAAGCAAAAAAGAATGAGGAACAACATCAAATGCCTTCTCCACTAGCAGTTCTTGACTGTCATGAAGGAAGCTTTGTGGACGGAGAAATACATGGATATATGCTCGACTTGTTGCACCAATGCCTGGTTGTCAAAGACGAGCTCTGCGCAAGTATTGCACAAACACAACAGACAGAAACAAATCAGTGGCTTCGCCTTATAAAGACAGCCTGGGTGCAACCGAGGCATGCCATTGGCCAGCGATGCAACTGCAAACATCAGATACGCGGCGCGCAGTAGCAAAGTGCAGCACACTTGATAAGCGCTGCGCCGATACAACACTTCCCCTCCGACAAGATCAGAAACTGTCATACGTCCGACAATCCGGCTTCCGCCTTTCACGAATGCTGCGCCTGGGTAGCACCGGCGAACAGGCATCGCTCTCTGTTCGATGGTGACGCACTTTGGGCTTCACGTGCGAGTGGGCAACCATCACTCCCATCCAACACTTGTGAAGTTGAGGCGGGTTCACACAAGTATGTCGCCAATGGTCCGCATGCACAAACCGAGTCTGTCCATCCACCACGACAAGATATGTCATAGCAGATTTCACATCCACAACCTTGCCTGGACGCCACTTCACCTGTTCCCCACGTACTGAACGCACAAACACCCTATCCCCAACAGAAAATACTTTAGGTGAACTCCTCCGCTTGTTTGCACTGCGTACATTCCAAGGTAGATATACCATGGTAGCGAAGGTTCCATAGACGCCCATTGGTCCAAACAATGGCGGCTCATGGGAGCACCCCAGCGCCACTATTTTGGGGGGGCAACCTACGTATGAGTGACGTTGAATGACGTCACGCATACGTATCTTTTGGCGCGAATTATAAAGTGGCCTTTTTATAGAACCCGCATTTTCGAGCCGGTATCACTTCAAGGTTGCCTTTCAGTGCGCACCAACCTTTGCCAGTCAAATGTGCTCAATGTGCTCGAGTTCCTGCTAGTTATGGCCTTGTTAATGTGCAATTGGGAACCCAATGAAAGTGACTGGCAAAGAAGGTAGCATAGAAAGGCTGCAACACTTTCAGACGCTGGCTAAGCATGCATGATTCGTAGTGGAAACCTTGGTGAAAATACTGGTGCTAGTACTGTTGAGTATATCAAGGTATGATGCACAAAGCACAGGCTCAAGTGCACAGTTTGCAATACAGTGTACAGGATGAAATAAAAACTGGTATGGCGCAAGAAACGGGGACACAGAAGGCACACAAAACACAGGACTGACGCCAACTTTCAACTGGGGTTTATTGCACCAAGCCTGCCTTTTATACCACAACCAAGCCATATCAACGAAAGCGTAAACGTTGTACATATAAAACGGCAATTCATGCGACCACTGGCAATAAAGTAACGCTGATCATAACAATCTAATCTAAACAGAGCTTGGGAGGCCAACTTATTTTCTGGCCAGCAGAAACACATCAACCAAGGCAAAAAAGAAAAAAGAAACAAGGCACTGGGGCATGACAAATCCACACTAACGAATTATGAAACGCGTGATGAAGGCGAAACAGAGCAAAAATTCGAACGACTATGAGATAAAACCACGTGAAAAAAGATAACCAACAATAACCCGGCAAAAAAAAACATGACCAACAATAACGCGGAAAAAAACATGACCAACAATAACAATAAGGAGGGATGAAGTCTGAAGATACAGTACCTAGCGTCAAGTGATAAAAACTGAAGATCATTCCTGAAGAACAGTCGTCTTAGCGTCTAAGAATCTAGAAATTGTAAAACACCGATAGAAAGGACGAAATAAGACTACAAAACCAAGGGAAATCTGCGAACTACAAAAAACCTTCTATAAAAGACGTCTCGGCGCTGCTAAGCATAATGGAAGGCCTGCTAACGCATTTGTTGCCAGCTTTTTTCGATGAAATATGCCTCAACAATTTCTCTCTCAGTTTTATCTTTCCCACTCTTTAAAAATCTAGCTTTCTCGAATTCGGGACGGCAATTAGAACAGCTCTTGCAGTGGTCCACCAGGAAGCTTCTTTCGTTGTTGCGCAAGTTTCGGGAATGCTCCCTTGCGCAACAACGAAAGAACTTGCGCAACAACGAAAGAAGCTTCCTGGTGGACCACTGCAAGAGCTGTTCTAATTGCCGTCCCGAATTCGAGAAAGCTAGATTTTTAAAGAGTGGGAAAGATAAAACTGAGAGAGAAATTGTTGAGGCATATTTCATCGAAAAAGCTGGCAACAAATGCGTTAGCAGGCCTTCCATTATGCTTAGCAGCGCCGAGACGTCTTTTATAGAAGGTTTTTTGTAGTTCGCAGATTTCCCTTGGTTTTGTAGTCTTATTTCGTCCTTTCTATCGGTGTTTTACAATTTCTAGATTCTTAGACGCTAAGACGACTGTTCTTCAGGAATGATCTTCAGTTTTTATCACTTGACGCTAGGTACTGTATCTTCAGACTTCATCCCTCCTTATTGTTATTGTTGGTCATGTTTTTTTCCGCGTTATTGTTGGTCATGTTTTTTTTTTGCCGGGTTATTGTTGGTTATCTTTTTTCACGTGGTTTTATCTCATAGTCGTTCGAATTTTTGCTCTGTTTCGCCTTCATCACGCGTTTCATAATTCGTTAGTGTGGATTTGTCATGCCCCAGTGCCTTGTTTCTTTTTTCTTTTTTGCCTTGGTTGATGTGTTTCTGCTGGCCAGAAAATAAGTTGGCCTCCCAAGCTCTGTTTAGATTAGATTGTTATGATCAGCGTTACTTTATTGCCAGTGGTCGCATGAATTGCCGTTTTATATGTACAACGTTTACGCTTTCGTTGATATGGCTTGGTTGTGGTATAAAAGGCAGGCTTGGTGCAATAAACCCCAGTTGAAAGTTGGCGTCAGTCCTGTGTTTTGTGTGCCTTCTGTGTCCCCGTTTCTTGCGCCATACCAGTTTTTATTTCATCATGAACCAACTCGCCCAAACTAGAGTTTTACTTGACAGTGTACAGCAATGGTTTTCATATTCATGGTTTATTACAGCAACCAAAGAAATACAGTGATAAAGCACACCAACAAAAAATGCGCGTCACAGGCAGCTCAAGCAGTAGTTTTTTTAAGCTGGCTATTTATCTCAATGGTCACAGTGCGGATAGGAAAAAGCCCTTAAGTTACACGAACGTTGCCAGGTAGGAAATTGAAAAGTATAGAAAACAATGCTACGAGCTTTCATTGAGGCAAACATGACATGACATAAGTAGGCGCATCAACACATTGACCATGCAGCACTCAGGGATTACTCTTCACATTTCATTTCTTCAACTGAAAGAATATAGCAGCTATGTATACACCTGCATGACAATATTAAAAACAAGTTTTAGCATCAACAAATCTGCTCGACGCTAGAGCATTACACCATACATAGCGCCTGCGCACAACCTCGAGACCTCCTTGTCGCTAACCGAAGAAATTTGAAGCAATTGTAATCAAACTAAAATATACATGAAGTGCAGTTTAAAGAGAAGTGCAAGGACATTCAATACAGCCACTCCTTCCTCGAGTAGGCACAGCATCGAGACGCAGCCATCCTGGCCGCAGATACAGAAACAGGTCGAAGTGCTTGGAAGAAACCCTCAGGTCTCGCAGCTGGCACGGCGTCTTCTCCAGGCTGAGGTTGCGGCAGAACTGCACCCACGTTTTGCACCTGGACATAATGCAGCGTCCACGTTATACAACTGCACCCAAATGAATACCATATACTCCAAACGTCAATACGCCAAGATTCCTTTCACTTAAATGCAGTACGTTATAACTATGCCAGAAAATGCTCGCGCCAAGCCTCCGCGCCTCAGAGTGCGGTTACGCTCGCCTGATACTACGCGGCTAGCTGCTTTTCTATGCTCAAAGAGTGACGAGAGCGATGCAGCGAAATGAGTTTAAAACTACATTGGCGGTCATGTATACGTAGAACGGCAATAACTACTGCTGGCCGAATTCAGTTAAGGCACAGTCAATGCGGCGCACATACACATGGTTGAGTTTCGATACTGTCAGTTGCGAGGGGATCCTCAAATTGGCTTCACAGTGCTGCAAAACCCATTAATGTCATGCTCAGAGCAGAGCTGTTAGGCAGCGCAGTTGGTTTTAAATTGACCATGCGGCAAGTAGAGGGCACGTGGTTGCTCATGAGAGCCCGGTATCAATTTCACGTTGGTGAGAGTTGGCTGCACGAAACTAGCTATAAATAAGACAAATGATTTGTATCTTTTGCACATCATATGACTGCAAGTGCGTGCCCTGCAATTTACTAAAATATCCCGATAACATGAAGCCAAGTGCGTATGAAACAGTTACAGCTACAATAGGCGCGGAAAGCCCGACAAAAGCATATCTAGAGCAGACGACAACGGCAAGAGCTCACCTGCGAAAGTCCAGAGGGAAGCGGTGTAGTCTTGGTAAGACACCCACGGTACAACCCACGCTGTCACAATGTGCCACGGAGCAAGGCTTCTTCACATGCCGCAACCTCATCTTGAAATGCAGAGCTAAGCGCTTGAAACGATGAGCGCGAAGCCTCGGGAAAAGGTTTCGCACTGGCCGTACACCGAAGGAAACGCTGCAGCGGTGCAGCGGGGTGCAGATCTTGCCAAACAGCGACAGAGAAGCGACGAGAAAGGACGACAAAAACTTCTTAAAGGGGCCATTTTGAGACCGGCGAGCTTAATTTGCACGCTTTCCAAGGCGCGCCATAGCAGGAAGCTGGAGATAAGAAATCGCTTCGTAAGCTGCGGCCGGGTACCGTAACAAGGCCTGCAAAGTCGCGCTGCAAATGCACCGCACACTCATCAACCGAGGGCGCAACAAGAGCGTTGCAAAAAATTACAAAATTCAGCGTAATGTTTCGCAGACATAGTTTTATAAACGTGGCAATAAAATATTCATTTCTTTTTGTTCTTTTGTAGCATTTTTATCTGTGCTTTTGAATTTCGTTATATAAGTGTTTCGGCCGCCCAAAGTGGCTGTGCTGCAGTCGCGCTAAACCGTTTTTGGGCCCAGCCTTCGCCACCATTCTACATCCACCTTGTACATTCCTCTCCGATTTGGCATTGAATTCATCTTTTAGAGCGCGCTCTCTCTCTCTCGAGCGCGTTGAGACCGGCCGTGGTCCAACCATAACATCACTAAATATCACGTGATCTATGACGTCACATGTATGACGTTTTGTTTTTTGACCAATAAGCGTTTCTAGCCTACCTACCTACCCGCAAACGCTTGTTTTGATGTTGTTTTGGCCCATGCCACCCTAGTTCTATATTCCGCCGCTACGAAATGCGCCCTTGCCCGCGTTTACAGACACGAAGGGGCTGACCTCGGTTTGGTCGCTTTGTTTTGTAGTCTGTAGACGCTTCTGGGGACGTAAGCCATCGGAACCGAAATGTCTGCCGTCGCTAACTCAGTGTCGTTGCTCGCCAGCAAGTTTCGAGGTTGTCTCGTCGGCTCTCTCCTCGGAGACTGCTTGGGAGCGCCTTTCGAAGGCGACTTTCCAGTATCAAAGTCTGTGCTCACGTCCTATATCTCGAAGCTCCTCGACGAATCAGCGAAAGGTGAACCGCATTTTGCTGGAGGCCACAGTACTGTAGTGTGCTCTAGTAGTAATCCAGTGCACCTAATCTGGCGCGCAGTGCGGTGGCGCTTCCACCTTGTGTTCCTTGAGTGTGTTGGCGGCGTGTTTGAACAGCGCTTTTTGGAGTGAGTAGTGCTCAGGAGGTTTATGACAAGCGTATGTTTGTGGCGTCTTATGTACGCAGCTGCTTTTACTGCAGTAGTTTCGGACGGATGAGCACGAATAAAAAATGCACTTGCTTCAGGGCTGCTCCCTTTTCGTCCCTACACCGATGACACCGCAATGACCAAGTGCTTGGCTGCGTCCCTCATCGAAAAGAAGGGCTTCCATGCCGGAGACCTTGCGAAAAGGTAATGCCTTGTTCTTTCTAATTGTTGCAGCATTTTGCCAGTGCGAACAGATTGAGTGAATTTGAATGTGTTCCTGTTGTAGGTTCACCACCGAGTACTTTGAGCAGCCCAAGCGGGGCTATGGCCCCAACGTGGTTGACGTGTTCCAAGCCTTGAAGAAAAACAACTTTGAGGACCCTTTTGGACCTGCGAAGGACCAGTTTCAAGGCACAGGCTCATACGGAAATGGTGGAGCAATGAGGGTGGCGCCTGTTGCCCTTTTTTGGCACAAAAACTTGGCTGAAGTGGTCTCTGTAAGTGAAGCTGGGTTGTATTACATTTTTTTCCCATTAGACATGCTCAGTGTTGAATGGCTGCCTCTGCACTGCCCTTTTTGCATTTGCCTATCTGTGCTTTTCAAACACAGTCATGCCTCATTAACATGACCACCATTAATATGGAATTATGAAATTGTGGACAATTTTTCTGCGGACCAAGATTTTTCCATGTATTTTTGTGTCGTTAATATGGAAACTCTGTTCGGACAATGGACAGGGTGAAAGTGCGCACCACCCCTTGGAGACCACATATTTTTGCCACACAACTGTGGACAGCGATGAGAACAAAACCTTGACTTCCCTAACCTGATTAAGCGTTGAGGATGTTGTGAGCTGCTGTTGGGATTAGCCTTGTGATTATTCTGCCAACTGATCATTCTTCTCCTGTATTTTGAGAGCTGGACACCAGCAAAAGGCAATGAATGATGACCTTTTTTATGTGGTTTTATGCCTTGCAGTGCCAAAGTGCCCGTTTGCCTCACCTTACCTTCTGCCATATTGCATGTGTGATTGTGAATAAATTCTCTCTGCACGTTGCACTATGTCGAAAGCCAGCAGCTGTCAGCCAGCTGAGCGCACAGTGTACTAGTGGTTCGTGGTATGTGAGCAGTCGTAGTAGGAGACACATGTTCACGCCATAAGACACCATCGCGTGTCTCTTAGACCACTAGGTGCTTGAAACTGCACCACCTTATTTTAGATACTGCGGCAATCAGGATAATACATACCCAGAAGTACTGGACAAGCATATTTTTACAATAGGAAGTTGTTTAAGAGTGCAGTTTTTTTGCATACTCAATACTCCGTTTCATACATGGCAGGCAGCGCTGCTAAAGCTAGCGCACCTGTCCGCGCGCAAAAAGTAGTTCGCCATACAACCATAGCGAACACAAGCATATTTCGTTGCGATAAATCTAAAGTGCCGTGACTGGCACCTCCTGGACTTCTTTTACCTCTTGCCACACTTTCGTCCTGCGGCTCGTCAAGATTTCGAGACTCAAAATTACACGTGGCGGTATGATACGTGGTTGGTGGAAGGACGAATCGCTCCTACTTAATCCGCACCCAAAAAGTAGTTCACACTCTGTGAAAATTATGGCCAGAGAGCCCGAACACTGACCGCCTGACAGCTTCGACCGTGATTTTCAATGCTGCCACATCATTTTATACCACTCTTTATTTTCGTCCAAACACTGACCGGAAGCCGCTGCGGTGGCTCAGCAGTTATGGTGCTCGGCTGCTGACCCGAAAGGCGCGGGTTCGATCCCGGCCGCAGCGGTTGAATTTCTTTGGAGGAGAAATTCTAGAGGCCCGTGTACTGTACGATGTCAGTGCACGTTAAAGAACCCCAGGTGGTCGAAATTTCCGGAGCCCTTCACTACGGCGTCTCTCATAGCCTTAGTCTCTTTGGGACGTTAAACCCCATAAACTAAACTAAACTAATTAAAGTGAAGTAAAGTTATTTTTCATTCATAATGGTAATGAAAACCTAAATTTATCTTCGAGAGCCACTGACGCGATATTTTTTCTTACTTGATTATCATGGTCGTTTCGCAACAAGGTTTCTTTAAATATAACTCCAATGAATGTTCTGCCGCCGCGGTGGCTCAGTGGCTATGGTGCTCGGCTGCTGACCCGAAAGACGCGGGTTCGATCCCGGCCGCGGCGGCTAGAATTTCTTTGGAGGAGAAATTCTAGAGGCCCGTGTACTCTGCGATGTCAGTGCACGTTAAAGAACCCCAGGTGGTTGAAATTTCCGGAGCCCTCCACTACGGCGTCTCTCATAGCCTTAGTCGCTTTGGGACGTTAAACCTCATAAACCAAACCAAACCAAACACTGACCGGAGTTTCGAGAAGAATGAATGATATGCAGCGGAGTAATACGGTTTCCCGGACGCACTACTTCAGCACCCTCCGCAGTGTTGCCTGCTATGTATGAAACGGAGTATAGATTGCACTAGAGCTGTGCACGGGCCGCAAATTTCAGCCCGCGCCCGGCCCGAGCCCTACACTACTGACGGAGGCCCGGCCCGGCCCGACACTGAAGAAACCTAAGCCCGCCCGGGCCCGGCCCGAGTTAAGGCCCGGCCCGGGCCTGGCCCGACCTGCAAAACTGAAATTGAAGTGACGATGAAACAGAAAGAGATAATTTAAGGAAAATCAGTTTATTTCAATGTTTTTAAAATGCTCGGCTCTCATGGTCTAGAATACTACAGGAACCTTACTACCCGGAAACCCACAGAGCTCTAAACTTTTGACTAAAGGCTAATTCACTCTGGTGACTCGCGGAGGCACTCGAATCGTCACAGAGGGGGCGACCCCAATGAGTTGCCAGCGACATGTTTGATGCCCGATTTCGCAGTCCTCCGTGACGAATCGAGTCGCGCGACCTCCGTGCATTCACGTGACGGCAACTAACCTATGCGCCTACGCAGGTAACCATGGCGAGCAAGAAGATAATGGTCACAACACGTCGTTGCCACACGAGCGAGAATCCTGTTGTCCCGTACATGTGATAATCACCCCTCCCACCCGGCCCCCGTCAACGCGTGGCGGAGGGTACTTTTGCGAGTGCCTTCGGTTGACACACCTCACCTTCCCTTGTGCAGTGTCATTTGGGCTCGTGAGACCACTCATGTGGAGATTAGTTTCGAACCTTGCAACAGTAGGGCGGCTGGAGCCACGCAGGAGCAATTGCGATCACGAAGCCTGGCCGGCCCGTCCGAGACAAATATACCGTGGCCCGAGCCCGGCCCGAGCCCAGGTGAATAGACTTCCGCAAGGCCCGAGCCCGTGCACAGCTCTAGATTGCACCATATAAATCAATATATCCGCAGATCCTTCCTAGGGACCCTTCAAGTTTTGTGCTTTTTATTGTATTCCTATGGCAGTCTTAGCTATTGTGTGAAAGCACCAGCACTTCAAAAGCAAGGTTACTGCCGCATCATTGTGGTCATAACAGTATCTTATAATATTCAGCAGTTGCCTTATAATTAAAAGTGATGTCCAAGAAAGCTGGACTTGCATTAGGAACTTCCAATATTTTGTCGAATTTCCACTTCATTACACAGCACTATGCACAGAAGCAGACGTTAATGCTTTTTTTTTTTTTTTTTTCAGAATGAGTAATTGTTCTGTGCATTTATTCACAATTCGTTATTATGGACATCTTTGCTCGGGGACCGAAGTGTCCATATTAATGAGGCACAACTCTACATGTCAGGGCTACACTTGCCTCTCATGTATGTTTTAAGTGCCTTTGCATTTCTGATTTTCAGTTTTTTGCAGTTGTGTAAACTTAATATTTTAGTCCCAGATGTCTTCCGCTGTCTGTAATTGTGGAAATTGGTGCGTTATGGATAAAGTGTTCGCACTCAGTAGTTCTAATCTTGCACTTTTGGAAACCCATGCAAGTTTGCCTTCGCGTCTTGTATTAGTGCATTATTACTTCTCACACAACTTGTTTTTCAGTGGTGTAAGATGATAAAAGCTCTTTGTTTTCCAATGAATCTATTGTAAGTACACCCTTTCATTTAGCAAGCTAAATTTATACAAACCTGCACATTACTCTGTACTGTGTTTAGTTTTAATTAAGCTGTCCATACCGGTGGAAAACTAGCCAACTAATGCTAAGTTGTCAGATTGAATGTGTACATTCGTTTGCCATTCAGTCAGCTTCAAGGCAAAATTCATGATGGGTAGACTAGATACAATGAGTAATTTATTTCCTGTCAGTATATACATTCACGAAAGAGGCAAAAAATAAACATGAATACTTCATTTTTCTCATTCCCTGCTTAGCGGGCAGTGGCATTGGTTTATGCGGGATCACTCAACATGGGCAATGGGCTGCCGCGGTGGCTCAGTGGTTATGGCACTCGGCTGCTGACTCGAAAGACGCAAGTTAAATCCCAGCCGCGGTGATTGAATTTTGATGGAGGCGAAATTCTAGAGGCTCGTGTAGTGTGCGATGTCAGTGCACGTTAAAGAACCCCAGGTGGTCGAAATTTCCGGAGCCTTCCACTACGGCGTCCATCATAGCCCGAGTAGCTTTGGGACGTTGAACCAACATAAACCATAAACGAATGAGCATGGGCAATGGCAATACAAACACTACTTGAGAGGGTCCAAAAAAAGAAATCAAAACAGACATGACAGCTGCAACTGTGAATGAAGAGAATAAAGCAAAATGCTGCGTGTAGGACTTCTGTGCAAAAACAAAACTGATGGCAGGGAACCTATGGAAGTGAATCAGGCCAATGGAGTCCATTCAGGTTAATTAGGTCCTAAAACTTCATCATACAGGCTGGGTCAGTCTGGATTTGATAGTTTTTCTTGGCTGTTCATGGTGATGTTGATAGAATTGGGACTCCAGGATAGGATGGTAGCCATGGCACACAAAGTTACTGGCGTCATTGCGATTTTCTTGCGAGGATAGCCCATGGAATTCATTTTTTTTTGCCTTTTCTAGCATTTAAAAGCCCTATATTCAGTGGCATTGGAAAGCGTTAATCAATCGATAAGATGGGACATTTTTGATAAGACAGTTTTAGTGAGGCGTACCAGTGTTCAACAAATAAGTGTTGGCTAACAACACAAATAAAAGTGCTAGCCGGCACTTGCACGTGATGTTATCACAGGAACCACATGAACATCTACAGCACAAAACTGCTCCTGTATTTGCTGCGCTGACTATTGACTGTTCTGCCATCACTTGGTCATGCAGCATTGCTGAGTAGTGAGTCCACTTGAGTTGATGACATTGCATTTATTTCATATCTGGTTATGCAACCAGAGTTTTGCCTGGGTGTGAGTAATGTCCAGTGGTGAGCAGCATTGTTGGCAATGGTGACTCAAACAATCCTGGTGAAAGTAATGTGGAAAGAGTATTGGGCTATTTTTTAGGTTCGAGTTTCATGATACTGTAACAACATGTTTATGATTTCAAGCCATGCATAGGAGTACTTTGTGTACCTGCTCTAACTATGCATATAAATGCTTTTTGTGTGTCTTTTTGACAGGTCGTGGACAATGTATAAAGAATCCTTTCTAGTTTCATAACAGCTTCAGTTGGTTACAACTTAAGTCTGCAGTGAAGCTCTGCCCACATTCATCGCTGCACTGAGCTCCTTTGCGACAAGGAAATTCATTAAAGCTGTTCTTGTTACACATATAAAAAGCTAATCACTGGGCGTAATTATAAGCACAAGAATACAGTCAGACCTTAAAATGATGTGCCTGGTTAGTGCAGAGTCACTGGACAAACTTTCAGAGTACTGCAATCCTCCTCCTCTCCCTGCTGCCGGATTTGGATCCTTCCTTCATGGCTGGCCCTGACTGACAGCACTGCAGTCGCATCCGTGGTTCCCTGTTTTGAAATGGCATTGAAAAAGCCCCGAGGTTACGGGAAACCATAGTGTTGTGGGCGGCATGGGGAAAAGGAATGCTTATCCAGGGACTCTGGGTTAGTGGGGAAATGCAGCACCATTCTGTAGGCTGATATGATTAAATAAGGCTGGATATTGTATCAAAATGCCACAAATCTGACTGCTTTTGAGGTTGCATAAATTATGTGCATATTTTCAATGCACTGTGAAATGTCGCAGTACAATACCATTTCACATGGGTACTCGAGAGTCTCGGTCGCTATGGAACTCAAAGGAATCGTGCAGTGAGGCTCCATCATCACCACCAATAATTTTGCAGGCGTGCAAGTTATATACCTACAAGTTTAACCTGAAAAAGTTAAAAACAAAATACTTATTACAGTAGTAATATTAATCAGTCTTAATATTAATTTCCTAGTCTTGGGCATGCTGTAGTTGCATTCATGCATTTTTGAGAAGGCTGATGATCATTTTTGTATTGCTGGTAGGGTTTGTAGCCCGGTCTGTCTTTTTTTATTCAAAATAAGTTGCGTATTTAAAGCTGCATTGTCCAGAGATGATACTGCTCTGATTTTGCTCTCCAGCACGTTGTGTTTCATGTGCGGAATTGTGCACAGTCGCCGCTCAGAGTTCCTTATTAGAGTTCCGCACTGCTCCGTCGACTCAGAGCTGCCCGTGTAGCAACCTTGTGACAGGGAGTAACCTGAAGGATGGTGCAGTCTCAGTTGTGTGATTTGCTGACCCAAAAGACGCGGGTTCGATCCCGGCCGCGGCGGCTGGAATTTCTTTGGAGGAGAAATTCTAGTAGGCCCGTGTGCTGTGCGATGTCAGTGCACGTTAAAGAACCCCAGGTGGTCGAAATTTCCAGAGCCCTTCACTACGGCGTCTCTCATGGCCTGAGTCGCTTTGGGACGTTAAACCCCATAAACCAACCAATCAGTTGTGTGATTGTAGATGAGGTGACCTGATTCGTCACAATAGTACTAGCAACCAACTAGCCCAGCTTTCTACGCTTAATGATCGCAGTACCTTGTAATGTTATGAAGATTGAAGACCACTGCACACCGAAAGACTATGACAGGATGCTCGTCCGGCCGTGTGCAGGCCATTGCAAGGAACCAGCCATCTAGCCCAACAAAACATCTTGATTATAAGTGTGGAACGGATTGGTTTATAAATTAATTCATTAAATGCTGAAAGCAGGGCTCAGTTGGTTGAGCAAGGCATATTCTGAGCCATGTAGCTTTACCAGTGCTGGTCTGAATTTTTTCCCATGAGAATTGCGTGCACCCAGGTGGCCGAGAAGCAAGCACGGATCACGCACACCCACCGAAACGGCTGCAATGGAGCCATTCTCCAGTGTCTGGCTGTGCATCGTGCGCTCGTGTCTGATGGCCAGGCTCCCGTCAATAAGACGGCCTTTCTCGAGTTTCTCTTGGAGCACATGGACGCCATTGAGTCGAGGGATGTCCAGTGAGTGTGTCTTTGCTGTTCCCAGAAGCCCCCGTATCAGTGGAAATTCTGCACAATGTGTTGTAAGCATTGTCGGCAAGATTTTACAACCAGTTGCATAAGAGAGGCCACCAAATTGTGTTTTCTGAGAGATAATTCGAAAGAACTGAATACTAAGCCATAGTCATTCTCCAGGGCTGTTAATTAGGTGTCCTTGTGGCTTTTCTTAACATAGATGTTTTACAGGATTAAGTGTGCATTGACTGGTCTGGACTTGTGCTGTTTCTTTGGCTATGGTTCTTGATTGCAGAAGTCTGAATAAATAATCGTCGAAAAGCTAAACTATTGCTTAAGTGGGAACTAGAAAATCAAATTTTGTATTACAGGGCAACTCTGAGGCTCTTTTGACCTCCACGTGTTTTATTGAAACTTTTACTGAAAACATTCCCTGGAGTGTTCTGACCCTTTGTGCCAGGCAATATTTTGTTTCAGCATAAATAAAAAAATTTTGTTTCTGGCCTCAGTCGGGGTGATTTCTACGTAGTCAGAGCTACTCACCTCTGATTTTGCTGAAGAGAATAATTTCAAGCTTGTTTTCAGTTTTTTCATAGAAATATTGACCCAAGTTATAACTTACAGTCGTTACTTTGGCCAATCAGTGCGCACACATAAGTATTGTCATTCTTCAACAGTGATGATGCAAGTTGGAGGCAATTGGCTACTGTTTCCACCCGTAAAATTTGCCAGGCCGCAGCAAGAGTTTATTAAGCACCATCGTCAGGCCCTGATAAGGAGGGTGTTTGCAGCCTTCAAGTGGCCTGCAGAGTAGTTGTAATAAAAATAAAAGCTGTGAAATTTGTTTGTGATCTTCTACATAGGTGCAGCTTTCATAGAGCTCAAAATGAGATTAAGATTTCGTCTAGTGTTGTTTATTATTATTCTTTTTCACTAATGTATATTCTTAAGATCTATTGCAGACAGTCTGGAAACTGGGACTAAAGCTATGTGCTTTGAGCAAAAAACCAATTTACTCTATTTATTTAAATTTAGGCCGATAGTTTTTTTTAAAAACACGAGCTGTGAAGCTCTTAGGTTGGCTTAGATTCAAAGATTTTGTCGTGTTCATAATATACGACTACACCTAAAGAGGGAACAAAAGTAGCATGCAGGTGGCACCCACAGGAGACGTCACTGTAGTCTATTCTGCTGCCGCCCTTAAGCAAAAAGTTGTGCAGAGCAGTCTTCAAACCTGTTGGCTGGGACGGCGTTCGCCATTGGAGGGGGGCACTGTTTGCAGGTGGAGGAGGCTGTATGCATCCGGGAGAGCAGCCTGGTTGAGTTTTAATTTGGCCTTTCAAGTGTCGGCTCCGAATTGAGGCCGGCCTAGAAACACGGTATTATGGGCTTTTCTTTGTCGGTACAATGGAACTGCCACCTATGAATAGTTTTTTTTTTTCTGGTCACAAAAAAAAAATCGACTTAGGCTATTGATTGTAGTGCCAGTCATATAAAATGCATTGACTAAAATGTGTGGAAAATTTTGTTTGCCTCATGGTTCCTGAGAAAAAGTTACATAAAGCTTCAAAAATGCTGTTTTGATTAAAATGCAATCATAAATCCTCTGAAAACTCCCACTTTCCACTTCATGTTACCATGGAAAAGGATAAAAGAAAAAAAAATCATTTTTAAGTCTTAAATACCCTGGAAGCTAAAGAAAATCTAAATTGTTTTGAAGAAACAAAATGGGCTGAGACGTATCTGTGCATATCCTGCTGCAAACTTGAGTGCACATCGCCTCACCAAATGGGAAGGCTGAAACATAGATCTGGACACGTCTCTGATGGAATAGCATATGTGGAGGCGTAGTGTGCTCATCGAGGTTGGGAAACGGAAACAAGCGGAGGAGGAAAAGAAAGGTGAACAGTGTGTCAGGAAAGCTGCCTCTAGGAAAATGCGAGGCTTGTAAAGATGCGACTGCTTACAAGATGTGTTTGGAGTGTCTATGTTGGACCTTGTACAGTACAGTCCACCACTGTTGATTGAATGTGGCACTCCAGTGGCAAAACGAACATCAAAGAAGACAGGGAAAACTATCTGATGACGACAGGCAGACTGTGTAGACTGGACCTATTTCCACTGTTCACATTTCATTTGACGCCGATAGATACTCGACCTGTAGCAAGTTATAGTAAAGACATCTAGTTTCAAGGGCTAACCAATAGTACAAGATGAAGTAGTTTTTCAAGGTGAGAAAATAAGGTGTACATAGGAGAAAGCTTAATTCTGTATATGCTTTCGGGGATAAAAGGGGCTATAAAATGATTTAAGATTAGTCTGGCATAATAACCAGAGTAGTTTTGTCTGCTGTGACTGCTTTTCTATCATTGCTGGCTATAAATGTTTGTCTGGGTTATTTTTGCAGGCCGACTTCTGATCCAGCTGTGTACAAGCCATTCACCACCTCACTCGAAAACATGCGGCGTGTGCTCTGTGACAATCCTCAAGACTTGTCTGCGGAAGAAATTGCTGCCCTGTTTGGCAATGACATCTCGGCACATAAGTCAGTCCCAACGGCCATATATGCCTTCCTCCGGTCACAAGAGCCTCTGCCTTTCTTTCAGGTACTTTGAGCAATCAGTCTCATTAACTCTCATGTTACCGCATTATTTGTGGCACTAGTTGTAAACGGCTCTCATGTCAGGGCTCGCGCTCAGCATTGCACTTATTCCATCTGACCAGTTACAAGGATTATACCCGCTATGGAAATAAAAGCTGACATGCACAGCTTGTTTGTTTGGTAAAGAAAGTGAAGCTGATTTGGGTACACACATACCGAAAACCACTTCAGTTGCGCAAGTCCTACGATGCAATCTCCTGGTTATGCAGGTGCAGTGAATTTGTTGGTATTTTACACGTAGTACCCTGATGGTACCTTGTGCTGTCATCAGCTTAGTTTGCAAAGTGGATCTTTGATGGTCCACTTTCTCTCTCTGAAGAAATCCAGTATTTTCATATTTCATGGTGTCCAGCGTAAATTTCCTGCCATCCTTCCCTTTAATACCCACATTATGAAGGAATCAGAGGAAATAAAATCATTACCTCCGCATAATGCTGGCACCCGCATTCAAAACCCGCTCAAGTACAAATCACTACAACTGTTCATAACAGGCATCATACACAATACTATAGCAATAGCGACAGTACACGCCCTAAGGTCACAGTGGAAGAACATGCCTGAACGGTGCACCTCGGAGTGTTGCGCCGGGTGTGCACACTTCTGCCGCAGACCAACAGATGGCATGGCCTGGTGGCAAACTGCTGGAGCCAGCAGAGAATAGAGGAAATAGATCAAAAATGGGAATCTGTACTAGTTAAGTTGAACTAGAAAGTCAGAAACCGTTCCCACAGGAATAATTTACTATTTTCTGGCGACCCTGATACTGGTAAAGAATCCTGGGATGAATCTGAGAAGAAAGTTTTTAATATCTGCCAAAAACAAATAGGCATAACTGTCAGCCCAATAGAAAGCTCATAGAATTGGCAAGGAATTGAAGACAAGGCCAATATAATCGAGCCCCGTTATAACCAACCTGACAGATTGTGTTTGTTGTATCTGAGGTTCGTAATAAGTGGACTTCCCATGTTACAGCAAAAAAAGTCACACAGTGTGAGTCCGTTATGCATGTCTGTTTGTTTAGAGAAAAACCTATTGCGGCTCGCTCTAAGCTTCCAGAGCAGTCACATGCCCCTCGCCTGCTACCCACAATCTGTTTCAGGGATAAATAATCGCGATGGAAGCCTCCATGGCAGCTAGCGGTAGGACGGCCTCCTCGACATTATCTTCATCACATTCCTGACTATGGAAGAGTATTTGTACCTGGCGTCAGTGTATGGCTCTCCAAGGTCAGCCACACCAACAAAGTAATCGACAACGCAGTGCCACAAGCTAAATGCGTCCAATAACAACAGCCTCTTCCATCATTCCTGGGATCATAAACTCTGCCTTATGGACACAGTTCGTGATGCATCTCGCAGTCAGTCCCATCCGTGCGACGGCTGAGAAGGAAGTTACCCGAACTGGGGCATCAGCGTCTGAGTAGTCAATTGCTATCGGATGCACTGGTAACGCAGCGCCGATAGAACACTTACAGTGCGTGAATTATGCCGATGTCAAGTTTGCAGGTCTGGCTCGTCACGTTCAGTGGCAGAACAGTGTGGTCGCCACAGTCAGAGAAGGAGTGGTGTGCCGCACGGTTATCGCGGATGATCAGGACCTTATATTTTCTTTAAGCCACTCAGCGTTCAAGTCGCCTCTCATCTTCGTATCGCCTCTAAATTTATGCCTAGTGGAATCGACAAAAAAAACTGTGTACATCGTCCAGGCCTTTGATCGTGCCTATAGTGCACCAGAATGCAGCTCCCAAAGCATTCGATGACACTGGTTGCTGCCGTCCATGCTCGTGCACATCATTCATGGTAATGCGAAGCTTACTTCTTCATGCCGCCGCCTTTGACTGCTGCATCTGCAACCCAGGTGAAAATCCCAACTGGGAATTTGTTCCAGAAACCAGTTCCGCCTGGGAAGGAGTGGAAAATTTGTCATGTCGGCGAGTTGTGGACAACGTTGAAAAATAAACTGCTATCTCTGGTAGTCCAGCTTGTCCCGGGAAGGCTGATGTCGTCTAAGAAATGCGCAGATAAACCATGGATCTATAAAAGACTGCTTGCATCAATTGGAAAGAAAACTGAGGTTTACAAAAAGTTTTGTAAAACAAAAAGTCTGACTATGCACGCACGACTGAAAATCTTCACCGCAAATTAAAAATTGCAAAGCACTTATATCTAACCTCACTAGCTGACAAACTAGAAACCAACCCCCCCCCCCCAAAAAAAAAGCAAAATGTTGGTATAGCAGACCGTCTTCTCAGCTTGGACGCACAGCAGCAGGCCAGATGTGACCGAACAGGGTGTCGGAGCACTGCTGCATAATCTCGGCGCACATTCCACACCAGGCCATATACGGAAGTGTCCTTTCTTGGTAAACAGTGTCAGACCCATTCACAAAAACGGTGTTGACTTCTGCTTGCTGCAAAACACTCGAGCACATAATCTACTCTGGACTTATAAAGCACCTTCAGGAAAACAGTTTTTTCACATCAGCACAGCATGCCTTTCGAGCAGGGCTGTCGTGTGCAACGAGACTAACAGAGTTCATTCATGAAATTGCACTTAACAATTCTTTCCAAATAGACACAATTTTTCTAGATTTTCAGAAGGCCTTTGATGTTGGGCCGTACCACCTTCTCTGCAAAAATTAGCATGCCTTCCAGACTGCCCGTATGGTGGGCTGAGAGATTATTTAAGTGTACCTGAGCAGCAGGTGGTTGTTATAAATGGTGCGGCATCTTCGCCTGTGTGCGTTTTGTCTTGAGTGTCATAGGGTTCTTTGCCTGGACTGTTGTTTCTCATCAATGATTTTACCTTTTGGCGTAAGATTCATTGTCGGACTGTATGCTCATGATTGCATTTTGCATTCCCCTGTCACGTGCCTTGTTAATTTGAATGTGTTACAGAACGTTTATTTATTTATGTATTTATTTATTTATTCAACATACCCCTAAAGGCCCTCCTTCGAGGGGTTATATAGGGGGTGGGGTCAGTGTAAAAAAAAAACATGTATAAGGAACATCGTTAACAAGCAAAGGAACAATAAACAGGCTAGGTATAACATGGAAAAATAATTAAGCAGGCGATAGAAAACAATGTAATACAAATTACAGGCTTAAAGAAAACAATAAGGCATAATGGAAATGGTTTCTGACTGGTGCTTGCAGTGGGGCATGACACTGATTGTATCCCATCCACATGCGTTCCAGCTGCCATCCTCTTCGATAAACACACTTGCAGCTTTCTAACAAAAAGACAAAATTATTGGATCATACCTGTTAAACCACGACACTATCCAAACTGTAGAAAAGGTAAAATATCTTAGTGTTATAGTTGCAGCAAACCTAGACTGGACAGCCCTGATAACTGCCGAAGCCTCTCGACTTTTGTATTAGTGAAGGAAACCCTGTATTTGACAAATGTCAGGCCAGTGTTGGGAATATGCTTTCACCGATACTGTCATAGACAAGTTGGAAAGGGTACAGAAGTGCATCAAATGCAAGACATGGAATTATAACTTACATATAAAGAGCTCATAAATTTACGACAGTATTGGGTGGAAGACTTTGTCTATCCGGAGAAAAATCTGCAGGCTGAAGTTGTTGCGTAGTATAATTATTGCACTGGTATTAAAAAAAAAGCACTTATTTAAAGCAGCCACATTATAGTAAAAGCTCGTTAATTCGAACTTCAGGGGACCGGGAAAAAAGTTTGAATTATCCGATGCTCGAATTATCGAATGGCCTTGAAAAAACTGACAAGACCCATTTGCATTACGGTATGTGTACTGTATTTACTCGCGTAACGAACCCACTCACATAATGAACACACCCACCCCCGATTTTTGCCTAAGAATCTGAAAAAAAAAAAAAAAATGTCACTCGTTAACGCTTCCCTCCGTTTCGCACCGTCACGGTCCATAATGCATTTCTTGGCGGCGCGCCAAGATGCTGCACAGCGATAACATCGCCTCAACATCGAGAGAGCATACTCTGCACAACTGCGCATGCATAACATCATGGTGCCTTTCGATGTTTTGCGGTAAGCCTCGTTTTCAGTACGTTCGCCTTATCGGGCCATGGGCGATTGGGCTGTCTACTGCCACTCAATCATTGGAACGCGCGATAGCAGCAAACGCCTTTTGCAGCGAACGATGCTGAAAGCCGGCGTCATGATCGCGGCTGACCGCGTGCTTCCATTGGCGGCTGATGGGTGGAAGGATGGACGACACTCGTAAAGAAAAAAAAAAGTTTTTCGCATGTAATTTGTAGCACCCGTCCGAAGTCATAGCCTTTCATGGGCATTGGCTGGGACCGCGCTGACTGTACTTATCGGTATTTCCAAATTAATGAGTATAGTTGCGAGTTCCGGAGGTTGCGCAGAAATGAGGGTATAGGCAGCCGCCAACCCCTACCCTCCGGCGCCACCGGCCGCTGCGCTGGTGATTTAGGCTTCACCCACTCTTCCACGGTTTTATCTGGTTCCATCTTCTGTCCTCGTTTAGGCCGTGCACAGCCTATAACTATGTGGAGGTGCTTTTTTTTTTTTTTGGCCACGTGCTGTGTGCCAAGCCACCCAGACTCGGCGGCGCATAGTTCGAGTTATCCATAGTGGAACCGACCCGCTTTCAAATTAATGGGCTTTTTTATACACAGATCTCTACGGAGCTTGGCCGGACCAAGTAGTGTAGTGCGAATAATTCGAAAATTCGAATTATCGAGGTTCGAATTAACGAGCTTTCACTGTATATCAGAGAGAGTAGACAACACAAAAAAAGATTAAGAATTATAATACCGTATTAATTCAAGTATTCATTTTTCCCTAACATAAAATTCATGAATGGATTAAGCTTCCGAATGATGTGGTTTGCGCACCCAATTTTCAAACAGTTATTGAAATGATAACTTGATGTATCTTTCGTTATGTTATCGTTGATACTAACTACTTATTTTTGACATAACACATATTCTAGGGTCAGTGTTACCAGTAGCTAGCTGCATGTCTTAACTCTTTCTTTTCCGCGGGGAAAATGGTGCTTTTCAGGTCATATCATTAATATTTTTTTTTCTTTAACAAAACTTGCTTGGTACAGGGGTGTATGGTACCGAATTGTAGAGGAGGAAATTCTCTTCACATTGTTATTAGTCACAGTCAACATGTTTATTGAGTAAGAGATGAAAAAAAAAATTATCAAAGAAAATTGTAGCTACAAAGAAAAAACACACAAAAACATCAAAGTTTCGTCACAAAAGTAAAACATAAAAAAAATTCAAAATATACATTTTTTACAACAGGGATCGATGCAACATTGCAGCAAATTTTAGTTTGCTGCGAACAGTATTAGCTGGGCTTGGAAAGGAAACAGTAGTCCTAGTGACTATCGTGCCACCGCGCGAAACAGTTCCTTGTTGCCATGAATCAGAGGTTGGCCGCACATGTCTCACAGAAAACATTTGTTTTTTGTTCCACCTTTTTTTCTTCGGAGCACAATTTGCAGTTCCGGTACTTTGCATTTTCTGCGGCTTGTGCTGCAGCCCCTGAGGTGAATCACGAGGCGGAAACAGGGCGAACATTGGGGTCCTCAGGATGTGGCTCATCAAATCCGAGGAGTTGCTCGATCAATTCAAGTCTGAACGCGAACTGATCAAATCTTGATGTCCTCGACAGTTCTGGCGCTTCGGGATGCTCCTGGCGATGCGCGTCAATAAGTATGAAGCTGTTGACGACCGCGCCGCCGAGCGCTGTGCGACACTCCGGCGCGCAACGCCGAGGTTGACCCCTGGCTGTCTTCGAGCCGAAAACACGACTCTCTGCGCTGCCGGCGGCAAGTAATCCCGCCCGAAAGACGTTGACACCCTGCAGATAAGAGTTATGACCTTCAGAGCACTGTGATCTTTTCTGATAAGCGCGCAGCCAAAGCGGAACATTTCGGGGGAGAAAGCGAAACTTACCGAGGCATGGCTGTTGACGTTCCGGGTCGGTCTGACGCAGTTTCACTGTCAGTGCTGAAGTCTGAAGAGCCGAAGTCGTCTTCTGAATCCTCACTGCTGCTGTTCTCGTCCAAAAACGAACTCTCAGGAGCATCAATTTCTGTGGAAACGCGCGATTTCGGCGCAGCAGCAGCGCGCGACGTCGACGCCACGGTGGAAACAAGGAGCGCCGGTCAGCTGACTCCGGAGGGGCTTCAAAAATCACCGCTTGGCGGAAAAAGTCAAACCAAAAGCGAAACTGAAAGAAGAGTTCCTTTATTTCACACTGGATGGCGCAAGTTGTCCAGGAACGCTTCAAAAAGCAGGAAAATATGAACTTGAAACCATCGATAGCGGGCTATCGATGGGAATAGGCGCGGACAGGAAAGAGTTAAGGAAACCAACCTTGGTCCACTGCGTGTGATATCCAGAAACATTATAAAACTTTCCGACATGATCACGAGCAGCCAAATAGATTCTGAGGAGGCATCACAATTGTCATTCAAAGCGGCGTCCCTGCTCAAGAAATCAGACTTAACACAAAACTTGAGGTGGTTGTGGTCAGCATTGTCAGCTACAAAACAATAGCAGTATATATTGTCTATCTTCCCCCACACATCACATTAACAAGCCAAGATCTAGAAGCCCTGATCGGTGAACTGCCAAAGCCATATCTGGTAGTTTGTGATTTTAATGCTCACTCCCAGTAAAGTTTCAGGTTCTTTCGTCTTCCTTATTGCACCAGCGGTGCCCCGCCAGAGACGGTTTGTTCCAACTGGAAGTCTGAAGCTCTTCGCACCAGGGGTGCCCGTCAGAGACGGTCTTGTGTTCAGTTGAGACGCAGGGGTAAGGCGAACACTTCAAATTTTATGTACAGTATTTACAATAGATACAAGTTAAGGCACTAGACACATTAAGCAGCAAAAAGGACAAACCAAACAACAAAAAGGTGGATCTGGCTAATACTAGGGGAGGCCCCTACTCGGCGTAGCCGAAGATGCGTAGCATCTCACGTTAGCGCAGAACCCTTTTTCTGGCGCCGGAACCCGGTTTTAAAGACCTCAAGGCCCGGCCCACATTTGGTAGCACCCAATCATTTTAGACTATTCATATGATTCGCTAATCGAGAGCATGGCCAGCCCTCCAACTACCGTAGGGTGAAGCCCCCTCTCCACCACAAAATAAAGATAAAAACAAACACAAACACACATTCGTGCCAGAACGTGCGCGATTCGGTTCCGCGGGGCGGGTGGACACCCGTGCTTCCCGGCGCGTTCGCGAGCGGCCGCGTTCCAAGAAAGGAGACGCTCCGCTTTGAGTGCCCCCAGCCGCGTTCCGATGACCCCCGCGAACGCTACCGATACCTTACACTCCCCATTTTGGGGAAGCGAATGCTGGGACTCTAGGGCCCAAACAATCGAAGATTTTATCCTCACAAATAATGTGTGTCTTTTAAATACGAAAAAGGCCACATATTGTTGCCGAAACTCCAGAAAAATGAGCTTCCTCAATCTAGCTTTCACCTCACCATTTGTTAAGGATTTTAAATGGGATGTTTTAAATGATCCCATGGGCAGTGGCCACCTACCTGCTGTCACCAGGCTCCCATCGTCTCTGTCTGTCATCCCCACACTATGGTGGCGCTAAGCCGCAAGGAGAAGCACAAAGTGTGGTGGACACAATAATGCACATTGGCAGAAAAACAGCAAAACAAAGCCTGGGGCACTCTGCGTCGGTATCCCACTGCAGAGAACTCGCTCAGCTTTAGGAGGGCCACAGCGCGGTATGTGTGAAGAAGTGGCAGGAATGTGTGTCCCCAATGAACAGTTCAAAGAAAATGTGGGAGAAGGTTCGTAAATTCACTAGTGATCATACCCCTTTCACACTTCCGCTGTTGACAACAACACCCGGTACACACATGCATCATTATAAGAACAGGCCCACATATTGGGCGAGCATTTTGCTGCAGTCTTATGTTCATCCAGCTACACAGACATGTTCCAAAAGCAGAAAGCGGTGGCGGAAAAACAAAAAACTTCCCTCTGGAGCAGGCATGCATGAGCACTAAAATTCAGCTGGTCACACTGCAGGCATTAAATACAGTATTATCCTCTGGTAAAAAGACAGCACCAGGACTGGACAACATGCATTACACTATGCCTGCCCATCTTTCTGAGGCTGCTGTGAAATGCTTTAATAAAATATGGGTAACTGGGGAAGCACCTGAGGCGTGGAAAAAAACTCTAATAGTACCTTTTGTGAAACGTGGAAAACCACCAACAAGGCCTAGCAGATGCAGACCAATAGCCCTCACCAGCTGTATTGAAAAATCATTCGAAAGCATTGTGAACATTAGACAGACTTTCATACTTGAATCCTGGCAACTTATAGACATACATCAACGTGCATTTAGAAAACCATGTTCAACTACTGATCATCTTGCCCACCTAGAAAACACCATCCGGAAGGCGTTCATCCGCAAGCAGCACTTTATCGGGGTCTTCTTCCACCTGGAGAAGGCCTACGATACCATGTGGAGGTTCGGTATCCTTCATGACCTAGAAGATCTAGATATCCACGGCAGGATGCTCAATTGCTTGAACGATTTCCTGGCTGACTGCATATATTCAGAGTCCACCTAAGAGCAACTCTTTTCATGACTTTCACCCTAGGAAATGACGTGCCCCAGGAAGGAATTGAAGCACGACACTCTGCATCGTAAAAATGAATTCCTTAGCTAAAATAATCCCCAAGTTCATAATGTATTCGGTTTATGTAGATGACCTACATATAGTGCACACTTCCTCTAGAATATGTACCTATGAGAGACAAGTACGAATCACACTAAATAAACTGGCTGCTTGGGCAGACAGAAACGGATTCAAGATTTTTCCTCAAAAAACAGTAGCTGTTCTGTTCTCATTGGGATGGGGCATACGATTGATCGTAATCTGTACTTGAACCAAACCGCACTACTGATTAAACAAGAACACGGATTTCACTTTTGACAAGAAACTCGAATTTCTACTGCACATTAACAACCTTAAAAGGAAAGCTTCTCAAGCCCTCGATGTCCTAAAAGTGCTTTCATGAAAACGGTTGGGGTCTGATAGAGCATGCCTTTTACAATTTTATCGCTCTCTGGTACACTCTAAGCTAAACAGCGTGCATACTATATGGTTCAGCAACAGCATCCTATCTGAAGCAATTAGACCCTGTTCATAATCTTGGTCTGCGCCTATCACCTGGAGCATACAGAACATTGCCGGTAGGCAGCCTTTACGTTGAAGCTAATGAGCCTGCACTAGAGGATCTAAGAGTCACTCTTACATACACGTACTGTCCTAAAAATCTGTTCTCTCCTGAAACATCTCTTCCATCCCATTAGAGGGTTTTAGTGTAGGGTCACCCTATCGCTTTGGGGCATAGAGGAATAGCGGGACGCTACTGCGCATGCGCAGAACGCTAACAGTCCTTGGGTGTTTGGGTGAGCGGGCGATGGTGGCGGCCATCGAAGCAGGCCCTCTCGCTTCATCACCGATTCGCCATTGCCGCTACTCTGTGGCTCACGCTCATGGCAAACTTAAGGCGCACGAGGCTTTCACTTTGGCTGAAGTTGCCGGAACCACAAAATTTTAACGATAAAGCACGCCAGATTTTCAGATTTCTTCCGTGCTTACAGAGCTGCTAGGCTTAGCGAGTATGCATCGATAGACGTCAGAGAACGCGGGAGGTTCAAACTACTGATCTCCACAGACAGGTTTGCAATTTTGGTACCAAAAAGGGGTCACAAAGAATTGGCATTTCGGTAACACACTTTTCTTATTTACGCAGTATATTTTGCTCGCACGGAAGTAAACAAAACTGAAAATAATTACATTTGCGAGATTTTACCATTGTGGGTTCCACCTGAGATGGCGCTGCACGTGGCAAACAATAAAAAAAAAGTGAAAAGCATTTCTTGTACAGCTAGCGCCAAAGCGAGTGCAGAACTTATGCATAAAAATAAAGCAAGGCGCACTCGCAGAGGGGCAATCGGCTGTTAGTGGCGGCAACTTCCTGTGTGGATAGTCGGCTCGGATTGAACAAGTCTGCATTTAAAAAAAAATATTTGCGTCATTTTTCGCATTTCCTTAGTAGAAATTGGTAACTGCAACGGTTTGCATGTGGTTTTATTTACACAATGAAAAAATATAGCATATATATATTAACTTATTCGTTCTGAAAGCTTCTCTTTCCCGTCGTCATGGCGCTGCCTTCAAGCAACGCAAAGCGACCTTCCGCGACCCAATTCTATATAGGCAGAAAACGTGAACTCATTCCCCTAATGCCAAGCGCATGCGGATAGGGTCACCCTATTCGCCCCGACCCTATTCTAAAACTCTCTATTGTCACTGAGTGCCCATCCAAACTATTATTCAACAACGAAGCTCATTTTATCAGGCCTTTAGTACTGCACTTTGAAGATAAATGCAAAGAGTTAGCACTATTTGATGCCGTTCCGGACATTGCACACAGACATGAGTATTTGCCACTATGGTACAACCTCCGTTCAGTTTGTGACTTCACACTACAATAATTCTTTGCTCTGCAAGAAAAATATGGCCCCTACACTTCATTTTACACTGATGACTCAAAAACAGAAGCGCATTCTGCAAGTGCAGTAGTTCAAGGCAAAAGTGAAAAAATGATACGACTGCTACAGTGTGCACCGGTTTTTACTGCTGAGTGTTATGCCGTCTTCGTAGCTGTAGAAAAAGTAGTGAGAGAGAAAAATAGCATCATTTACACCGATTCCCTGAGTATGCTCGAAGCACTGCACTCTAGAAATGCTGCTGAACTCATAACAGGAAACATAATTCATAGTTAAAATCACAACACAGAAAGGTAACATTAAATTTTGGTGGCCCCTAGCCATGTTGGAAATGTAGGTAATAAAAAAGCGGATGCATGTGCATCACAGGAACGATTTGGTCAAGTAAAACTAGTGAACCTACCGCACAGGGATACCTGAGAAATAAGTGACACGCTGCATGGGGAGAGCAAGTAAACAACAAACTGCAGTCTGTAAAGAAGAAGGGAAATCCTGTAGCCATCGCTTTGCATGTCATCTACTCATTGGACACGCACACCCTACACACAACTTCCTACACAAAACTGACAGAACAAGACAAACCTCTGCGAAATGTGTAGTGGTTGAACTCACAGTAAACCGCATTTTAATTTCATGCACAAGACTTGAACAACTAAGAAAACAAGTATTTTACAACATTCAGCAGTGAATGGAACCCGTTACACCCCTTAGGTGATCAAGCACTTGTTAATTTTTTCATTTATTTTAAATTTCTCAAGGAAGCCAGTGTTTTAAACAAACTATAGGTATCAAGAGCTCTAACCCTATGTTTGGCACATCATAGCCTTAGTTGCTTCTATGGCATTAAACTCCATATAACCAACTGATAGAGAAACTGGAATTTTTTCACACACCAGGCGAGTACTACCGACTGCCACTTACTTTCACTTGCCCCATGTGCCATCCGTGTTTCCCACCGCTGGAACCTTGCTGAATACGTTAAAAAAAAATACACTCGTTACGCAACCAACGTGCAGTAGGAACGTCAATAATTGCCTGAAATTTTGGTCCAAAAAACGGGAAACTGGCTAATATTTTATTTATTTATTTGAACATACTATCAGTCCAGCTGGACTAAGATAGGAGTGGGTACAACATCAAAATTTATAAAACGCCGGCCAGTACGATAAAACAGCCAGTACAGTCAAACACAATTCACAAAATATAATCAATGTAATGTACAAATTATGTTCACTCCTGCGTTAAATATTTGCACATGAGGGTAGCAAATTTCTCTCGGGATTGGGCATTCACAACGTGGTTAGGAAGGCTGTTCCAATCGGACGATGTGGCAGGAAAAAAAGAGTATTTAAAACAGTCTTTAAAAAATTTTTCTACCTGGACGTGTTTATTACGTTTATTACGAGTGACGCGTGTCTTTGCTTCGTTAATGTAATGTTCTTTCTTAACCAAGACTAAACCATTTATTACACAATAAAACAGAGTTAGTCGTTTTTCTTTTCGTCTGTGGGAAAGAAGAGGCACATCTGCTTGGTCATAAAGAGGGGTCACTGAATCCAGTCGTCGATACCGGGAGAAAATGAAGCGTAGCGCCCGTCTTTGTATCTGCTCGAGCTTAGAGACAGACTTTTTGTGATATGGGTCCCATATTTCGCACGCGTAATCAAGTAAAGGGCGTACAAGCATCTTGTACACTGTCAGTTTTGTGTCCGTAGAAGCTTGTTTTAGGACGCGCCTAATGTAGCCTAATCGCTTGTTTCCCTTCGCGACAATGTTGTCAATATGTTTTGCCCAGCTAAGATTTGAGGTGATGGTCACGCCGAGGTACTTGTATTCAGTTACTCTGGAAAGCGGGTTACCTTGCAAGTTATACACATAGTTCAGGGGCTCAAGCTTGTGGGTAATTGTCATGCAAACTGTCTTGTGCGGGTTCAGTGACATCTGCCATTCCGTACACCAATTATCTATTTGGAGCAGGTAATCATTAAGCTGAATTTGGTCATTAACGGATCTAATTTCATGGTAGATAATACAATCGTCTGCGAATAGCCTCGCTTTTACTGGTGAATCCCGGATCATGTCATTAATGTATATCAGGAATAAGAGGGGGCCAAGAACTGACCCCTGGGGTACACCCGATCTAACTTCGCAACAATCGGACCTCTTATCCCCAATGACAACATACTGTCTGCGACCCCTTAGGAAGTCCTCTACCCATCGAACTACACATTTATGTCCCAAAACAGTTTTTACCTTAATTAGAAGCTTTCTGTGGTTAACCTTGTCGAAGGCTTTTTTGAAGTCTAAGAATATAACATCCATCTGTCCCCTGCAGTCGATCGCTTTAAAAAAATCATGACAACATTCCAATAGTTGCGTCACTGTTGACAAGCCCTCCCGAAAGCCATGTTGGTATTCACTAAAAAAATCATTGTGCGTTAAGTGCTGGCGAATGTGTTTTGATACAATATGCTCTAAAAGCTTACAACACACTGATGTTAGTGCTATTGGCCTGAAATTGGAAACATTAGCAGTGTCACCATCCTTAAAAACTGGGGTAACCTTACTAATCTTCCAGTCATCTGGAAGCGTACCTGTGGTTAAAGATTTCCTAAAAATTATGAAGAGATACCTAGCCGACCATTCAGCGTACCTCTTTAAAAATAAGTTCGGTATTTCATCCGGGCCTGCAGCCTTTGAGGTGTCTAGCTTCAGCACTGAAGCCAGAATTCCCTCGTATGACACTTGCAATTCGTCTAATTCGGGTAAATTGTTATGCGACGTAAACTGTGTCGGTTCTCCGTCATCTGAAGTAAAAACACTTGCAAAGAACCCATTGAAAGCCTCCGCAATTTTAGCCTTATCCTCAGTGAGACCCTGTTGAGTATTCATTTTTGTTATTGGTGTCTTGGATGCCGACAAGTGTCTCCAAAACTTTTGGGGAGATTCGAGAAGATATTTACTCATTGTGATGCTGTAAAACTTGTTTCGATTCTTTAATCGTGCCTCAAACCACCAAGCTAAGCAAATATAACTTGCATTGTTGCAGTAGTGCGTTGACGATGGTGGTGCCATTGCGCTAATGAACAAAGAGCTTTTTTTATGCAACATGCACCTTAGACAAAAATAAAACTGTGATCCTAAATAAAACAAAAAATAACTGCAAAAAAAATGTGTGTTATTAATTTTTATGATCACTGCTCTAGGAGCACGAACAGGTGGCCAGTTGTTTTTGCTGTGGTGTCACTGTCGTCGTCAGTGGCTGTTTGGTCGGAAGGCGGGAATACAGTTGGCGTCAAGGTGGTTATGTTGTGAGCTTGGAGGAGAAGATTGTGTAAGCACACCCTCCATAGCTATAACAAAACAGGAATTTGACTATTTGAGCCAGGTTCAGTTAGAGTAATTAGGTCGCCCTTCCCTAATTTCGAAGTTTAGGGTTTCTGTATTCAGCTAATGGCCCTTTTGGAATTGCTTATTTTCTTCCTGCTTTTAACAGTTTTTTTTGGCTCTTTCAAAAAATCAGTACTGGGTTGTGTATTACTCTTTCCGGCGAATAAAATGTTTTACAGTCAATTACTTTGTGACATCTTGCGCTTATACATCGCATGGATTATTGTTTACGTGTTCCAAACAGCTGTATCAAGCCCGCTAGCCAAAGACGTCGGAAAAGGACAGTGGAGCGTGCCACTCGAGCGCTGATGAGAATTGTATGGCCATCTGCACGATTCACACCCTCTGAATATAAACACTTCCTTATAGCATCCAATCCGCGACTGTTTTCGGGATGATCTTACCGCAGCTTTTATACGGACGTCATGTCCGTATAACGTTCGAGCCGCGACTGTTTCCGGGATAATCCCAGTGCGGACTTCATACGGATGTCCCAGGGACGTCCTGTTAGGGATGTGGGACGTGCGTACATTTTTGGGACGTCCTACGGATGTTTGGTGTTGTCTGGGGAGTGATTGGAGTCAAAATCAACAAGTGGTTTTTGAGTTATTGGTGCGTAACGCCAACTCACGGAGTTACGATGAAACTTCAAGTTCAGATTCATAAACTGCAGACTGCCTTCATTAGGCATCTCGCACGTGGACCTCAGGCAGGTGCCTCAACAAACGCCTGTCAGAACACAAAAAATCGTTGGGAGGATCCGGTTCATCAAAACTGGTCACACATTGCAAAACCTGCCTGTGCACTCCGTATTCTGACTCACTATTGTGTTGTATCGCAACAAAGACCAACTTGTGCTGGAAATAGTTAAAGCATATCATATCTTTTAAGAATCAGACTCGTATGTAAGCAGCACTTCCGCGGCCTTGACAAATTGCGAGGTAGGACTTTTAGAACAAGATGGATGCCTGTAGGTGTTTACAAATCAGCAAATGAGTTTTCATTTTGTGTTTTTATTTTTTGAAGATTACATGAGCTTGTCTCGCAGCAGTTAGATATTTAAGTGTTTTTTTCATCATCATCATCATCATTTATTTAATTAAGGGCCCTTGGCATTACACAAGGGGGGGAGCAGTCGTTACATAATGCAGTGGTTGGTAACATGAACAAGAAATACAAAGTGCAGGGTTCATGTTATCGACATTATCAAAAGTATTAACATAAGAAAGACACAGCAGTTCAAGAACAACTTGGAGAAAGGTAAGAAACACACATGCACACACTCAAAAACACGACAAAATTCAGGGGCACTTTGACTGTCTAAAGTGCGTAGAGACGAAAGCATTTTCTGCACCACTTTGGCTGCTTCTGTGGCACTGGCGGCGTGACATGTAATTGAGTACTAATTAGTAAGTGTTGACAAATCACTAATTAATGGTTAATTACTGATTAATGCCCGAATACTAATTAACTGCTAATTAATGCCTCTTAAGCTTCGCCTTTAGGAGTGGAACGTGTGAGCGTGTTGTAGCGCTGCCACGGAACGCCACCACCCGTTCGGCGCGATGCCTTGCCGTTTGAATGCAATGCTTTTTGAGGAAAGGAAATGGCGCAGTAATTCTCTGTCATCTCGGTGGACACCTGAACCGCACCGTAGAGGAAGGGAGGAAGTGGGAGTGAAAGAAGAAAGACAAAGATGGCCCGTAATGAAGAAAATGAAAATTGTATTTGAGGAAAAGAAATTACGCAGTAACTGTCTCACATATCTCGGTGCACACCCGGCAAAATTCGGGGGGGGGGGGGGGTGCACTTTTTTGACCTAATGTGCGGTCACTGATGTGTGCTTAAGATGTTAAGCTTCGCCTCTAAGAGTGGAACGCGACAGCGTCTTGCAACGCTGCCAGGGAGTCCATAGAACACCATCGCCCATTCGGTTCTATGCCTCGCTCGTCGGTAAATTGGTTTTTGAGGAAAGGAAATGTATTTCTCTCTCATATCTCGGTGGACACCTAAACCTCGCCGGAAGGGAAGGGAGGAGGATGGCAGTGAGCGAAGACACCGTATTCAATAGACGCGCATTTGTTCATTCCAAACCATCGAGCTGGCATGGCAGAGTGGATAGCATGCTCGTCTCGCACTCCGAAGACCGGGGTTCGATTCCCGAGCTTGACCAATTTTCTACTCGGTTTTATTTATTTATATGGCCTGACTAGAGAAGTTAATTAGGCTAATTGGGTAATTAAGCAATTAAATAAGCTCAGTCCCACTTTCTTGGAGCGTCACTATATGATCCCTTCAATTGGTTACATGGTTACTAGCCAAAGTACAATTGGCCCCGTTTGAAATTGGCGCACTGTGACGTCCCGACCGTTTCGACCAACTGAAAAGCGTGACATTTCTGTCGACAACTGCTGCTTACAACGATGAGACATTAAACGCTTTCGCCTTAAAATAACTCAGCCCTTCTGATTAAACAGCCAGTTGTTAGTTCAGCGCTTTTAAGTAACTTTCCTTTCCCTGGTTCTTCGTTTTAGTTGCGCTGTTTTGTTCTTTCAAGCAGCAATACCAACTTGCCCATTATGCTATGATCCTTTTTGATTTGGCGTTGTGCCTGTACCACTGCTGCCACCACGAATTCTAAACTCGGGAGGAGACTGGAAGCAACATGGGTGTCAGATGCGGTCCATAAGGATGGCCATGAGAGCACACAGTCTGCTGGTCGCAGCAGCACTGGAGCAGACCCCAGTTCGGACGGCTGTCATGGCCAATCGCAAGCGGCAGCCAGAGCCGCTGTGTGGGCGGGGATGCATTTTGCGAGAATTACAGGCGTTTGCAGGTTTACAGTTTACTGGTGTACAGTTTACAGGAGTGTGCATGATATTTGTGTTCCAGGGCAAAAAATACATTGGATGACAGTTTTCACCTAATTTTTTTTTTAGGAACTCTTCATTACTGCTTCGATAAACTTAGACCAACGATCAAGGAGGAATTGTTTAAAGCATTGGAAATAGTCATAACAGATAACCAACTCCTGGGCACTTGGCAACAGAGTGTACTGAATTTGATCTAAAAAGGGAAAAGAGATAGGACCATCCTTCAGACTGATCACAATGATAAAGCTTGTTATTGACCTAGTTGGTGCATAGCGTAACAGGTGGGAAACAGACATGGACACAATGGGTGTCCGTGCCACCTTCCTGTCCTTTTGTGCTTTTCCCCCTGTCAAGTGATTGCAATAACTTTAGCTACATACAGGCTTGCAATGCAGGCAGTGAAATTAAAAATGCAAACTTGAATAGAAAGTAATCAGATACCAGGAGAACTTCATGATGGGTTCAGAAGTGGTAGGCACTGAGGTGATAGCCTGTTCTTGCTTACCCAATCAGAATTACCAATGTAAATAGGGAGCTCCTGGGGAGCGTATTCAAAAAGGAAGGTATCGGTCAATAAATAATAGAATTGCTAAATGAAATACACCGAGATAATAAGCTGAAATTACATGACAGGGCGTAGGAAGTGCGACAACAGTCGAGGTACACAAAGGACTAAGGGAAGATTGTCCATTATCACCATTACTCTTCATAATTTGTAGGATAAGTAATGACAGAAGGTTACAAGAAAGTAATCAAGTAATCTAGGTTATAATCTCTTCTACACATTATGCAGGGTGGCTGTAGAGCAGAGGCTCTCGGGTTTTATGTATGCGCACAGTATTATACTATATTAGCTGATAGCCAGGAAGAGTTGCAGACTCTGGTTAATACTTGTGGAGAAAGATGTTCTAGGCTTTATTTTAGCGCCAGGTTTGATGATATTTAACGATTCCGCAGATTAGATGCTCACAGTACGCAGACATGAGGTACCCCTGCTGGCAGAATGCGAATATCTTGAGGTATGGGCAAATGAAGAACAGACATGCATGGATGAAAAGACTATTAAAGAGAAAGGGTGAAGAGATGGTAATGAAGCATAGAGCATTCTGAGGTTACAGCAGGTATGCAGTTCTGAGAGGAATACTGGTGCAGTGTTGTGCTAAAGGGGGCAGAAGTTCAGTTGGGGCTAGAAATAAATGGGAGAGCTGTTCGCAGGTTAGCATTAGGTCCCCAAGGCAAAGCCAGAAATGAGACAGTACACGAGGACACGGGCTTGGCACCATTTGAAGCACAGGATGCTTTGAGTAAAATATTACCACACTGGATGGATGGATGGATGGATGGATGGATGGATAGGAGCGCCCCCTTTGAAACGGGGTGGTGGCAATTGCCACCATGCTCAGCTTTTCTTTATTTATTATTTTTTTTGTTTACTGTGTTGGCAATTCTCATTAAGATTCTCCATCACCTTTGCCTACGGTTTCCTACTATTCTAACCTTATGCCACATCTCTGCTTTTCAGCCACCAATCCTCCAATCGCTTTTTGCTGATTTCCACTGCAGATTTATTTACATGACCATTGTTATCTTTAAACCCTAGGGCCTCAGAAAGAGTGACTGTGCCTGCATCGACATCCGGATGGATACCATCACATTTGATTATGAGGTGTTCAATTGTTTCCACAGATCTACCACACACTGCACATGTGTCATCTTCTTCGTTAAATTTCTTTTTGTAGCTGCGCGTTCTAAGACACCCTGATCTAGCTTCAAAAAGTAGGGCACTGCCTCTTGAGTTATCATAGAAAAATTCTTTCCTGATCTGCCTTTTCCAGAATCGATATAGTTCTACACTATGTTTCTTTTCCATTGAATTCATCCAATTTTTAACTTCCACATTTTTAACCTGTCGTTTAATGCTCTTTCTTTCTCCGTCCTCATGACCGGCATACTTACTGGTTAGTTTTCTAGTTCTTTTCCGCCACTGTGAGTCAACGTTCTTTCTGTATAAATATTTAAATACAGATGGGCATCGTCCAATTTCCTCAGGCGTTCTTCATATAGTATTTTGCTATTAGCTTCCCGCTGACACTGCTGACACTCTGCCAGCGCCACCTGGCGACCGAACCTTTTCTCCCAGCGAGTGGCCGAGCGTCTTCTTTGTCTTATATATGAGCTCGGCAGTTCGGCAAGCCTCGCTCCAGTAAACAGCTGTGCTTCCCGCTTCCTGCTGCGTTTGTCGATGACATTTGATGGAGCCGTGCTGGGTACCATCCCATGTACGCTGACCTCGACGGACATCACACCCGCTGACGGACATCACACCCGTCCACAAAGTGAGCCGTCGCCTGCGAGGCTTGCAACCCGAGTTTGAGCCACTGACAAGGCCTGTGCGAGCTATGACGTCCACCATTGGCAGCCAGACAGGTCAGTACTCCGGCAGTGCCCCACCGTTCGTCCTTCTCGCACCTTGGTCGCCACCATCCTTCCACGGCGACCGGTTCGAGGATTTAGAAGATTGGTTGGCCAGTTTTAACCGTGTGGCCGCATTCAACCAGTGGGACGACGAGCGGAAGCTGATAAGTGTGTATGTCGCACTGCACGACTCAGCGAAAACTTGGTTTGAGAACCACGAGGCGTCCTTCTCCAACTGGGCAGCTTTTCGCCATGAGTTGCTCACCACATTCAGCTCAAGCAAATGAAAGGAAAATGCTGAAATTGCCCTTCGCTCCATTGCCGATGGCCATGTAGTGACACCAATCGGTGTCTACACCTGCCGCATCCAGATCCTAAGTCTTACTTTCACTGGCTCCTTTGCCGTATTACGTGACTGTTCCAAAGATCTGATTCTGTACATGGATTTCCTTCAAGAGTGTGGTGTGGTCATTGATCTTTGAGATCTCATGGTATCTTTTTCCGCCCAGCGAGCCGTTGACACCAACATCGAGCCCAGCAGAATAACGTTGCGCCTATGTGACGACCATATAACGATCCCTCTGCGAGCCAGCAAGTTCGTCACAGTCTAATGTAACGACAGCACCAGCACTTTTGGCATCGCAGAAGCGAACATGTCGCTGCTACTCGCTCGGCAAGTTTGTGTAGCTCGAGGCCTAGTAGAACTTGCCAACTTTCGCACCGACATTACCCGTGAACTGTAACATTTAACGAAGACAGAGGTCGTCACTTACTTTGACGAGCTTGGAGAGTGTACCAGGCAGTGCTCTTTGTCCACCGCATCAGACCTCGACGAGGCGACGGCTCCAGCCATCCCGACCGACATAAATCCGCACCTCTTAACCAGTCAGAAACGCTGCGTGGAAAACCTCATCTATTCCGTCCGCGACTATTTTGCATCAACTTCCAAGACGTGACAGACGCCACTTACTAAGCACCGGATTGTCGTTGCTGACGACCAAAGACCACTATGTCAGAGCCCTTATTGGGTGTCTTCAAAAGAACGTGATGCCATTCGCCGCCAAGTTATGAATGCTCCAGGACGACGCCATACAATCTTCCATGAGCCCCTGGGCATTGCCTGTTGTCCTCGTCGTGAAGAAAGATGGCACCCTCAGGTTCTGCGTGGATTACAGACGCCTCAATAAGGTCACGAAAAAGGATGTGTACCCTCTGCCACGCATTGATGACTCCCTAGACCACCTGCGCCATGCCACCTACTTTTCGTCCCTTGACCTCCGCAGTGGGTATTGGCAGATAGAGTTCGACGAACGTGACCAAGAGAAGACCGCCTTTATTACTCCTGACAGTTTATACGGGTTTAAGGTGCTCTCTTGTGGCTTGTGCTCGGCCCCTGCCACATTCCAATGAATGATGGACACCGTGCTGTCTGACCTGAAGTGGCAGTCGCGTCTCGTATATCTCAACGATGTCACGATCTTCTCCGACACATTTGATGAGCGCCTGAAACGTTTGCGTGCTGTTCTCGAGACCGTACGTTTCGCTGGTCTCTCTCTCTCTCAAGCCCGAAATATGTCACTTTGCGTTTCTGTCGTGTCCGGTCGCTGTGTTCAATGCAGCGAAAGACGCACACGGTACTTTAAGACTTTGTTTATTTAAAGCTGATGAGGGTGCGACCAGTGTCAACTGAGGCAGGAGCCGAACTGGCGGCCCGAAGAAAGGAGGGAGCGGAGAAGCATCCATGGGAGGGGGTGGCTTCCCAAAACAGGAGCAGGGTGCGGGGGCGCACTGTGGGGGGGCATCTGGCGACAGCGCGCGAAGAGGGGGCAAGTGGCCTTTAGGACGGAACACTACACTGGTAACACACACACAAAAGGAAAGAAGGGGACATAGCACTTCCTTCCCCCTTAGAAAGTTGCCTGGTAGCGTGCAGGGGGTCGGTGCGGACGCGTGGAGGCGCGCTGGCTTTGTGCACTCGAGGGAGAAACACTTGTAGGCTGGCTGTTGTTCGCTGTGTCTTTTAGGTCTTCCCTGGGCGACGTCTCATCTGCCGGGGAGAGGTGCCACGCTATGTGGGTCGATGGTGCACGTGTTCTCTCCGCTGGCGGACAGCTCTCAGACGGCGTCATAAATTTACGCAGCTGGTTGAGGTGTCGGCGTGCTACTGTGCCATGTATATTGACGAGCCAAGAGCGCAGGCCTATGCGTCTGACTATCGTAGCTTCCTCCCAGCGTGGCTTTTTGAGAAACTGGCGGGTGAGGATGCGCTGCCCCTCATTAAGCATACCACAGCGCGGAATTGGTTTTTCTTCCCGGAATGTCTCTGCCTTTGGCTCGGGGAGTATGGCTGTGAGCTGGGTTCGCATTTCGCGCTCGAACATCATTTTCGCTGGGGTCTTGCCTGTGGTGCTCTGAACAGTCGTGTGCTGCTTGAAGAGAAAGCGCGCAAGGCAGCGCTGCAACGAGCCAGTCCCATCTCTTTCAAGGGCACGTTTTAGCTTGGCCACGTAGCGCTCGACTTGTCCGTTTGTCGCTGGGTGGTAGGGGGCCGATGTAACTGATGAGATACTGTTGTCGCGATAAAACTTGAGGATCTCCGCAGATACAAATGGTGTTCCGTTGTCCGATACCACCTTGCGTGGCAGGCCGAACGTTGCGAATAGTGATCAGAGGTTGTCAATGACTGCTGCTGAAGTCGTCTGTCCCATTTGCTTTATCTCAAGCCACTTTGTGTAGGCGTCTACGACCACAAGGAAAGTGCAGCCCTCAATGGGTCCTGCAAAATCAATGTGAAATGTGTGCGCCAGGGTGTGTCTGGCTTTTCCCATTCCGGGACAGGAGCTTTCGGCGGGGCGCTCCGGCTGCTCTGGCAAGGCTTGCATTCTCGCACCACTGTTTGGATGTCGTTGTCAATGCCAGGCCACCACATGTAGCTTCTGGCACACTTTTTCATTGCAACGATGCCCCGATGTCCAGCATGGATGAGAGACATAGCTTGTGCGCGTACTTCTCTCGGAATCACAACTCCAAACCCAAATATGATACAGCTGCGGTGGGTGCTCAACTCTGTAGCTCGCCTGCAGTAAGCATCGAAGTTGTCCCCTTTCAGTTTGTGCACGTTGCCTTGTTGAACAGCTGTGTGAACTAGCCGGAGAGCTGCGCACTTCTGCGTAGATGCTGCAACTGTGCCTGCTGTAAGCGGAGGTTCTGGCAGTGCTTCGAACATCAGAACGTCTCCTGGTGGAAATGGTTCGTTAACAGTTGCGTCTAGTGGCAGGCGGCTTAGCGCATCGGCGTTTTGATGCTTGTTCCCATTGCGGTAGGCCAGATCGTAGTCGTACGCTGACAGTTTGATGCACCAACGTGCCATTCGTGGAGACAAAGTTGGTGGCATAGGCTTTTGTGGTCCCAGAATGCCCAATAGCGGTCGGTGATCCGTTATAAAGGTCGCCTTTCGGCCAGCACTGTACTGGTGAAAGTGAATCGCCGCGTAGACGATGGCTAGTCCTTTGTCAAGTTGCGCATAGTTGCGTTCTGCTTGCGACAACGTACGTGAAGTGAAGGCGATGGGGGCCTCCCTTCCTTGGTCGTCAGTTTGCGACAGAACCGCGCCGACTCTGTACGGAGATGCGTTGCAAGCCAAAAGCAGAGGCTTCCTTTCGTCATTGTGGCGGAGGACTGTACATCTTTGAATCAGGTCTTTCAGGGCGTGGAATGACTGCTGATGGCGTGGCGACCATGTCCATGTCACATCTTTCCGAAGGAGTTGGTATAAGTCGTTGGCCACGGTTGCTCTTTGTTCCAAGAACCGGTCGTAGAACGTCAAGAGTCCGAGAAAAGCCTGTAGCTCCTGCTTGTTTGTTGGTGCTCGTGCTTCTGTGATCGCTCGCACTTTGTCCTCGGTAGGGTGAATGCCTTCTGCATCAATTCGATGTCCCAAAAATTGCACCTCTGGCACCGTAAAACAGCATTTCGCTTTGCTTATGCGCAAATTTGCGTTTGCTAGCCTTTCCTGGGATGCCCTGAAGCACTGTCTCCATGAATTTTTGAAATATAGCCGGGGCTGGAGCTACGCCAAAATGGCAGTCGTTTGACTTTGTACAGGCCTTTCAGTGTGTTAATTGCCAATAATTCAGCAGTTGACTCGCTCACCTTCAGCTGCTGATACGCCTGGGTGAGGTCCAATGTGCTGAAGACTCTTGCGCCACGTAGTACACTGAATACTTCCTCAGGTGTCGGTAGCGGCTAAGAGGACGCTTTAGTCGCAAGATTAACGGTGCTCCGGTAGTCTCCGCAGAGGCATATGGTTCCGTTCTTCTTGCGAACTACCACAAGTGGTGTGGCCCATTCTGAATGTTGCGTCGGCTCAATGACACCTTGCTGCTCCAGTTTGTCCAACTCCTTTTCAACTGAAGCTCGGAGAGCAAACGGCACCGGCCTGGCCTTCAGAAATTTGGGTTGCGCGTTGTCCAACAACTCCAGTGTGACCGGGGGCCCTTCGTTTCCTGGAATCTCTTCCGAGAATACTGTTTCGTATTTCTCTTGCAGTTGCTCAACCATGTTTTGGCTCGGCGTCTGGTGTATGCCGCATATCGTCACGCCTAATGAAGAAAACCAGTGTCTCCCTAGAAGGCTTGATCCTGAGCCCTTCACAACAAGCAGAGGTAGCGTATGGGTCTGGCCGTTGTAATTAACCTGCACGTTGGCAGAGCCCAATAGTGGCAGATTCTGTCCTGACCACGTTCGCATGTGCGTATCGTCTTGTTGCAGGGCTGGTGTGTCAGATGGCCACGAAGTTCGGAACGTGTCCTCACTGATCAGAGTACAGGCCACGCCGGAGTCCACCTCGAACTTAATCAGCTGATGATGTACGCCTACTTCTGTAAAAATCTTCGGTCGCGTACCAAGATTCATGGTGTTCAGGTCGTACAACACAGATGGTGCTGCTGATGTTGTTCCATGGACATCAGATCGCGCCGTATTCTCTGAGGCGTCGATGCTGTGATTAGGCTGGGACTTTATCTTGGCAAGTCTCCGCTTCGTAATGCAAGCTCTTTCGATATGTCCTTACTTGTGGCAAAAATTACACGTGGCTGACTGGAATCGACATCCCTTGGGGTTGTGCTGCTCGTCACACCGCCAGCATCATTGTGCCTTTTTAACCGATTTCGCAACAACAGAAGGTTTGCGCACCTGGTTGCTTGTTTGGTGTACCGGCTCGGTGTTCCGGCGAATCCCTCTCTGCTAGTGACCAATGCTCTCCGCTCGAACGGTGATGTCGTAAGCTTTGCTGAATGTGAGGTCCTTCTCAGCGAACAGGCGCTGCTGCAGTGACTTGTCACTCAGTCCGCATACAAATCTGTCGCATAACATCACGTCCAAGGGAAGCATGGTGGTGTTAGCAGAAGAAGCTGCGTCCATTTCCTGCCCGGTAGCTGTTGCGGTCAGCGTTCCAAAATTGCAGTCGGCAGCGAGCTTCTTGAGCGCGGCTACGTAGGCGCTCACAGTTTCTCCTCCCAGTTGATCTCGTCGTTGGAAGCGAGCCCGGCTGTAGATCTCTGATGGCCTTGGGTCGTAGTGCTTTTGCAGTGCTGCTACGATGTCGTCGTAAGACACTGCCGCTGGTGTGCTTGGCTGAATAAGGGTGCAGGCAGTGTCGTAGGTCTGCTCCCTGCACAGCGTCAGCAGGTTGGCCCTCTTCAAGGCTGGGTCTGTGATGTTGTTAGCTTCAAAGTAGAATTGAAGGCGTCCAACCCACGATGATCACGATGAGCCGTTGAATTCTGGTATCTGATTGGGAAACCCTCGCGTTGCCATGGCTTGTCAGTAACGTTGCGTAGCGCGGGTCGAATCCACTTTCTCGTCGCCACTGTAGTGTCCGGTCGCTGTGTTCAATGTAGTGAAAGACGCACACGGTACTTTAAGACTTTGTTTATTTAAAGTTGATGAGGGTGCGACCAGCGTCGGCCGAGGCAGGAGCCGAACTGGCCGCCCGAAGAAAGGAGGGAGTGGAGAAGCGTCCATGGGAGGGGGTGGCTTCCCAAAACAGGAGGAGGGTGCGGGGGCGCACCGTGGGGGGGCATCTGGCGACAGCGCGCGAAGAGGGGGCAAGTGGCCGTTAGGACGGAACACTACACTGGTAACACACACAAAAGGAAAGAAGGGGACATAGCAGTTTCATGACCTGAAGTTTCTTGGTCACATTGTCAGCGCTCGAGCCGTTTGTTTAGACTTCGAAAAGACGGCCGCTGTAGCTGCCTTCCCCAAGCCCACAGACAAACAGAGCTTGCGTCATTTCTTGGGCCTCTGCGCGTACTATCGTCGGCTTGTTCACAATTTCTCCAAGCTAGCTGAGCCTCTGACCCGCCTGACGAAAGACGCTGAACCCTTCTTCTGGGGCCAGGACCAGGAAAGAGCCTTCACAGAGCTAAGTCCCGTCTCCAATGTATGCCTGTACTTGGCCACTTCTACGAGGAGGCCGACACGGAACTGCACACTGACGCCAGTAACGTTGATCTCGATGCAGTCCTTGTTCAGTGGCAGGATGGTCCAGAATGCGTGATTGCTTACGCCAGTTGCACTTTATCCCTCTTCGAAGTCAACTATTCCACCACGGAAAAGGAATGTCTGGCTGTGCTGTGGGCCGTTGCGAAATTTTGTCCATACTTGTATGGCCGCCCATTTCGGGTCGTGAGCGATCATCATTCACTGTGTTAGCTGGCGAACCTGGAAGATCCCTTGAGGTGGCTTGCTCGATGGAGCCTTTGGTTACAAGAATTTGATGTCACCATTGTGCACAAGCCCGGCCAAAAACACAGGGTTGCTGACTGTAACCCACGCTCCTATTTCGTGCCCAACGGACGAGTCCAACGACGATTCCACTTTCCTAGGTGCTGTCACCATGTCCACCCTTGCCCGCCAACAGAGGGCCGACACCGAACTGCTGCCCCTCATCGAGTACATTGAAGGAACTGTTCCATTTCCACCTCGACTCTTCAAGCACGGACTGTCATCATTTTGCTTGCGCGATGGTGTCCTCTACAAAAAGAATTAGGGCCCAACGGGCACTGTCTATCTGCTTGCAGTACCTACAACGCTTCCTGACGAAGTTTTGCGTGCGTGCCATGACGACCTTTCTTCGGGCCACCTCGAGTTTTCCCGCACGTTGGTGCGGATACGCCACAAGTACTACTGGCCCAGGCTTGCTGCAGTTGTCCACTGCTACGTACAAACCTGTCGTAAGTGCCAGCACCGGAAAACGCCACAGACTAAACTAGCTGGGCTCCTGCAGCCTATTGATCCCCCGCGCCTCCCATTTCAGCAGGTCAGCATGGACTTACTCGGCCCATTTCCAGTGTCTTCCATGGGTAACCGGTATATTGCTGTTGCCACTGACTGTCTTAGCCGCTACTGTGAGACCAAGGCCCTTCCCTGTGGTACCGCAGCCGAAGTTGCACATTTCTTCCTTCACAACATTGTGCTTCGTCACGGAGCCCCTACAGTTGCATTAACTGACAGGGGAACCGCTTTTACGTCGGCACTTACGAGCGAGGTATTTCGACTCAGTGGCACCAGCCATCGAAAGACTTCAGCTTACCATCCGCAAACCAACGGACTGACTGAGCGGCTTAACAAGACAATTGCCGATATGATTTCGATGTATGTCGACGATGACCAAGACTCAATACCTGTATAGAAAATGGAAAATGAAAAGCAAGAAGGAATGGATCAGTATATCTCTAGAGGCAGTGAAGTAAGATCAGGTGTCTTACAACGCTAAGCTAGAGGAAGAAATTTTAACGAAGATGATGACACATGTGCTGTGTGCGGTAAATGTGTGGAAACAATTGAACATCTGATACTAGAATGTGGCAGCATCCAGCCGGATGTCGGTGCAGGCACAGTCGCTCTTCCTGAGGCCCTAGGGTTTAGAGATAACAAAGGTAATGTGAATGAATCTGCGGTGGAAGTTAGCAAACAGCGATTAGGAAGATTGGTGGCTCAAGATCAGAGCGGTGATGTAAGGATGCAAGTTCAGGAGTAAAATTTTGTCAGACATGAAATAAAAATTTATATCTAAACAAGGTGAATGTATAGATAATACCATTAAATTTGACAGAGTGATCATAAAAATAAAAAGAACACCAAGCGTAGTGGCACCTGCCACCACCCCGTTTCAAAGGGGATGTCTAACATCCATCCCCTGTCCATCTAGGCTATCGCTGCCCAGAGTTAAGGCACCACACTTGTCACAAAGCATGCTCTTGAGCTTTTTGCGCATAAAGCTGGTTCACATGCAAGTGACTGAGCGAATTGAGCAGCGCGTCGCAGCGATAAATTTCCAGCTTGTTGGAACCTCTTCACACTGGCCACTCGAGTCACCACAACGGCTCAAAACACATTTTTGCGGCGCAGCGGTAAAAATGGGGAGCATTTTTGCTTGCATGTGAAACAGGCTTGAGTTGTTCTACGAGTGTGTTTATAGGCAGGTGCCATGTTTGTAAACAAAGGTGGCGCTGCGGTCAGCAGCAGTGCAGTGTGTAGGCGAAAACGCAGCATGCCTGCATTGCTCCAAGCGACTCGCGTATGCGAATATTTCAGTGCATGCGTATTGTTTGTGGTCCTTATTGTTTATGCTCAGAGAGTAGTTGTGCACTTTTTCAAGCCTGTTCGCTGGCTATGTGGAGCGCTGCATTGGCTTCTCTCCGCACAGCCCCAACAACTCGCTATGCACAGTGTTCAAGCACGTCAATTTACATGGATCGCCTGGCTGCCACACGCTTCAGGAGAACTTTTAAAAATTCAGTTGCTGTTGCCCCAAATGAGCTCATATTGTGCCCAGTTGTTCCGAGATGCATAAACAGCTTGAGTCTGAAAGATGACGCCTTTGAATGAAATCAAGAAAGCATGAGGTATAGAGAGAAACTAATAGTCTACAGTTCTCAGCTTCTTGATTGATACAGCATACCTGCGATTGCTAATGCGAGAAGTGGGACGACGCAAACCATCTTTTTCGCATGACGAACCTTGTATTGTGCTTCCATATTCTCCCTGCGTAGAATATGGAACATTACTGGCCACCTAAGTCATGCAGTTACTCTGAATGCGGCAGATGCGATCTCTCTGTTCTTTGGAACTTTGTCGAGTGCGCAGCAAACTTAAATGCTTGATGAAATAGACACTTGTGGCCAGAGTCCAAGTCTCGCTCCACAGCTAATGCCCACAAGAATGCTGTCTTGGCCTAGAGCGGCAGGGATTCAGTTCTTTGTAGGCCTAATAAAAGGCTTCTTTTTAGAATCCCTGTCTGCCGTCACCACTATGTGACAGTTAATGGCGCAAGAGACAAGGACACGGAAGGCACACAAAAGACAGGACTGACTTTTGTGTGCATTCCGTGTCCTCGTTTTTTGCGCCATTGCCAGTTTTTTCTTTCAGCATGAACCAACTTGCCCAAACTATAGTTTTATGTGACACTATTTTGCAATTTTGCTAGGACCACCTCAGTATAAATTTTCGGCCGAATATGCAAGACAATGCACTTTTTTGCAATTGGCTTTGTTTTTTAATATCATTTACTCAGTCTTATTGTAAGCATTTTAACCAAGTAGTACATGTTGTGGAGAGCTGATTGAAGCTTTTATACTGCTCATCATTACCATGTAGAGTTTCTAAAAAAAGTTCAAAAATGATGCTACTTGGGCTAAAAAAAAAACTGAAAAAGCGTAGCTTTTTCGGCTTGTTGGTGCATGATCATAGCGAGAGAATGTAGCGTAGGACAGGACACAAGAAGCGCTCGTGTTGTTTGTCTTCTTGTGTCCTGTCCTACTCTGCGCTATATTCTCTCGCTATGAAACTGGAAAAGAAAAAAAATTTTGCATCAGCAATTTCTTGATGCATGATAGAAAAGTAAAAACCAAATTTTTAGCGCAAAACGTTAATACATAATTTTTTGTAAAATTTTTGCAGGCACCATTTTTTGCACTTGTTTTCAAAGTTCCAAGGGGTGTCGCATTAGTGGAAAATTTTTTTCCTAAGAGATCTGTAATAGATTGAAGGGGTCGAGCACAAACTCAGGTGCCTTTGGCATGGAATTACGCTAATGTAGGTTTAAAAAGACATGGTAAAGATGCCATGCTACTGCACCACTTGTTTTGGTTCGTAGATGCTGTGGAAGCAGTCAGAAAGCTGTGGTTATTTAATCTAATTATTGTGCTAATATAGTCACTTACTGTGCATAGGAAGAAAGCCTTAAATACTGACACTTGACAGGAAATTTTCTATGTTTCACGGTTGTGGTCTTTTTCAGAAATGAATGTTGCAAGCTTTAGTTCGAAATGGTGGTCGATGCCATTTTGTTCACAGTTTATAGTTGTCAGTGCAGTGACTGTGTATTGATTGATGTTTTTTTTTTGGTGGGGGTGCGAAAAACTGTTCAGAAACTCATTCTGCTTTTTGATATAAGTGTGCTGCTAGGTTTTAGAATTTTGTAATGGTGAAATGAGCTCACAGTTGCCATTCTGTTTCTCGCAGGCTGAGAGCCCCTTTGTCCGAGCCATCGTGTTGTCCATCTCAGTTGGTGGCGACACCGACACCATTGCCTCCATGGCAGGAAGTATTTCTGGTGCCTTTCACGGTATTGCAGGCATCCCAATTCCGCTTCAAAGGCACTGTGAGGGCTTGGACATTGTCCTCAAGTTGGCTGATGATATGTACAATGTGGCGCTCTGAGTGCTGCTTGAAGGCCCCACATGCACAAACAGTGAACAGGAAAGCAGCACAAAAGGAGATAAGGACATAGGGGACGACAGAAATCAACCTACAAGTTCCTCAACACAGAGATAATTTGTGCATCTTGTGATTGAAGCTGCATGCATTTGGAAAGCGAAGCAACCCACCAGGCATATGTACTTGGCACCAGTGTATGTCTGTGTGCCTTACGTAACCTGTCCTGGCACCATTGATGTACAGGTAGAAGCAGTATGAGAGGGGGAGCGCGTGGCCTCCGCAAAGCGCCGACTGACAGGGCAGAAAGAGCAGCAGGCCATGCTGGCGCTGCCTTGTTCCCTCTCATTTTGCTTCTACCTGTACTCCTTAGCAGTGAAACTTGACTAGCCCAAACCATGGTGTTGGCTGAGCGAGGAAAGTTGCAGCTGTGTATGCCTTCCTGCATGGGACTCGTTCTGGCCAACGAGCTGGGTGTCCTTTTGTCTGTCACCCCCTTCATGGCCAGTTCATTGAAACACAAGCATGCTCTTCTACTGTCTCGGACTGGTAGCTGTTTCCATCTTGCCTGACCTCCTCGGGCTCTGCAGTTGCCTGAACAACGAATTGTGCGCAGTGACTGGCCAGAGGATCCAGCCACATTTGTTGTAGTTGTTAAACCAGGTCTCTTTTTCTTGTTTGTGACTAAACATAGTTCTTGAGCGTTTAAGAAGTATTTTAGCATTAAGATTCAATGCTTGCAAGTCGAGAAACGATTATTGTATACTTTCATTCAGTGACTGAAAGTAAAAGCCTGTGAAACCTCAAGAAATGCTTTGTAGTGCTTTTCTGTGTCTCAGGTAGTTTGACACAACATTACTACATGCAAACTTTATCCAAAGACATGGCACACAAGTGTCTGGCAACCTCCAGAATTTGGCAAACAAATGAGGGGTGATATTCATCTTGGTGGCTTTCTGCTGCAGATTTTTTAAAGAGTGCTTTTTCTTTGCAGATGATTTCATAAATTCTTGTGTATCCTTGTCTTGGATTTTGCAGCTTCTCGAGGATTTTACCTCATTTTTTTTTACATTCTTTCACACTAGAGAAAAAATAGCAGGTCTTGCAAGTGATAGTACTCTCGCAGTGTGCTTATGAATGAAGTCACTGACAACTGACTTCTTTTGAAGTACACTAAAGGGAAGTAGGAAACTTGAGGAGGGGTGGACCATAGGTGTTCAACGATGTCTGGTGCTAACTTCGCTACCAACAAATAATGCTTTTGCGTTGCAGCTACTAGCCACGATGTTGTTATGCGTACTGAAAGAAGAAGAAGTTATCGGCTCTAAGCGCCCTCCCCCTGGCAGCGATGGCCGCAGCCCAAGGACGTCATGAACCGACAGCGCTGTCGTTTGGTGCAAAACTGCCGCACGCATGGTCGGTGCGGCCGTGGCACATTGTGGTAATGTTGCCGAGTCTGGGAGCTAGACAGAAAAGGGCAGGCCTTTGTCCCCCCTCCAACTCCCCCCCCCCACCGCACCGTAATAACAGTGTACTAGAATATTATACAGTGGCGCTAGTGGGGGCTGCTATTCAACATGTACCGGTTTGGGTAGAAAGAAGTAGTGGCGCACTTGAGGCCTGCCTTCACTTCTTCCTACTCACCACAGAATGCCCCTTCTTTCACGTCTTTTCCTGCATCTCTGTTTCTGATGTGTCAGTACCACTGTTATGCACTAGGATGGACAATTGTGGGTACGCAGGAACAGGCCAAGAGCGCACATTATCTCTTTGTGAGGCCCTGCTACTTGCTACGTGAAGACCAGCTACTTGTTTGGCAAATAACATTTCATAGATTAGACTGGTCCTACGCTCTGGCTGTGCTGAGTGTGCATTTCTGCACTTTGATTTTGAAGGATTATATATGCGCACGTCAGAAACACTCTACAAAGGCGCGTCTCCAATGCTGCTGCCTATTTGAGCAAGAATGGTCCGGTTGCAGAGCCCTAAAGAAGAAGATAGCAGACGTAGGCACCGGGAAATATCGGGGATAACGCAAAGACACACTGCGAGCCAATCCTGGAGGTCGGCATCATTTACTGAGCCCAAGAGAATACAAGAAGCATTTAGTGGCAGCAAGACTGGGTTCCAGCACACTGTGCAGAGAGGACCCCCGCGACGAAAAAAGTTTTGCCGTCAAATTTCCCTTATCTCAGTCCGTAGGACTTCGCTGTTTAGGGGATAGTGGAGAAAAAGGCAAGCGCTTTTAAGCACAAATCCAATAACATCAAAGCCTTAAGGCCTGGAGCAAAATCACTCCAGAAGGCATCGCGGCTATTTTGAAGAATTTCGAAAAGCGTCTAGGAGCCTGTATCAAAGCGCAACGTGGCCACTTTGAACTTGAAATGTAAGCTGTTTTATGGAATTTAATGCGCTTTCAGATTAAAAAAAAAAAAAGCGAGCCCGATTTCATTTGTGCATTGAGAAGTTATGGTTGCTTTTCGCTTTATAGTATTCTTCAGTCACCCAGCATATACTTTTTCTCCCACTGTTTTCCCTGGCAATAGGGTCACTGAATAATATAAGTGCATACAGTAAAATTCCGCTACAATGAATGCCGCAACAGCGAAATTTCTGCCACTATGAAGTATTTCTGATTCTTCATATCATGAACTAAAGCAGTATTTTCTTTCCCTTGACAAATTTTTGGCTCTCGCTTTATTTTTTTGTCTTATCGTCTTATCATCACTGAGAAGCAAAAGCAAGTAATACTTTTGTTTGCCATTTGTTTTGTTTGCCCTCCGCGGTGGCTCAGTGGTTATGGCGCTCGGCTGCTGGCCGGAAAGATGCGGGTTCGATCCCGGTCGCGCCGGTTGAATTTCGATGAAGCCGAAATTCTAGAGGCCCGTGTGCTGTGCGATGTCAGTGCACGTTCAAGAACCCCAGGTGGTTGAAATTTCCGGAGCCCTTCACTACGGCGTCCCTCATAGCCTGAGTTGCTTTGGGACGTTAAACCCCAACAAACAAACAAACATTTGTTTTGTTTTATCTGCTGTTGTGTAATAGATAGTATGCGAAGTGTGCGGCGCCATCTCGTTCAAAAGTTGACAGTTAGGTCCGCCATCTTGGTTGCGGCGAGGAAGCGGCGTAACTAGGCACAAGCTGCAAATCATCCCACATCGTATAGCAAAAATGCCAGTGCACTGCTGTGTCCCCTGGTGTAAACAGCGAGATCCAGGCAGGAACAAGGTGTGTGGTTTTACTTCCACACCCGTGTAATCCGTGCCCGGGAGGTATGCGAAACATTGGACGTACCCTTATTAATAGTCGTCTCGTTGAAAAAAAGAGAAATAACCTCAAGTTACCTACAAATGACAATACCTGTTAGAGAAGTAACATGTTGTACCTTACCCGATGTTAGTGAAAGTTTCAAAAGACTTCCTTTCTTTTTTGCATCGACCCCGTGGGGTTTACCTGTGTGTCAGCACGACCTTTTTCTTTTTTTACCCAACGGTCATGACAGCAGCCTTGTCTTATAGTAAATTCAGATGCTGTGAATGTGCAAAGACTGTAAATATTAGAGTACATGGCGCTCGCTCTTGTAAACCCATGGCCACAACGACATACATTAATGCCGAGCTTTGCTCAGGTACAGGCCAACCCTCGCACCGCAATAGAGATGCCGGATAGTGCGGATAAAGTGATGGACGCACATTCTTGCACCGGTATCACGTGGGGACTTACGATCATGACCAATTATCACTCTTACATGGTCCAACTAACCGCATCGAGATTGACCTCACGACTGCCTACGATCGCGGCTGATTCCAATTTGTTTAATCCATAATAAGGGAGTAATTACTCATTGATGTCCACCCAAGCGCAGCCATATGGCTACAAAGGAAAGCTATACAGCTTTCTCAGGAACTTCTTAGTTAAAGAAAAATTCGTCCTGGTCCGGGGTTCGAACCCGGGACCACCGCTTCACTAGAGCAGTCGCTCTACCAACTGAGCTAACCGGGATGGCAAGCTTATGGTAGGGCGAGAGCGAATTGATCAATAACTCAAAGTGGGAACTGTGTATCGATCCGTATCGAGAAGAACCTCAACCGAAAGTGCCTGCGTGACAGATGTGCATATTGGCCACAACAGCCCAGTAACAAATGCTTGCACCATTGTGGTAGAACTGCATTTATTATCAGGCAACGTATCTTTAAATGTTGCATGCAGGTCACAATATTCATATATTGCACATATGGGTTATTGATGAATGATTTGTTGATGCAGGTTTTAACTACATGTATATCTTTAGAAACTTGCTGGTTTTGTATCATCGCTCCCCAAAAGACCCTACATTATACAAAAAGTGGATCATCGCCATCAGGCGCGATGAAGAGAAATACTTCAAGATGACAAAACGTACAAGAGTGTGTTCAAGGCATTTCCTACCATCAGACTTTATTCCCAGTGTATCCTGCAGCAACAGCTTATTGCAACAAACAGCCTGCCCCAGTGTGTTCAGCTCAGGCAAAACACAACAGCTTCGCAAGCCACCCAAGAAGCGAACATCGAGCGCCTGACCGCGAGATCAAGTGGCTGCTCAAGCATTGACAGTAGAAGACGGCGAAGCAGCATTTTTTGATGACCAACCTACTGATAGAATGTCTGCAGTAGAAACAGAGGGAGACACCACCAGCTGGTACGACGCTTTATTAGGTAGTGGTGAGCCTGTCAGTGAAGTGGAACATCTCGAGGGCATGGTTGCCACACGGCAATGAAATACTTAAATATGAATGTGAAGTCCTCCAGGAGCAGCTGTTCCAGACGAAGGCAGAGGTGCACCTTTCTCTGCCACCTTACCTTGAAGAAATTGATGGCGTACATCAAAGCCAGTGGAGGCCGACAGCGGCAGCAGAGCTGTTCCCCGCACTTCGTCTCGGCCTCTTCGACCTGGCACACTCATTTGGGATCACTCAGTCAGCAGTGTCGTGTATTTACAGTGTTTCCCCCCACAGGGGCATCTGCAGCATGCAGATGTTGGTGAGTTGCGACACATCCGCAGGGACATCCCCGCAGGGGGATGATGGTGAGCTGTGAGTCACCATGGGCCCGAGATCCCGCGCTTAGCCATGCTTGGCTCAGCCGTGTCCGGCAAAAGGGGATCCTGGTGGTTGAGCCAATGCCGAGTGTCTGGACCTTTAAAGCCCCTCGGTGGAGGCAACAGACCACTTTGGCCACAGCTTCCCGTAGACAGCACCTTCGGCCTGACCCAACCGGGGGAAATCGGCAGTCGCCTTTTCCTGTCCTCCCCTCCATCTTTCACTTTCCTATCTTCTTTCTTGCGACTCTCCTGTCTCGTCCTCCCTTCCTGGTTTTTTGTTTCCTGGCAGCAAGAGTTAACCTTGCGTGGTGAACTACCCTGGGTTTCGTCATATTTGGTTATAGCCGTGGTGTACAACTGGCCTGGGCAGGGCTTTCTTCTAAGTTCCTGTCCCGTCCCCTTGTTATACTGCTGTCACACGGGCGCTTTCGATCGCGATCGAGTCGATCGAAATCGAACTCGATGCAGATCCGGCGTTGCTACACGGCGAATTCAATCGCGATCGACCTTGATCCTGCTCGAGCGCATGGAGCACGATCGAGGGGATGCGTTGACAAGATGGCGGCGCCCTGCTCGCCCGCTTCGGAATAAACACACGTCACCGCTTGATTCTTCGACGCGATAGCTCGCTCAAATGGTAGCGGTTCGCTTTTATTTCGCACACGCGTAGAGATTTAAGCGACAGCTAGCCCCTGTTTTTCAGATAATTTGGCGATTTTCAAGCTCTTAGGCTTAACTAAATGCAGTGTGTTTACCTCGCAAGAGCGACACCTGGCGAAGCAGTTGTCTTGCTTTTAGTCAGTTGTTACATTTTCTATTATTTGCAGTTTTTCTTCTTGGAACAAAAAAAAAAGGCTTGCAATGCACTGACCCTAGCTACCAGTAATTACGGAAGAAAACTTCATCACAGCGTTGATGTGCTTTGGCGCCTTGTCACTAGATGGCGCTACCATTCACGCGTGCACCGAGCGTTGTTTTGCTGCTGTTCGCTATCAAGTCCACTGCTGGTTGCAGCAGAAAGTAATTAAGGTGTTTTTGCTGCTCAGTTTGATATTTTCACAAGAAAGTTTTATTAACCATTGTTATTATAAATTTATTAAAAAATCAATGGTGATGATGATAGTACAAGCAGCGCCATCTCGTATGCAGCATTTCAACTAGTTGATCGCGATCGAGTGGATACGTGTAGCAGCTGTCCATCTCGATCGCGCTTGAAACTTCAACCGCGCTCGAGATCGATCGCGATCGAAAGTGCCCGTGTGACAGCAGTATTAGGCTCCATGGTGGGTGGCTGGCACCATTGCCGAATAACATATTCATTTTATGACTTCCCTTTCTTCAAAAACTGATTGCCCTGACAAAAGGAGGCGGCCGAAGTCACGGGAGATTTCCTGCAAAAACAAAAAAAAGTTCGCTAAATATTATGTAATACACTCTGAAGTTAAAGAAAAACCAGCCCAAATCTTGTCCCCTTTCCAAGTACAAAAAAGTCTGACTTAAGGTACAGGGTGAGCAAAATAGGCAGTCGAGACTTACTACTCGAACTGGATAATGAACCTCAGCAAGCAAAGCTCACAAACATTCAATCTATTGGGGATGTCCCAGTTACTATCACTGCACATAGATCGTTGAATACCGTCCGTGGTGTAATTTATGACCCCTGACTTCCTCTACATCACTGAAAAGGAAATATTGGATGGTCTCGTTGACCAAAATGTGGTAAATGTTCAAAGAATCGCGATCGGAAAAGGCAAAAAAGAAATCCCTACTAAGCACCTGATCCTTACATTCTATGCAAGCACATTACCCGAAACAACAGACGTAGGTTACCTGAAAATTCAAGTCTGTTTATATATACTCAATCAACCTCCACAGACGCTTCAGCTGTCAAAGATACAGCGATGGGTTGGACAGTGGCCGTGGTCACAAAGCCTGCGCAAAATGTGCCTCGAAGGAGCACTCAACTGAGAACTGCGATGCAGTGGCATTCCACTGTGCAGACTGGGAAGGAGACCACCCTGCATACTACAGGTCTTGTCCAAGATGGAAAAACAAAAAAGAAATCATAACATTGAAAACAAAAGAAAACCTAACTTTCAGAGAAGCCGGGAAAAAGTTGGCCCTCACAAATCCATTTGCATTTACGGCAAAGCCAAACTTGAAAGATGTGGTGCACAGGGACAGAGCACCACGCCCGGCCCTGGCCTCTGCCCAGGCAAAGCCTCTGGCAGGGCCATCGCCGCCACCCCTGGTGAAGGGATTTCAGCCGGCCTCCACCCGTCGGTAGAGGAACTGTACACCCTCTGGTGAGGCAGTGGACACAGAACTCGCCCCCTGCTGCAGTGGCGGCACAGTTGCGAAAAGGAAAAGACAGGACCCCCGTAACGGAACCCACACGCCAGGAACAACTTATCCAACATGGCATTCCTAATTAGTCGGAACTGTCGGGGACTTTTAAAAAATGACAGTGATGTGACAGATCTTTTAAACTCGCTTTCCCCTGTGGCTTTATGCCGACAGGAAACTAACCTAGGTTCTAAACATACAAACATTTTAAAAAAGTATTGTAGTCTTTCGGTGTGACCGAGAGCAAGCGAATAGGCTCTCTGGAGGTGTTGCGATTATCATCCAGTCTGGCGTTGCAACCCGTGAAATCAAGATAAAAACCAAATATGAAGCTGTCTCAGTCACTGTTATCAATTTTAAAACTATCACAATATGTTCTATATATCTCAAGCCACAGCTTACAGTTGCACTTCATGACTTAAAAACACTTCCATACCTTTTAATTGGGGATTTTAATGGGAAGTAAAGACTTTTTCTGGGGAAGTAAAGAAACTAACACTAGAGGTCACATTTTAGAAGATTTTATCCTGTGCTATAATGTGTGTCTACTTAATTCAGGAAAGCACAAGTACTGCTCCCCAAGCACCGGAAAAATGAGCAGTTTAGATTTATCGTTTAGTTCACCATCTTTTTTTACTGATTTTAAATGGGACGTTCTGGATAACCCATGCAGAAGTGATCATGTGCCAATTATTATTAGCCTGTCATCCTCTCCATCAATTATCCCGAGCAAACCTTGCCGCTGGAGGTTGTGCTTGGCTGACTGGGCACTGTTCCATGAAAATGTCAGTCTGGAGAAAGTGTTTTCGGATGATCTAGACATTGACGAACTAAATAAAATGCTCACAAACTGTATAATTACTGCTCCACGCGTATCTATTCCTCAGTCCTAAGTCATAAGATATGGTACTCACAAGAATGTAAAGAAGCAAAAAGGAAACAAAATCGAGCATGGAGAATTTTTCATAGGTACCCAACATATGAAAACCTAATAAATTTCAAAAAGGCAAGAGCGAAAGCAAGGCAGATCTGTCGAATTGCTGAAAAAACATCATGGCAGTTTAATCACATCTAAGAAAATGTGGGAGCAAGTCCACAAAATAAATGGCAGATACTCCCCCTTCACAATCCCTTTTCTCATGGCCCCAAGTACAACAAACAAGTATTGAAGAACAGGCAGACATTCAGCGGAACATTTTTCTACAATTTCTAGTTCTGCACATTACATAGAGTCATTTTTAAAGCACAGAAACACAGTTGAAAAACAGACTTCCATCCAATAGCAGGTCAAACGAGCCATATAATAACTTAATTGCACTCGAAGAAATCCATAACTGTCAGCCGGTAAAAAGATGGCACCCGGCCCTGATGAAATGCATTACGAGATGCTATCACACCTTTCTGAAGCTTCAGTAGAAGCACTTTTACAATTCTTCAGCAAAATATGGAAACTGGGAAAAATACCAGATGCTTGGAAAAAAACAGTTATTGTGCCATTCCTGAAACCTGGAAAGCCCCCAACTTCCACTGGTAGCTACAGACCCATAGCACTCACAAGTTGTCTCACCAACTCTTTTGAAAGTGTACCGGATATTAGTTTAATGTTTATCCTCGAATCCCGTGAACTTCTTGACATCCACCAGTGTGGTTTTAAAAAAGGATGTTCAACAACTGACTATCTTGTCCGCCTTGAAAAAACAGTACGCGAAGCATGCATACACGAACAACACTGTCTGGCAGCCTTTTTTTTTTTTTGACATGGAAAAGGCTTACGACACTACCTGGAGGTTTCGGATTCTCCGCGACCTAGCAGAACTAGGTATCCATGGAAGGATGCTGAAGTGCTTGAAAGATTTCCTGTCTGACCATTCATTTATTTTATGCCTGGGTTCAACACTTTCTAAAAACATTCGTTCAGGGGAAGGGGATACCGTAGGGGTGTATTTTAAGTACTACGCTTTTTGTCGCAAAAATGAATTCTATAGCAAAAATAATTCCTGAGACCGTGATGTACTCAGTATATGTCGACAACCTTCAAATGGCATGCACATCATCCAGCTTATCAACCTGTGAGAGACAGATACAACTCACTTAAAACAGACTAGCGACTTGGGCAGAAAGAAACTGGTTCAAGTTCTCCCCACAAAAAGCAGTTGCTGTTCTTTTCTCGCTCAAAAGAGGCATGCAGATTGATCCCACCCTGCACTTAAATGAAACCATGCTACCAATAAAACAAAAACATTAATTTTTAGGCATAGCATTCGATAAAAAACTCGCATTCCTTTCGCACATAAACACGCTCAAAAAGAAAGCCTCCCATTCTCTAAACATGCTCAAAGTGCTTTCACGGAATCATTGGGGGTCTGATAGAACATGTCTTCTGCACATATATCACTCTTTGGTGCGTTCCTCCTTAGATTATGGGTGCACTGTGTACGGTTCAGCAAGACCGTTATACCTAAAAAAATTGGATCCAGTACACAACTCAGGCCTACACCTCTCGTGTGGTGCATACGAGACCTCTCCCATAGTCCGCCTCTATGCAGAAACAAATGAACCATCACTTGAAATCAGAAGAACCGCGTTAACTTGTGCATATTTAATAAAAAAATAAATAAATAATAAATAAATAATAAATTTTGTAATACAAAAATAAATAAATGTCTTTAAATTAAGATCTCTGCCGAAACACATCTGCTATCCAGTAGTACTGAAATGGCCTTCTAAAATAATGTTTACCAACAAACCCCAAGCTGCCAGGCCACTGCTCCTGCGATTCAAAGAGATATGCCATAATCTCAATATACAGGACACATTACCTGACATTGCCCAATGACGAGATGCACTACCTCCATGGTACAATTTTCCTGCAATTTGTGACTTCTCTTTTACACAGTTTCGCAAAAAACAGACTCCACAACAACATATCATATGAGAATTTCTTGCACTTGAGGAAGAATACGGTGCCTTCACAGATTTTTATACTGATGGTTCAAAAATGGATGTTTACTTAGGAAGCACAGTGATGCAAGGGAATTGGGACGACACAGTACTACTTCCACAGTGTGTATCTATCTTCACTGCGGAATGTTGTGCAGTCTGTGTGGCCATAGAAAAAATAGTAAACAAGAACCTCAGAAAGTGTATTATTTACACAGACTTCTTAAGTGTACTGACGGCTCTCCACTCTAGAAATGCAATCACTCCGCTACTTGGTGACATTATACACCACATTTTAAATCATTCTGTGTATTGGTTGGCCGATTCCACTCACACTGGTTCCCATAATCAATCAGCCCTTTGAGCAAACCTCCACCACCAAGCAGGTGATGGGTGGCACCTCCAACAGAGCTAATGGATGGATCATCTATTCTCAAACCATGGAGCCCTCACCCCCATAATCAGAAGAGAGAGGGCACAAGGACTGGAGTATTACGACTCGGAACAGATTCTGTACCATCTTGTACAAAAAATCTCTGCCTCTCTCGTAACCGAGAGTAGAGTAAGCATGAAATGTTTACAGGCATAACACATTGGTTGTAGATGGTACTAGTCAAAATCTTGAAATGGGTCTAGTGTTCAACACACCACACCACACATACTGTGCACTGGTTCATGTGGACACAATTGTTCCCTGTGAGCGGCCGCATAATCATGGCGTTGTCGGCAGGGGCGAGCAGTCTTCTCCTGTGGCGTATCGCTCGCAAAGTGATCGCTTTCCGCAAGACGCTTCCTACCTCTCCTTTCATCAGGCTCCATTGCTCGGCTTAAACAGCTGTGACGGGGCAGCATTGAAATGCAGGACGATGCATAAGCGTACGCGGACACGACGAGACGCAGGCCTGACAAGAATGTATATGCAGCGCGTTCGAAACTGTCTAAAGTGCGTAGAGGCGAAAGCGTTTTCTGCACCACTTTGCCTATGTGACACTGGTGACGTCACCACTGGATTACGTCACACATAATTGATGCCGAAGTAATGACAAATTACTAATTAGTGACTAATTACTGATTAATGACTAAATACTAATTAACTGCTAATTAATGACGCTTAAGCTTCGCCTGTAAGAGTGGAACGCGACAGCGTGTTGTAGCGTAGCCAGGCAGTCCGCGGAACGCCACCACCCGTTTGGCGCGATGCCTTGCCCTTTGAACGCAACGCTTTTTGAGGAAAGGAAATGGAGCAGTAATTCTGTCATCTCGGTGGACACCCGAACCGCACCGTACAGGAAGGGAGGAACACCACCACCCGTTCAGCGCGAAGCCAACGGCGCTTGTATGCCTGTCCTGTGGTAGGGCTTAGAGCGTCTCGTTAAATCTCGTACGGTGCCCGGATGTTCTCGTTTCAGTGCCCAGATGAGTGGAATTGAGTGCCCGGATGTTGACTCTTGGTCTCGGCGTGACGTCACCACACTGCCGACAATGGGAGCTAAAAGCATTTCATGCTTAAAAACAATTATATTAAAGGGAAACTACAGTAATGCACTAAATCGTGCTGTACTGATGTGCCACACTCATGAAAGCGATCGCTTAGCACTGAAAAGAATGACCAAAATTTTGCTCCTTTAGGAATTTCAGTTGGTTTTGTTAAGGAAGTGACCACAAAATATGCCAACTGGCAGGATTTAATCTCGCATATTCTATGTTGTTGGAACTCTGGCATTGACTTTGACTGCATACTGTTTCTGCTTCTGACTGTGCAGGCATGCCTCTGTTATTTTGACAAAATTTCAAGTAATCATCAAGAGTATCTTTCCAATTTTTTTCCTGGCCCCTTAGCATTCAGTACAACAATATGCTTCACCAACTAGCCCAAAAATCAACCGTTGTAGTCTATATCACAAAGCTTGCTTTGGACTAGAGCTACTTTTTAAAGGTACGTGTAATTTGCTACTGATCTACATAAACTGAAAATTAGCTTTCATGTGCCTTTATTTTATTATTTATTTTGGAAATACAAATGTGATCAGTACAAAAAAGAAGGTATGGAATGGAGAGTAATACAAAGGAAGCCAGTGTCTAGCACAAAAAAAAGCCATATTAGCTGCAGTAAATGCAAAAACACATGTTCAAATCACAGATCAATGCAACCTCAGTACAACACACAATTATACACACCACAGCAGTGTTGCGAGCAGCAGAGTAAGGCAGAGTGAAAAAACTCGTCCAACTGTTGATCAAAATAAATTCGCTCCACAGCCATCCACGTTTCTCCATTGGCATTCTGTGACAGCCATATCTCTCTTCAGCTCAGGTGTATCCTCAACAAACGTAAGCTTTTGGTAGTTTGGCATAAAGGCCAAACTATCCAGGCTTGCACCCGGCCACAAAATGCAACTGCGGCATAAGATTCTAGCGTGGAAAAAAACAATGCATTTGCAAACTAAGTGTTCCAACAGTTCTTGAATTCACGGTGCCTCCCCACATTTGAATAGTGCTGTAAATGTGAAGCAGACAAGAGATGCGTGTAGTCTTTAACAGATTTACAAATCGTGCTTTGCACCTTTCTTTGCAGAAGTCTTTTGTAGCAATGTTATCAGCTGCTTACTGCTGCATTTCACACCATCCAGTCAAGTGGTGATATGGGTGTTTTTTGAGACATCTCCTAGAATGGAATGTATATATTTAAGATATCTGGCAAGTGGTGGCCCCAAACTGCATCTTTACAGTCAACAAATATCACAGAATGGTCCAGGGAGCTAGAAGCAGCTGCATTTACTGAAAACACAACGTGCCAAGAAAAAGCTAAAATATTAATTGGCCAACATGATTGGCCCACAATCAAAGAAACTGCTTGGATTTAACATGGTGCTAGAGTTCAGGCCTTATGATGGTCCAAGGCATCTCCAATGATTGTCCACGCTTGGCCATCCTTAGAATGGCCAATGGTTGGCTTGTTACCACATCCAAGCACAAACTTTGATTGGTGTCCAGCATTTTGCCAATTATGGAAGCACTGGCCACTGGTAATTTGCCTTCCTTGGGCCAATAAAATTCTGCTTTCCATGTATAGATATACTTGTACACATTTTTATCCAGCTTGTTTCCTCCATCTGGGTTAGTCTGATCATATTTCAGTTTGCTGATTGCCTATCAAACCTCGAAGGACGCCCATCCCTCGTCTCCTTGGACTCCCTCATTCGCAATGTTCCCATGTGCACCCAAGGCTAGCCTGCCTACACGTCTGATTTATAGACTGTACTTCCAATTTCATATACAGGACTGCATTTCCAAATCAGGCCTGGTACTTTTCCATACCACCTCATACCTATTATAGTTCCATAGTGCTCTATGCTTCATAATGTCTCAATCCTTTCAAGGCCGCAGAGGGTTGAATTTTGATGGAGGCGAAATTCTAGAGGCGTGCGCGTGTACTGTGCGATGTCAGCACTTCGCGCGCTTGAGCGTGCGTTCCCAGACACCCTTAAAGCGTATGGGGGTAGCGGACTCGGACTCAAAGCCCAGTCAAAAAAAGCCAATGGCTCCAATTGGGCGCATACACCACTTGGTTCCACTTGGAACGAGTTAAAACCAGTTGGAACCAAATGGTCAGCCAATTGGACTCATGAGTCCAACTGGGTAGTCCATTTGGTTTCCCTAGTTCCTGTTGGGCATTCCACTTGGTTCTGCATTTCCAACTGGATATCCCAACTGGTTCGTTAGGTTCCAATTGGTTTCAGCACTCTCAGTTGGATTGCCCAACTGGAAACATTTGAAGCCAATTGGAGCTCCCAGTTGGAACCCAGAAAACCAATTGGAAGCTGATCTCCAAACTGGAAGCTCCATGGGAAAATCTAAGTGGAAATCAATGATGTCCTTCACTCTGTATATATATTTAGCTGGCTATAAAGCACAACACCAGATTGATTAGTTTCTTATAAAAGAGATATTAGCAGCTTAATCTCTTGAATTGTTTTCATCATTTTTACCATCACCACGGGCATTCTTAAATTAGATAAATTCGCTTAATGGTCAACAGCCACTGGCTCCAGCTAGGGTCTCATGAGTAGGGTATAAAGTGACAGCAAAAGCCTTCGATCGCGTTGAACGAGATTATCTTTTCACAGTATTGGACTGCTTCGGCCTCCCTAAGCGTCTGATAGAAGTCCTGAGGCTATTCCCACGAAACACAAAACGTCTTACAAACGTCTCGGAACAGCTCCAAATGACTACAAACGTCTTGCGCTGCGTTCAAACGTCTCATAGATGTCGACAAGAAGTTTCCTCTGCGACGTCTCTTAAACATCTGCAGTCAGATGTTTGCTGTGAAACTTCTGTGAAACATCTGTAGTCAGATGTTTTCTAGACTTGTTTCTAACACGTGGAACTTGAGACCACGTCAAGGAGACGCGCCTAGCAATCAGAAGAGAGTTGCCGCCGTGGATTAAACATGCTGTAAATCACGGCACATAAATTAGATGGCTCTCCTGCTTGACGTTTCGAAGAGCAGGCGCGCTTTGTATTCGAACACTGCAAGCGCGTTTTATCCTGAGGAGCCCGAATCACGTTCTACATCGAGTGCAGCTAACCCGCCACTCGTAAGGCTGGATTTAGGTAACATATAATGGCCCTGAAAGCCGACGGTAGTTACGCGAGCGAAAAAATTTGCTTCATGTTTCGAACGCCTCTGTTATGCCTCGGCTAGCTGGCGGCAGCACGCGGATCGACAGGCGCAGCGTACGCTGCCTTCGCCGCCTTCCCGCCGCCTTCGCCGAGCTCGCTCGCGCGCTTATCACCCGCGCGCTATCGTGTCGGCAGATCTTGGAGGCAATAATCTTGAGTCACGCCGCAGCATGCTGCTTGGTGACCTTGCTTGGTGTCGCTCCGCACGGTGGCTATGTAATGGCTATGTAAAGACAAGCGTTTGCGGGTAGGCAGGCTGGAAACGCTGATTGGTCAAAAAATATGACGTCATACGCGTGACGTCATAGGTCACGTGATATTTAATGACGTCATGTCCGGTTGAGGACAGGCATGTTTTCCCTAGATTTTTCCCCGCCACCGCTCGTCAGCGGACGGGGCTGCTCGTGTTGGCTGCTCGCGAGGAGCCGAGAGGCGAGGAGGCAGCGTGCACTGCAGCGTTGCCTCCTCGGCGTGTCCCCGTCATGTCTTTCGACCCGCCGCGGTGGCTCAGTGGCTATGCCGCTCGGCCGCTGATCCGAAAGACGCGGGTTCGATCCCGGTCGGGGCGGTCAAATTTCGATGTAGGCTAAATTCTAGAGGCCCGTGTACTGTGCGATGTCAGTGCACGTTAAAGAACCCCAGGTGGTCGAAATTTCCGAACCCCTTTCACTACGGCGTCCCTCATAGCCTGAGTCGTTTTGCGACGTTAAAACCCCAATAAACCATAAACCCATGTTCTTCAGTGCGCGCGCGAGATTAAAAAGCGCACCTGTCGCGCTGCGCTGTCACACTGCATGCCTGCTTCCGTGCATTTCTTGCGGACTCCTTTCAGTCATACTTAGCTATACTATTGACCAAATGGCTTCTTAAACAGTTATTTCAAGTTTTATTGCTATGTATAAAGAATATGTTTGTAGCAGGTGCGTGAGCCCGAACAAAAGAAAACTGTTTTTATTCCCCTTCAGTATTCCTGCTTATCGAGACTTGAGCATTTATATGTTGCAGTACAACTTTTTTCAGGCATCACAACTGATGTTTTGATGTGTTTGGTACATATTCATCTTCAGACATTTCATGTCTGTTGGGTAAAAAAAAAATATACGAAATAATACTTGACTGCATCAATTGTGACTGAGGCAACTAGCATCACGTATAGCATGCTCTTGAAATTCCTCTAGCTGTTGCACAGAAGTCTGTAATTGACTTCATTGTAGCTTCATACTTGCACCATTTAAACTCTGCACATAGCTCTTTTTTCACAAAAGGAAATGTGATTAGGTTTCTGAATAGAGCTGCGCACGGGCCGCAATTTCAAACCCGCGCCTGGCCCGGGACCTAACCTACCGACAGGAAGCCCGGCCCGACACTGAAGGACCCTGAGCACGCTCGTGCTCGGCCCGACCTGCAAAGCGGCGACGACACAAAAAGAGAATTTCAGGAAAATGAGTTTATTTCAATGACATTCAAATTTTGACCTCGCATTGCAGATCACAGTTTGGGATTATACACAAGACACAACGCATAAAGGTATAGATTTATCACTCTAAATATGCAAGTTGTTCATTGATGATGGCTTGATCGAAACAAGAGCGGCGCTCTTTCATTACGAATCCTGCGGCGCTGAAATTTTTCTCGCTGCTTGAATTGGTGGCCGCAACGGCTAATACTTTCATAGCAAGAAGAGAAACGCTTGAAGTACGAAGGGGAATGACAGACGTGGTGTCGTAAGCCATGGATGGCGTGCCACGACACGAAGACTTTTTTGACTTGTCAGAGGATAAGTGAGCAAATAAGCGACAGGGCGGCGCTATCCTGCGAATGCCGATGTGGCCGCGACGTCCCTGCTTCTACTATTCACGGGAAGGCACGGTGCTGTGTTCACTTCGCTGACAAGCGATTACGGCGAAACGCAGCACTGCGCCAGAATAGTACGAGCTGAGCCGTAGTGGAGGCGCCAGTGACATTCTTCTAATGCCATTCATGTGGTGCCCCCCCCCCCCCTTCACTCTCGCCCGCGACTATTGTCCGTCTCCCCGGCCGGAACCTGCCGGGTAGGCGGACAAGAGAGAAGGCTGCCGGTTCTGCGGTGCGCTGCGAGTGGCGAGTGGAAGAATTTAACCTTTTCCCGATGTGCTGGTGCAGCGCGACTCCGTGACCCCGCGACCTCGCGTGCGCCGTACGCAGCCCTGCCTCCGCTTCCCAGAACCATCCTTTTTTCTTACAACGCGCCCAAAACTGGTTGTTTTGCTCCAACGTTGGTACTTGCTAGAACGAAAAATGCGTTTCCAGCCCCAGCTAGCTTTTTTTTTAGCGTTTGTACTATCCTCCCGTCCTTGTACATTCCCTCCTGGATGGTCTAGACACAAATCTATTCCTGCTGTGCATGCAAGACGCCCAGCGCACCACAGCGCCATATTCGCACTTCCACATATATGATACATGCTTTGCCCAAATTAGAGCCCTGGGCGTTTGGTTGTGAGTAACACCGTATGGCGCGTAATGCATTCCCATCAGGCAGAATTAAAATATGAGAAAATTCATCGCAAGATATATTTCCTAACCTAACCTAACCTAACCTAACCTAACCTAACCTAACCTAACCTAACCTAACCTAACCTAACCTAACCTAACCTAACCTAACCTAACCTAACCTAACCTAACCTAACATGTGAAGCGTGGCCCGCATGGAGCGTTTTTCCGGGCGATTCGTCGGCGTCGACGGCACCGGAGCGTTTTTTTGCCGCCGGAGAGGACGTTTTTGCCAAATCGTCGGGTTCTGTCGAAACAGATAAAAACGTCGACGCCGCGCCGACGCCAGGAGAGGGCAGCGACAGAGGGCCAATGAGAGCCGGAACGGGCGTCACGTGACTCTGGGCAGAGCCACAGAAGCGTTTGCGGGACGGCAGGCTGGAAACGCTGATTGGTCGATGGGATGCGATTCTCCGTGACGTTTTTTGACTTCGCCCTCGTTCTCAACCGGACGTGGCGTCAGCGCGCCTTTCTCGACCTCTCCCTAGAGCGCCTGGGGAATCGCTAGGTGCACCCGCCGCGCCGCGCGTGCGTGGTGAGCGGGCATGCCGCATTCGTTTCGTGATCCTCGGCGCGCTCGTTTCGAGGCGTGTGCAGCTATGGCGTTCGTGCGTGGTGCGCTCGGCGGCGACAGCCAGCTGAAATTTCTGTGCAGTTTTTGCTTGCGGCTTTCGCCGTTTCCCCAGGAGCACGTGGCTAGTGTCGTGCTCGTATTTAAAGTTTTTGCCGCGGCACTACAAGGATCCGCATCAGGCGCGCTTTGAGGACCGCCGTTTGACAGCTACGCTGACGCGCTTGTCGGGGGTGCGCATTCTCAACCCTGAGGTAAGGACTGAACTACATTGTCGCAAGTTTTCTCGTGCATTGAGGACTCACCAAATTGCGGTGCTTGTAACGAAACTTTTTTTTTTTTGCAGCGTCGTTCCCTGGATATGCTTCTCGGAAGACGATGTCATTGTTCGCCGCGGACGCTGGGCCTACTGCTCGCCGCCACGCCGCTGTAGGTTGACGTTGAAGAGCTGCTCCAAACGGCCCTTTTCAGGGCCGCTTCATTGCTTCCTGGAAGATTGCGGGCATCAATCTCGCGGCCGTGTTCCCTCTCTTTGTCGAAATCGGCGCCAGACATCAGAACCCGCGCTAGGCCTCGTTGCAGGGTTAAACGAGTGCAGTGTGGCTTTAGAGAAGTTATGACTTGCGCTTAGTCTATCTATATCATTCATTCGGTGCAGTGTGCCTTTGCTTCTTTAGCGACTTCTCACGCCTTGTCGAAATCGGATTTAAAGCTCACGCCACGCCTCGTTGAATAGGTTAACCGAGTGCAGCGCCTAGCTTTGTTTTTGTGTTCTAACCTGTAAGCAGTGCACCTTTCTTCGCTCCTTACTTTTGTTCTTTTCAGTCGTTTCCTGAATCCGTCGAAAGAGCCAGGCTTGCCGGATGGTCGTTCGCCGTGAATGGAACCACGAGGCGATCGCATCTGCATACACAGCACGACTTTGTTCCCTCGTGTTTTTTTTTACCAAGGATTGCTTCGACAGCTCGCGCAAAACGAGGACTGCGCACGCCGTGTCGTCGCTGCTTAGTGAAGAGGCACAAAACGGATGTCGTCCTTACTAAAGGCCCTTCTCGGGGCCACCTCAGTGTTTCCTGGCAGACCACGCGCTTTCCGCCCTGTGCACATGTTCCCCTCACTTCCAATCATTTGTAAGTTGCATATCAATGAATTAATAAATCAGTCAATGCACTTTATTTACCAGAAAAATCTGGCTGGTCACCCTGGGCTAAAAGCTGTGCACACAGCTTGACAAGGCCCAGGGGACCATTAGATGACAGTTTTGAACGTAGGAAAAACAAGTTGGTACTTTAAAAGAACATGGAAAGTACACCAAACAATATAAGAGATAAACATTACAATCGCGCATTACAGTAAAGAAAAAGAAAACACTTTGACAGCAGACATACAGTATCAATTTACACTATAATACATACAAAAATCACGACATTCAGCATTATGGCACGAAATATAAGAACAGCACATAAAGCAAAAAAGAGAATGCAAGTTACAATAGTACAGATAGATTAGCTGTTTACATTTGCATATGCATAAAATTAGTCCTCGTCTCCTTGGGCCTCCTTCGAATCCTGCAGAAGGCTTGAATTTGCAACTGCTAATATCAAAGAAGATTTAGAAGAACTTCAGTTTGGGATACACGGTGCATAGTACTTGAGAAAACAAACAATAGCGCCTACAATGACACACACAGAAGAATAACTATGCAGCACAAGCGCTATCCTGCGCTCTACAGTATGGAACTGTGACTGAAAAATGAACCTTCACGTCAGTGAAATATGAGCCTTTAGGCTGTCTACAAATTGTTATTACAGAAAGAAAGAAATATTAGTGAATGTTGTGTGAGAGGCTTGCATATTACTCTGTTTGTTTATTTATTTATTTACCCCTCAAGGCCAGTGGCATTACACAGATGTTAGGGTGGGCTTGTCTAAAAGGAAAGTAAAATAATAGAGCCCGGCCCGCACCGCTTAGAGCACAACGGGCTAGTGGCATTACACAGGGGGAATGGTAAATATACGAAAACTGAGAGAAAAATACAGTTGATTACATGAACATTAAACAGCGCCTGAATATACAATGTTAGCTAGTGCTACGCGGAACTGCTCGTAATTTTCAGTGCCGGCAACTTCTGCGGTAAGGTGGTTCCAGTCGCATGAGGTTCGCGGCAGGAATGACTGCGAGCAGCATTTTCTGTTGCATGACATACTTCCAACTTTGTGATCATGATCAATGCGGCGGGATACAGAAATTGTACGGGGGATGAGGTGATCACGAAGAGCGGGATGATGGTACAGCTTGTGGAACAGGGTGATACGAAACACTTTTCTACGCGATGTCAGTTATGGGAGGCAGATATTAGACTTCATAGCTGTGCGGTTGTAGTTAACAAGGATTAAACGCACAGAGTTATTTTGCACCAGCTCAAGATCATTAACGAAGTCATGAGCAGGGTGCCATACACGTGTTGCATGCTCGAGTTTTTATCGTATTAGTGTTTGATAAAGCAGTAGTTTCAAATTGGAAGGAACGTTAAAGTTGCGACGTAAGTAGCAAAGCATGCGATCAGCATTTTCAATTATGTTCTCGGTATGAAGAGACCAGTTAAGATAATAAGTAATGTGGACGCCGATGCACTTATATGATGAGGCTGATTCCAACGAAATGTTATCGATGTAGTAGTGAGGTGGGACGGAAGTTTTTCTAGATACACGCATGACTTTGCATTTGTTCATATATAGCTACATTCACCATTCTTCGCACTGAAGTCAGTGGCGGTCTCGTCAAGTAGTCCCCTGCTTTGTACGTTCACCTTGTTAGCGGCTGTCTTATTTCACACAATTCCACGTACTACACGTTGATAGGTATCGTGTTCCTGCCTTGGTGGTAGTGGTTTATTTAAAAAAAAAAGGAAGCAAAAGAGTGTTGCCGGCTGCGGCAATTGCTATCTAATATCTTAAGCACCCGAGCTGCAACCGGCGGAAACGACAGGGAAAGGGAGAGGATAGTAAGGAGAAGTATAGAGGGGAGCGACAGCAAGAAAGGACAGGGGAGAGCTTTGTACACTATTTACAAAATACAAAAGTAATCAAGTTCCGGCCACCGTTGTCTTGCCATGCCGCCGGCGCGGCGGCGACGGCGGTGCCATTGACCTGCGGTTGCGGTGGCCAACAACCTCATCGGCGGGGGGGAGGGGGGGGGGAGCCACCCATTCATGTCTTTATCCCACCATGGGACACAGCGACGCCAGCGAGGGGACCATCCCTTTCTGGCTTGACAAGGAGCGCCGACCAGCCGCCTTGAGGACTGAGGGCGGAACAAATTAAGCCACTTCCCAGAACTGAGAAATGAAGGCCGCTAACCCCACTGGTGAAATGTCCGGGCAGGTGCTTTGACCTTAGTGGACATGTCGTGGCGGAATATCTCAGACGTCGACTCGTTTCCCCTGGTATCAAAATGAATATTGCTCGCGTAAACGTTAACATTCAAAGATTGAGTAATGGTACAACGTCTATACCTTTCGCCATTTATTTTTCAATAACAAAGCGGAAAAAAATTTTTGTGCAAATAAAATGAAAAATCGTTGTTTCTATTTTTTTTTCTTTTTTTATATACAGCAGTCTGTCCGCTCCCCCTAAAACCACTCTCTGTGACCGCCACTGACTGAAGTAATGTAAGGTTGTTAGTGTTGGTTATTTCTCTAAAAATGACGCAAACATCAGCGAATAGGTGAATATGAGAATCCATAAGAGAGCGGGGATCATTAATGTTAGATCAGGAACAGTAGCTAGGGTCCAAGAACTGAACCTTGTGGAACTCCGGAAGACACCTCTGTAAAACAGGTGTTATAACCGTAAGCAATAACTAATTGTGAGCGATTAAGTAGACATTCAATCCATTTCAATAAGTTACAGTCAATATTAAGATGTTTTAGTTTGTGAGCCAAAAGGTTGTGACATACATCGTCGAAAGCCTTTGAAAAATTCAGAAATATACAGCCAGTTAGTGATGATAGGTCTAGAATACAGTGCAATGCATGTGTAAACTATATTAACTGTGTTTCGCAAGAGTAAAGTTTTCGAAAACAATGTTGCGCTGACATAAAAAGTTGTTCAATGAAAGGAAGTTAACAAGGTTGGTGAATATTATATGTTTGAACATTTTGGGTCAAGTATTGGTAAGGGATATGGGACGATAATTAATAGGGGATGCTTTGCTGCCGGATTTGTAGACTGTAACCACCTTTCCGATCTTCCACTCAGTAGCAGCGTTGACTGGTCAATGCTGGAAAAGTTTGGTTAGTATAATGGGCGAATAAGCTGCAGTGCTTTTTAAGTAACGCAGTCATAACCCGGAGCGGAATGAACACTGAGTCCATCAATAAGCTTATTCACACCAGTAGGAGCAACAGTTATAGGTGGCATGAAAACATAGTTGAAGTGGTGAGTTGTAGGCATATGTATACATCAGATATGGGTGTAAAGTTGTCAGTGATTACGCGGTTAAGAATCGTGACGCGAACGTCGGTAGGGATGAGGTCGCCTAACGGGTCAGATAACGCAAAACTATCGTCGGTGGAAGGATTAATGACCCGCCAGAATTTTTGACATTGGTGGTTACATGTGAGTGGAAGTGCTTTTAGCGCTTTTGAGCGCCTGAACATACATGTTGGAAGCCGCTGAATACGAAGTCCGATCGCTCACTAGTTGGCGAGAACTTTGCGATGCGGTAGAGGCTTTCTTTTTGTTAGATAAACGTTTAATGTGATTATTACACTAGGGAGCTATTGAGTGGGTGGTAGCAGTGCGTTCAGGAGTGTATTGTTCTGTGAGTTGGGTGATTACAGCTGTGAACATGCTCCAGTTGGTTTGAATGCTGCGGACACCAAAGCTATGGGAAAGCATCGATAAAAAAAAATAGTTCATTATTTATCGCCTGAAAATTTGCTCCATTGTAGTCTCGTATTACTATTTTTTTCTTTTTGTTAGTGTTCGGAGTGGCTAGATTAATGTCAGAGTGCATTAGCAAGTGGTCGCTGATGCCTGGCAGGTATGTAATAGGTGAGACTATGTCAGATCGATTTGTCAGGATTAAATCTAGCGTATTAGCCGCGTTGGCTGTTATAGTCCCTTGTGAGCACAAATGCACTAACGAGAATACTGAGCGCACATCTAAAAATTCGCGACTTCGAGACGAGAACGGGGACATTAAAGGGGAGTTGGTATCCCATGTTATCTTCGAAAAAATTAGATCGGCAAATAAAACAATACTGAAATAGATCATGGTGCTTTGTTTTTAAGTGTTTCCATAAAAAAGTATGGCAACAGATAAGGAAAGGCTTAGGTGATCGTGATCGAGGAGGTTAGACTGAATTATAGTGCAACAGCTTGAAACAGGTCTTCACATCATTCATATATACTAGAACATTGCAGGAGCCCGGACAAAGCAAAATTACACAAATTACGTTTGAATAGAGATCATGGCAGGAAAGTGGATGAAATATAGCTAAAAGAAGAATTTTGAACCGAAGCAAAGTATGTAATGAGCCAGAAATATGCATATCAAAGAAGACACTGCACTGAGAAAATGGACAGCATGAAATAAATGAGCAGCACAAGTGCAGCGTACAGGCCTTTATCAAAGAATTTATTTTTTGTTTATTTACCACGTCCTGGTAGTGTTAGCTCCATAAAGCATTATCAAAATTATCACAATTTTCAGTTTTATTTGCTTAGGAGAACGTTAGAGCATTAAGAACTTGGCTCATAAATGCACCTCAAATATTGCCATAAATCATCGTACTCTTCGTCCTGGGCCACAAGAGCTGGGGCTTCATGAGATAATTATTACGGTGCATTAACGAAAATTTCAACATGCCGTCAGCATGCAAAGATTTTATACTGGCGCTGAAAAAACCGCATTTTTTTAATTTTCGCTGGCAGGAGGGAGTAACTTTCTTGACTGCGCTGCTTTCTTCCTAAGCAAATGAAAGACGTGTATGCCGAGCAAAAACAATTCGAAAATATGTAGCGTAAGATATAACACTAATGCACTGTGAAGCTTGATGCCTTATTGGTCCAGTAGAGTGGAGAGCTGGGCGAGTTAATTGGTTCACGATTGTAGAAAGAAAACCAGCGCAAAAGACGGGGACACAGAACTCGGAACACAGAATACAGGAACACAGAACACAGCGTCGTCCTGTGTTCCTGTTGTGCGTCTCCGTCCTTTGCCCTTGTTTTTTTTTTCCTTAATTGGCCATGCACTTGTGGCAATTTAAGTGCACTTCCTGTGAATTTTGCACAAAAGTAGTGTATTTTTGCATTCACCTTTTTTACACGCTGAGTTGTTTTATCTTTTGGTCACTTCAGAAGGGAGGAGTTAGTATAGAAGTAATTTACTTGGAGAATACAAGGAAATATATCTTGCGATGAATTTTCTCATATTTTAATTCTGCCTGATGGGAATGCATTACGCGCCATACGGTGTTACTCACAACCAAACGCCCAAGGCTCTAAGTTGGGCAAAGCATGTATCATATATGTGGAAGTGCGAATATGGCTGTGGTGCGCTGGGCGTCTTGCATGCACAGCAGGAAGTGATTTGTGTCTAGACCATCCAGGAGGGCATGTACAAGGACGGGAAGATAGTACAAACGCTAAAAAAAAAAAAAAAGCTAGCTGGGGCTAGAAACGCATTTTTCGTTCTAGCAAGTACCAACGTTGGGGCAAAGCAACCAGTTTTGGGCGCCTTGTAAGAAGAAAGGATGGTTCTGGGAAGCGGAGGCAGGGCTGCGTACGGCGCACGCGAGGTCGCGGGGTCACGGAGTAGCGCTGCAGCAGCACATCGGGAAAAGGTTAAATTCTTCCACTCGCCACTCGCAGCGCACCGCAGAGCCGGCAGCCTTCTCTCTTGTCCGCCTACCCGGCAGGTTCCGGCCGGGGAGACGGACAATAGTCGCGGGCGAGAGCGAAGGAGGGGGGGGGGGGGCACCACATGAAAAGCATTAGAAGAATGTCACTGGCGCCTCCACTACGGCTCAGCTTGTACTATTCTGGCGCAGTGCTGCGTTTCGCCGTAATCGCTTGTCAGCAAAGTGAACACAGCACCGTGCCTTCCCGTGAATAGTACAAGCAGGGACGTCGCGGCCACATCGGCATTCGCAGTATAGCGCCGCCCTGTCGCTTATTTGCTCGCTTATCCTCTAACAAGTCAAAAAGTCTTCCTGTTGTGGCACGCCATCCATGGCTTACGACACCACGTCTGTCATTCCCCTTCATACTTCAAGCGTTTCTCTTGCTATGGAAGTATTAGCCGTTGCGGCCACCAATTCAAGCAGCGAGAAAAATTTCAGCGCCGCAGGATTCGTAATGAAAGAGCGCCGCTCTTGTTTCGATCAAGCCATCATCAATGAACAACTTGCATATTTAGAGTGATAAATCTATACCTTTATGCGTTGTGTCTTGTGTATAATCCCAAACTGTGATCTGGAATGCGAGGTCAAAATTTGAATGTCATTGAAATAAACTCATTTTCCTGAAATTCTCTTTTTGTGTCGTCGCCGCTTTGCAGGTCGGGCCGAGCACGAGCGTGCTCAGGGTCCTTCAGTGTCGGGCCGGGCTTCCTGTCGGTAGGTTAAGTCCCGGGCCGGGCGCGGGTTCGAAATTGCGACCCGTGCACAGCTCTATTCAGAAACCTAATCACATTTCCTTTTGTGAAAAAAGAGCTATGTGCAGAGTTTAAATGGTGCAAGTATGAAGCTACAATGAAGTCAATTACCAAACACATCGAAACATCAGTTGTGATGCCTGAAAAAAGATGTACTGCAACATATAAATACTCAAGTCTCGATAAGCAGGAATACTGAAGGGGAATAAAAACAGTTTTCTTTTGTTCGGGCTCACGCACCTGCTACAAACATATTCTTTACACATAGCAATAAAACTTGAAATAACTGTTTAAGAAGCCTTTTGGTCAAAGTATAGCTAAGTATGACTGAAAGGAGTCCGCAAGAAATGCACGGAAGCAGGCATGCAGTGTGACAGCGCAGCGCGACAGGTGCGCTTTTTAATCTCGCGCGCGCACTGAAGAACATGGGTTTATGGTTTATTGGGGTTTTAACGTCGCAAAACGAGTCAGGCTATGAGGGACGCCGTAGTGAAAGGGGTTCGGAAATTTCGACCACCTGGGGTTCTTTAACGTGCACTGACATCGCACAGTACACGGGCCTCTAGAATTTAGCCTCCATCGAAATTCGACCACCCCGACCGGGATCGAACCCGCGTCTTTCGGATCAGCGGCCGAGCGCCATAGCCACTGAGCCACCGCGGCGGGTCGAAAGACATGACGGGGACACGCCGAGGAGGCAGCGGAGGAGGCAACGCTGCAGTGCACGCTGCCTCCTCGCCTCTCGGCTCCTCGCGAGCAGCCCCGTCCGCTGACGAGCGGTGGCGGGGGAAAATCTAGGGAAAACATGCCTGTCCCCAACCGGACATGACGTCATTAAATAACACGTGACATATGACGTCACGCGTATGACGTCATATTTTTTTGACCAATCAGCGTTTCCAGCCTGCCGTCCCGCAAACGCTTGTCTCGCAGACGCGCTTGCGAGCTCTCTCTGACACTGTAGCTTGACCACCAAAACTGCGTCGTGCTTCCCGGAAAGCATAGTTATTATCCGGAAACACGGGCGTTTGACACACCGAGGGTACCGAGTTCTAGTTCACTATAGTACCGAGGCTTGGGCTTCGGGTTTCTCGGCCGAGACGGCCGAGCAGCGTGTTGTCTCTCGGGGGAGTCGCTTTTAGCTGGCCGCGCCGTCCATCTAGTGACAAGACGCCAAAGCACATAAACGCTGTGTTGAAGAATTTTTTTATCCGTAATTGCTGATAACTACGATGGGTGCATTGCGAGCCTTTTTTCGTAAACGGCACGCGTAAACGGTAGCGCCATCTAGTGACAAGACGCCAAAGCACATAAACGCTGTGTTGAAGAATTTTTTTATCCGTAATTGCTGATAACTACGATGGGTGCATTGCGAGCCTTTTTTCGTTCCAAGTAGAAAAACTGCTAATAGATGAAAATGTAGCAAGTGAATAAAAGCTAGACAACTGCTTCACCAGGTGTCGTTCTTGCGAGGTAAACACAGTTAGGCCTAAGAGCTTGAAAATCGCGAAATTATCTGAAAAACAAAGGCTAGTTATCGCTTATACCTCTACGCGTGGGCGAGCTGTGCGAAGTAAAAGCGAACCGCTACCATCTGAGCGAGCTATCACGTCGAAGAATCCAGCGGTGACATGTATTTATTCCGAAGTGGGCGAGCAGGGCGCAGCCATCTTGTCAACGTCGCCCGTAGCGCGCGCCGCTCGGCTGCTGACCATGCGGGAGTGAATTGGTCGACGCCGGCGCGGGCGTTGGGCGCGCGACGCGATTTCGCGGGTAAAAAACGCTCCATGCGGGCCAGGCTTAAAGCCCCTCGATAATTTGAAAGTAGCGACACTCTCCTCCACTCCGGCGTTTTCCTCCTCGAATATCCTCACCCGCCGGCTGCGCCCGCTGCACACGGCACGCTTTTTTGGGCATCGCTCGCTCTCCGTCCGGGCAGTTGGCTGGCTTTTTCCGCGCTCTGTTATTGAATAAAAACACGAGAAAGACATGCGACACGCGTGACTACCACGAGCCACATAAATTAGCGTCTCGTACGTGCAATGGAATAAAACCACTTGCTGCATACATCTCACATTCTTTTTGACTTTTTAATACCGTCTGTCTCAACACGGCATAGTATATGAAGCATAATATTTACTATATATTTGAACATTCCTGAATATTTTCAGCATACCAATGTTCAGTTAAATGTAGATTCACTTCGAACTAATTATCGCGGAAGTACACTTTATGAAGTTGTTCACGAGTGGAGTTTCAGAAGGGGGATTGTTGCTGGGAACAAGCTGGGGCATTTGCTTCGATGGCCGTCCTAAAATTTTTCATTAAGGTTCAGTCTGAGTTTGGCACCGCGCAGTGCACATGCAACGGCTTAATCGTTTTTGTAGTAGAGAATTTTCGCGGTGGCTTAAAAACGAATATGAACTTTTTTCTATTAAGCATGAAACGAATTCAGCTCCCGCTGTCGGCGACCTTGAGGTGATGTCGAGCCGAAGCCGAGAGCCAAAGATCCGCGCACCGATTTTCCGTCATCCAAGGAAAGTGCCCGCACCCCAAAATTTGGCCCTGCCAACCACCGAAATTTGACCTCGTCCGAATTTCATCAAAATTGATGTCAAGCCTAATTTTAATACGACCAATTCAATGGTGAGCTCCAAAATTAGGTGGGCTATCCCCAAAATTTGTCTCTCCGGAACCCATAAATTTGACGTCGTCCATATTTGACCAACATTGGGGTCTAACCTAATTTTACTATGGGAAACTCAGTGTTGGCTTCCAAATTTAGGTAGACCACCCCCAAAGTTTGGCACACTTGGGTATTTTCCGCCCACATTCTATTCCTTTTTAAATCCGCTTAAAGAGACGTTACGTTAGGAAAGAAAAAAACTGATAGCAACGACCGTGACAAAACCCAAGAGAAAGTTATAGGGTCTTAGCAATTTGGTCAGCCAGAGTCAAGGCTATCCTCCCAGTCAAAAAAAAACCATTGGAACCAATTGTACATTCCAGTTGGAACTAAATGGACACTCCCATTGCTTCCAATTGGATTTCCCAATTGGAACCAATTGGTTCCAGTTGTGTTCTTAGCCCCCGACCAATTGGGTCCAACTGGACTAGCCAATTGGACCCATTAGGCCAGGCAGTTAATTGACCCACAAAATATTCACAAAATATGTTACGTTCATTGAGAAAGGTAGCTAAATGTTTCAATAATATGCTCTAGGATCTTGGATGAATATTTCTACAACTTAACACATTGTAATGTGCAAAAGTAAAACTGATTTATGGGGACAGCGGGGAGACACTCTGCCTAGTGCCAATCGACATTTTTATATACCCAGTTTATTAGGCTCTCATGCTGGGGCCAGTGGCGCTTGCCCACTGAGTGCAGATATTTAATTTCAGCTCCAGTGGTGGTGTAGGTGATGAGTACAATTTATTAGGCTAAGCTGCTGATAGCTCTTATTGTATAGTACCATATTAGTTCTACCTTTTCGTCAAACATGCAAACATTCATTGGATAAATTGGGTGCAGTTGGGCGGACCAATTGGATGCAATGGGTAAGACCAATTGGGCTCACCAATTGGAAACCCAAATGGTCCAATTGGATAGTCCATTTGGACCATCCAATTGGAACACCATTCCAATTGGAACCAATTGGAAACCCAAATGGTCCAATTGGATAGTCCATTTGGACCATCCAATTGGAACACCATTCCAATTGGGACCAATTGGAAACTGAACTCGTCCAATTGGAACCAACTGGAACCCATTGGAAATCCAATTGGTTCCAATGGTTTTTTTTTTGACTGGGCTAAAGCAAGTGCCTGACTAATATAAGTCTTGAGCATAAATACAGTCACAATATGACAGTTTTTCAGATGCAATGTTTATTACAGATGAGTCGTGTAGTTTTACACCGAAAATATACACAAAAACCACGAATAACCCAGCTGTGGACATCTGTCACCCGTTGGGTGTAGTCCTCAAAACAAAACACAGAAAACAAAAACATACTTAGGGAAATGAAACAGCTCAGATGTAGGCCTATAGTTTTTGAGCGGATGATGTATTCAACAAAAGGCCACGCGACCATGCTCAACTAAAGTAATTCACAAACTGTAGCAATGAATATACAAAAACGGCATGCATTGGATATTTACAATACTTGAGTACATTCAGGCAACAATAGAAGCACTGAAGTGATTAAAAAATGAATTATTTATGTGAATGCAATATGAGGTCTTTTCCGCGAATGTGGCATTGATAATCTCACCTGGTAGAAGCGTAACGGCTCAGCAAAACAACAAATAAGCGTAGATCGTTAGACTACAGTGAGTTAGACAAGTTGCATTCATAAAAAAAAATCTAGGCTAAATCTCGCTCGGGACATGCGCCGCATTACTGCGATGTGCACCATTACCAGAGGTTCGAAAAATTTACCGCACCGCGGATACCGCTGCACGCCTACCAACACTTTTGCTTCCACACTTGCTAACACATGCACACACATTGTAAGCATCAGCCGCCGCTACTATAGCACGTTGAGCGGAACCATGAAGTGACAACAATAACACGCATAACGACGCAAAATGATCAGTGAATTAAGTGAGGTTGTCGGCTTTGTGACGCGCTTGCATGCAGTTTGAGTATACACAGTCGCTTGGAAGAAATGCACAGCTGCTCGCAGAGGTGGGCAGTCTTCGTCGGGGTAAAGTTCTTGCGGCCGATGTTGTGCAGCCGCTTTTTTCTTCTAATGCTGTCTTTCTTGCCGCTCGGAATCGCGAAAAGAACAAAGCCTTTTTCACGCCGGCTTGTGCACTGAAATGCGCAGCAACTCGGAATAGTGCTGCACTAAAAGAGCGCGAATAACGCGAAGTGAAAGCGCGCAATGCCATGGAGCTCGGTCGTAGCAGCGGCGGCTGGCTAAAAAATGGCGCCGACGAAAAATGAAAACATAAAAAGAGCGAACTTTCCGCGCGCTTTTCCTGGAGACCGCCCGCGGAGCCAATCACCGTTGAGAAAAGCGCCGATGGGAGAGGTGAGAGAGGATGATCGGCGAGGGTGCGCGGCGCGACGGCATAGTTCACAGAAAGACGCTACTTTCAAGTTATCGAGGGGCTTTATCAGTGCCAACGCGCGAAAGGCAGAACATAGGGAGCACGTGTAGTTCGCAGTGGTTCGTAACGGAAGCTTTGCGGCTTTCTGTGCACGGTCGCGTAGTGTTGCGCAGGTTAGTGCCGTGAATTGATGGTTGTAAAGCATAAAACCATGAGAGTAAATAAAGAACAGATACACTGTCAAATATGGTGTGAAAAAGTGAGTTGTCAGTGCCTTTTATACTTCAGGTGTTTGTTAAAGTGCATCTGTTATACTTGCAGCATTAAACACTTCTATTAATTGGTTCCAATGTTTTTACTTAGGCTACTGCATTGTGCCACTTGTTTCAGATGACTGATGTTTGTCGCTTTCTTTTTTTTTCAGAAATCCTGTGGGTGAGAAGGTTATGGATGTGTGTCCCAAGCTTGCCACATTTTAAGTCAGATTTAAGGAATTTTACGAATATAACCCGTTACTCGGCTGATGTATCATCAACCACAATAAAATATGCCTGCTATGCATCAAATTGTTTTTCGTTTTATTGCATCGCGCGGAGTGAAAAAAGCACGCATACGCCATGTATGCGAATATTCGAGAAGGATCCGCCAATGGACGTACTCAACTGGAGGTCCGTTGGCGGGCGAACCGTATACCTTATTATCGGAGGGCCGACGGACGTCCACCGGCTGCATGCGGACGTACGGAACATCCGAAACGGACCTCTGTCGGCTGTTCGAAGGATATCGGTGGTTGCTTGGGCGCTAACACTTCCCATACCGTTTGCTCTGCATAGCATGCTACGTAGAAAACGATTATGATAGCTTAAACGCATATTATCTTCAGTGACAAATGTGTAGTCACGTTGGATATGGGCTGCTCCTCGAAGTTGCATTGATACAATGCGGAGTGCAGTACCTACTTCTTAGCCAGATGGTGGACAAGTGGCATTTTCTAAACAACTTGAGACACCGCGGCACAAGGGCAATGAAAATTTAGGCCTCTTGCTCGCCTGTTTTAAGTTGTCTATAAGCTTCTTTTCTTCATTTTAAGGAGAGGCCCTTCGTATGGGAATGTGGCGGAAGTGACGTCAAAATTTAGGCTTAAAAAGTCGGGCCACTAGCAACGTTGTCGTTGTTGCTAAGAAAACTCGGGCCACTAGCAACGGCGTACGGCGTCGTTAGCGTCGTTGTTGCTAGGGGCCCGAGTGTTTCTCGGTGGCGGTGGACGGACTTTCGGCACGGTGTGTTCGGCCTTGCGTGTTAAAGTCTACATGCCTGGCGTCGTGACGTTACGCACGCATCTAGGATTGCTTTTAAATGCGGCAAATAACCGCTCATTTGATATTTTGTTCGTCAAACTTGGTGTCGTTACACGGAGCGATCGATGCATTGAAATGAATCTCGCGAAAAGGTGGCACTCTGGAACCGCGCTTCGACACGCGAAGAAGCGTTGATTGCTTTGATCAGCGAACTTTTGCACCTCACCAAACAGCACAGAAACATGAAGCCGCTCTCGGCGATGCTGAGCTGCGTTTCGAAGGCCGCACGGCGGGTGTACGGTAGCCCGAGGAGGATGGTGAGCGGCGCGCAATGTCGTCTTTCTTCGCCTGGCGTCGGAAAAGGTTCACCGCACCTGTGCGCCGGTCTGTGTCTAGGTGCGTGTTTGCGGGGAGGGAGGTGTAGGAGCGGCGAGCGGCGCGGTTTTTTTTATACCTTTGGCGCGGTTATACTCCGACGTAGCGCGCGCGCGGGCGAGAGCCGGTTGTGGTCGGATACTTCAGATCGGCGACGCTACGCCAGGCTCTTCGGCAGCCGCTCCGACGCGAGGCAGCGCATGCGCAGAACGTTCCTCGTTCGAAAACCGGCTGGGAGAGGAGGCGAGTGGCGAAGGGGGTAGAGGCATAGAGTTTCTTACTATTACCTAGAGGGAAAGCTGGCAGCCCGTCTATGGGAGTTTGCATGGCGACCCCTCGAGACCACTTCAGCCACCATGGGCGCTCAAAGCATCATGGGGCGGTGAGCTACTTGTTGCGGAACTGCAACTTTTGGCCAAAAAATAATAGAAAAATAAAGCTGTTTGATAACTACAAACGTCCTAACATTCAATATCTTGTCTAATGATTGCAACAAACGAGCAGAAAAGCATTTAAGTGAAAAGTTTGCCCAAAATAAGAGACGACTCGCTCTCCTATTGGCCTAGTAATGAACACTATAAAAACTAATATTTCGTAATTAACAGGCGCACTTTTAAAAGTATATATGTTTTAAAAAAAGATGTTGCTTAAATACTATAAGAGGTTTTTTAATGGCATTTCGGAAAAGTGAAACCTTTTATTGGCGTCGTGTGTCGTAGCGTTTTCACTACTATGGGTTTTGCCCACTGCGTTCGCGCAAAAGTCGTCTGCGCACACACGAACAGCGTTTTCGGAATGAAACGTCTCAGTAGTGTCACTCCATGTTCCCGAAAAACTACGACTGTGCCGCAACAAGTAGCTCACCGCCCCATGATGCTTTGGGCGTCCATGGTGGCTGAAGTGCAGCGCCGCCAGCTTTCCCTCTAGGTAATAGTAAGAAACTCTATGGGTAGAGGGGAGGAGTGGCGTGGGAGGCGCGCGCGGTGCATTCTGGGTGGGCGGCTTCGGCGCGCTCTCGGCGCGGCCCGCGCGAAATGCAGCCGGTTGCATTCCGCCCATTCCGCGCCGGGCGCCGTCAGAGAAGCGTTTGCGGGTAGGCAGGCTGGAAACGCTGATTGGTCCATGGGATGAGCTTCTCCGTGACGTTTTTTGACTTCGCCCTCGTTTTCAACCAGACGTGGCGTCAGCGCGCTTTTCTCGACCTCTCCCTAGAGGCCTCTTGCGCTGGAGTTTGAGGTAACGTGGCGGCGCCTGGTGGCAGCAAGGAAAAGCTGGCTGGGTAGTACCAGGTTGGGTAGTAGTGAGCGCTGGCTGTGGCGGCGTACCTCTCTAGCCTGCGTTTTGCTTGGATTCGCACGTTTTTCTGCTCTGTTGTGAGTGCGACAAGGCTCGTCACTTGTGACCAACCACGCCGCGGCCCGGCCGTGGCTTAGTTTTTAGAAAACCGACGCTCCGTGTGCCTTAGGACGAAATGCAGGCAGCAGAAGGAATCGGCGACGCCGATCCGCCCGAGAGGCCTCGCTTAGTCTCGAAAAAGCATCACCGTCGTTACTGCTGCGTCGTGGGCTGCCACGAGCAAGAAGGTCTGAATCCCAATATCGAATTCCACCGTTTTCCTTCAAGGTCTCACGAAGCGGAGCGCCGGGCGCGCTGGATAGCTGCAGTTCGACGCACTGAGTAAGCGAACCTTCGCGTTGTGCTGGCTGCTTCGCCTCCCTTGATGTTTGTTTGGTTATCCGCGTTGCTGAAATTCATTCTTTTTGCACATGCAGTCCGGACGGCAAACCGTGGGATGCAGTGCCGAACACCAGCATATGCAAGCCACTTTGTGGGTAACGAGCAAAACAATACCAGTCATCCCTCATATGTACCTACAATCTTCCCCGCGGTCTACAGCCGGCCTCATCCTCCTTGTGTTCGTCTTCTTTTGGCGCTTACCTCTCTCAAAAAATGTATATTTAGCGAGCAGCCGCATATGCAGGCGTAGAATGAGAATTTATGCATTCTACAGCACAACTTGTCTAGTATACATCCCTACATAGGACCAAGCAAGCAGCAAAGCAGCAAAAAGTGTACCATGACAATCACAAAACACTAGGGAATGCGCAACAGAGCAAGCAGCAAAAGGTGAGAAACGAACAGCATAATTCAGAGATCATATCAAGGGAATGCACAACACAGCAAAGAGCACAAAAAAAATGCATGGTATAATTATGTCATGTCAACATCTCACTTCAGATAATCACTATTAAGGCAAATCGGCATATCAGCAGGCATGCTGGTGGTTCACGACTAGAGACCCGCGGCCACTGAGACAATTGACGATTCGACCGGTGCAACGTGGTGAGGTGGCCAGGTGCGTGCAAATGACCACAAATGGGGGGGGGGGGGGGTGCGAATTCGCTGCGCACTACGAGCAGCCCAGCGTCGAGAGTGAAATGTGCACATTGTCTACCTCAAACCAGCACGTATGTGGCAGCGCGGAATCACTGATAACAGCGAACGTGTTCGAGCGAGGTCGTTTTAAGGATGAAAAGCTACATCAAGAATCTTGAATAAACAGCGCGAACGAAGACGAGCACAAAAGACAAGAAAACGGACGACACAGCGCTTGTCTTTTGTGCTCGTCTTCGTTCGCGCTGTTTATTCAAGATGCTTAACCAACTAGCCCGGCAAAACGTGTTAATACAGCAAGAAAACGACATCAAGCGCGCAGCGCACGAGCTCGCGCTGCAGCGTTATTCGGCTGCGAGCTCATATATGCATTGCATCATGTTAGCATTTGCTGAAGGAACAGAAGGCGGCTACTACAAAGCAGGCATGACTACTTGTTTAGCGAGATGCAGTCAGCAAAGACTGCAGGAGGCCCACAGTTTCGTGGCATGCTGAAAGACCGGTGCTGGCGCGGCGTGTACCGTCGTACGATCGAGCAGTCCCGTATACATGTCTGTTTAGCGCTGCTGCGAATTCATATATTGCAAGTATTTCATCGCGTTGGTGCGCTTGAATCTCGAAGCGTGCAGACCTTACATGAAGTTCAACTTCGTACGCGACTCTCTTCACTTGCGAATGACACCGCGCTGAAACTTCGCCGCTTATTTCTTGAACAGAGTACACGTGCTTGGCGTTGCATAATTTCTTCCCTTTACACAGCGTGCCAGCCCTGAAAAAATCTTCGGCGCCCGATATTCGCTGTAGGCCATAGCAAAGCACAAGCGAAAGTCGCGGGTCCGTACTGCCAACGCGCTTTCCGAAGCAGACGCCTGAGCCCGGTACTACCCAGCCGAGGGCAGAGGGCGCTCTTTAGCACCATTTTCGTTTAGCACCAGTTCAGTCGAGATTAGACGTAAATCAGAGAGCTGTTGGAAGATTAGCACTAGGTGCCCACGGCAAAACCACAAACGAGGCAGTACAAGGGGATATGGGCTGGGCATCGTTCGAGGCACGGGAAGCTAAGAGTAAAATACTATATGAAGAACGCCTGAGGAAATTGGACGATAACAGATGGGCAGCTAAGGTATTTAAATATTTATACAGAAAGAACGTTGACTCACAGTGGCGGAAAAGAACTAGAAAACTAACCAGTAAGTATGCCGGTCATGAGGACGGAGAAAGAAAGAGCATTAAACGACAGGTCAAAAACGCGGAAGTTAAAAATTGGATGAATTCAATGGAAAAGAAACATAGTGTAGAACTATATCGATTCTGGAAAAGGCAGATCAGGAAAGAATTTTTCTATGATAACTCAAGAGGCAGTGCCCTACTTTTTGAAGCTAGATCAGGGTGTCTTAGAACGCGCAGCTACAAAAAGAAATTTAACGAAGAAGATGACACATGTGCAGTGTGTGGTAGATCTGTGGAAACAATTGAACACCTCATAATCAAATGTGATGGTATCCATCCGGATGTCGATGCAGGCACAGTCACTCTTTCTGAGGCCCTAGGGTTTAAAGATAACAATGGTCATGTAAATAAATCTGCAGTGGAAGTCAGCAAAAAACGATTGGAGGATTGGTGGCTGAAAAGCAGAGATGTGGCATAAGGTTAGAATAGTAGGAAACCGTAGGCAAAGTTGATGGAGAATCTTAATGAGAATTGCCAACACAGTAAACAAAAAAAATAATAAATAAAGAAAAGCTGAGCATGGTGGCAATTGCCACCACCCCGTTTCAAAGGGGGCGCTCCTATCCATCCATCCATCCATTCGCAGCGCCCCCTGGGCAATGCTAGAGGTCAAGAGCGCCTGGGGAATCGCTAGGTGCACCTGCCGCGCCGCGCGTGCGTGGTGAGCGGGCATTCGTTTCGTGATCCTCGGCGCGCTCGTTTCGAAGCGTGTGCAGCTATGGCGTTCGTGCGTGGTGCGCTCGTCGGCGACAGCCAGCTGAAATTTCTGTGCAGTGTTTGCTTGCGGCTTTCGCCGTTTCGCTTGAGCACGTGGCTAGTGTCGTGCTCGTATTTAAAGTTTTTGCAGCGGCACTACAAGGATCCGCATCAGGCGCGCTTTGAGGACCGCCGTTTGACAGCTACGCTGACGCGCTTGTCGGGCGTGCGCATTCTCAACCCCGAGGTAAGGACTGAACTACATTGTCGCAAGTTTTCTCGTGCATTGAGGGCTCACCAAATTTCGGTGCTTGTAAGGAAACTTTTTTTTGCAGCATCGTTCCCTGGATATGCTTCTCGGAAGCCGATGTCATTGTTCGCCGCGGACGCTGGGCCCACTGCTCGCCGCCACGCCGCTGTAGGTTGACATTGAAGAGCTGCTCCAAACGGCCCTTTTCAGGGCCGCTTCATTGCTTCCTGGAAGATTGCGGGCATCCAATCTCGCGGCCGTGTTCCCTCTCTTTGTTGAAATCGGCGCCAGACATCAGAACCCGCGCTAGGCCTCGTTGCAAGGTTAAACGAGTGGTGTGGCTTTAGAGAAATTATGACTTGCGCTTGGTCTAGCTATATCATTCACCCAGTGCAGTGTGCCTTTACTTCTTTAGCGACTTCTCACGCCTTGTCGAAATCGGATTTTAAAGCTCACGCCACGCCTCGTTGAATGGGTTAACCGAGTACAGCGCCTAGCTTTGTTTTTTTGTGTTCTAACCTGTAAGCAGTGCACCTTTCTTCGCTCCTTACTTTTGTTCTTTTCAGTCGTTTCCTGAATCCGTCGAAAAAGCCGGGCTTGCCGGATGATTGTTCGCCGTGAATGGAACCACGAGGCGATCGCATCTGCATACACAGCACGACTTTGTTGCCTCGTGTTTTTTTAACAAGGATTGCTTCGACAGCTCGGGCAAAACGAGGACTGCGCACGCAGTGACGTCGCTGCTTAGTGAAGAGGCACAAAACGGATGTCGTCCTTACTGAAGGCCCTTCTCGGGGCCACCTCAGTGTTTCCTGGGAGACCACGCGCTTTTCGCCCTGTGCACATGTTCCCCTCATTTCCAATCATTTGTAAGTTGCATATCAATGAATTAATAAATCAGTCAATGCACTTTATTTACCAGAAAAATCTGGCTGGTCACCCTGGGCTAAAAGCTGTGCACACAGCTTGACAAGGCCCAGGGGACCATTAGATGACAGTTTTGAACGTAGGAAAAACAAGTTGGTACTTTAAAAGAACATGGAAAGTACACCAAACAATATAAGAGAGAGATAAACATTACAATCGCCCATTACAGTAAAGAAAAAGAAAACACTTTGACAGCAGACATACAGTATCAATTTACACTATAATACATACAAAAATTACGACATTCAGCACTATGGCACGAAATATAAAGACAGCACATAAAGCAAAAAAGAGAATGCAAGTTACAATAGTACAGATAGATTAGCTGTTTACATTTACATATGCATAAAATTAGTCCTCGGCTCCTTGGGCCTCCTTCAAATCCTGCAGAAGGCTTGAATTTGCAACTGCTAATATCAAAGAAGATTTAGAAGAACTTCAGTTTGGGGTACATGGTGCATAGTACTTGAGAAAATAAACAATAGCGCCTACAATGACACACACAGAAGAACGATGCAGCACAAGCGCTATCCTGCGCTCTACAGTATGGAACTGTGACTGTGAAAAATGAACCTTCTCGTCAGTGAAATATGAGTCTTTAGGCTGTCTACAAATCGTTATTACAGAACGAAAGAAATATTAGTGAATGTTGTGTAAGAGGTTTGCATATTACTCTGTTTGTTTATTTATTTATGTTACCCCTCAAGGCCAGTGGCATTACACAGGGGGAATGGTAAATATACGGAAACTGAGAGAAAAATACAGTTGATTACATGAATATTAAACAGCGCCTGAATATACAATGTTAGCTAGTGCTACGCGGAACTGCTCATAATTTTCAGTGCCGGCAACTTCTGCGGGAAGGTGGTTCCAGTCGCATGAGGTTCGCGGCAGGAATGACTGCGAGCAGCATTTTCTGTCGCATGACATACTTCCGACTTTGTGATCATGATCAATGCGGCGGGATACAGAAATTGTATGGGGGATATGAGGTGATCACGAAGAGCGGGATGATGGTACAGCTTGTGGAACAGGGTGATACGAAACAATTTTCTACGCGATGTCAGTTATGGGAGGCAGATATTAGATTTCATAGTAGTTATACTCGCTGTGGTGGTTGTAGTTAACAAGCATTAAACGCACAGAGTTATTTTGCACCAGCTCAAGATCATTAATGAAGTTGTCATGAGCAGGGTGCCATACACGTGTTGCATGCTCGAGTTTTTATCGTATTAGTGTTTGATAGAGCAATAGTTTCAAATTGGAAGGAACGTTAAAGAAGTTGCGACGTAAGTAGCAAAGCATGCGATTAGCATTTTCAATTATGTTCTCGGTATGAAGAGACCAGTTAAGATAGTAAGTAATGTGGACGCCGATGCACTTATATGATGAGGCTGATTTCAACGAAATGTTGTCGATGTAGTGGTGAGGTAAGTTTTTCTAGATACACGCATGACTTTGCATTTGTTCATATATAGCTGCATTCACCATTCTTCGCACTTAAGTCAGTGGCGGTCTCGTCAAGTAGTCCCCTGCTTTGTACGTTCACCTTGTTAGCGGCTGTCTTATTTCACACAATTCCACGTTCTACACATTGATAGTTATACGAGCACAATTCGTTGTGGTTGTCGAGGAATCGTGTTCCTGCCTTGCCGCTACCGTTGTCTTGCCATGCCGCCGGCGCGGCGGCGACGGCGGTGCCATTCACGTGCGGTTGCGGTGGCCAGCAACCTCGTCGGCGGGGGAGGGGGGGAAGGGATGCACCCATTCATGTCTTTATCCCACCATGGGACACAGCGACGCCAGCGAGGGGACCATCCCTTTCTGGCTTGACAAGGAGCGCCGACCAGCCGCCTTGAGGACTGAGGGCGGAACAAATTAAGCCACTTCCCAGAACTGAGAAATGAAGGCCGCTAACCCCACTGGTGAAATGTCCGGGCAGGTGCTTTGACCTTAGTGGACATGTCGTGGCGGGATATCTCAGACGTCGACTCGTTTCCCCTGGTATCGAAATGAATATTGCTCGCGTAAACGTTAACATTCAAAGATTGAGTAATGGTATAATGTCTATACCTTTCGCCATTTATTTTTCAATAACAAAGCGCAAAAAAATTTTTGTGCAAATAAAATAAAAAATCGTTGTTTCTATTTTTTCTTTTTTTTATATACAGCAGTCTGTCCGCTCCCCCTAAAACCACTCTCTGTGACCGCCACTGACTGAAGTAATGTAAGGTTGTTAGTGTTGGTTATTTCTCTAAAAATGACGCAAACATCAGCGAATAGGTGAATATGAGAATCCATAAGAGAGCGGGGATCATTAATGTTAAATCAGGAACAGTAGCTAGGGTCCAAGAACTGAACCTTGTGGAACTCCGCAAGACACCTCTGGAAAACAGGTGTTATAACCGTTAGCAAAAACTAATTGTGAGCGATTAAGTAGACCTTCAATCCATTTCAATAAGTTACAGTCAATATTCAGATGTTTTAGTTTGTGAGCCAAAAGGTTGTGACATACATCGTCGAAAGCCTTCGAAAAATCCAGAAATATACAGTCAGTTAGTGATGGTAGCTCTAGAATACAGTGCAATGCATGTGTAAACTATATTAACTGTGTTTCGCAAGAGTAAGGTTTTCGAAAACCATGTTGCGCTGACATAAAAAAGTTGTTCAATGAAAGGAAGTTAACAAGGTTGGTGAATATTATATTTTTGAACATTTTGGGTCTAGTATTGGTAAGGGATATGGGACGATAATTAATAGGGGATTAATAATAGGGTTAATTAATAAGGGATTAATAGGGCTTTGCTGCCGGATTTGTAGACTGTAACCACCTTTCTGATCTTCCACTCAGTAGCAGCGTTGACTGGTCAATGCTGGAAAAGTTTGGTTAGTATAATGGGCGAATAAGCTGCAGTGCTTTTTAAGTAACGCAGTCATAACCCGGAGCGGAATGAACACTGAGTCCATCAATAAGCTTATTCACACCAGTAGGAGCAACAGTTATAGGTGGCATGAAAACATAGTTGAAGTGGTGAGTTGTAGGCATATGTATACATCAGATATGGGTGTAAAGTTGTCAGTGATTGCGCGGTTAAGAATCGTGACGCAAACGTCTGAAGGGATGGGGTCGCCTAACGGGTCAGATAACGCAAAACTATCGTCGGTGGAAGGATTAATGACCCGCCAGAATTTTTGATATTGGTGGTTACATGTGAGTGGAAGTGCTTTTAGCGCTTTTGAGCGCCTGAACATACATGTTGGAAGCCGCTGAATACGAAGTCCGATCACGCACTAGTTGCGAGAACTTTACGATGCGGTAGAGGCTTTTTTTTGTTAGATAAACGTTTAATGTGATTATTACACCAGGGAGCTATTGAGTGGGTGGTAGCAGTGCGTTCAGGAGTGTATTGTTCTGTGAATTGGGTGACTATAGCTGTGAACATGCTGCAGTTGGTTTGAATGCTGCGGACACCAAAGCTATGGGAAAGCGTCGATAAAAAAAAATAGTTCATTATTTATCGCCTGAAAATTTGCTCCGTTGTAGTCTCGTATTATTATTATTTTTTCTTTTTGTTAGTGTTCGGAGTGGCTAGATTAATGTCAGAGTGCATTAGCAAGTGGTCGCTGATGCCTGGCAGGTATGTAATAGGTGAGACTATGTCAGATCGATTTGTCAGGATTAAATCTAGCGTATTCGCCGCGTTGGCTGTTATAGTCCCTTGTGAGCACAAATGCACTAACGAGAATACTGAGCGCACATCTAAAAATTCGCGACTTCGAGACGAGAACGGGGACATTAAAGGGGAGTTGGTATTCCATGTTATCTTCGAAAAAATTAGATCGGCAAATAAAACAATACTGAAATAGATCATGGTGCTTTGTTTTTAAGTGTTTCCATAAAAAAGTATGGCAACAGATAAGGAAAGGCTTAGGTGACCGTGATCGAGGAGGTTAGACTGAATTGTAGTGCAACAGCTTGAAACAGGTCTTCACATCATTCGTATATACTAGAACATTGCAGGAGCCCGGACAAAGCAAAATTACACAAATTACGTTTGAATAGAGATCATGGCAGGAAAGTGGATGAAATATAGCTAAAAGAAGAATTGTGAACCGAAGCAAAGTATGTAATGAGCCAGAAATATGCCTATCAAAGAAGACACTGCACTGAGAAAATGGACAGCATGAAATAAATGAGCAGCACAAGTGCAGCGTACAGGCCTTTATCAAATAATTTATTTTTTGTTTATTTACCACGTCCTGGTAGTGTTAGCTCCATAAAGCATTGTCAAAATTATCACAATTTTCAGTTTTATTTGCTTAGGAGAACGTTAGAGCAATAAGAACTTGGTTCATAAATGCACTTCAAATATTGCCATGTATGAACTCAAAATATGTGTGTTTATTTATAACGAAATAATAACAAATTACATTAATTTTTTTAACACGTACCTAAATAGATCCACTGGTTACAGCTTGCGTCAGACTTCTGTTGTGGTAAATAGGTCTCGCACGAACTACAGAACACAATCAATTGAGCACCAAGTCATGTTGATGTGTAATTCTCATCCGTTTGTAATAGATGCAGCTAAAAATAGTTCCACGCGCAGGGGTTTTAAACGCATCTGTTCGTCTTTCTTTTTGTCTAACGTTGTGTCCTAGACGACAAAATGCTTACTTCTGGTTCCGTTTGATGTAACCCTGCTGGGGGGGAGTTCTATGATGCAATGGACTCATAGATCGTTCATCGTGGGATGTCGTGCGGTCTGTGTGGCATATATCGTGCAGTCTGTGTGATATGTCATACAATTCGTATGATATGTCATACGGATTATGCGGTGTGTCGTGCAGATTGTGTGGTGTTCTGTGGTGGATGGTCTGTGGGGTTGTTGCGTCGTGGAGCTTTTTTTCAGCAGGGAATGCTATGTCGGTTCGAACAACCCTAATGTATTGTATTTCTGTACCATTTTTGTATATGATTTAGTGTGTATTATTATTTTATTATCTGTATATATTTACAAGAACTGTTTATGATGCGTCTGTTGTGTAAGTGATGGCAAAGACAGCCTTTTTTTGTTGTATAATCCAATACCGCTCCTGCTGCTCCCAGGCGAGGACAAGACCCAGTCAGGAGGTTCAGCACCTCCTTTTGTCTTGCCTCGTGGGCAGTATCTGTATGTTGCCCGAAGGATGAAATAAACAAAAAAAAATCATCGTACTCTTCGTCCTGGGCCACAAGAGCTGGGGCTTCATGAGATAATTATTACGGTGCATCAACAAAAATTTCAACATGCCGTCAGCATGCAAAGATATTATACTGGCGCTGAAAAGACCGCATTTTTTAAATTTTCACTGGCAGGAGGGAGTAACTTACTTGACTGCGCTGCTTTCTTCCTAAGCAAATGAAAGACGTGTATGCCGACCTCTTATACCTGTTCTGCAGCAAAAACAATTCGAAAATATGTAGCGTAAGATATAACACTAATGCACTGTGAAGCTTGATGCCTTATTGGTCCAGTAGAGTGGAGAGCTGGGCGAGTTAATTGGTTCACGATTGTAGAAAGAAAAGCAGCGCAAAAGACGGGGACACAGAACTGGGAACACAGAATACAGGAACACAGAACACAGCGTCGTCCTGTGTTCCTGTTGTGCGTCTCCGTCCTTTGCCCTTGTTTTTTTTTCCTTAATTGGCCATGCACTTGTGGCAATTTAAGTGCACTTCCTGTGAATTTTGCACAAAAGTAGTGTATTTTTGCATTCACCTTTTTAGACGCTGAGTTGTTTTATCTTTTGGTCACTTCAGAAGGGAGGAGTTAGTATAGAAGTAATTTACTTGGAGAATACAAGGAAATATATCTTGCGATGAATTTTCTCATATTTTAATTCTGCCTGATGGTAATGCATTACGCGTCATACGGTGTTACTCACAACCAAACGCCCAGGGCTCTAAGTTGGGCAAAGCATGTATCATATATGTGGAAATGAGAATATGGCTGTGGTGCGCTGGGCGTCTTGCATGCACAGCAGGAAGTGATTTGTGTCTAGACCATCCAGGAGGGAATGTACAAGGACGGGAGGATAGTACAAACGCTAAAAAAAAAGCTAGCTGGGGCTGGAAACGCATTTTTGGTTCTAGCAAGTACCAACGTTGGGGAAAAGCAACCAGTTTTGGGCGCCTTGTAAGAAGAAAGGAAGGTTCTGGGAAGCGGAGGCAGGGCTGCGTACGGCGCACGCGAGGTCGCGGGGTCACGGAGTCGCGCGAGATGTCTATCTTGCAGCAGCACATCGGGAAAAGGTTAAATTCCTCCACTCGCCACTCGCAGCGTACCGCAGAGCCGGCAGCCTTCTCTCTTGTCCGCCTACCAGGCAGGAGCTACTCTCTCCCGTTCCGGCCGGGGAGACGGACAATAGTCGCGGGCGAGAGCGAAGGGGTGGCCCCCTTCACATGAATGGCATTAGAAGAATGTCACTGGCGCCTCCACTACGGCTCAGCTCGTACTGGTTGCTGCGTTTCGCCGTAATTGCTTGTCAGCGAAGTGAACACAGCACCGTGCCTTCCCGTGAATAGTAGAAGCAGGGATGTCGCGGCCACATCGGCATTCGCAGGATAGCGCCGCCCTGTCGCTTATTTGCTCACTTATCCTCTGACAAGTCAAAAAGTCTTCCTGTCGTGGCACGCCATCCATGGCTTACGACACCACGTCTGTCATTCTCCTTCGTACTTCAAGCGTTTCTATTCTTGCTATGAAAGTATTAGCCGTTGCGGCCACCAATTCAAGCAGCGACAAAAATTTCAGCGCCGCAGGATTCGTAATGAAAGAGTGCCGCTCTTGTTTCGATCAAGCCATCATCAATGAAAAACTTGCATATTTAGAGTGATAAATCTATACCTTTATGCGTTGTGTTTTGCGTATAATCCCAAACTGTGATCTGGAATGCGAGGTCAAAATTTGAATGCCATTGAAATAAACTCCTTTTCCTGAAATTCTCTTTTTGTGTCGTCGCCGCTGTGCAGGTCGGGCCGAGCACGAGCGTGCTCAGGCCCGACCGAAGCGTGGCCTTGTGGTAGAGCGTCCGCCTCGCATTCGGGAGGTGCTGGGTTCGATCCCCAGTGCCGCCGGGTACCCACCGGTTTCTTTAATGGGTACAAGATTTCCCCTGGCCTGGTGCTCGGCTCTTCTAGGGTGAAATGCTTGGGAAAGGGGTCTTAGACCAAACAGTTGCCTTGGCGGATGAGTGATAAGTTCCCCTGCCAAGCAACCATAAGTCCGCCTCGTGCGGCATAAGCCCAATTGTGGCCCTTTTTTTTCGCTTTGTCTACACTACTCTCTGCCCACAGTGACGGGATTTGAAGGCGCAGGCTCCTTTCCCAAGCAATGCAACCCTGGGAAGCCGAGCACCAGGCCGGGGCACAGCTTGTACCCATTTTGAGAAAACCGGTGGGTACCCGGCCGGCGGCGGGAGTCGAACCCACCACCTCCCGAAGCCGAGGCGGGCGCTCTGCCACGAGGCCACGGCTGCGGTCCTTCAGTGTCGGGCCGGGCTTCCTGTCGGTAGGTTAGGTCCCGGGCCGGGCGCGGGTTCGAAATTGCGGCCCGTGCACAGCTCTATTCAGAAACCTAATCACATTTCCTTTTGTGAAAAAAGAGCTATGTGCAGAGTTTAAATGGTGCAAGTATGAAGCTACAATGAAGTCAATTACAGACTTCTGTGCAGCAGCTAGAGGAATTTCAAGAGCATGCTATACGTGATGCTATACCTCAGTCACAATTGATGCAGTCAAGTATTATTTCGTATATTTTTTTTTACCCAACAGACATGAAATGTCTGAAGATGAATATGTACCAAACACATCGAAACATCAGTTGTGATGTCTGAAAAAAGTTGTACTGCAACATATAAATGCTCAAGTCTCGATAAGCAGGAATACTGAAGGGGAATAAAAATAGTTTTCTTTTGTTCGGGCTCACGCACCTGCTACAAACATATTCTTTATACATAGCAATAAAACTTGAAATAACTGTTTAAGAAAGCCTTTTGGTCAATAGTAAAGCTAAGTATGACTGAAAGGAGTCCGCAAGAAATGCACAGAAGCAGGCGTGCAGTGTGACAGCGCAGCGCGACAGGTGCGCTTTTTAATCTCGCGCGCGCTCTGAAGAACATGGGTTTATGGTTTATTGGGGTTTTAACGTCGCAAGACGACTCAGGCTATGAGGGACGCCGTAGTGAAAGGGGTTCGGAAATTTCGACCACCTGGGGTTCTTTAACGTGCACTGACATCGCACAGTACATGGTCCTCTAGAATTTGGCCTCCATCGAAATTCGACCACCCCGACCGGGATCGAACCCGCGTCTTTCGGATCAGCGGCCGAGCGCCATAGCCACTGAGCTACAGTGTACTAGAAGTTTTACAGTGGCTCGAGCGGAGGCGCCTCCTGTTGTGCGCCGCGTACCCTGCTTTGGAAGAAAGTAGCGGCGGCGCTGTCGTCGCCCGCACTTGAAGCGACTGCGCGCGCCTTCTGCTCCCGCAGTTGCGTGTCGTTGTTTGCGTCGTGGTGTGTTGCTCCGTGCGTGCGTTTTCTGCATCAGTGTTTACGATGCCTCCCAAGCGGCGGCTAAACCACTGTTATGCACCAGGTTGCACAACTGGCCACGCGAGAACAGCACAGGAGCGTGCTGCTACTACCTGCCTCGGAAGGAAAGATGCTGAACGCAGCAGTATTCACAAGAGCCTGTGACTTCGTTGGCTTGCTCTATCCCTCTATAAAACTTTTCAAGTTTATTACCAACCTTGAAGATATATTTACAGGCTGCTTCAGCTCGAACAAGCTCCATCACGACAGCATCATGGATGTGCTGGCTGTCATACACAACAAGCACATTGCAGCTATTGGATGTGAGGAGCACAACCAAACACTTACAGCCAACATGATTGGATTTTATGTGGTGACCCGCATGCACTTTTATGTTAAAGGCTTGAATAAGTCTCGTGATGCAGCACGCAGAAAGTCGCACCAGCATTTAAAGCTTAGTCGCATATGATGATCACATATCAACCAAGCTGTTGTGCAGTGGTCGGCTTAAAAGTGGACATATTGTGCAGTAAAACTCATTGTTGTGGTCTGTGAAAACTTTGTTTGTTGTTCATGACTGTGCCAAGCACCTGTGCGTACCAAGTAGTAGTAGTAAGTGCAGTGCAAATTCCTTGTGATACAGAAGCATAGATGAAGATATTAAATGCTTTGAAAAATAATGGAATCTCCCTAATAAACCAAGAACATGTATCCAGTACCACACAGGGTATTCAGGTGCGTCACGTCCCCTGCCCCGCGCGTGCGCACGCACGCACGCAGCACAAATAGAATAGCGCCACGACTCGGCGTAATTAAATGCCGCAGCTAGTTCCGAGGCTGGTTACAGAGGGAGGAGGTCGTATGAGTCACGGAGAGCAATTTTAACATTTTGACAAAGCGTATTTCTTTCAAAATGCTAGTAAGGAGACAATATTAATCGCCGTTTCATTTCACTTACGGCGAACTACCTTCTTTATGTGCTCTTGTCTCATGGTCGGTGGTATCTTGATCATAGACAGGGAATCCTTTTTATTTCGTATTTATTGGCGCTTGAAAGCGAGGACGCAAGCACATATTTTGTGTGAAGCGCACCATCAGTGAGATGAAATTTACCATACAAAGAGTATGAGCGAAGCGAGAAATGTATATTGCGTTCAGCTATACAGCTGAGCCGCCCGCGAGAATCGCAGTGAGCGTTTGCAAAATCACTTTTTTTTTCATTTTGCTCGTTCATGGATAAAACAGGGTCAATACTAATCAAGGCAAACTGCAACGAATACCACCGCGAAATGTGAAGCGGCTGTCCCCGGCCAGACAATTACGGAACTCTTCGGTCCGCCAGCGACAGCATCGGAATATTTCCACATGCACAACGAAGCTACACGGGACAGAAAGCGGAAAGCAAACATTTTTGTCCCTTAGTAGTTTTGCATCCCTTCGTGGTGGTAAACTTGAATCGCCTAAAACATCGGCGGAAGCGGTGTCCTGCAAGCGCGACGGCCGCCTGAAAGGTGCCGCGGCTGACGCGCTTTCAAGTGCGGGCGACTACAGCGCCGCCGCAACTTTCTTCCGCTCGAGGCCCTCTGCAGCGGAGGCGGTCGCGCCACTAGAAATATTCTAGTTCACTATAACTGAGCCACCGCGGCGGGTCGAAAGACATGACGGGGACACGCCGAGCAGGCAACGCTGCAGTGCACGCTGCCTCCTCGCCTCTCGGCTCCTCGCGAGCAGCCCCGTCCGCTGACGAGCGGTGGCGGGGAAAAATATAGAGAAAACTGCCTGTCCCCAACCGGACATGACGTCAATAAATATCACGTGACCTATGACGTCACGCGTATGACGTCATATTTTTTGACCAATCAGCGTTTCCAGCCTGCCTACCCGCAAACGCTTGTGCCGTCAGACCGCGCCGGAAGCCGCCGAACACGCTGGCGATCGGGCGCCGCTTTCGCCGACGTGACGTCGCCGTGCCGCGCGCGCTACGTCGGTGTATAACCGCGCCCGCGCCCCGTAGCTCGGTAAAGAAGGCAGTTAGTGAGGAAAGCCGAGCCAACTTCCGGTTGCGGGGCGGCTTCAGAAAAAGTGACGTCAGGCCCTCTCCTTAGTTCTTTCTTTCCTCCATGATTTGCATAGAGTTTCTTACCTAGAGGGAAAGCTGGCAGCCCTTCTATGGGAGTTTGCATGGCGACCCCTCGAGACCACTTCAGCCACCATGGGCGCTCAAAGCATCATGGGGCGGTGAGCTACTTGTTGCGAAACTGCAACTTTTGGTCAAAAAATAATAAAAAAATTAAGCTGTTTGATAACTAAAAACGTCCTAATATTCAATATCTTGTCTAATGATTGATACAAACGAGCAGAAAAGTATTTAAGTGCAAAGTTTGCCCAAAATAAGAGACGACTCGCTCTAAAACTAATATTTCGTAATTAACGGGCGCACTTTTAAAAGTAAATATGTTTTAAAAAAATGTTTTTGCTTAAACACTATAACAGGTTTTTCATGGCATTTCGGAAAAGTTGGCGTCGTGTGTCTATGCGTTTTCATTACTATGGGTTTTGCACACTGCGTTCGCGCCAAAGTCGTCTGCGCACACGCGAACAGCGTTTTTGGAATGAAACATCTTAGTAATGACACTCCGTGTTCCTGAAAAACTACGACTGTTCCGCAACAAGTAGCTCACCGCCCCACATAGAGTTTCTTACTATTACCTAGAGGGAAAGCTGGCAAGCCGTCTATGGGAGTTTGCATGGAGACCCCACGTGACCACCTCAGCCACCATGGGCGCTCAAAGCATCATGGGGCGGTGAGCTACTTGTTGCGGAACTGTAACTTTTGGCCAAAAAATAATAAAAAAATAAAGCTGTTTGATAGCTACAAACGTCCTAACATTCAATATCTTGTCTAATGATTGCAACAAACGAGCAGAAAAGCATTTAAGTGCAAAGTTTGCCTAAAATAAGACGTGACTAGCTTTCCTATTGGCCAAGTGATGAACACTAAAAAAACTAATATTTCGTAATTAACAGGCGCACTTTTAAAAGTAAATGTTTTCAGAAAAAATGTTGTTGTTTAGATACTTTAAGAGGTTTTTTAATGGCATTTCGGAAGAGTAAAACCTCTTATTGGCGTCGTGTGTCGTCGCGTCTTCACTACTATGGCTTTTGCACACTGCGTTCGCGCGAAAGTCGTCTGCGCACAGACGAACTACGTTTTCGGAATGAAACGCCTTAGTACTGCCACTCTGTGTTCCCGAAAAACTACGACTGTGCCGCAACAAGTAGCTCACCGCCCCATGATGCTTTGAGCGTCCATGTTGGCTGAAGTGCAGCGCCGCCAGCTTTCCCTCTAGGTAGTAGTAAGAAACTCTATGCCGCCCCATGATGCTTTGAGCGCCCATGGTGGCTGAAGTGGTCTCGAGGGGTCGCCATGCAAACTCCCATAGACGGGCTGTCAGCTTTCCCTCTAGGTAGTAGTAAAAAATTCAGGGGGCACTTTGACTGTCTAAAGTGGGTAGAGGCGGAAGCGTTTTCCGCACCACCTTCGCTGTTTCTGTGGCACTGGTGGCGTCACATGTAATTGAGTACTAATTACTAAGTGATGACAAATCACTAATTAATGGTTAATCACTGATTAATGCCTGAATACTAATTATCTGCTAATTAATGACGCTTAAGCTTCGCCTTTAGGAGTGGAACGCGACAGCGCGTTGTAGCGCTGCCAGGGAGTCCACGGAACGCCACCACCCGTTCGGCGCGATGCCTTGCCCTTCGAACGCCCTTTTTTGAGGAAAGGAAATGGCGCAGTAATTCTCTGTCATCTCGGTGGACACCTGCACCGCACCGTAGAGGAAGGGAGGAAGTGGGAGTGAAAGAAGATAGATAAAGAGGAGCCGTAATGAAGAAAATGAAAATTGTATTTGAGGAAAGGAAATTACGCAGTAACTGTGTCACAAAATTCAGGGGGGGGGGCACTTTTTTGACCTAAAGTGTGGTCACTGATGTGTGGTTAAGATGTTAAGCTTCGCCCCTAAGAGTGGAACGCGACAGCGTCTTGCAACGCTGCCAAGGAGTCCATAGAACGCCATCGCCCATTCGGTTCTACGCCTCGCTCGTCGGTAAATTGGTTTTTGAGGAAAGGAAATGTATCTGTCTCTCATTTGTCGGTGGACACCTAAACCTCACCGGAAGGGAATGGAGGAGGATGAGAGTGAGTGAAGACACCGTATTCACTAAACGCGCCTTTGTTCATTCCAAACCATCGAGCTGGCATGGCGGAGTGGATAGCATGCTCGTCTCTCGCGCCGAAGACCGGGGTTCGGTTCCTGAGATCGACCAATTTCTTAATTGGTTTTATTTATTTATATGGCCTGACTAGTAAAGCTAATTAGGTTAATTGGGTAATTAAGCAATTAACTAAGCTCAGTCCCACTTACTTGGAGCATCACTATACGATCCCTTCAATTGGTTGCATGGTTACTAGCCAAAGTACAATTGGCCCCGTTTGAAATCGCGCACTGTGACGTCACGACCGTTTCCACCCATTGAAAAGCGTGACATTTTCTGTCGACAACTGCTGCTTACAACGATGAGACATTAAAGGCTTCCGCCTTAAAACTCTATGTTCATTTGTACCATAAAGCACTGGCTCTGCTGCGAACTGCACTGCGCTAAAGCTGACGGAAACAGAAGAAAGTAAAGTAGCTGTTGTCTCTTACCTTTGGCGTTTCATTGCAGGATAGTGAATATCGGCTTAGTGTCTAGTGATAGTCAACACAAGAAGGTATACGGTGTGAGCCAAAAGTAGGGTGAGCGAAAAGCCAAAGCGACGAGTAGCAGACGATCCGCACCCAAGCGCCGGGTGGGGAACAGCAGCGCCAGTTTGGTGGTCATGAGGCGGAGGCGTGGGGAACTACGCTTTGTCCCTTGCCGCTCGGCACACCTACTCATCTAGCCATCTAGCCACCGCATGCCACCGAACACTCCGAACAGGCCTAGAAGCGAAAGAAGCGCAGGAGCGCAAATATTGCTGAAAGTAAAAGGGAGAATACTGGCGGTAGCGAAGGGCGCGTTACGGGCGAAGCGTCGTCGAATGCTCGTATGCCCGATGATGCAGAAATCGGTGGTATGAACGGGTAGGAATCGCGTACTTCTGTCGTCGTTGCCCGTTTTGAAAGGCATCGGTAGAAACAGAATGGTGACCATTCATCAGTCGTATATGGTAAGGTGTTGCTTGCGCGTGTGGGCATGTCTGTGTTTCAGCTTGCATAGTGGGAGTAGTGACGGCGCGCATCGCCTTCGTCTCGCGCCCATGCGGGGTGGGCCTCGCATGAAATGCATTTCATTAAAGTGCTCATGGAGGTGTCTAACATTACAGAATACTGCGTCCATGGTTTCTTTTGGCAGGTGGTCGAATGCAATAGGTCGTACATCGACCTCCTGTTCTTTCACGATCCAGAAAAATGCTTGGAGGGAATAATGTAAGTGCTCGAGCTTTCAACTCGATCAGCCGTGACAGCGTCTGCATCGCATTTTCAGTCAGCTCAAGAATTCTGTCATTGGGAGCAATAATCAAAAGGCCACGGTCATACGAATGGGCCTTGTGCCGAGGTATGATTTCCAAGTGCCAGCTGTCGGGACAGAACTGAGTGGTGTGCCGGGGAAACGCAGGTTGTTGCAGATATTGCGCGAGGAGTCTCACCCGCAGCTTTTGTGTGAAACGGCTGTGATCCTGAACAGCCTGGCCAAAGGCACAGAAGAAAATATCAAGGCATTGCTTGACGCGGGAGTGCTGCCAGTCTTGCTGCAGGGTGAGTGTGGCCTCTGTTCCAGACGCACCGACGGCATGTGTGGGGGGTTTTGGGCGCATTGCATGTACTGTTTCCCATTTGGCAAGTCTATCGCTCAGTGCACTGGCATGATGCGCTGCTTGACAGATTGGCACAGAGCTTAATTGAATGTCTAGCAAGACAAACGGAAATGAGTATAGAAAATTGCATAGCGATGCCCCTTGAGAATTCCGGTAACTGCGCTTGGACATGTGAATCCTTTTGCCAGCCATGATTGCCTCATCACTTTCATGTGCAGCTTTGTTTCGATGGGAGGCGTTGTCAAAATAGTGAAGCATCTTTGCATGCTGCACAGGCGTCCTGCATAAAGCTGTTGTGCGTAGCTTCTTCAGAGGTGCAAGTCAGGAACAAGCCCTTGCGGTTGGTTGTGCTCATCTGAAACAGTGGTACAGGTGAAAGGTAATTGACTGGGTAGGTGGCACCATCTGGTGCAAGTGTTGTAGCAAAGGCGTATTGAATTGGCAATTTTTATGAAATCTACGTCGTGTCCAAGAAGGATTGGTGCAGGCAGAAGTTTGCTGTGTTGCCTGAGTCGTTCGTTGGCATACTCGTGGTTTTGCTGTAAATATATGTTTTATGTTTGCATGCTAAGTGTCATTGCACAAGTTCTGGTGCCAGCAATTCAGAGAGCAGGGCAGCTCTTGCCCAGCCTGTATTTCTGAAGCTGGACTAGAAGGGAAGCATCACTGCGCACACAACTGGTGGGCACATTTCAGATGCAAAGAGGAACATCTCTGTGATATGCTTTGTTATCCATGGAGGATATCATTGTCCCATCCCCGTGCTGTCACTGGAGACAGACTGGCAGATAGCAAGAAGAGAATGGGATGAAAATTCATGGGGGCCTGAATAGCACCAGGTGCGGTTAATTGCTCCGAGAAGGTGGTGCGCAGAAAAAGGCAACCTTAAATGTTATTGCTTTCCACCTGTACACATGATTATGATTCTATATCCATGTTTAAAGTAGCACATGGTTAAAAAAATTATGAGCACTGGAAAGGCCATAGCTTCATAAGTTGAAACAGTGACTGGAAAGCTTGTTTTATGCATGCTGGGCCTTGCCATTCACCCATTGTACAAGGTTCTTCAAGTTTTAAGTTCTGTGCTCCACTTTCATGCCGGCTGTTTCAAAGGAGAGAGAGATTTTTTTTTCTTGTCTTGAAGAGTTTTCTGGCGGGCTAGTTGGTGCTTTTCGTTCATGATTAAACTACGCGAAGAAAACACGGACAGAGGCAGAAAACACGTACACACACTGCGCTCAGTGTGTGTACGTGTTTTCTGTCTCTGTCCGTGTTTTCTTCGCGCAGTTTATTCTTGTCGTGCACCTCTGAAAAAAGTGAGACTGGCTTGCACGATGTTTATCATGAACTTTTGAAAGCATGGTTCTGCCTAGGCTGGCACCAGGAGCAGTCCTCCATAGAGCCTCCATATTGGATGAGTGAGGCACCTCTTTGGATCCTGAAGTTTTTCTTCTAGTAGGCTGGAAAAGCAGTTGTATTTGTTTGCCAGATGCCTGGCTGATTTGCTGGTCCCACTCGTCATGAGAGGGATATTGCAGTGCCTGCTCTTCTGGAAGTGTAAATTGGTGAGAAAATTGGTGACTTATTTTGTAATCTTTGCAAGAAAGTAATCTTTTCAGGCCGAGTAAAAAATTGCTGGCAGTGTCCTTAAAGTGTAGCCTTGCATATCATCTTGCTTCCATTGTATGGTTCCTTCACCTTTGCAATATCTTGTCTATATTAGGATCAGGTGTGACTACCCACCACGGCAGAAGAGAGAGATAATGTTGGGATGCAACTGAAGAAAACAGCCATGGTGCTCAGCGTCCTGTATTACTCCGCTAGAAATTGTAGAGATTTTTTTTTCTTGTGATTAGCTTCTAACAACAGCGGACTACTTATTTGTCTTCGGCCCTGCAGACTGAAGCTGTATCCGACTGTAGTTGACCGCGGGGGCGTCAACTACGGATGGTGCAGTTTTCGATGGTGTGTTTGTCTACGATTTGTGCTGCAGAGTTAGGTTCTCTTGCCTCTACGTTGCGATGGGCACTGCACAGTTAAATCTGGATATAACAAAATTGAGAAAAGTCAGGAAATTTTTGTTGCATCCTTTTTTCATGTGCAAACTTGAAAGGACTGTGCAAAACAAAATAATTCGCACTACTAATGATGGTCTGGACCCTCCCTAGTCTATGTGTATCACTCTTCGCTTTCCGAAGAACCTCATATGTAGGCACACTAGAAGCAAGATGACATGGTAGCGCAGCAATCATTTTCGGTTGGTAATGTCTGGTCCTCTAGCAGTTTGCAACCGTTGTGCATTGTGGTGGCATTAAAGGTAGAAAATGCGCCAGCAGCGTTCATAACAAATGTGCGGCTGCATAATTTGCATGACTTTTGAGGGATCGTAGTGGAATTTTGTGGCAGAATATTATTAAGGCAACATAATCACTTTAGCAGGCCCACTGCAATTTTTTGGAACTGACATCAGCCAAGTCCAGTTTGCAGCTTCAAGTATTTTATCTTTATGAGTGGACGCTGGTCTTTCAGCATCGTCGGTGTCGGCGTAAAAGATGAATTTGGTGAGAGGAACGTTGGGGGAATTTTTGCAAATAATTTTTGGTTCGGTTAGCTAAAAGTACAGTGCTCCAGACACTAAATGTTGTACTGTACTTTTGGTTTTCTTTCACTCCCGGCATACGCACATATAGTGGCAGAGTTGTTCTGCTACCCAGCACGAGAGCACTGGTCTGATTCCCGGCATCGGAGGCAGTATTTGTGATACAACAGAATGCTTAAGCGTTCTTGAGGTTTCTGTGCACGTTAAAAAACCTAGGCCACCAAAGCTAAAGGTGCACTAAACAGGAATCTGCACTCGTCTTTTTACCGCAGGAGTTCGATCGACACGTTCCGAGCATTCTTAAAAACTACGAATTATTGTCCTGTGTGGCCAGTTTCTCTAATTTTTAAAGTGGATTAAACGTTCCGGCTCCCGCCTTGTTTTGAACTAGCCACAGACGGTAGGAGCCAACCAACCTTTCAGCCAGTCCCATGGCGGCTTGCTGCTCTGCCATCGGCGGAGTGATACGTAGCGATCGGCGAAAGCAGAGAGTCCACATGTATTTTTATTTCCGTGGGCCTAATTTGCAGCTATGTAGTCTCTGACTGGATCTATTTATTCACGGAAACCTAAAAAACAAAATAAAAGCGAAAGCGAAGCCACCACGAAACTGGCTGGAAGATTGGTTGATTCCTACCGTCTGCAGCGAGTTCAAAAAAAGGCGGGAGCCGAGACGTTTAATTCGATTTAAGTTAAGGAAATCGGTTGCTCAGGACAATAATCTGAAGTTTCTATGAATGCTTAGAACGTGTAGATCGAGTTCCCATAGTAAAAAGACGAGTTCACATTCCTCTTTAGTGCACCTTTAATGATGTTCTCTGCATGGTAGGCCTCATCTCGTTGCAGTGTTGGCTCCTTACACTGCTCAAGCAACGTTGGAATGTACATGTAGGTTCTTTGGCCCAAATGTGGGAGTTAAGGTCGACTGCTTACCTTTAAAAGACGGTATAGTTAACCATGCTCTCGGCAGTTGTGCAGATGAAAGAAAGAAAACTCTGCAATGAATGTATTTCGACAACATACTCCGAAGGACCATAGGGCCACATCCTTGCTTCTTTTTCGCCCATTCATGCAGTTCCAGCAAGTAGAACGTGAAATGGCGTAAAATGACTTGGAGTCGACATCAGTTTCAATTCTTCTGTGCATTGCTACACTTAAACTAGCACATGTACATGCTTCGGCACCGAATGATCATGCAATACCTGCAGCTCGGTGACTTGACAAGCCTACATTGCGTGGCGCCATCTGTACGCATTTTAAAGAAGTACGAGGAGCGGTGAATAAGATCTTGTCACGCCGTTGGGCGTAGTGTCAACACCTGTGTATATTCTTACACCTATATCATTCAAAACAGGGAACCAAGGTGATGACACATGCACTCTTTTAAGGGATACTGAAGCAAAATCTTAAAAGTGAGCAAAAACACTGAAAATAGATTCTCGGAATGTGATTACACTGAAATCTAGTCGTCACTGTGCATATTTTTTAGCGGATGGTTTTATTTTCTATGTTTCACGAGCGCGCGCCAAGCCCTCCCGGCTAGCGCGAGGCGAAGAGCGTGACGTCATGGCACCCCCCTTGCATTCCCGCAGCGACAAATATGGCGGCGCCCTTCGATGCATGAAGCCTCGCTTCGGACTGGATTCGTCGTTGTAACTGCCTTCTTCAGCACGTTCAGTGGCCACAAATGGGCCACTGGTCTTTCGCTTCGTCTCCTGTCACCGATAAGAAAACGTATGAGTAATAAATTTGCTTTATTTTTTATTTAGAGCGACGATTCTGCCCCCTTTAGGCTTGAGGGGTGTCTGTTTGTTGACAACAATGGTTCCCCTCTTAACCACCAGATGGCGCCACTAGTCTAAACATCGTCGCGCCTCTGTTTTAAAAGTGAGAATGTTTTAAATGGCGTAAGGTCCCAAAAAATAGCTGCATTTAGCGTATCGTAAGCGTGCATATGGTTCTGGCATATAGACAGCATCGATTAACGTCTTGACATATCTGTGTACGCCATGAGCAGACGACAGACAGACGACGAGCGGCTGACGCGATGGCAATCGTGCTTCTGCGGGAACGGTGGGCGCGCGGGTGTAATGACGTCTAGTCGCAGCTTCCGTAGGCGACCGCCAGGTGCAGCGATACGGCAAGAGATCGCAAAAAAAAAACCGTGTTTTCCGTGTTTTTCGCTAAAATGCTTGTCGGATTTATCAATTTTAGCAGACAAGCTCTTGTTTACATGTAAAAGAGCAGCTCCAAAAGTTTGGTTCAGTATCCCTTTCAGGTGTGTCCTCACAGCGCTAGTAAGATTGGAGCATATGGGAGGGATTGCTTTGCCAGTGGCATGTGTGGCAAGCAGTGGTTGTGCATGGACGGTGTTGCAGTGTCGTTCTTCTCACATCGGGTACGAAAATTGCCTGTTCGGAGCATTGCGTCTTCACTCTAGTAATAGCGTCCTTTATTGCATGCCATTAAACAGTGGTGCAGCATCCCTGGCATTGGTGAAAAACTAGCGGTTGTGGTGACTTTTGTTCTTCCCCTCCACTGCACTTGTGTAGTGCAGGTATCACGGTGTATTGAAAAGAGGGCACGGACTTGAAATTTCAAAAGTTATGTAATTAGTTAAAGGATGAGCCACTCAAGCAAAGCAAAAATCGTCATGCACTTGCCAGCTTCTCCATATTCCTGAGCACATGTGCACTGTCGGTGTGCTCAATGAAAACTTTTAGGAATCTTTCAAGGCACTTGACGTGCAAGAATACCCTTTTGAGACACATGTGGCACACCAAAGAACAACTTTCTCATGGCTTTCGCTGAGGTCTTATTTTTCAGCTTGTTTTTGCGAGGTAATTTGCAGTAAATCATTCGCAACATAAATGTTTTTTTTTTCTTTCACTTGTGTGTCGCTGCAGGGAATAGGAGGTGTGTGTCTAGCAAGCCAGGAGATCCGAGTGGCTGATGAAAGGGCCAGAGTCATATTTGTGGAATCGGTGCTTGCAAGTTCCCAAACTGGCTTGTTATCTTGAATTGTGGTCGCCGAGAAAACAGCTGAGCCTGTGTGGACTGCAGGGCTGGTGCACCAGGAGGAGCGCTATGTGGAGGCTTGCCTGTGCTGCCTGCGCACACTGTTCCGCTCGGAGCTGGCACCCGTGGAGTGCATGTACGAGGAGCCCTGGGCTGTGCGGCACCTGCTGATCATGGCCACCCAGATGCGGGCCACCAACCAGGAGTGCATTGCCACCATCCTCATGGCCGTGTGCAAGGCAGGGCTGGTTCCCACTTTAACTCTTTCGCTACCGCGCCATAGGCCATCGATCGCATATGATCGATTCAAATCGCCCGCGCAAAGAAAGCTCATTTTGGAGAGTCGTGTACGTGCTCCGCCATCTAGCTAGCGAGCTCAACAGCTGCTCTTTCGATTGCAGCCTTGGTTTCAGTGTATTGATATGAGGGGGCACCGTGAAAAATAAAACTTTGAACAGCCGCAGCGGCGTCAGCCGGAGAAAATGGCGTCCGCATCGCCGCGCGCTCCTCGAAAACGAAAGCTGACACCGAGTACGTCGGCCGGTTTCGGTTTCGTTTTTTGCAACGAAAGCAGCGGTTATTAGCCGGGCAACAATGTACAAACGTTGGATTTCGGTTTCGACAGCGAGACTTCGCCTCGGGAGCCTGGAACGTCAGCGCGTACTTACATGTAAGTTCTGTTTTCGTTCGCTGTGAGTTTTCTGCGGTTCATATGGTTTGTAATTGATGAGAGTGGTTTATTTTTGTGCTTCAGGGTCTTGACAACGTATGGCGAAGGCAGTTTGCCAAATGCTCAAGGTCGCGTCGCGTTTTTCAACCAACACGACAGCTAGGTGTCCATATCTGTACATCGCTGAGGAGTGGCGCTCGGAGATTATCTCGACTTCTCGACTTTTTTTTGATGCTCTTCACGGCGGAAATGATGAAGACCGTGTGCGGAAACACTAATAAGTATGCATGGATGAAGATTTTCAGCAAGTTCGGCGTGACGGCTCATGGGAAGACGTGAATCTGTTGGAGATGCTGATGTTCATTGGAATCATCATATACATTGGAATTGTTGACCTGCCGCGACTTTATTTCTACTGAAATACCAGAATAATCTATTCTGGCCATCAAAAATTATTTCTCAAAATTGGTTTTTTGCTTTTTTTGTTTTTTTTTTTGCACGTAACGGACCCGGATGATTCAGTGGCGGCAGCATCCATTGGCAAGACTTGGAAAGTGTCCTGGCTTTCGAACCACATCGCTAAAACTTATTTCATTGATTCTGATGTTTTAGAGCTTGCCTAAAATGCCAGATTTTATCAGCTGGCTTTCAGGGAGCAGCTCATTCAAGATATCTTCGGGTATGATGAGGGAAATGAAGTCCACGCCCCCAATCCTCCCATAGAATCCGTTCAACACCAACCGACAAAAATTAAAAAAAGAAGAAACTGCAAGCTCGGCTATCAGAGAACAAGGGAGGAACAAAGATAAAACCTTATGTGAAGCACCTGTCAGTCTACCTCTGCTTCACATCTTCACCCCTGATTGCTCTTCACAGTGGCACCACAGTCATGACCCCTGACTTGACAGGCCATGGAAAGTGCAGTAAATTTTTCTCATAGCTGAAACTGTGAATAATGACAGCTATAAGCATGTGCAACAGTTTGTATATTCCAGTTTTCCTCTAATCAAGTTCTGGCTTAGTGCAGCCGGTAATTTTTGTTTTTGCTATATACTTTTTTTTGTGTGTTTATCAAATTTCACAAATAAATGTTAATTTACTTTCGCACACACAACTCTTCTGTTTGTTTCATTCAGAAGTGTAACTAATAAGCTACAATTTCATGCATTGCAATATGTGCTGGGTGTATTAGTTCTTGAGAAAAAAAATTTTCTTTCCGTACACTCCAAATCGTCCATTTTTCTGCGGTAGCGAGAGTTAAAAGGTTCTCTGGTGAGAGGGCAGTCAAGTAGTGACCCCCTCACCAATTCTGGTGACTGCATGACCGCCTCAGAATAGCACGAAAACAGTACAGCGAGCCTTGCCAAGAATATCAAGTGTTTTGCCTCAGATTCTCATTGGTCAGACAATGATCAGAGTGAAGCTGAAGGGCCTAGCAGCTCTTAAGGCCTTCATGCAATGTTGGGGGCTTGCTTAAAGGGGCAGTGAGGAGAGCTCTATAGATATTTTTTTAAAAGCAAAATCCGATGGTTTGGCATTTCATGGCTTTGTTGCCACTTGGCCGGCAGCGAAAGATGCATTTATTTCTAAGAAATTTGGATTCCAAGTTGAAAAAGTTTTTCCCGCCGCTCTGATTCAAACTTGGGACTCTCTTATGACGACATAGGACTAAGTGACGTGAAACATGACGTGCACATGACGTAACTCAGACTCCGTGATTTCTGGCGGCCAGCAGTGCGACCTAGCAGCAGCTGAAAAGAAAGCTACCGCCGGCTGCACGTTGAAGGCATCTATCGGCTATTGTGGCCGTTGCTACCGTCGCTTCGTTTACGTTTGCACCGGCGTTTTGCCAGCGTTACGATGGATCCTGTTCTCGAAGTCTTCAACGAAGTTCTCGCAAATAAACACCTTTAGCATACCGTGTACCTTGTTACCGTTAGCGGAATACCGGGAGCCCACCTACCGCCGGTGATCAGACGCTGATTGGTCCCGATGCTGCAGGCGTGCGAGTACGTGGCCGGGTACGTGGTGCCATCTGGCGACGTCAAGGAGATTTGCGCATGCATTGGCTGCGCCTCAGTGATTCGTACTTCTCGTGTCTCAGTGTTACTAGAACTATTGGTTCTAGCAACACTGTTTTGTCCTATGACGTCATCACGCTTGTACTTGCGAGTTTGGCCTGTGGCGGCGATACCTGTATTTTGGTTCTTGCTCTTTTCTACGTTACAAGAGCTTTGTTGTCAGTATGAGTGGCGTTTTTGTAATCAGGAGCTGTTATTCTGTCGATACAAGCCAACTTCAATTTCTCCTCAGTGTTCCTTTAACCTGCTGGTCAGGTGGTTTCATTTTCACTGGAGCCGTGAGATCTGCTGCTTTGCAGGTGATTTTTGGGGGATTGCAGATTACTACAAGTCTGTTTTTTTTTTTCTCCAGCATACGTATGGCCGTGAAGGACACTAAAGAGGCAACCTTTTGTAGACGCAGTACTTAGAATTGTAAAAGGAGGGGAAGGTGGTTGTGTCAACACTCGCTGTTTTCATGACAGTGAAAATTATTGGATGTATCATTTATGATACACATGCAAGTTCCATGACATAAACCTGCCTCCTCTTCAAAAACACATGTCCCCTTGTCATCGACGGCCTGGGAGACTCTCAAAGCTGCTTCGTCGCTGAACATTCTTTGCCCAACATTGCACCGAAGCAGACATGAAGCAGGAACGAAATGAGCATGGACTTAAAGTGCCTGCAGCGACAAAAGACCAAAGTGACAAAAGGAACAAAGTGAAAATGCAGGTCTGAAAAGCCTATTTGTGCATCGTGTACGGGTTTTCATTTTTGGTGGGATATTGTATGTAGCGCTTTATGTCTCGATGCATCAGATTAGCTATGAGAGCCACTGTAGTGAAGGATGCGGGATTATTTTTCACTGCCTGGGGTTCCTTGATGTGCTGCGGCATTGCACAGAACACGGACGTCTTTGGAATTTCGCTTCCACCAAAGCACAGACTGGATTCGATGTGCAGCTTAGTATACACACAAAGCGGTTAAAGTCAAATAAGCGAGCAGCATATTTCAAATAATTTTTAGCGAAATGGACAAATTGAAAAGGTCATGGGCACCTGCTTCAGTAAAAAAAATGTGTTTCCGGGCTGTGGTTGTTTATTCGACAACGCCCAGTGTCTTCACTCTGGTACCCTTAGTTTCTTCCATGCAGACCTGGCTGTGTGTGCCACGTACAAGTCAGGGGATGCTTCTGTGGGCGACCTGGATAGCTGCCACGCATGCCCCGACTGAATGCCATGGAAGGCGCGCACTGTCATCCACTCTTCCTTATTTCCACACGCGGAAGGCAACAACTTCTTTTACTTCCCGATGTATCAGATGCACACCTCTCAGTTTCTTCGATAAAAAAGTCTCCGGCTGCCTGAATGGCGCTTTCAGGGTTTGTTCTCAGGTTGCTGAGCGTTGCTTGGTGCTTGACAAGTCCTCCAACACCGTCACACGTGTTTTTCCCATGTCTGGTTGCTGAGAATATCGGTTGGCTATTGGGACAATCGCTCTTTCCAAACTCAAGAAGCTGCTATCTATTTCTGAAATGACTGGCGGCTCCATCCCTGACATACATCACCCTGGAGTACACTGGCAGTCCGCCCGTTCTCTTTGGAGCCAAGCAGGCATCAGTGGAGTCGTGGCTCAAATCATCACTAACAGTCGCGAAACTGTTTGCAGATTTTCTCGTTGTGACCACACATGTAAATTCTGACATTTAGTGGTATGCCTGAACCTCATCAGGGAGCACGACAGTCCAGTTTATGGCAAAATAGAAGTAGAATGCAATGCTCTCATGCTGTGTGCATTTGCTTTTCCTCGTAGATCCATCTTGCCACTAATACCTGAAGCTAATTAAGAAAGATGTCAGCATCCAAAGCCTTTTCCACAAGGTTGCCTGACACTGATTGCATTCATCTAAAAGGCACTGCGAGCTGCCGTGGTGCTCAGTGGCTATGGTGCTCGGCTGCTGTCCCGAAAGACGCGGGTTCGATCCCGGCCGCGGCGGTTGAATTTCTTTGGAGGAGAAATTCGAGGCCCGTGTGCTGTGTGATGTCAGTGCACGTTAAAGAACCCCAGGTGGTCGAAATTTCCGGAGCCCTCCACTACGGCGTCTCTCATAGCCTTAGTCGCTTTGGGACGTTAAACCCCATAAACCAACCATAAACCAACCTAAAAGGCACTGCGTTGATGATGGAATACAAATGAATGCGGGGTGAATGTCATCAGCATCGATTCTGTGGCCAGTGCCATTCTCAAGATCGGCGAGACAAATTTACGTTTATATTTGGTGCAAATGACACACACGCTCGCATCATGCTGGGGATAACATTTTACCCATCGAGGTCTCAAGGGGTAAAATTTTGATAGGCCAATGCCAGCATCAGGATGATCATCTTTGTATATGTGGAATGCCTCTCTAAATGATCTTGTCATGAAACGCATTGCTGCGAATGTTTTTCCCCCATCTATCATAACCAAGAAAGGAGAGCTGTATCTATCACAAATGGCCTCTGAATTGTCATTGAACTTGAAGGAGTTGTCTAGAGGTGGCATGGCACCCACCAATGATTTTGGAGGCATGCTAGCCAAGTGTAGTAACATTCATGCACTTTTGAGGAAGCTGGCATTGATTGTTTTTGTACATTGGCAACAATGCTATTGCGCTTGCCTGGGTGGTCTTTTTTTTCAGCAGAATGAGTTGTGTATTTTGGCGGTCCATACATTTAAAATATATTTTATTCGTTGCTGCGAGCGCTCTGCGTTGCGGAGTGCACATAGCTGCTGCTCGAAGGCCCTCAAAATCGCCACCGTGGGGCAGTGCTCCTGTATGAGTTGAGTGGCAGGGGACAGAAAACTGCTCTGGAACTATGCAGAGGTGATACTGTACCTCAGCATTTAACATAACAGCTGTTGTCTTTCGATGGTCGCCGAGGTCCGAACCTGAAGCAGTATAACGCAAGGCAAGCAAGTGCCGAGTGCAAGAGCAGATGATGCTGGAGGGAGTCTTGTGGCCTTGAGCTTTTGCTACCGCGTGTGGAAGATGCACTGGGCTTGAAGATAAGATAGTGTTGCTCGCTAGTGGCACCATTAGTGTACAGGTGGTTAAAAAAAATGCAGATTTTTTTACCATTCCAGCACCACCACTGGTGATCAAATTTTTTTTTTGAGTACTAACTGTTAGATTTCAGTAATGAAACTTGGCACAGGAAATGAGCCATGTGAGTGGACTTGTGGAAAACTGTGAAGAGCCATGCAGTGAAGAACGCACTCTAGCACAGGGATCTCTTGAGGGTAGGGAAGTACACACCTAACCCTGCTAGCCTCTCAGGGAGCTCCAAGTAGGATGATGCTCGCATGAAGGATTTTTTTCCAGCGTATGTCCATCTTTTCACGTTGTTTACACAACACCCATGTGGGTTCGGGGCAAAGACCGCATTCCTGCACACGGGCTTCTGGCATCTTCATTACAACCGAGCACTGTCTGATGATGTTCGTTCTGTCTGAGATAATTCACATTTTAATTGAGCTTAGTCAGTGCTGATTATAAGTGGGTGCTATTGAAAAGAAAACAAACATCAGCCCATTGTCGAAGATTGCCCTGGCTCACAGGCAGTGCAAAAAAACATGGCAGAACTGGAGAGGTTTCATAAAGCCTTGAGGATGGTGTGAGAAAAGCTGAACGGGAGATTTTTAGGACCAGGTGGTAGGGTTCGCACGTTGAACACACCACACTTGCCAAGTTTGCTTAATGAAGTCTGTTGAGCTAAGAGCCATAAATCACTAATTTGAGGTACTGTGCTCGTGAGTATATGCAAGATATGCGTGCTTCAAGTAAACGTTGCGTGACATGTTGTCAAACTTTTCTGACATTGGTTGCCAGCCCTCGGGCAATTGGAGGCTCCATGCTCCAGTGTGTTTCCAAAGTGCTTGAAATTGGAATAGTGCTCCCAAGGGTTCCAAGTCGAAAATTTTAAATTTCTCGAAATTGCAATTGATCGTTGGCATCACTGAAAAGGCAGGTATGCTAGGATATCTGAGGTCACTCGATGTATACAAAGTTGGGTATGGCTCAGATAATGCATTACAGTCTTATTAGTAAGAGTAATCTGCTCTATGGTACATCCAATAATAATAATAATAAAAATGAATCTTGGATATATCCAAGCGTCCCTTTGAAAATATGTGAAAAAATGTTGTGCCATTGAGCAGAGCTGCATGCAGTGTTGGTGATTGGAAGAGTGTGTGACTTGAGCGTGTTTTGTGTGTTCAGACGCCCGACCATCAGAACTACCTCTGTGCTCATGGTGCAGTTCCCGCTCTGACCGCGCTGCTCTGTTCTCCGGCGTACAAGGTGCGTACAGTGGATGCAACACTGTGGGGAAGGCCGCCCATGGCCCCTCCCTCTCTTTCTGCAGGTGCAACTCCCAACCCTGCGCTGTCTGACGCACATGTGCTACCAGAACCCAAAGGTGTCACAAGCACTGGCGACATGTGAGTGCTTCACACTGGTGTTGCCTGGGAGAACACTTCTCCCATTATATGTCGCTCATATCGCCAGAAAAAATTTATTGCGGCTTGCAAGATCGCAAACCATGTCAGCATGTGTCGCCTCTTACAGGTCCCCGAGCACACTGCCAACACAGCCTGCCCACTTTTGTGTGCACACTTGAGCAGTTTTTCATCGGGATCGTTTCGAGCTAACTTTGGCACCAAAAGTAATTTGTTACTGCGAGGCCAGATGCGATGGTAGGTGGCCTGTGTTGCATATACAGTGAGAAAAGTACCATTATTTTGTTAAAAGCAGCTTCAGTAGCGTTAATTTTTTTTTCTTTGCAGTTGCCACATTTTGCAAGGATTATGTTTTACTTGTTATGAAATATTTTGAAAAGAGAGGCTGCTATTATGCTATATGTCTGTGATTGCCATGCTGCCCATTGCCTTGCATGATTGGTGCAAACGTCAGCAGGTGCTGTGTGCACTTGTGAGGAGGAATCAAGCAGTGCATTCTTTGAGTAGCTCCCTAAAGGGGGTCACATTGTAGCAAGGTGGGAAGTGTAGTTAGCAGTCTATGAATGACTCCTCTGGTCAAACTGTGGCATATTATGGACTGTATGTTCAAGATGGGCATCGTCAACTTAAATTGGGAGAAGTCGCCCCTGAAGTAATCTTAAAATACAGGCCCATCTGTTTATTGCCATTTTTCAGCGAAATTGTCAAGAAGCTAATGATACTTTGATTCACACATTCAACCTACTTTCACAGTAACAATGTAGATTTCACTTAGGATACTACTCTACAGAACTAGCTTTTATATCAGTTACTGATGAAATAAAAAATGTCTGACTTGGGTCATATTGTTGATGCAGTGTTTGTTTATTTCTGATTTCTGTAAAGCTTTTGATACTATTAACCATAATATATTGCTTCATAGATTAGAGTTTTTTTGGAATACACTGCTCAGCCATTTATTATGTTTTATTTGGAACTACCTGTCAGATTGGTCAAAAGTTGTAGGTGTAAATGGTTTCATCTCGGAAAAAAATTACGAAGGGCTGTTAACACTACTCAGGCGTTTTTGTTTTTTTTGCTTTGCTGACGCAGCAGTGGAGGTGTGTTGTGTTTAGATGGCAAGCATCACTGTTTCAATGCACTACAGGCTGCCTCAACAGCTAGAATCACAAATGAAGCAGCAGCGATTGTAGACTGAGCTTTGACACCACAGCTGTTGAAACCGAAACAAACAGTTGAAAGAAGTTCCATGTATAAGGCCCCTAGTGTCCCGGGATTCCATGAAAAATCGCCAATATAAGCATTTTTCGCGGAATTTTCGCGGCAGCCAAATTCTAATTTTTTGATACAGTTGTTGTTACGGACATAGTGGGAATGACAGAACAATGGAAAATGGACTAATTTGCCTTATTTTTGTGAATGCAACATGAGGAAGAGTTTGAGACCTCTGGAAAATTAAAAAAGAAAACATTACTATGATTATGACAGAATAAACCTTTCACGCCCAGTATAGCTGAAGGAGGATCTGCTGCTACCAGAAAAGAGGTTTGCAAGCGTGCCTGGACTTGGTGAACAATTGCCAGTCCTAGCTGCTGAGTGGCAAGTATGCCTGAAAACTCCAGTCCAGACCTCGCAACGTTTCTGTCTAAGTATTTAGATGTCCCATCTCTATGGGCTGCTATTTTCTTTTGCACCTGTTGTGGATATGTATCAAACAAGTGCCATTTTTTGACTGAAGATAACGTTACTTAGTGCTGAGTTACCATATTTACTCGATTCTGACGCGCACCTTTTTCCTGGAAAAAATTGCCTAAAAATGACACGGGCGTTAGAATAGAGTATGAAAATAAAACTGCGCCAGCAATAACCTATTGTGAGGGGAAAACAAAAATGGTGGCTTGGTACTTGATATTATCGATATTGCATACCACAGTCCTGGATACCGAGAGGGCTTGCGAGCATCTTAAGTGTTCCATCAGCGAGGCGCCGACCTGGACTTAGTGAGCATAGAAATGTTGGTTGTGAAAAGGCATGGTTTAAAGAAAGTCTCTAGGCACTCACTGGTGCAGGTGGTGCCAGGGACCACGAGGTCATCGGAGCTGCCAAGGTTGCACTGCGAGGGCACTGTTGGGTGGCTTTCTTTGTGGGAGTAAATGCTAAAGAAGATAAACCGGTTGTTGGGCCTTTACTGTTGCACCGCAGGTGAGTTGAAGCACAGCATATACAAAGGCATTACAAAGCACAACGGGCTCACTTGGAGGAGCACGACGATGCCCTGGAAGATCTGCTCGGTTTTTGTAGCCTCGAGAACCGTTGCACCGGTTTGAACCACATGCCGCCGTGCGGATTGGGCCAGGATGGGCACTGTTTGCCACGGATGCCAGCAGAATGCATGCTCGGGCTGTGCAGCATGCAAGGCATTTGCTCGTGCATCTTATGGTTTCTGCAGAATGTCACGCATTATTAATTCTACATTTGCGGAACTTTGCAGATTCATTATTCTGCATCCATGTTTTCCACTGCTGAAAGTTAGGGGTCGCCGATCGATTTTTCGGACTCGGCGGGACCCAAAAAATAATCCAACAGTCCAAAAAAAAATCCTAGAACTTAAAAAAATAAAACTTTTCTGCAAAAAACCGGCTTTCAAAATCACGGAAATCGCCACTCCCCATGTTCCGCCTGCAAGCGATAATATGAAACTCTATCTGAGTCATAGCTGTGCTTTCCTCATGCCCGCACCCTATCACATCATGATACCAGATAGTGCGATGCGGCCGTGGTCATGCCGCAAATGAAATGCAGTCGCTCAGTCAGTTTGCATGGGGCAGCGCAAAAACAGAGAGGTAACCCATGGGAAGACTCCTCCGACTGCAGTCGCTCTCCCTCCCCCCTTGCATCGCACCGTCCAAGGGACGCTGTGCCGTTTTCAATGCGATCGCGCTGCCCTTTGTAGGCCATCTCGATGGCAATGGAAAGCATCTCATTATCTCCAATGGCAACGATGGAGAACAAATAGCCAAGCCTATCCAAGCCAGTCCGATTGGGCCCTCCGAGCCGATTCCGTTTAAATCCAAGATGGCGCCTTTCACGGTGGCAGCAAACGGGTTGGTAGTGACAGCGATGCCCGCGCGCGTCTATATTAGGCCGAAATAACAAACTTTCAGTTGAAAAACAATCACCACAATGTTGTTGGCGTCTATTTTAGTCCGAAAATTCGAACTTTTAGACTCCATAAAGTCGGAAATATCGGTTGTGAAACTGTACACGTTCCTATGAGGTGCGCAACGGTTCCTCAGCGAAGTCCGAAATTTCGCGCTGGTCCGAATTATTGGAGTCCAAAATATCGGTCGGCTACTGTATAGCAATCTCTAATGTATCATTACAAATAAGAAAACATTTGATGTCTGTACTAGAGCACTGTAATTATTGGCCCGGGCCCTCTACCCTTTACCATTACCTTGGTTTCTCTAATACTTGCCTGGGCCTGGCCCGACGAAACTGACCTACCCGGCCCGGCACGGCCCAAAACAACACAAGAGCTATAAGCATGCTACAGAAACGCTAATGTTCTTATTGCTATGAGTTTCAGTGAAAAAAAAAAACCTCGTTTTTTTAGAACAGAGCTATAAAAGTCTCTAGTTTCGGGTTGAGTTGGTTCTTTTTTTTTGTCCAGAAGAAAGTTAAGTGCCTTGAATAAAAGACATAATAAATTGCTGAAAAACTGAAGCAAGTTTAATTTCCTCAAGCATATGTCCTGTAACATTGCAGTCGGCAAGAGGCAGTGAGGTGTGTTCAAACAGCCGAGGCCTTCTTCTCCCACTCTCACTTATGTCTCACAAAGAAATAAAAAGGCATACAGATGAGGAAGGTCTTACAAGTGTTCCTTATGCATGAACATAAAGAATGAAACCGCACTTCACGGCTGCTGTGAACTAAGCATTTATCCCCTCCGAGGCCTGGATTTGCTCACAAGCACAGCCTCCTCTGTGCAAGTGCCACAGAAGAAATAATGCTGTTGAGACGCGTTAATATTGCGTGTGGAACATTACAAAGCAGACGTGTACTGTGGAAGAGGTAAGTGTGATGCATTCAGAGCCGAAAACAGTGAAGACACAGTTCCTGTTGGTCCCAAGCTACATTGGACTGATTTTCTTGATTCTGTGTGTAGGCGCCATACTTATGCTTCTACTATTCTAAGATGATGGCAAGCAAAAGTAGTATGTCGATGAGACTCAGTTCTTGAGGTTTGCAAGGAGAGCGAGCAGTTAGGACAGCAGAGGAGTGCATATGCTGAATTGCATGCCCAGGATTAACTCTGGAAATGGTTGAAAACAGTTGTCTTCTCGTGATGCACGCGGTGGATGAAAGTGCCTGTCCACTACACAAGCCCGCCAGCTCACTGGGAAAAAATTGCCCGGCTCGGGTTTTTGGGTAAGCCCATGCAGTGCTCTATTCTTGCCTTGTGTGCAGCGAGCTATGGAGGCCGGAGCCTGCCCGACATCTTGGTGACCCTCATGGCCCGAGACAAGTCGACGGAAATGCAGCTGGCTGCAGCCAAGTGCCTGACCTTCCTCAGCCGAGCGGGCGCCCTGCACTCGGAGGACCCCCGCCTGGTGTTCAGGGCCCTGCCCACGCTGGTGCGCATGTGCAAGAAGGAGCGCACCCCCGAGGAGCGGGCACACGGGGCCGAGACCCTGGCCTACCTGGCGGAGGTGGACACGGAGCTGCAGCGCATTGCCAGCATCAGTGACCACCTGATCCCCACGCTGGCCGAGCTGCTCAAGTACCAGCCGCCCTCCGCCGTGGTCCTCTACAAGGGACCCGTGCCAGCAGTCACCATGAAAAAGGTGACACTGGAGCTGCTGTGCTGCGTTGCTTGTAAACTGGGCAGAAAAGAATTCAACAGCTTTGCTAAGAAAAGCTGACTTGAAAAATGGGGAATTTTGCCTGTGTTCTTGTTCCACTTCCAAGAGATACCATATTTTGCTCGCATAATGGACCCACATTTCTTCCATAAAAGTGGACATCAATTTTGGGGGGAGGGTTCATTACATGGGGGGAAAAAAGTTTCCACCCATTTTTCTTATGAGAGTTTAAATTTCACGTACAGTCCAACTCGCTTGTATTTAACTCGGATCAAATTATCCTTTACCGTATTTACTCGCATAATAGGCGCACTTTTTTTCCAGAAAATCAGGTTCAAAGTTCAGGGTGCGCCTATTACGTGGGGTAAAATTTCCCGAAATTTTTCGACTCGCAAAATCGAACATACTGCATAAACGCACCTGTGAACGGGCCGCATCCTGTTTTCCCGAAGGAAATAATTAAAAAAAAATCCCTGTAAGGGCCGCACCCAAACTTTCCACAATCCATGCGGGAATAGCCTTCGGAATGCACACACCATGGCCTCCGCGATCAGCTCCGGCTGCGAGCAACGCACGCTTGGTCGCGGAGGAGCGGAGGCGCGCGCGTGATCAAGGCGGCCGTGCACGCGCACAGAAGCTTCCAGGTGCCGCCCACAGATGGCGCCCAAGGTCAAGCTTATCATTGGAAGCTGTTGGAAGATTAGCACTAGGTGCCCACGGCAAAACCACAAACGAGGCAGTACAAGGGGATATGGGCTGGGCATCGTTCGAAGCACGGGAAGCTAAGAGTAAAATACTATATGAAGAACGCCTGAGGAAATTGGACGATAACAGATGGGCAGCTAAGGTATTTAAATATTTATACAGAAAGAACGTTGACTCACAGTGGCGGAAAAGAACTAGAAAACTAACCAGTAAGTATGCCGGTCATGAGGACGGAGAAAGAAAGAGCATTAAACGACAGGTCAAAAACGCGGAAGTTAAAAATTGGATGAATTCAATGGAAAAGAAACATAGTGTAGAACTATATCGATTCTGGAAAAGGCAGATCAGGAAAGAATTTTTCTATGATAACTCAAGAGGCAGTGCCCTACTTTTTGAAGCTAGATCAGGGTGTCTTAGAACGCGCAGCTACAAAAAGAAATTTAACGAAGAAGATGACACATGTGCAGTGTGTGGTAGATCTGTGGAAACAATTGAACACCTCATAATCAAATGTGATGGTATCCATCCGGATGTCGATGCAGGCACAGTCACTCTTTCTGAGGCCCTAGGGTTTAAAGATAACAATGGTCATGTAAATAAATCTGCAGTGGAAGTCAGCAAAAAGCGATTGGAGGATTGGTGGCTGAAAAGCAGAGATGTGGCATAAGGTTAGAATAGTAGGAAACCGTAGGCAAAGGTGATGGAGAATCTTAATGAGAATTGCCAACACAGTAAACAAAAAAAATAATAAAGAAAGAAAAGCTGAGCATGGTGGCAATTGCCACCACCCCGTTTCAAAGGGGGCGCTCCTATCCATCCATCCATCCATCATCATCATCAACTTTTTCGTCCGCGGCGAGCTTTCGTTATCCTTATCGACATCAGCATCACCAGCTCCAGTTTTTTTATGGCTGTCAAAGGGTCGGTTTCTGTCGTAGCATGTTAGTTCATCGCAGATGTGGCATTCTTGCGCTGCCGCCGAGCGTTGCTATTATAGCATGACGGACAAGTGCCCTAATAGCTACTCCTATCGTCGCGGTTTTTGGGGTCCTAAGTCGGGAAGGTTTCCGGCTGATAAAGTTTTGCAAACAGACGTTTAAAGTGAGCATCCCTGAAAACTGTGCGGCTGTTCCACGCTATGTCGTCGTACGTGCTGTGGGTCCGCAGCATCTGCGACGGCAGCAGCACTAGTGAGGACTAGTAGTCAGTTCAGCAAAAAATTTGTTAAAATAAAGATTGTGGGGGTGGGGAGGCGTCTGCTTGCAATCGTGTAAATACAGTACTGATCACAATGCCAAGTTCGGGGTGCGCCTGTTATGTGAGTAAATACGGTATATCAAATAACATCTCAGCACCGTTAAGCTACAAAGTGAATGTATAGGAAAATGTACGGCTACATCGTACAAACATTAGCCGTCACATATGATTGAACTTCACGCAACACTGGGCAACTGAAGAAGCTGGCTTTCCCGCATAGACCTGCGGGTACTATGGCACTGCGTAGCACGTGCAGGCAAATGATGGCGCGGATTTTTCATGACATGGGCAGCGGGCGCATACCCAGCCATTCAAAATATGCGTTTTTAGCACATTGCATCAGTAGTGTGCCCGCACAGTGCAGCAGTTCACACGTATGGTCTGTCGTGCTGCCTTGGGCAATTTCGTATGGTTTTCGCCCTAAACTGGGATCTGCTTATGGCGAGTGATGAAAGGAAAGATCGTAGCTTGGAGAAACTACTTTGTGGCATTGATGGGTTGACTTATTTTCAACTGCACTCATTTTTATGGAAAGGAGAGTGCTTAGCTTGCCCGCTCGGAGAAGAAACTACGTCGTTTAGTTTAGTTTATAGGAGTTCAGCATCCCAAAGCGACTCAGGTTATGAGGGACGCCGTATGAAGGGCTCCCGAAATTTCGACCTACTGGATTTCTTTAAAAAGGGCTATGCTATAAATTGACATTACATAAAGCAGACGAGAGATAGGCATTCCATCACTCGTCACCCCAGCGCAAGAATTTTTGAGCTAGCATCAATAGAGAGGTTTAGAATAGGGTCGGGGGGAATAGGGTGACCCTATCTGCATGCGCTTAGCATTAGGGGAACAAGTTCACGTTTTCTGCCTATAGAATTGGGTCGCGGATGGTCGCTTTGCTTGAAGGCAGTGCCATGACGACACAAGAGAACAGCAGTTCGCAATTGATGGTGCAATGCTGGAAGTAGTAAGAGAATATGTCTATTTAGGGGAGGTAGTGACCGCTGATCCGGATCATGAGAGGGAAATAACTAAAAGAATAAGAATAGGGTGGAGCGTATATGGCAGGTTCTCTCAGATCATGAATGGCAGCTTACCAATATCCCTCTAGAGAAAAGTACACAACAGCTGCATCTTACCCCAATACTTACCTATGGGGCAGAAACGTGGAGCCTAACAAAGAGGGTTCAGCTTAAGTTGAGGACAATGGGGCAAACTATGGAAAGGAAAATGATAGGTGCAACATTAAGAGATCGGAAGTGGGTTAATGACATCCTAGTTGAAATCAGGAGGAAGAAGTGGGCTTGGGCAGGGCATGTAATGCGAAGGCAAGGTAACTGCTGGTCCTTAAAGGGGTGGAGACACCAAATTTGTGGTTCGCGCGTTCTTAGTTTCAAACGTTTCTTATGGCTCCAGGAAGCATGATACACACTCAAAGAGTCATATATTCATAGTGAATAATTTATTATCGCATTTTTAGGTGAACGATTTTCGGTTTCGGTTTCGGAACGCCGAGTTGTACAGTGACGTCACAGAGGGGGAAGATCAACTACTTTGCTTGGTCACGTGGGCCCACAAAAGTTGTGACGCACCTACTGCTGCATCGTCTGCTTTCTCACACACGTGCTGACCAGCGCATGAAAAAAAACAACGGCATGGCTAGACCCAGCAGCTCGGATTCTGACGGATCTAATTCCAATGAGTGAGGAAATCGACTTTTTTTTGATCGCATGCTAATATCACCTTCGCGGGTTTCGTGTGAGGATGCGAAACACTTTGCAAAATGCCAGTAACCATCTCTGCGCTGCTCTACCCAAGCTGCGCCCACAACTGGTGTCACACTTCGCCGCTGTGCAGCAGCACCTGAGCGCTGCTTGGGATGGTGTACAAATATCCCAAGAAAAAACGAGATCGCCTTGTTATCAAACCTGCCAGCTATACTCGAGCAGCGACAAAGCATGCGTGCTTATGTTGGGAGCTTTCGGCAACGGCAGCACTCGCGGGCACTCCGGGTGACGAGCTCTGCTGCTGCCTGGCTGCCGTGGTCGTCGCTAGGCCTATAGCCTGTTTCGCAAGCGGCCGGCGCTTCGGAAGTCGCCTGCGCTATAATAAAAGGCCTACTTTTCACAAATAGCTTTAGTGTCAACAGCATCATCTCACAATAAAATAATAGTATGGTCAATCTCCTCGACGCCTTCGGCGGCGGAGCTAGCGGGCGCCAGGTGAGCCGCACCCCAACGTCGGGCCAGTGGCAGCTGCGAGGCGGTTGTGGCAAGAAATTTGCTCTTATCACAGTTGTCACCTCTACCAGCTGCTCAGTATTGGTCAGCGATCCTTAAAAATGACACTTTTTTCACACTTCTTGTCCCATGGTTTATTATTTACGTCAAGAACACTCTTTAGCTCGATTTTATGACGTCGTCCGCGTATCCAGGCTGGCTGACAGGCCGGCAGGCTCGGCGTACTTCACGCCCGCACAAGAAAATACAAAACAGCCATGCTACCAGAAAGGATGCTTCCTAGATTCGAGATACGACAGCATGACTGTGCTAAAAGTGGATCTTTCGGCAACGACACTGCCTGCGGCAACGCCGGGCCACGAACTGCGCGCTGGTCCCAGACTGCCCTAGTCGTCGCTAGGCCTAGCTGGTTTCGCGTCGACTTCGCACCTCAGGGCGCTTCGGGACTGGCCAGCGCTCAGAAACGTGCTCCGCTCGGCACCCCTTTACTGTGAACTCGTCCCATAATAAAAGATATGTTCGATTTCCACGATGTCTTCAGCAGTGGAGCTAGCAGACGGCAGGTGAACCGCACCAGGTAGCAGCAGCACAAAACCGGCTATGGGATGAAATTTGCTTGCATCGCAGTCATCACTTCTACAGTAAAAGCTCGTTATTTCGACACTGACGGGACTGGGAAAATTGTCGAATTATCCGAATGTTGAATTATCGAATGAACAACAAAAAAGCAATGTTTGCCGCAACCTTTATTTGGCAAAGAAATCTGTTATCGTCGCCTGCTTTTTCGAGCGAATTTGAGCGACTGCGATAGCTCTAACAGCTGCCAGGTGCTCCGCGGCACACGCACCGTCAGGGATTTGTTCACAGAAGCCCTCCCGCACGGACAAGGCTTCTGCGGCTTCTTTCACCGTGCATTTCAGCATTTGGGACAACTGCTCACAATCGTCAGTGCAGGCACTGCGCGCTACCCACTTGAAAACAGCGCGGGGAGGAGGTGAAGAAGCGCGGCTTCCGCCGCTTATCTGTTCTTTCAGCCAGCCTCCATCTGTCCGCTTCGTGGTTGTTGCTGCGAGGCAGGCGCATCTTATCTTTTCTTTTTATCTTTCCTCTGATCTTTTAAATCTCCTCTATCTGCACTAGGCAGCGGTGGTTGCTCTGTTGAGCCAGTAGGCAGGCCCGTGCAATGTCCTTTCATCCTTCTCTCAGTCGCAACAACAACAAGCAGGGCAGTAAACACGCTGACAAAGCACGCAATTACCAAAAAGGCCCCGCCTTATGGTTAAACAACCCCGATCGTAGCAGCAAGAACACATGGAAACGACGTAACAGCAAGAACACATGGAAACGACGACACACGCCAAAACGAGACTTGCTGTCGACTGGGTTAAGCGGATGACACCAACAAGACTGCTGCGACACAACAAAGCACAAAGAAAAGACGCCAGCCGCATCGGCCGCCGGTAACATCGCTTCCCTCTCCCTCTCTCACGCTGGTGATGATGATGACCATACGGATGGCCTATCAGCCGTACCGTAGCGCTGCTCGTGGCAGTGTTCTTTTTTTCTTTTTGCTCTTGGCTTGGCGGGCTGCGGAGTGAAGTCGAATTAACCGACACACGGCAAAATTTGTTTGAATTAACGAGTTTCGCCCCATAGACTTCTATGTATAATTGTAGGGACCTCGCGTGCGCGTCGAATTATCCGATTTTCTGAATTAACGGGGGTCGAATTAACGAGCTTTCACTGTACCAGGAACTCAGTATTTGCCAACGATTGTCAGAAATGATGCATTTTTGATATTCATATATCCCAGGGTTTGCTATGAACGTGAACAAACAATACTATCGCGTTCTTCAGATGCCAGCGGTCGGCATGAAGACTGGCGCAGGCCGCCCGGCTCCAAGGAGTGCGCCCTATGTCATCATGACGCTGCCGCTTCCCGTCGTTGCGTTTGCCGCGAGCGGCCCGCCGTTGACATCTAGCAGGCTGGATGCAGGCGACGAGCTGCAATTGGATATTGCGACGCTGTTCGCAACGGCGCGCCGCAGATCACGCTCACTTTTCGCACATGTGTCCCCGCCTTTAAGTATAGTTCGGCAATCCGTTGACAAAAACTAACCGAGGAGTGGCGGTTAGCAGCAAATGTGGCTCGCTGGTGCGTCGACTGCGCTCACGTGGCTGTGCCCCGCTCATCGTACGTCACTGTATTTTGGTATGACGTCACTAAAAGTTTAATTTTTCTACCTACCTTGTGACGTCAGTGTTGATGGCGCTAGCGATGGGTCTAGATCGTGAGAGTGAGCATTTAGGTAATCTTTGGAACTGAATTAAAAATATTTTTTAAACGTTTGTTGTGTCCAACACCTGGATTGGATATTGCGACGCTGTTGCGTCCAATTGGATATTGCGACGCTGTTCGCAACGGCGCGCCGCAGATCACGCTCACTTTTCGCACATGTGTCCCCGCCTTTAAGTATAGTTCGGCAATACGTTGACAAAAACTAACCGAGGAGTGGCGGTTAGCAGCAAATGCGGCTCGCTGGTGCGTCGACTGCGCTCACGTGGCTGTGCCCCGCTCATCGTACGTCACTGTATTTTGGTATGACGCCACTAAAAGTTTAATTTTTCTACCTACCTTGTGACGTCAGTGTTGATGGCGCTAGCGATGGGTCTAGATCGTGAGAGTGAGCATTTAGGTAATCTTTGGAACTGAATTAAAAATATTTTTTAAACGTTTGTTGTGTCCAACACCTGGCTGTGAGTGCCCTTGCATACATAGGAATCCCATAGCAGGCTTTTTATAGCTTCAAAATTTGGTGTCTCCACCCCTTGAAGGGTAACGGAGTGTATTCCAAGAGAAAGCAAGGGCGGCAGAAAGTTAGGTGGGTGGATGAGGGTGGCAGCAACTTGCGAAGGACAGGGTTGATTGGAGAGAGAGGCCCTGCAGTGGGGCTGATGATGAGGTTAATATGGATGCTGTATTTTTTCATTGTGTAAATAAAACTACATGTAAACTGACTACTTAGGAAATGTGAAAAATGATGCAAATATTTTTTTTTAAATGCGGACATGTTCAGTCCGAGCCAAGACTACCCACACGGGAAGTTGCCGCTGTAGTGCCTAGAATGTGTCGACCGTGGCCTCCCGGGTGGCACCGGGAGCAATGAATGCCACCGCAAGGAGTGCTGCAGAGCGGGTGGGTGTGGGCCGCGCTCTGCAACTGCTGCAAGGGGACTGCTCAATTTTTCGCTTTCATTTGGTATATTAGCTCTATGCTTTCATTAAGCTGTAACAGACTCGACTACAAGTGTCAGGGTTTGTTTTGAGTATTTGACAAGAGGCGGCGTATTTAACGGTTGTATGCAGCATGCAGCGATGGCGTAGAGGTAGAGCATCCGCCTCGCGTGCAAGAGGACCGGGGTTCGAATCCCGGTACCAGGCAATTCTCCACCGGATTAAAAAAAAAAATAAAAACTCCACGTGTCGATGGAATTGCATACCCAGGCTTGGAGTGAGGCCTGATTTCGGTGACCAGAACCGACAACGCACTTCCTCACCAGAACAGGATTTGGCCACCCTGGTGTAGTACATGGCCATAACCTTCTATGAACAAACCAATTAACCCTCGGCCCTCGGTGCCCAGCGGCTGCGGAACAACTGACCAAGGCGGCGGTCAGATCTGTGACGCAGCGGAGGGTGCTAAGAATCTCTGGCTCCAGACAGGCCGCCATTGGAAACTGAACCTGGCAACGTTTAACGCAAGAACCTTATCAAGTGAGGCTAGCTTAGCAGTGCTGTTGGAGGAATTAGCCGGTATTAAATGGGATGTCATAGGGCTTAGTGAGGTTAGGAGGACAGATGAGGCGTATACAGTACTAAAGGGCGGGCATGTACTGTGCTATCGTGGATTAGCAGATAGGCGAGAACTAGGTGTGGGATTCCTCATTAATCAGGATATAGCTGGCAACATCGAGGAGTTTTACAGTATTAACGAGAGAGTGGCAGCTATCGTAATTAGGTTTAATTAGAGGTACAAGCTGAAGGTGGTGCAGGCCTACGCGCCTACATCAAGCCATGATGACCAGATAGTTGAAAGCTTCTATGAGGATGTGGAATCGGCAATGACCAAAGTAAAATCACAGTACACTGTACTGATGGGCGACTTAAGAGGGTTCACCAGTGGCAGTGTCCATAGGAAATACATGGGAACTTTCAGAAGGTATACCGTGTCTAAACATGGCTCGATTTTCACGAGGTTTGTGGCAGCGTTTTCTTCTTTAGTGAATAGAGGAAATGTTGCGGGCAGATTTTATTGTTTAAGTTGCATTTTTTTACCAATTAGACGCAAAGTTCCAGAAAAATGCTGCTTTTAGATATGTCGAACTTCCCTGTCATCTCGGGAAAAAACTCAGCCAAATATCAAAATTTCGTCCACAACATTTCCTCCCTTTTTCATTCTTGATTGTTAAGCCGCAATTTCTATCCGTATCGAACCTAGTGTTTGCGTTTTACAGGCTCTGAAAGTTGTGTATGTATTTTCTGCGGGGATTTGAATTTCGCGCTAAAATTTTACTAGTGCGACGTGGCTCCACCTGGCGACAACTTATTTTGTCGCTACTACACTCTACCACAAACTTCTTGCTTGTCTGTGTTCATGCGCACACTTTTTTCTTAGAACCTGGACAAACTTTATTTCTTTCGTTCCTTTTTTTCTTGCTTGGGCTGTATTTGGAAAGGATTTCTGCTTTTCTTTTTTTTCTCGAGCTTCTGGTGCCAAAAGGAAGGGGGATGCAAGGCCACACCCAAAAGCACCTCACTCTCCCCCCCCCCCCCTTAGCTCACACAGTAAGGCATTGTTCGCCCCAAAACACTCGTGAGTCGAGTTATCGGGTCAAAAACCGGTTACTGGGTCCATGTAAACGTGCCGAGTCGAGTCAGGAGTCAAGGGGTCGGGACCAGTAAATTCCTTTTTTTTTTTTTTGACTGAACTCCATCCTGCCCCGATGTGCTTGCAAACTCTATCGAGCCGAAAAAACGGAGGGGAGAGGATAAATGCAAACTTGTTTTTCACTTGCGCCATCGCACCTGCGAAGCAGCAGTGGTGTGCCTCAATCTTGGATGCTACCACCAGTGGCGTAGCCAGAAATTTTGTTCGGGGGGGGGGCTCATGTTGCAGCGCGGCCTCCTGATAGAATTTGTGGAGAGATCAAACGCAATAATAAATGCATTGCAATTGACAATGCCATTGTGTATTAGGTAACGCTACGCACTGTCTAGACAAGTGAAATATGTATTTTTTAAATAAAAAAAATGTATTCGTATGTTCAAAAATCGTGGCAGACATAACTGATACCAATGCTTCCATGTTTTTGCGTATTTAATAAGTAAAGAAAATACCACACGAAGTCTAGAGCTATATCAGTCCGAAACGAGCAAAACAGTGCATGCCGCTGATATGAAAAAACCACAGTTCTCGTCCTTTCAAGTTTCATCCAACTTTGATTTGCTTGGTGCCTTGTTGGTGCTGAGAAGCGGAAAATGGGTGTTCGGCGCTGGGAAGGCTCGTACGAGACTAGGCAAAGTAAGCTACAGGCTGTCACTACAACCCAGGACATGCTTCTGTAGCTATGTAAGGAAAGCTACGCAGGAATGGGAAGAAAACCAGTCATAAGGCCTTGTGCTAGGAGCTCCTTTCTTTCCTATTATTTGGAGACTGACTACACAGGTGTTCAACACAATGGGACCTTTTCTGGGTAATGTCCTGGGGATGCACCAAGCCTCGCTTCCGTCATTTTAACCAACCACACCTGTCTGCTCAGCCGAAACCAGTAGCCCCCCTCTACCATTGTAAAAGAATTTTCTCAGAAAAGAAGGAAGAAAGCTTAGGCAACCCAAACCGGAAACGCTAAATTGGTGGGTTACTGGGAAATGGTCTATTGTCTGACCCCCACATCCTTCTTTGCTCAATGGCTTGAGAGGGGTTAACTTTTTTGTGCTTCGGTCCCAGGAAACTTGGCCACATACCTACACAAAGTTCTGGGCTCTACTTTTTGTACGCGGAAGAACGAATACTTTCGTGTCGCGGTGTGGTTTACACACCTGGAGGGGGTATAGAACTTACCTCCTTTTTGGGGTACTCAGGTGCTGCCATCTATCGACAGAAAAAGTTCAAATCTGAGTTGCCTTGTAGCTGGTGAACCCTCTTAATTGCGAAGGTGGGTAAAAAGCAGGCTGGAGACAAGGCCGTAGGTGACTATGGCATAGGTTCTAGGAACAGTAGGGGAGAGTTATTAGTAGAGTTCGCAGATAGAAATAATTTACGGATTATGAATACCTTCTTCCGCAAACGAGCAAACAGGAAGTGGACGTGGAAGAGCCCCAATGGTGAGACTAAAAATGAAATAGACTTCATACTGTGTGCACACCCTGGCATCGTAGAGGATGTGGAGGTCCTCGGTAAGGTCCGTTGTAGCGACCACAGAATGGTAAGGTCTCGTGTTAGCTTAGATTTGAAGAAGGAACGGAGGAAACTGGTGAAGAGAAAGGCTATTAACGAGTTAGCATTAAGAGGGAAGGTAGAGGAATTCAGCATGTCGCTGCAAAACAGATTTTCGGCTTTAACTGAAGAAGATGACCGTAGTGCTGAAACAATGAATGATAATCTTACAGCTATCGTTACAGAGTGCGCCGCAGAAGTAGGTGGTAGGATTGTTCGACAGGATACCAGCAAGCTATCTCAGGAGACTAAAGATCTGATTAAGAAACGTCAAAGCATGAGGACGTCTAACTCCACAGACAGGATAGAACTAGCAGAGCTATCGAAGTTAATAAATAAGCGCAAGGTAGCCGACATAAGAAAGTTTAACATGGAGAAGATCGAGCATGCTCTAAGGAACGGAGGTAGCCTAAAATCAGTGAGGAAAAAACTGGGCATAGGTAAAAACCAGATGTATGCGCGAAAAGACAAACAGGGCAATGTCATCAGCAATATGGATAAGATAGTTGAATTAGCCGAAGAGTTCTACAAAAATCTATACAGTAGCGAATCTAATCATCAAGTTACTGAGGGAGGCAGTCGAGCACAGCAATGGGACATCCTGCCAGTAACGAAGGAGGAAGTAAAGAAAGCCTTAGGAGCAATGCAAAGAGGGAAAGCAGCTGGTGAGGATCAGGTAACAGCAGATTTGTTGAAGGACGGAGGAGAGATTGTGCTACAAAAACTAGCCACCCTGTATACGCAATGCCTTGTGACCTCGAGAGTACCAGAAGCTTGGAAGAACGCTAACATTATCTTAATTCATAAGAAAGGAGACGTCAAGGACTTGAAGAATTACAGACCAATCAGCTTATTGTCCGTTGCCTACAAGGTATTTACTAAGGTAATCGCTAATATTGTCAGGACAACCTTGGACTTTAGTCAACCAAATGATCAGGCAGGCTTTCGTAAAGGATACTCGACAATAGATCACATTCACACCATCAATCAGGTGATAGAGAAATGCGCAGAATATAACCAACCCCTATATACAGGGTGTTTCACCTAAGACTTTCTGCAATTTTTAAAAATAGGCAAATTAAAATTTTATGCCGGTCTTTTTGGGAAATGTTGTATTCTGTGTAAAGTAAAATCAGGAGCTCTAAAAGGTACTAATTAACTCAATAATTAACAAAGATTAAATAATTAACTTTTTAAATATGGCAGATTGGAGGTACATTGAAATTGCAACTTTGAGATGCCGGTCAGGCAAAGCCATATCGTATTTTAAACGAAAAAAAAAATCACATTTTTTTCGCACTGCAGCGCTCGCAATTCTGGCAGTTTTCGACGCGCGAAAACGAAACCGAGCAGACGAAGCGCACCACGAGGCACGTCCACGTGTAACGCAGTCAGGATGTTACCGGGCGAACCGCGCTGCCGGAGGCGGCCCCTCCCATTCGCGAAATGGGCGTCTGGCGCAGAGTCATCGTTTGAGCGCCGGCTCTCATCGGCTGTCTGACTCTGTTCTTAACCCAGGGCTGTCTTCGTGGTATTTCATGGGACGCCGCCACATTTTTCTTTCTTTTAGTTTGCACTGCGTGAACGTTTGCTTTCAACTGACCGATAAGCTTGTTGCACAGGGGTTCAATACTTCAAGCAGGATCTGAATTCTTTCTTAAAATACGTTCAAGAGCAAGACAAGGTTTCCTCCAGGTTTTAAGAAGCTGTTATGGTTTTTCTGTTCGCAATGAAATTAGTTGATGTGCATGCTTTTCTCCAACAAGATTTAGCGGGAAACCTTTAGATCACTGCACACAAAATTACTGTTAATATGCCACTCTGCTTCGACGACAAATGAAAATAAACATCGGGACGGTAAGCTGAGAGCACTTTAGAAGGGTAGACTATGCAGAAACAGTCATTGCAAATCAGTCTCCTTAACGTATGTGCTCGAAGTGACCTCCTTGCATTGCAATGCACATCATCTAGCGATCTTTCACTGAGTTTACCGCTCGCACGATCACTTCTTGAGGGACATGTTCAAGTGACGTTTTGATTCTTTGTTTTAGGTCGTCGAGGCTCGCCGGTTCGGATACGTACACTTTGCTCTTTATGTAACCCCACAAAAAAAAATCGAGGGGAGACAAGTCTGGTGAACGCGGTGGCCAGGCAATTGGTCCGCCGCGCCCAATCCGCTGTTCGGGGAAGGAGCTGTTAAGAAATTGCACAGCCCGGGAAGCAGAATGTGGAGGTGCTCCATCATGCTGAGACCACCTCAGGGCGTTCAGCGGCAACTCCGAAACGAAATCGGACACACAATTCTTTAAAATGTAGTCGGTATAACTCTTGCCGGTGAGATTCCCATCAATAAAATAAGGGCCAATAATCTGACCTCGAAAAATTCCGCACCACACATTTGCCGACCAGCGAACCTGATGGTGGTGTGGGCGAAGCCAATATGGGTTTGTCTGGGACCAGTAGTGTGCGTTGTGCACATTGATAATTGCGTTCCTGTTGAACTGGGCCTCGTCAGTCCACAAGATATGGTGCAAGAAGTCAGGGCACTCATCGCATTGGATCAAGCACCAATTACTGAAGTCCAGCCTTTTGTCATAGTCACTGGCCGTCAATTCCTGATGCAGACACAAATGGTAAGGATGGTATCTGTGCACTGAGAGCAGCCGCCAAACAGTGGAAGAACTGGCACCGGTCGCTCGGGCGATTTCTCGCACGCTAGCTTCTGGCTTCACAGCGACGTACCTTATTACAGCTGACTCATGTGATTCGGCTGCTGGTGCTTTTCGCTTTCTCCTTTGAGGCTCCACAGATCCAGTTCTACGGAATCTATTGAAGATGCTCCTGAAAGTTGGGAGTGCGGGAACACGAGAAGCAGGATTCTTCGCCTTGAATAAACTTGCTGCCAGAGGTGCGTTTTCATTTGCATTAACATAGGCAATAACAATGTCCACCTTTTCAGCAGTCGAAAAGTTACGCGGCACTGTCGGAGCCATGCTGAAGGCACGTCCAGAGATGTGGCAGAAAGAGCACAAGCCAAGCCTCAAAACAAGAACTCGTTACCGAAAAAAAAAAATCTAGACACCGATTTGCCCGATGTCTATGCTTGCAACTGTTTTCTTTTTCTTGCACCTCTTTCGCAGCCAAAAACTGAAGCCTAGGCGAGCTGATATGCCCAAACTGTCAGCGCTACGCCCGGACCGTGACGAGGCGCGCGCGCATTGCGTTGGCAATATCTCAGATGCCTACGAGTCGATGACGCTGCGCTAGACGAGCATTTCGCGAGCGGCAGCGGCCAAGCCGTCCAGCCAGTGACGTCATGACTGCGTCACTCGTGGGCGTCCCTAATAGCGCGCTTCGTCTGCTAGGTTTCGGTTTCGTGCGTCGAAAACCGCCAGAATTTCCAGCGCTGCAGTGCCAAAGAAATGAGCTTTTTTTCTCGTTTAAAATTCGATATGGCTTTGCCTGACCGGCATCTCAAAGTTGCAATTTCAATGTACCTCCAATCTGCCATATCTAAAAAGTTAATTATTTAATCTTTGTTAATTATTGAGTTAATTAGTACCTTTTAGAGCTCCTGATTTTCCTTTACACAGAATACAACATTTCCCAAAAAAGACCGGCACAAAATTTTAATTTGCCTATTTTTAAAAATTGCAGAAAGTCTTAGGTGAAACACCCTGTATAGCCTTCATTGATTACGAGAAAGCATTTGACTCAGTGGAAACCTCAGCTGTCATTCAGGCATTGCGGAGTCAGGGTGTGGAAGAGTGTTATGTGAAAATATTGGAAGATATATACAACGATTGCACAGCTACTATAGTTCTCCATAAAGTCAGCAATAAAATTCCAATACAGAAAGGTGTCAGGCAGGGAGACACGATCTCGCCAATGCTCTTCACTGCCTGCTTACAGGAGGTATTCCGGGGACTGGAATGGGAACAGTTGGGGATAAGAGTTAATGGAGAATACCTGAGTAATTTACGATTCGCTGATGACGTTGCCTTGCTAAGCCACTCAGGACAAGAACTGCAAAGCATGATCAATCAGTTAGACAGGCAGAGCAGAACGGTGGGGCTAAGAATTAACATGCAGAAAACCAAAGTAATGTTCAACAGCCTAGCAAGGCAACAGCAGTTCGCCATTGGTTGCGAGGTGCTGGAAGTAGTAAGAGAATATGTCTACTTAGGGCAGGTAGTGACCGCAGATCCGGATCATGAGAGGGAAATAACTAGAAGAATAAGAATGGGGTGGAGCGCATATGGCAGGTTCTCTCAGATCATGAATGGTAGCTTACCAATATCCCTGAAGAGAAAAGTATACAACAGCTGTATCCTACCGGTACTCACCTATGGCGCAGAAACGTGGAGGCTAACAAAGAGGGTTCAGCTTAAGAACAACGCAGCGAGCTATGGAAAGGAAAATGATAGGTGTAACGTTAAGAGATCGAAAGCGGGCGGAGTGGGTGAGGGAACAAACGCGGGTTAATGACATCTTAGTTGAAATCAAGAGGAAGAAATGGGCTTGGGCAGGGCATGTAATGCGAAGGCAAGATAACCGCTGGTCCTTAAAGGTAACGGAGTGGATTCCAAGAGAAAGCAAACGTAGCAGGGGACGGCAGAAAGTTAGGTGGGCGGATGAGATTAAGAAGTTTGCGGGGATACAGTGGCCGCAACTCACAAAGGACAGGGTTAATTGGAGAGACATGGGAGAGGCCTTTGCCCTGCAGTGGGTGTAGTCAGGCTGCTGCTGCTGATGATGATGATCTAGCGAAAGCTTGTACGAAGTTCGGCGCGCAACCGAGTTTCAAACATCCGTGCGTACAAAGGAAACACGGGATTTGTATTCTAGCGACGATTGCATAATGGTCTCTTTTTTGATACAAAAACAACTTGAAATGCTGCAGTTATATTGGCTTGCATTTATGTGTTCTCTCTGTGTACTCTACATTTGCTGACAAGTATACACATTAAGTTTTATTCATATCTTGTCTGTATGTGAACAACGCAGGCAACAAAGTTGCGCAACACTCGTTTTTATTTACAGGGAACAACAAACGCAGGGAAATGGCAGAATTGCATGGAGACTAGGAGCATTTACTGGCAGCGGCGCAGTTTAAGCAACTTTTGCCGTAGCCTTTGCGCTTCCCTGTCTCTGTTGAGCCCTTTGACATAAAACCGAAACCTCAGGAGAGCATGAAGCTTTACAACATCTGTTAGAACTGCCTTTTCATGCTCTGGGCAGCCAAGTTTTGGAAAAGACACTGCCTGTAGTTGACTCAGAAATTCAACTAAACTCGTTTCATGGAGTTTGTTCTGACTAAAAAACACTGTAAAGTTATCTTCCATAGCCTTTACGGCAGTTGACAAGTTCTGGCTAGGGTACACGAGGCCCCCATTGTCAAAATGGCTAGTAAAGTACGAATCAACATCGGCACTGGCTTCAGATTTGCTTATACAGAGGCAGCTTGCACACTGTGGACAACCGTTCTTGGCAATAATCTTTCTTGCTACATAGCCTGTAGTATAATAGATTAAAGCACTATTGCTCTTTTTTTCTGTGTATGATACATGGAACACTAGAAACGACAGCTTGAACTATATCATGAGCTTCATTGACATTTCCGCGGTCAAGGAGGTGATCTACTTTCTCTGAAAGGAGCCTGCTCGTTTCTTCACACAACTCATCTGGACTTAAAAGTGCTCTGATTACGTCTGGGATGCCGTGTCCTCCTCAGGGGCCTGGTTGTAGAATGCCAGTAAGTTGACACTCTTCATCACAAACTGTGAAACTGTCGGGTGGTCGTTGCACTCTGCCTAATTATGCCCAAAAAGGTTTTCCAGCTTATCCTGGTTTATTCATCTAGCTGTTAACAGGTACTTGAAACCAAGTACTTGCTGGAGGCTCTTGCTCGCACAAATTTCTATTTTAACTCTTCGCTGTCACTTTAGGCACAAGGTGTTTCGGGCAATCCGTAATTATTGTAGGCACGGCGTTGGGTTTCAAACGCGGTTTATCGCGGTGGAGCTCACTGGCAACACCGTTTATGGTGACACTGAACATGCGCTCGATACAAGTGCTCTTAAAATGTTTCTTGCAAACCACAGCAGTTGGCGTCAATCTTCTGTCTTTCCTTTTGATGTTTCTCTCCCATTCTGCAAGCCGTATAGCAGCCGATGGTGCAGTAAACATAGAAACGCGCTCTTTGTTCGAGCGGTAACCGCTTTTGCACAGCGGCACAAAGCAAGTCTTTTCTTTGCCCTGCCGCTCTGGCTTCGACATCTTTCTGTGCCGTTTATAGACAGGCAAGGAATAACAACAATCCGGGACTCGCTCCATGAATTGACAACACTGTAAACGACACGGTGAACACACACGCACGGATACACGATCGCACAGAACCCCGATGCAATCCGAACGAAACTGCTAGGAGTACAGAACGGCTCGCATGTGCGAGGACCTACGCAGAACAACAAACGCTGTACCTCGCTGAACAGAAAAGACGTGCTCAAGCGGGTTAAATCACACACGTGTAGACCAACCGCTTGCTGCCTTCTGAAGCAAGAAAGGCGCGCTGTCTGCTGCAAGAAAGCCGCGCTGGCCGCGTCGTCTGCTGCGGCAGCACCCTCCTGACAAGCAGCGCCCTCTGTCGTCATCGGTGGGCATTCATTGCAAACGGCGCCACCCTCTCCCATAGCGCAGCGCGGGCGGTCGTCACACTAGCCAGTATATTCTAGGCACTATATTGCCACTGCTGACAACTGATGGCCTCCGTCAGCATGCCTTGCTTTATTTTTATGCATAAGTTCTGCACTCGCTTTGGCGCTAGCTGTACAAGAAATGCTTTTCATATTTTTTTTATTGTTTGCCACGTGCAGCGCCATCTCAGGCGGAACCCACAAATGGTAAACTCTCGCAAATGTAATTATTTTCAGTTTTGTTTACATCCGTGCGAGCAAAATATACTGTGTAAATAAGAAAAGTATGTTACCGGGATGCCTCTTTGTGACCCATTTTTGGTACCAAAATTGCAAACCTGTTTGTGGAGACCAGTACAGTAATCCCTCGTTATAACGAAGTCAGCGGGACGACGAAAAAATTCGTTATAAGCGATAATTCGATATAAGCGACCGCTTGAAAAAAGCTAAAACAGTCGAGATTTAATTGCGCCACAACTGCGAGGAAGCTGGCGATGACGCCGCGCGGCGTCCGCCAGCTGCGGCGGTTGCTAGGCAACGGCTCAAGGCCGGTCTCTGCATCCTCGGAGCACCGCCACAGCGAAATCGCAAGTTCGTGGCCAATGTAGCTTTCGCTACAAAATTTGCTCGTAGCACATTTGTTACTTCTACCAGCAACTCAGTATTGGTCAGCGATTCTCAAAAATGATACAGTTCAAATTTCTTATAACAGAGTTTATTATCTATATGAAGAGCAAGCTTTAGCTTATTTTTGTGATCCAGACGGGATCCAGGCTGATCGACAAGCCGGCAGGCTCGGCTTACTTCCCGTTCGCACAAGAAAAATACAAAGCAGCCATGCTGCCATAAAGTCTGCCTCCTAGATTCTAGCAACGACAGCATGTCTGTGCAAGAGTGGAGCTTTCAGCAACGACGCCGCCTGCAGGAACGCCGGGTGTCAAACTGCGCGCTGTGCCCTGGTCGGCGCTAAGCCTAGCCGGTTCCGCATCGATGCCGCAGCTGTTGGCGCTTCGGGACTGGCCAGCACTCAAATAAAGGCGCTGCACTCAGCAACCCTTTACTGTCAACCGGTCCCATAATAAAAGATACGTTAGATTTCCGTGACACCTTCAGCAACAGAGCTAGCTAGCAGACGGCAGGCGAACCGAATCAGGCAGGAGCGGCACCAAAGCGGCTATTGGATGAAATTCGCTTGTATCGCAGTCATCACCTCTACCCCCAGGGCTTGCTATGAACTTGAACAAACAATACTATCGCGTTCTCTGATGCCGGCATCAAGGCTGGCAGGCCACGGCCGGTCTCAGCGTGCACGAGCGAGCGAGCGCGTCAAGACCGGCTGTGGGCAGGCCGGCCCGGCTCAAAGGAGCGCGCCCTACGTCATCATGACGCTGTGGCTCTCCGCGCTCACGTTGGCTCCCGCTACCCGTCGTTGCGTTTGCCGCGGGCGGCCCGTCGTTGATGACATGACGCAGCCGGTGAGCTGCGATCGGACGCTGCGACGCCGTTCGCAACTTCGCGCCGCGGTGAATCGCGCTCGCTTTTCGTACATGTGTCCCTGCCGTAACAGCAAAATTCAGTGACCCTACCACGCATTTAGACCGTTTGTCTCATCGAATGGCGCGAATCGAGCATGACCGGCCACTTTTCCGCATCCAAGACACCGCGGTTTTCTGGCATCGCAAAGCGCGAGGAAAACTTTATTTTCTTGTGAATTCTGTCACGGGGAACACCAGGAATGTGCTTCCGACTGAGATTAACGGTTCGGGCGTGCTGCACCATGGAATTTGGCCCCGCTGAGCAGGGGACACTCGGCACTCTTGGTGCCCGTTACTAGGCGGGTCATCGATCGTGGGTTTGGTACTTTTGTGGCCTGTTCTATGCCTGCATGAGTCTAATTTGTCGGCGGTATTAATTTGGCACTGCATGCCCAAAAGGTCGCCGCCACGGCGGTGATTCCTACGCTCGGCGGCGGCGATGCCTCCGCTCGCCACTTCGCTCTAAGCGGGTCAAGCTCTTCGTGCGCTTCAAGTAATGCGGCTTAAAATGCATTGCGTTTGGGTCGGGACCGGAAGAAATTTCGAATAAAGCGATATTGCGACTAAAGCGATTTCATTATAACGAGGGATTACTGTAGTTCAAACCTCCCGCGCTCTCTGACGTCTATCGATGCATACTCGCTAAGCCTAGCAGCTCTGTAAACACGGAAGCAATCTGAAAATCTGACATGTTTTATCATTAAAATATTGTGGTTCCGGCAACTTCAGCCAAAGCGAAAGCTCCGTGCGCCTTTAGTTTGCTGTGAGCGTGAGACAAGAGAGTAACGGCAACGACGAATCGGTGATGAAGCAAGAAGGCCCGCTTCGACGGGCGCCGCCATGTTGACCAAACGTAAAGCGGTTTTGGGGCACACGCTATTTCCCCGATTTAGCGTTAGAGCCTCCCGCTCACCCAAACACCCGAGGGCAGTTGGCGTTCTGCACATGCGCAGTAGCGTCCTGCTATTCTCCTATGCCTCAAAGCGATAGGGTGACCCTATACTAAAACTCTCTAATAACAACAGAGTTAGAGATGATTAAAAATTACGTTCCTCCTCTCCCCCCTCAACTCGTACTTGCGGGGCACCAGAAAAAAAATAAAGAAAACAACTCTGGGACTGGGCCTCGCCCATGATTACTTCATTCGCTGACGTTCGGTTTGCGATTTCCGGTTGTCGCGCCCAACACCCCAGCAGCAACGTCGGCAGCGTCTCTCTTCACCTTCCTGGATTGTGGCGCGCGTCGGATTTCTTTGCTTGTCACTGCGACAAAGGCACTGCGAGTGGCTCCCGAACTCCCGACAGAAAGAGGCGCCGGAGGTAAATTGAAACCATATGCGCGAAGGCAATGGCGCCTGCCTGAGGGGGTCTCGTGGCGGCACGAGCAGACGATTTTCACGGCTACCGGAAGTGACTTTGTGGCTGCCGTGGCTCCAGCGAATGACAGCGTGTGGTGGCCTGCCAACGTCAGAGGAGTAGTGACGTCTATTTTCACGATATTAGTTTCAAAATCGGTCACTATGAGCACACCAGTCGGTCCACGAATTTTGAAAAACTCGGTTTTTTTTTAATTTGTAATAAATTGCCGGCTCAGCTCCGAAGACTCATACTTGGTGTGAATGCTTCTTAGCATCATTTCTAAGCACTAAAAATATTTACAAGCGACTTCAATTCGTTGCATAGTCCGCTGACATCGCACAGTACATGGACCTCTAGTACTTCGCCTGCATCGAAATGCGACTACAGCGGCTGGGATTGAACCTGCGTCTTTTGGGTCAGCAGCCGAGCGATAACCACTGAGCCACCGCGGTGGCGAAACTACCTCGTGGCATCAGGGGAGAAAGCACACTGATGGGTCGACTCATTTTCAGCTGGACCCATCTTCTCCTTCCAATAGGGATCTGTTTATGGTGAGCCATAAAAGGAGGGATCGGAGCTTGCCCGCTTGGAGAAACGACCTCATGACAGAGCGGGAGCAAGCACACTGCTGGATTGATCGGTTTTCAACTGGACCCATGCGCTCCTTCAAATGGGGTTCTATTTATGGCGGGCAGTGGTGCTCCAGCTGTGCCACTCTGATACATTTTGCTGCACCAGTCTGTTCCAAAAGCAACAAATTGATCAATATTGTGCCTTAGCTGCGCCAAAAAGAAGACGTGGTCACGGGAAAACAACTATATTTAGAACCATTCGTGCTGCTTTCAATTGGCAACCTAGGGCACTGGAGGGCTGGCTGGCCACAGTGTGGTGTCGCGCAGCGCACATGTGTTTGGGAGTATTTTTCGCGCTTGTCATAAGATGGTGTGTACCCAATGTCTGTTACAAAAGAGACCCGATAAATGATGAAGAATAATGACGAACAGCAGTGTCTGTTCTGTGTGTAGTTCCTGTGTTTGCTCTGTTCTTCATTATGGACAACCAACTAGCCCAAATTTCCACATTGCCGACGCCAGTTAATGGGGGGGGGGGGGGGGGGGAGGAAAGGGTGGCCAACCAAGCTTACGAAAAAATGTCTCTTATTCCTGATTTTCTGTTGCAGCCGTGCTATTTTTAATGGGGTTCAAGTGTCAAACGAAAGGTTTTTGTCTGGCATATGTTGAGGACGGAGGCGCCCAGGAGTTGGTTGGGTCGTTCAGGCCTGCAGGTCCCGGCTTGCAAGGACGATGGCGAACTCCATTAAGGAGGAAACTGTACAGAAGGTTTATTTTGCATATTTGCAGTCGAGATGGGAGTGCTCTCGTCACCAAAAAACCTCCCGCTAAATAAGGTTCGTATTCCCCAGATCCCTGACTGGGGAATAAAGATCGGAGATCGATGTCCAATCGGATGGGCAGTTGAGGACGCTGGTGATTGAGGATGGGCAGTTGAGGACCACCCATGGCAGGGGGTGGTGCTGGGCTCTCTCGTAGCTCGGGGGATGGCAAGGGGTAGAGACAGAGTCACCAAACACTGATGGGTCACTTTGATCACTGTGGCAAGTCTTCTGCTCGTTGCCTCCTGGCAGGTGAATGAACGTCCTCGAACTCCCCTGCTGTATGTCTGAAGCACGAGACCTCTGTCGAGGACACAGCCGTCTTTCAATTAGCAGCACCACTCCGTCGTCCGGCGACCCGAGCGTAGACTCGGCCACTGGACGCCGCCACCGTTGCCGCTGCTTTCGCCTCTGCTGCCGCTGTGGCCAGCCCTCGCCGCATCTTGCTTCACGATGACTCACGTCTGGAAGTAATTCTTCCCAGGCCTGTATCCTCCGACCTTAACTCTTTCGCTACCGCGGAAAAATTGACGATTTGGAGTGTACTGAAAGAAAAATTTTTTTCACAAGAACTAACACACCCAGCACATATTGCAATGCATGAAATTGTAGCTTATTAGTTACACTTCTGAATGAAACAAACAAGGGTTGTGTGTGCAAAAGTAAATCAACATTTATTTGTGAAATTTGCTAAAAACAAAAAAATATACAGCAAAAACAAAAATTACCGGCTGCCCTAAACCAGAACTTGATTAGAGGAAAACTGGAATATACAAACTGTTGCACATGTTTGTAGCTGTCATTATTCACAGTTTCAGCTATGAGAAAAAATTACTGCACTTTCCATGGCCTGTCAAGTCATGGGTCATGACTGTGGTGCCACTGTGAAGAGCAATCAGGGGTGAAGATGTGAAGCAGAGATAGAATGACAGGTACTTCGCATAATGTTTTATCTTTGTTCCTCCCTTGTTCTCTGATAGCCGAGCTTGCAGTTTCTTCTTTTTTCATTTTTTTCGGTTGGTGTTGAATGGATTCTATGGAAGGATTGAGGGCGTGGACTTCTTTTCCCTCATCATACCCGTAGATTTCTTGAATGAGCTGCTCCCTGAAAGCCAGCTGATAAAATTTGGCATTTTAGGCAAGCTCTAAAACATCAGAATCAATGAAATAAGTTTTAGCGATGTGGTTCGAAAGCCAGGACACTTTCCAAGTCTTGCCAATGGATGCTGCTGCCACTGAATCATACGGATCCGTTACGTGCAAAAAAAAAAAAAACAAAACAAAACAAAAAAAGCGAAAAACCAATTTTGAGAAATGATTTTTGATAGCAGAGGGCCAGAATAGATTATTCTGGTATTTCAGTAGAGATATATTCGTGGCAGGTCAACAAGTCCAACGTATAAGATGATTCCAATGAACATCAGCATTTCCAACAGATTCACGTCTTCCCATGAGCCGTCACGCCGAGCGTATGTTTGCTTGCTCAAAATCTTCATCCGTGCATACTTATTAGTGTTTCCGCACACGGTCTTCATCATTTCCGCCGTGAAGAGCATCAAAAAAAAGTCGAGAGGTCAAGCGAATCACCGAGCGCCGCTCCGCAGCGATGTGCCGATATGGACACCTAGCTGTCGTCTTGGTTGAAAAACGCGACGCGACCTTGAGCATTTGGCAAACTGTCTTCGTCATACGTTGTCAAGACCCTGAAGCACAAAAATAAACCACTGTCATCAATTACAAACCGTATGCGCCGCAGAAAACATGCAACGAACGAAAACAGAACTTGCATGCAAGTACGCGCTGACGTTCCAGGCGTCCGAGGCGAAGTCTCGCTGTCGAAACCGAAATCTTATGTTTGTACATTGTTGCCCGACTAATAACCACTGCTTTCGTCGTAGAAAACGAAACCGAAACCGGCCGACGTGCTCGGTGTCGGCTTTCGCTTTCGAGGAGCGCGCGGCGATGCGGATGCCATTTTCTCCGGCCGACGCTGCTGCGGCCGTTCAAAGTTTTATTTTTCGCGGCACCCCCTCATGTCAAAACACTGAAACCAAGGCTGCAATCGAAAGAGCAGTTGTTGAGCTCGCTAACTAGATGGCGGATCACGTCCACGACGCTCCAAAATAAGCTTTTTTGCGCGGGCGATTTGATCATGTGCGAACGATGGCCTATGGCGCGGTAGCGAAAGAGTTAACACATAAATGCTTGCACGGGACGCCACTTCGGCCATCCTCTGATGCCTGACTGCTGCTGATCCCTTCGGGTGGGATCCCTCCTCCACACTGGGATTGGCGCTACATGCGTCAACTATCTAGTTTACTCATCCAGCTTTGAGGCATTGAAACGTACTGTATTTATATGGGAAAAAAAGAAATGAAAAATCCCTCTGAACAAGCGCGCAGAATAGTCGAATGGTGGAGCAAGCATGCAACTGCGACCACACTGTAGCATCCTTGCCTTCTGCAAGACTGAGCCTTGGCGTGCCATTTTTTCTGTTGCTTGCTGCGCTCATGGCAGTCAGAAGCGGCTTACCTAGTGCTGTAGCCATGATGCATGTTGTCAAACAAATGAGTTGGCGTTCTGGCCAACCAAATGCATTCACTTCTTCGGGGTGCATACAGTCCTTGCTTCCCATGCAAACGTTTAGTTCATGCCTGTCACACCTAAGTTGGGGTTGCGAGCCAACCACAACCTGGGCCGATTTGTACTGAACGTCTTGGAGCGCTTGCACTTGCCTACAGTGAATGTAGAAGGAGTTGATGTTTTCTCGCCTGGAGCTGTCGCTATGGTTGGAGCAGCCAATGACAGCACGTGAAAGCTGACAGAGGCGGTGGTAAGCTAGAGATGTCCTGGCATCCCGCAGGCACCGGATGTGACGTCGGTGCAAGCCATGCATAGTACCTGTCTTTGCAGCAGCCTCCATTCATTTTATCTGAAGCTTCACATTCTAACATGCACTGTGATGGTGCTTGGCTATAGTATTTGTCATGATTGTTGTGCTCGCAGCTACCAGCAGTTGAAATGGTTTGGTACCTGTTGGTGATTTTACAGTTGTCTTGGTTTGTTAACTTGTCAAGGTTAACCAGTGGCATGTTACCAATGCTGCTCTTGTTGCAGCTTGAACAGGAGGTCAAGGTAATGCAGGAGCTGAGACAAGCTGCTTTCAAAGCCTTTGCTGCCTTGGGTGCCAATGATGAAGACATTCGCAAGAAGGCAAGTGTAATGTGATGCCTCACAGAGCAGGTTTTGTGTAACTCATTTCTTGGCTCCTTGCAGATAATCGAGACGGACTCTCTGATGGAGCACGTGGTGTCCAGCCTGTCGGACACGAACCCCCGCGTGCGGCTGGCTGCAGTGCGCTGCCTGCATTCGCTGTCCCGCTCGGTGCAGCAGCTGCGCACCACCTTCCAGGACCATGCCGTGTGGCGGCCGCTAATGCGCCTCCTCCACAACGCCCCCGACGACATCCTGCTGGTGGCCTCCTCCACCCTGTGCAACCTGCTGCTCGAGTTCTCGCCCAGCAAGGAGGTGGGCTCTTCTGTCTGTGCCTGTATTTTGTTTTGATTGTAATCATATAAATATGGTATCAGCTGTTATTGCAGTTTTCTTCATGCCTCAAGTGACCTGAACACTTCTTGCACGTCACAGCCATCGTTCGGCTGGGGAGCCCGAAACCGAAACAGCAGAAAGAAAAAATTCAATTGTAAATTGTTTAGAGTTTGTGAGAACACCACTGGAGGATCCATGTGTAATACAGTTGAATCCTGCCAAAAGCAAAATTCACGGCACCTGGAAGAATTTTCGATGAAGCGAAACTTCATTGTCATGAGATGGCACAAAAACCTGATAGATTGGACTGGATAGTTCATGAACAACATTTGTTTCCAGAAATCCGTGAGCGTTGGTCTTCCACTGTTTTAAAATCGGAGTCACAGCACGATTTCCGCGATGCTGCAGGAATAGGAAATGTAATGAGGGAGTAATTCTCAATGTCGATTCGCAATGACAAAAGTTGGGGGGGGGGGGGGGGGGGGGGGGTTATTACGCAAGTATGTACGGTATGTACAGAATAAGTGCAGCATTTTTCATCATGTAATCAAAGAGGAAGAAGAAAAAAATCACTGCTGAGGGAGAGGTGCCAGAATTACTTCATTGGTTGATGAATGAGCGAGGTGTGCATATGAGTGTGCAGACTGGAAATGTGCTTCCGAGCGTGTGGCCTGAGCCTAGCTCCAAAATGAGGGGCTGTGCAGAATTGGCGCTTCATTGTGTCCAATGCCACAGCCAAAATTGATGAGCAGTACGGTCAGTGGTCGAATTATCTCGCAAAGTTTGATGGGATTGCTGGAAATTTCCAAATGAACTGGGATTTTTATAAAAATCAATTTCGAGTGATCAGTGTTCTACAGTTCAACGACGGGCAATACTGTGCACCTCATTGCTTTGTCGCCAAAGTGAGCATTTATTGTCTACAGCTACTTTTGTTGTGTTTTTGGGGATGAAAAGAGCAAAATGCAGGGACATGGCTGCCTGCTATCATGCAGCAAACACCTTTCGAACGATGTTTAGCACTGGTGACACCAACATGTCGAACCACATGCTTTTGTTGCCATTAGAAGGACTTGTATGAAATTTTGGCTCTCCAAAAAAAAAAATCTTTTTCCCTCTTAGTGAACCCTCCCCCCAACTACTTTGGAATAAAAAGTCGGGAGAGGCACTTACGACTGCTTAGCCCGCCAGCTCACTTTGTGAGCGCAGTTGCCGGGGCGTGATGCAACCCGATGCCACGCAGCTGGCCATTCGATCCCTGCATGGCTCTACGTAGCCACCTTCTGATTTGTGCACTAACTGCGTGAAGGCAGTCGACGGCATTTGCCTCAAGGGTATGACGCAATAGCCAATTGGTTTACGCCCATATATGCAGCATTGGTCTTTCTCTAATTACCGTATTTACTCACATAACAGGCGCACTTTTTTTCCAGAAAATCCGGCTCAAAGTTCGGGGTGCGCCTATTACGCAGGGTAAAATTTCCTGAAATTTTTTGACTCGCAAAATTGAACATACTGCATAAACGCACTCGTGTACGGGCCGCACCCCGTTTTCCCGAAGAAAATATTAAAAAAAAAAAAGATCCGTGTAAGGGCCGCACCGAAACTTCCACGACCCACACAGGAATAGCCTTCAAAATGCACGCACCGAGGCCTCCGCGATCAGCTCCGGCTGCGCGCAACAGGCGCTTGATCACGGAGGCCATACACGCGCACAGGAGCTTCCAGACGCCGCCCACAGAGGGCGCCCGAGGCCAAGCTCATCATCATCATCGTTTTCCTCTGCCGCGAGCTTTCGCTATCCATATCGCCATGAGCATCACCAGCTCCAGTTTTTTTGTTGCTGTCAAATGCCGGCATCTGCGGTAGCGCGCTAGTTAATCGTAGTTTGTGGCTTTGCCGCCGAGCGTTGCTGTTTTAGCTCAACGGGCAAGCACCTTAATAGCTACACGGCTGGGAGTTTGCTCTCGAACATGGCAAGCGTGCGGCAGGTCGGAAATTCAACGTGGCTGAAAAGTGCAGCACTGCGGCGTGCCTAAATTTTCGTACGCGACTCCAAGTGCCGAGGTTTTCGTGGGCCTAAGTCGGGAAAGTTTCCGGCTGGAGACGAAGCTTTCCAAGGAGACGTTTAAAGTGAGCATTTCCGAAAACTGTGTGCGGCTGTTCTACACAATGTCGTTGTATGTGCTGTGGGTCCGCAGCAGCTGCGATGGCAGCAGCACTAGTGAGGACTAGTGGTCAGTTCAGCAAAAACTAAAATCAAATAAAAAAGATTAAAATAAAATAAAGATTGGGGGGGTGGGGGCTGGCGAGGCGTCGCCTTGCAATCGTGTAAATACAGTATTGATCAGAGTGCCAAGTTCAGGGTGCGCCTATTATGCGCCGAAATAAAAAAAATCAGATTTTTGCGACCAATCTAGGGGTGCGCCTATTATGTGAGTAAATATACCATTCAGTTCCACGAGCTCGTAATTCTGCTTCCGTTTCTTTCAGTTGCAAGTTTAGCGCTCGTCCGGTGTCCCTCTCTTGTGCTCGCTTGTCTCGCGCTAAGCCCACCTGTTAATCATAAATCACCAACTGGCCCAAAGTTCCACTTTGCTAAAGTCCATTTCTTCTACAATGGGCTATTTTCTTTGTGCTGTTCCCCTCGAGGAACAGTGTGTGCAGTGTTCCAGCTTCGTCATTGCCACTACATGTACAGGGGTGGAAGTGCTGCGCCGATTGCGCCATACTGTGCCAATTTGATCTCCTGCGCCAAGCTGCGCCCAAACAGCAATTTGCACCCATTGCAGTATACAGAGCCAAATTTAGCTGAGCGTTATTGTCGGCTGGGCAACAAAGGCGCTCGCTACAAAACGGACGCAACCGCATTCGCGTCGACAGTTGGGTTCGCTCGTGGTGGTCAGCGCAGCTGTCACGAAAGTCTTGTACAAGCATGAGTAAAAATAAGTACTTATAACTATTATCTGGTGATATAACTTGAGCGCGGCCGGTATTGTGAACTTACCTCACATAGCAAGCTGTATTTATTGTGCGGACAACGAGAGACCAGGCTCACTCGCATAATTTGTGCACTGTTTTCAGTAATTTGGGGATCCAGAGAGACGATTTCACAAATACGTACTACATTGTCACGCATACTTCAGCCGCCCACTCGCACCCCTCGATGGTCAAAAAAAAGTTGACACAACCCCCGTTCTGGCGGGTTGATATGACGCCGCATGCGCAGCTCTAAGCAATAAACGTGCAACGATACAATCGCAGAGCCAGTGGAGATAAATGGCGATAAAACGGCGTCCTCGCGATAGGCCCCGCTGACTAGCGGCAAACCGAATCGCCAGCGGTTCGGTTGTTTAGGATTCCGGACACCTTGTCCTGGAAAGCAACCGCCAGCGTGAGTGGGCTGCGTAAACGGCGCGCGAATATAATTTACTTTACCGGAGGTAATTTAATAAACGAATTACGAAATTCTTACACGTGGAGCTGCCAGGGAATGGGCACTACCCGTCGTGCTCGCACCTTGCACGCAGCAGTTATGACATTGCTTTGGCTTGGCCTGGCCAGTTACGGGGTTACATCTTCACAGCGGCGCGGCCGGCATCCCCTCTCTACTCGCACCTTTCACAGCCGTACACAGCAATACGTTCGCGCCGATTTTCCGCAGACTGCCTTGCGTGCACGCGGGTGCACGCTGGTGCATTTTTAAAAATATATTTTTGGGTAATAAATTCTGGGTACGCATTTACGCGAGGGCACAAGTTATGCGAGTAAATATGGTAAGTTAGCCCCTTCCTTGTTGGTTTGGCTGCGGCCATTTTACGAATTTTAAAATCCACTGGTTGGCGGGTATTGATTTCTTTTTTTTTTCGGTCCTGACATAGTATATTCGAGATTCTGCTGCACTCTTTTGACGGTTCAGTTGTGGCTATTAAAAAGTTATGCAGAACTGAAAGGCTTTAAAGTTTTCCAAGCAAGTCCTGTCGCTCGAATTCTTGGCGCAGTGTTATGTGACAGAATCGGGTGAACAGTGCAGGTCCTTTTTCTTTATAGAATGATGCAATTAAGTGGACTGAGTGGGACAAATTTTAGTATCAAACCTATTTGTATACTTGTTTCTGTGGAGAGCGAACTAACACTTGTTGCTGGTTTTGCTTTTAATGTTTTTAATGTTTAGTGGCAAGGTCTTTGCATTTTATATGGCAATAGCTAGTTCTAGTCCACTTTGCTTCTAGTCATTATATTTTCTGCAAGCCAGTTACCACCTGTGATCCATTTTCACTTGTTTTCTCTTATACATACAGTAGTAAACCAGTCTGAAACAGTTTACCTTAATTGTCCCGGCTACTGCTTTGCCACTAGTGGCATAGTCATATATGTGGTGTTTTTGCAGTGAGAAAACTGTCCGCATTATGTTGTTTTCTTTTTTTTTTCTGAACTGAAATTAATAACAGCTAATGTACTGCTACTGCTGTTTGTAGTAGCTGCCACGTCTTTTTTTCATGAACCCTCTGAGAAATCTTCTGAGAAATTGTAGTCCTTTTAATGAATTCTGGCCTGTGGGAGCCGTGATCAATATTTGTGTAGTTTTTGGAAAAGATGCAAAGAAAATTGCTCTCAGTCGCATTTAATTGTCGCCAGTCCACGCCAAAAGTGCTCCAAAATAGCTTACAAATTGCTCCAAACCTGCTCCAAAGTTGGACTTTTGCTGCTCCAAAATAAGAGTTTTGCTGCTCCCGTGCGTGCTCCAAAAAGCTGGAGCCTGCTTCCACCCCTGCATGTAGAGCTGGATACCTGGCCTTTTGCTTGAGGAAGAACTTCTGCCCACATCAGATTTCTTCCTTCTTCGGGTGCATTGGCCCCTTGGAAAAGGGTCGCAAAGATTGTGAAGACGGAATGTTGGAGGCAGGTGCGACTCTTGCTGGAGGATACGGAGCCTTCGGCTTGAAGATGCTGAGCAGATTCCAGAAGATAGTGTGGATTGGAGTGGATTTTCTTTGGGCGAGAACCATCCCAAGTCTACCAAAACGGGTGGAAATAAAGGCAAGTCCGGTTCCTGTCACCTTCCTAGGAGAGGCTGCCATTTAGTGGAACGGGGATATCAAAGTTTGCTGTGGAGACATCGGTCGACCAGCACGACTGGTTGGTGGGATGGCAGCAAAGACGCAGGAGGAAGACAGAGCTGGTGCTAGGCGTCGAGATGCTCCTCCTTCGAAGGAGCGTTGGTCGACAGAAGGACGGCCAGTGGCTGCTGCGTCCGACCTTTCTCCCTTTTGCTCACGGATAAAGAAGGCGGGTTTGCTGTTCTGCCCCAAGACCTTTTTGACCAAAAGGCCCACTCTGCCACTCGGAAAAACTTCAAAGCAACAGCGTTAAAACCAAGAAGGGTCAAGACCAAGGCTGTAGCACTACTGAATGAGCTAAATTTGGAAAGGTTCAGCCGGAGTGTTCAGAAGAGCGAAGGCCAAGTTTTGAATGTCTTCTTCAGTGGAAAGACACACCAAGTGGTTGAAGTGTTCTGGCAAGGCTGGCATGGAGCCAACAGTGGCTTCTCCGTGGACATTGAGGAACTGTTCTACTCAGTGCCACATGATGAACTTGTTGCTGTCCGTGAGAGCATCGATCTGTCCGGTAGTGTGGCCTTCCAAAATGGTTGCGGTGTTACAGTGGAGGCTTTTTTAGAATTACTTACGTTTTACCTTAATTCCACTGTTATTAGTTTCCAGCAGAAATGTTATGTTCAAAAACGAGGGATTTGCATCGGCCCTTGTGTAGCACCTGTTTTGTGCGAAATTGTTCTTGCAAAATTTGACTGTGAGCTCAACCTGAATGGGAGGAATGATTTGAGTGGCCCATGTTTTTAGATTCATCGACGATTTCCTAGTCCTTTTACAACTAAGGGATGATAACATTGCTCTTGTTGCTGACTCGGTCCTGGAGTGGTTTTTTGCTGTCTCCAGTTCCATGAATTTTGTCTTCGAACTACCGCAAAATGACTCGCTCCAGTTTTTAGATCTAAGATTGTTTTATAACACGGCAAGCCACACATGTTGGGCCTATATGCCATGCACAAAGCAAACCCCTTTGCCTTATCATTCCTCACATTAAAAACTTGTGAAGCGTGGAATCATCTCTCTGTCATTTTTCATTTTCTTCATTACCGCCCCTCTTTCTTCTCTCCCACTTCCCCCCTTCCTGTACAAACGAATAACGGGTGTCCACCGAGATATGTGAGACAGTTCCTGCGTAATTTCCTTTTCTCAAATACAATTTTCATTTTCCTTTCCTCAAATACAATTTTCATTTTCTTCATTGCCGCCCCTCTCCTCTCACTCCCTCTTCCCCCCTTCCTCCGCAAACGAATAACGGGTGTCCACCGAGATATTTGAGACAGTTCCTGCGTAATTTCCTTTTCTCAAATACAATTTTCATTTTCTTTACTCAAATACAATTTTCATTTTCTTCATTGCCGCCCCTCTCCTCTCACTCCCTCTTCCCCCCTTCCTCCACAAACGAATAACGGGTGTCCACCGAGATATGTTAGACAGTTCCTGCGTAATTTCCTTTTCTCAAATACAATTTTCATTTTCCTTTCCTCAAATACAATTTTCATTTTCTTCATTACCTCTCCTTTCCTCTCACTCCCTCTTCCCCCCTTCCTCCACAAAGGAATAACGGGTGTCCACCGAGATATGTGAGACAGTTCCTGCGTAATTTCCTTTTCTCAAATACAATTTTCATTTTCCTTTCCTCAAATACAATTTTCATTTTCTTCATTACCTCTCCTTTCCTCTCACTCCCTCTTCCCCCCTTCCTCCACAAAGGAATAACGGGTGTCCAACGAGATATGTGAGACAGTTCCTGCGTAATTTCCTTTTCTCAAATACAATTTTCATTTTCCTTTCCTCAAATACAATTTTCATTTTCTTCATTGCCGCCCCTCTCCTCTCTCTCCCTCTTCCCCCCTTCCTCCACAAACGAATAACGGGTGTCCACCGAGATATGTGAGACAGTTCCTGCGTAATTTAATTTTCTCAAATACAATTTTCGTTTTCCTTTCCTCGAATACAATTTTCATTTTCTTCATTGCCGCCCCTCTCCTCTCACTCCCTCTTCCCCCCTTTCTCCACAAAGGAATAACGGGTGTCCACCGAGATATGTGACAGTTCCTGCGTAATTTCCTTTTCTCAAATACAATTTTCATTTTCCTTTTCTCAAATACAATTTTCTTCATTGCCGCCCCTCTCCTCTCACTCCCTCTTCCCCCTTACTCCACAAACGAAAAACGGGTGTCCACCGAGATATGTGAGACAGTTCCTGCGTAATTTCCTTTTCTCAAATACAATTTTCATTTTCCTTTCCCCAAATACAATTTTCATTTTCTTCATTACCTCTCCTTTCCTCTCACTCCCTCTTCCCCCCTTCCTCCACAAAGGAATAACGGGTGTCCACCGAGATATGTGAGACAGTTCCTGCGTAATTTCCTTTTCTCAAATACAATTTTCATTTTCCTTTCCTCAAATACAATTTTCATTTTCTTCATTGCCGCCCCTCTCCTCTCACTCCCTATTCCCCCCTTTCTCCACAAAGGAATAACGGGTGTCCACCGAGATATGTGAGACAGTTCCTGCGTATTTTCCTTTTCTCAAATACAATTTTCATTTTCTTCATTGCCGCTTCTCTCCTCTCACTCCCTCTTCCCCCCTTCCTCCACAAAGGAATAACGGGTGTCCACCGAGATATGTGAGACAGTTCCTGCGTAATTTCCTTTTCTCAAATACAATTTTCATTTTCCTTTCCTCGAATACAATTTTCATTTTCTTCATTGCCGCCCCTCTCCTCTCACTCCCTCTTCCCCCCTTCCTCCACAAAGGAATAACGGGTGTCCACCGAGATATGAGACAGTTCGTAATTTCCTTTTCTCAAATACAATTTTCATTTTCCTTTCCTCAAATACAATTTTCATTTTCTTCATTGCCGCCCCTCTCCTCTCTCTCCCTCTTCCCCCTTCCTCCACAAACGAATAACGGGTGTCCACCGAGATATGTGAGACAGTTCCTGCGTAATTTAATTTTCTCAAATACAATTTTCGTTTTCCTTTCCTCAAATACAATTTTCATTTTCTTCATTGCCGCCCCTCTCCTCTCACTCCCTCTTCCCCCCTTTCTCCACAAAGGAATAACGGGTGTCCACCGAGATATGTGACAGTTCCTGCGTAATTTCCTTTTCTCAAATACAATTTTCATTTTCCTTTTCTCAAATACAATTTTCTTCATTGCCGCCCCTCTCCTCTCACTCCCTCTTCCCCCTTACTCCACAAACGAAAAACGGGTGTCCACCGAGATATGTGAGACAGTTCCTGCGTAATTTCCTTTTCTCAAATACAATTTTCATTTTCCTTTCCCCAAATACAATTTTCATTTTCTTCATTACCTCTCCTTTCCTCTCACTCCCTCTTCCCCCCTTCCTCCACAAAGGAATAACGGGTGTCCACCGAGATATGTGAGACAGTTCCTGCGTAATTTCCTTTTCTCAAATACAATTTTCATTTTCCTTTCCTCAAATACAATTTTCATTTTCTTCATTGCCGCCCCTCTCCTCTCACTCCCTATTCCCCCCTTTCTCCACAAAGGAATAACGGGTGTCCACCGAGATATGTGAGACAGTTCCTGCGTATTTTCCTTTTCTCAAATACAATTTTCATTTTCCTTTCCTCAAATACAATTTTCATTTTCTTCATTGCCGCTTCTCTCCTCTCACTCCCTCTTCCCCCCTTCCTCCACAAAGGAATAACGGGTGTCCACCGAGATATGTGAGACAGTTCCTGCGTAATTTCCTTTTCTCAAATACAATTTTCATTTTCCTTTCCTCGAATACAATTTTCATTTTCTTCATTGCCGCCCCTCTCCTCTCACTCCCTCTTCCCCCCTTCCTCCACAAACGAATAACGGGTGTCCACCGAGATATGTGAGACAGTTCCTGCGTAATTTCCTTATCTCAAATACAATTTTCATTTTCCTTTCCTGAAATACAATTTTCATTTTCTTCATTGCCGCCCCTCTCCTCTCACTCCCTCTTCCCCCCTTCCTCCACAAACGAATAACGGGTGTCCACCGAGATATGTGAGACAGTTCCTGCGTAATTTCCTTTTTTCAAATACAATTTTCATTTTCCTTTCCTTAAATACAATTTTCATTTTCTTCATTGCCGCCCCTCTCCTCTCCCTCTTCCCCCCTTCCTCCACAAACGAATAACGGGTGTCCACTGAGATATGTGAGACAGTTCCTGCGTAATTTTCTTTTCTCAAATACAATTTGCATTTTCTTCATTGCCGCCCCTCTCCTCTCCCTCTTCCCCCTTCCTCCACAAATGAATAACGGGTGTCCACCGAGATATGTGAGACAGTTCCTGCGTAATTTCCTTTCCTCAAATACAATTTTCATTTTCTTCATTGCCGCCCCTCTCCTCTCCCTCTTCCCCCCTTCCTCCACAAACGAATAACGGGTGTCCACTGAGATATGTGAGACAGTTCCTGCATAATTTTCTTTTCTCAAATACAATTTGCATTTTCTTCATTGCCGCCCCTCTCCTCTCCCTCTTCCCCCCTTCCTCCACAAACGAATAACGGGTGTCCACCGAGATATGTGAGACAGTTCCTGCGTAATTTCCTTTTCTCAAATACAATTTTGATTTTCTTCATTGCCGCCCCTCTCCTCTCCCTCTTCCCCCCTTCCTCCACAAACGAATAACGGGTGTCCACCGAGATATGTGAGACAGTTCCTGCGTAATTTCCTTTTCTCAAATACAATTTTCATTTTCTTCATTGCCGCCCATCTCCTCTCCCTCTTCCCCACTTCCTCCACAAACGAATAACGGGTGTCCACCGAGATATGTGAGACAGTTCCTGCGTAATTTCCTTTTCTCAAATACAATTTTGATTTTCTTCATTGCCGCCCCTCTCCTCTCCCTCTTCCCCCTTCCTCCACAAACGAATAACGGGTGTCCACCGAGATATGTGAGACAGTTGCTGCGTAATTTCCTTTCCTCAAATACAATTTTCATTTTCTTCATTGCCACCCCTCTCCTCTCCCTCTTCCCCCCTTCCTCCACAAACGAATAACAGGTGTCCACCGAGATATGTGAGACAGTTCCTGCGTAATTTTCTTTTCTCAAATACAATTTTCATTTTCTTCATTGCCGCCCCTCTCCTCTCCCTCTTCCCCCCTTCCTCCACAAACGAATAACGGGTGTCCACCGAGATATGTGAGACAGTTCCTGCGTAATTTTCTTTCCTCAAATACAATTTTCATTTTCTTCATTGCCGCCCCTCTCCTCTCCCTCTTCCCCCCTTCCTCCACAAACGAATAACGGGTGTCCACCTAGATATGTGACACAGTTCCTGCGTAACTTTCTTTCCTCAAATACAATTTTCATTTTCTTCATTGCCGCCCCTCTCCTCTCCCTCTTCCCGCCTTCCTCCACAAACGAATAACGGGTGTCCACTGAGATATGTGAGACAGTTCCTGCGTAATTTTCTTTTCTCAAATACAATTTGCATTTTCTTCATTGCCGCCCCTCTCCTCTCCCTCTTCCCCCTTCCTCCACAAATGAATAACGGGTGTCCACCGAGATATGTGAGACAGTTCCTGCGTAATTTCCTTTCCTCAAATACAATTTTCATTTTCTTCATTGCCGCCCCTCTCCTCTCCCTCTTCCCCCCTTCCTCCACAAACGAATAACGGGTGTCCACTGAGATATGTGAGACAGTTCCTGCGTAATTTTCTTTTCTCAAATACAATTTTCATTTTCTTCATTGCCGCCCCCTCTCCTCTCCCTCTTCCCCCCTTCCTCCACAAACGAATAACGGGTGCCCACCGAGATATGTGAGACAGTTCCTGCGTAATTTCCTTTTCTCAAATACAGTTTTCATTTTCTTCATTGCCGCCCCTCACCTCTCCCTCTTCCCCCCTTCCTCCACAAACGAATAACCGGTGTCCACCGAGATATGTGAGACAGTTCCTGCGTAATTTCCTTTCCTCAAATACAATTTTCATTTTCTTCATTGCCGCCCCTCTCCTCTCCCTCTTCCCCCCTTCCTCCACAAACGAATAACGGGTGCCCACCGAGATATGTGAGACAGTTCCTGCGTAATTTCCTTTTCTCAAATACAATTTTCATTTTCTTCATTGCCGCCCCTCTCCTCTCCCTCTTCCCCACTTCCTCCACAAACGAATAACGGGTGTCCACCGAGATATGTGAGACAGTTCCTGCGTAATTTCCTTTTCTCAAATACAATTTTCATTTTCTTCATTGCCGCCCCTCTCCTCTCCCTCTTCCCCACTTCCTCCACAAACGAATAACGGGTGTCCACCAGATATGTGAGACAGTTCCTGCGTAATTTCCTTTTCTCAAATACAATTTTCATTTTCTTCATTGCCGCCCCTCTCCTCTCCCTCTTCCCCCCTTCCTCCACAAATTATAACGGGTGTCCACCGAGATATGTGAGACAGTTCCTGCGTAATTTCCTTTTCTCAAATACAATTTTCATTTTCTTCATTGCCGCCCCTCTCCTCTCCCTCTTCCCCCCTTCCTTCCTCCACAAATGAATAACGGGTGTCCACCGAGATATGTGAGACAGTTCCTGCGTAATTTCCTTTCCTCAAATACAATTTTCATTTTCTTCATTGCCGCCCCTCTCCTCTCCCTCTTCCCCCCTTCCTCCACAAACGAATAACGGGTGTCCACCGAGATATGTGAGACAGTTCCTGCGTAATTTCCTTTCCTCAAATACAATTTTCATTTTCTTCATTGCCGCCCCTCTCCTCTCCCTCTTCCCCCCTTCCTCCACAAACGAATAACGGGTGTCCACCGAGATATGTGAGACAGTTCCTGCGTAATTTCCTTTCCTCAAATACAATTTTCATTTTCTTCATTGCCGCCCCTCTCCTTTCCCTCTTCCCCCCTTCCTCCACAAACGAATAACGGGTGTCCACCGAGATATGTGAGACAGTTCCTGCGTAATTTCCTTTCCTCAAATACAATTTTCATTTTCTTCATTGCCGCCCCTCTCCTCTCCCTCTTCCCCCCTTCCTCCACAAACGAAGAACGGGTGTCCACCGAGATATGTGAGACAGTTCCTGCGTAATTTCCTTTCCTCAAATACAATTTTCATTTGCTTCATTGCCGCCCCTCTCCTCTCCCTCTTCCCCCCTTCCTCCAAAAACGAATAACGGGTGTCCACTGAGATATGTGAGACAGTTCCTGCGTAATTTTCTTTTCTCAAATACAATTTGCATTTTCTTCATTGCCGCCCCTCTCCTCTTCCCCCTTCCTCCACAAACGAATAACGGGTGTCCACCGAGATATGTGAGACAGTTTCTGCGTAATTTCCTTTTCTCAAATACAATTTTGATTTTCTTCATTGCCGCCCCTCTCCTCTCCCTCTTCCCCCCTTCCTCCACAAACGAATAACGGGCGTCCACCGAGATATGTGAGACAGTTCCTGCGTAATTTCCTTTCCTCAAATACAATTTTCATTTTCTTCATTGCCGCCCCTCTCCTCTCCCTCTTCCCCCCTTCCTCCAAAAACGAATAACGGGTGTCCACTGAGATATGTGAGACAGTTCCTGCGTAATTTTCTTTTCTCAAATACAATTTGCATTTTCTTCATTGCCGCCCCTCTCCTCTTCCCCCTTCCTCCACAAACGAATAACGGGTGTCCACCGAGATATGTGAGACAGTTCCTGCGTAATTTCCTTTTCTCAAATACAATTTTGATTTTCTTCATTGCCGCCCCTCTCCTCTCCCTCTTCCCCCCTTCCTCCACAAACGAATAACGGGTGTCCACCGAGATATGTGAGACAGTTCCTGCGTAATTTCCTTTTCTCAAATACAATTTTCATTTTCTTCATTGCCGCCCCTCTCCTCTCCCTCTTCCCCCCTTCCTCCACAAACGAATAACGGGTGTCCACCGAGATATGTGAGACAGTTCCTGCGTAATTTTCTTTTCTCAAATACAATTTTGATTTTCTTCATTGCCGCCTCTCTCCTCTCCCTCTTCCCCCCTTCCTCCACAAACGAATAACGGGTGTCCACCGAGATATGTGAGACAGTTCCTGCGTAATTTCCTTTTCTCAAATACAATTTTGATTTTCTTCATTGCCGCCCCTCTCCTCTCCCTCTTCCCCCCTTCCTCCACAAACTAATAACGGGTGTCCACCGAGATATGTGAGACAGTTGCTGCGTAATTTCCTTTCCTCAAATACAATTTTCATTTTCTTCATTGCCGCCCCTCTCCTCTCCCTCTTCCCCCCTTCCTCCACAAACGAATAACAGGTGTCCACCGAGATATGTGAGACAGTTGCTGCGTAATTTCCTTTCCTCAAATACAATTTTCATTTTCTTCATTGCCGCCCCTCTCCTCTCCCTCTTCCCGCCTTCCTCCACAAACGAATAACGGGTGTCCACCGAGATATGTGAGACAGTTGCTGCGTAATTTCCTTTCCTCAAATACAATTTTCATTTTCTTCATTGCCGCCCCTCTCCTCTCCCTCTTCCCCCCTTCCTCCACAAACGAATAACAGGTGTCCACCGAGATATGTGAGACAGTTGCTGCGTAATTTCCTTTCCTCAAATACAATTTTCATTTTCTTCATTGCCGCCCCTCTCCTCTCCCTCTTCCCGCCTTCCTCCACAAACGAATAACGGGTGTCCACCGAGATATGTGAGACAGTTGCTGCGTAATTTCCTTTCCTCAAATACAATTTTCATTTTCTTCATTGCCGCCCCTCTCCTCTCCCTCTTCCCGCCTTCCTCCACAAACGAATAACGGGTGTCCACCGAGATATGTGAGACAGTTGCTGCGTAATTTCCTTTCCTCAAATACAATTTTCATTTTCTTCATTGCCGCCCCTCTCCTCTCCCTCTTCCCCCCTTCCTCCACAAACGAATAACAGGTGTCCACCGAGATATGTGAGACAGTTGCTGCGTAATTTCCTTTCCTCAAATACAATTTTGATTTTCTTCATTGCCGCCCCTCTCCTCTCCCTCTTCCCCCCTTCCTCCACAAACGAATAACGGGTGTCCACCGAGATATGTGAGACAGTTGCTGCGTAATTTCCTTTCCTCAAATACAATTTTCATTTTGTTCATTGCCGCCCCTCTCCTCTCCCTCTTCCCCTCTTCCTCCACAAACGAATAACGGGTGTCCACCGAGATATGTGAGACAGTTCCTGCGTAATTTTCTTTTCTCAAATACAATTTTCATTTTGTTCATTGCCGCCCCTCTCCTCTCCCTCTTCCCCCCTTCCTCCACAAACGAATAACGGGTGTCCACCGAGATATGTGAGACAGTTCCTGCGTAATTTCCTTTTCTCAAATACAATTTTCATTTTGTTCATTGCCGCCCCTCTCCTCTCCCTCTTCCCCCCTTCCTCCACAAACGAATAACGGGTGTCCACCGAGATATGTGAGACAGTTGCTGCGTAATTTCCTTTCCTCAAATACAATTTTCAATTTCTTCATTGCCGCCCCTCTCCTCTCCCTCTTCCCCCCTTCCTCCACAAACGAATAACAGGTGTCCACCGAGATATGTGAGACAGTTGCTGCGTAATTTCCTTTCCTCAAATACAATTTTCATTTTCTTCATTGCCGCCCCTCTCCTCTCCCTCTTCCCGCCTTCCTCCACAAACGAATAACGGGTGTCCACCGAGATATGTGAGACAGTTGCTGCGTAATTTCCTTTCCTCAAATACAATTTTCATTTTGTTCATTGCCGCCCCTCTCCTCTCCCTCTTCCCCCCTTCCTCCAGAAACGAATAACAGGTGTCCACCGAGATATGTGAGACAGTTGCTGCGTAATTTCCTTTCCTCAAATACAATTTTCATTTTGTTCATTGCCGCCCCTCTCCTCTCCCTCTTCCCCCCTTCCTCCACAAACGAATAACGGGTGTCCACCGAGATATGTGAGACAGTTCCTGCGTAATTTTCTTTTCTCAAATACAATTTTCATTTTGTTCATTGCCGCCCCTCTCCTCTCCCTCTTCCCCCCTTCCTCCACAAACGAATAACGGGTGTCCACCGAGATATGTGAGACAGTTCCTGCGTAATTTTCTTTTCTCAAATACAATTTTCATTTTGTTCATTGCCGCCCCTCTCCTCTCCCTCTTCCCCCCTTCCTCCACAAACGAATAACGGGTGTCCACCGAGATATGTGAGACAGTTCCTGCGTAACTTTCTTTCCTCAAATACAATTTTCATTTTCTTCATTGCCGCCCCTCCTCTCCCTCTTCCCGCCTTCCTCCACAAACGAATAACGGGTGTCCACCGAGATATGTGAGACAGTTGCTGCGTAATTTCCTTTCCTCAAATACAATTTTCATTTTCTTCATTGCCGCCCCTCTCCTCTCCCTCTTCCCCCCTTCCTCCACAAACGAATAACAGGTGTCCACCGAGATATGTGAGACAGTTGCTGCGTAATTTCCTTTCCTCAAATACAATTTTCATTTTCTTCATTGCCGCCCCTCTCCTCTCCCTCTTCCCGCCTTCCTCCACAAACGAATAACGGGTGTCCACCGAGATATGTGAGACAGTTGCTGCGTAATTTCCTTTCCTCAAATACAATTTTCATTTTCTTCATTGCCGCCCCTCCTCTCCCTCTTCCCGCCTTCCTCCACAAACGAATAACGGGTGTCCACCGAGATATGTGAGACAGTTGCTGCGTAATTTCCTTTCCTCAAATACAATTTTCATTTTCTTCATTGCCGCCCCTCTCCTCTCCCTCTTCCCCCCTTCCTCCACAAACGAATAACGGGTGTCCACCGAGATATGTGAGACAGTTCCTGCGTAATTTTCTTTTCTCAAATACAATTTTCATTTTGTTCATTGCCGCCCCTCTCCTCTCCCTCTTCCCCCCTTCCTCCACAAACGAATAACGGGTGTCCACCGAGATATGTGAGACAGTTCCTGCGTAATTTTCTTTTCTCAAATACAATTTTCATTTTGTTCATTGCCGCCCCTCTCCTCTCCCTCTTCCCCCCTTCCTCCACAAACGAATAACGGGTGTCCACCGAGATATGTGAGACAGTTCCTGCGTAATTTCCTTTTCTCAAATACAATTTTCATTTTGTTCATTGCCGCCCCTCTCCTCTCCCTCTTCCCCCCTTCCTCCACAAACGAATAACGGGTGTCCACCGAAATATGTGAGACAGTTCCTGCGTAATTTTCTTTTCTCAAATACAATTTTCATTTTGTTCATTGCCGCCCCTCTCCTCTCCCTCTTCCCCCCTTCCTCCACAAACGAATAACGGGTGTCCACCGAGATATGTGAGACAGTTCCTGCGTAATTTCCTTTTCTCAAATACAATTTTCATTTTCTTCATTGCCGCCCCTCTCCTCTCCCTCTTCCCCCCTTCCTCCACAAACGAATAACGGGTGTCCACCGAGAGATGTGAGACAGTTCCTGCGTAATTTCCTTTCCTCAAATACAATTTTCATTTTCTTCATTGCCGCCCCTCTCCTCTCCCTCTTCCCGCCTTCCTCCACAAACGAATAACGGGTGTCCACCGAGATATGTGAGACAGTTCCTGCGTAATTTCCTTTTCTCAAATACAATTTTCATTTTCTTCATTGCCGCCCCTCTCCTCTCACTCTTCCCCCCTTCCTCCACAAGCGAATAACGGGTGTCCACCGAGATATGTGAGACAGTTCCTGCGTAATTTCCTTTCCTCAAATACAATTTTCATTTTCTTCATTGCCGCCCCTCTCCTCTCCCTCTTCCCCCCTTCCTCCACAAACGAATAACGGGTGTCCGCCGAGATATGTGAGACAGTTCCTGCGTAATTTCCTTTTCTCAAATACAATTTTCATTTTCTTCATTGCCGCCCCTCTCCTCTCCCTCTTCCCCACTTCCTCCACAAACGAATAACGGGTGTCCACCGAGATATGTGAGACAGTTCCTGCATAATTTGCTTTTCTCAAATACAATTTTCATTTTCTTCATTGCCGCCCCTCTCCCTCTTCCCCCTTCCCCCACAAACGAATAACGGGTGTCCACCGAGATATGTGAGACAGTTCCTGCGTAATTTCCTTTCCTCAAATACAATTTTCATTTTCTTCATTGCCGCCCCTCTCCTCTCCCTCTTCCCGCCTTCCTCCCCAAACGAATAACAGGTGTCCACCGAGATATGTGAGACAGTTCCTGCGTAATTTTCTTTTCTCAAATACAATTTTCATTTTGTTCATTGCCGCCCCTCTCCTCTCCCTCTTCCCCCCTTCCTCCACAAACGAATAACGGGTGTCCACCGAGATATGTGAGACAGTTCCTGCGTAACTTTCTTTCCTCAAATACAATTTTCATTTTCTTCATTGCCGCCCCTCTCCTCTCCCTCTTTTCCCCTTCCTCCACAAACGAATAACGGGTGTCCACCGAGATATGTGAGACAGTTCCTGCGTAACTTTCTTTCCTCAAATACAATTTTCATTTTCTTCATTGCCGCCCCTCTCCTCTCCCTCTTCCCCCCTTCCTCCACAAACGAATAACGGGTGTCCACCGAGATATGTGAGACAGTTCCTGCGTAATTTCCTTTTCTCAAATACAATTTTCATTTTGTTCATTGCCGCCCCTCTCCTCTCCCTCTTCCCCCCTTCCTCCACAAACGAATAACGGGTGTCCACCGAGATATGTGAGACAGTTCCTGCGTAACTTTCTTTCCTCAAATACAATTTTCATTTTCTTCATTGCCGCCCCTCCTCTCCCTCTTCCCGCCTTCCTCCACAAACGAATAACGGGTGTCCACCGAGATATGTGAGACAGTTCCTGCGTAACTTTCTTTCCTCAAATACAATTTTCATTTTCTTCATTGCCGCCCCTCTCCTCTCCCTCTTCCCCCCTTCCTCCACAAACGAATAACAGGTGTCCACCGAGATATGTGAGACAGTTCCTGCGTAATTTTCTTTTCTCAAATACAATTTTCATTTTGTTCATTGCCGCCCCTCCTCTCCCTCTTCCCGCCTTCCTCCACAAACGAATAACGGGTGTCCACCGAGATATGTGAGACAGTTCCTGCGTAATTTCCTTTCCTCAAATACAATTTTCATTTTCTTCATTGCCGCCCCTCTCCTCTCCCTCTTCCCGCCTTCCTCCACAAACGAATAACAGGTGTCCACCGAGATATGTGAGACAGTTCCTGCGTAATTTTCTTTTCTCAAATACAATTTTCAATTTGTTCATTGCCGCCCCTCTCCTCTCCCTCTTCCCCCCTTCCTCCACAAACGAATAACGGGTGTCCACCGAGATATGTGAGACAGTTCCTGCGTAACTTTCTTTCCTCAAATACAATTTTCATTTTCTTCATTGCCGCCCCTCTCCTCTCCCTCTTCCCCCCTTCCTCCACAAACGAATAACGGGTGTCCACCGAGATATGTGAGACAGTTCCTGCGTAATTTTCTTTCCTCAAATGCAATTTTCATTTTCTTCATTGCCGCCCCTCTCCTCTCCCTCTTCCCCCCTTCCTCCACAAACGAATAACGGGTGTCCACCGAGATATGTGAGACAGTTCCTGCGTAACTTTCTTTCCTCAAATACAATTTTCATTTTCTTCATTGCCGCCCCTCTCCTCTCCCTCTTCCCCCCTTCCTCCACAAACGAATAACGGGTGTCCACCGAGATATGTGAGACAGTTCCTGCGTAACTTTCTTTCCTCAAATACAATTTTCATTTTCTTCATTGCCGCCCCTCTCCTCTCCCTCTTCCCCCCTTCCTCCACAAACGAATAACGGGTGTCCACCGAGATATGTGAGACAGTTCCTGCGTAACTTTCTTTCCTCAAATACAATTTTCATTTTCTTCATTGCCGCCCCTCTCCTCTCCCTCTTCCCCCCTTCCTCCACAAACGAATAACAGGTGTCCACCGAGATATGTGAGACAGTTCCTGCGTAATTTTCTTTTCTCAAATACAATTTTCATTTTGTTCATTGCCGCCCCTCCTCTCCCTCTTCCCGCCTTCCTCCACAAACGAATAACGGGTGTCCACCGAGATATGTGAGACAGTTCCTGCATAATTTCCTTTCCTCAAATACAATTTTCATTTTCTTCATTGCCGCCCCTCCTCTCCCTCTTCCCGCCTTCCTCCACAAACGAATAACGGGTGTCCACCGAGATATGTGAGACAGTTCCTGCGTAATTTCCTTTCCTCAAATACAATTTTCATTTTCTTCATTGCCGCCCCTCTCCTCTCCCTCTTCCCCCCTTCCTCCACAAACGAATAACAGGTGTCCACCGAGATATGTGAGACAGTTCCTGCGTAATTTTCTTTTCTCAAATACAATTTTCATTTTGTTCATTGCCGCCCCTCTCCTCTCCCTCTTCCCCCCTTCCTCCACAAACGAATAACGGGTGTCCACCGAGATATGTGAGACAGTTCCTGCGTAATTTTCTTTTCTCAAATACAATTTTCATTTTGTTCATTGCCGCCCCTCTCCTCTCCCTCTTCCCCCCTTCCTCCACAAACGAATAACGGGTGTCCACCGAGATATGTGAGACAGTTCCTGCGTAATTTCCTTTTCTCAAATACAATTTTCATTTTGTTCATTGCCGCCCCTCTCCTCTCCCTCTTCCCCCCTTCCTCCACAAACGAATAACGGGTGTCCACCGAAATATGTGAGACAGTTCCTGCGTAATTTTCTTTTCTCAAATACAATTTTCATTTTGTTCATTGCCGCCCCTCTCCTCTCCCTCTTCCCCCCTTCCTCCACAAACGAATAACGGGTGTCCACCGAGATATGTGAGACAGTTCCTGCGTAATTTCCTTTTCTCAAATACAATTTTCATTTTCTTCATTGCCGCCCCTCTCCTCTCCCTCTTCCCCCCTTCCTCCACAAACGAATAACGGGTGTCCACCGAGAGATGTGAGACAGTTCCTGCGTAATTTCCTTTCCTCAAATACAATTTTCATTTTCTTCATTGCCGCCCCTCTCCTCTCCCTCTTCCCGCCTTCCTCCACAAACGAATAACGGGTGTCCACCGAGATATGTGAGACAGTTCCTGCGTAATTTCCTTTTCTCAAATACAATTTTCATTTTCTTCATTGCCGCCCCTCTCCTCTCACTCTTCCCCCCTTCCTCCACAAGCGAATAACGGGTGTCCACCGAGATATGTGAGACAGTTCCTGCGTAATTTCCTTTCCTCAAATACAATTTTCATTTTCTTCATTGCCGCCCCTCTCCTCTCCCTCTTCCCCCCTTCCTCCACAAACGAATAACGGGTGTCCGCCGAGATATGTGAGACAGTTCCTGCGTAATTTCCTTTTCTCAAATACAATTTTCATTTTCTTCATTGCCGCCCCTCTCCTCTCCCTCTTCCCCACTTCCTCCACAAACGAATAACGGGTGTCCACCGAGATATGTGAGACAGTTCCTGCGTAATTTGCTTTTCTCAAATACAATTTTCATTTTCTTCATTGCCGCCCCTCTCCCTCTTCCCCCTTCCCCCACAAACGAATAACGGGTGTCCACCGAGATATGTGAGACAGTTCCTGCGTAATTTCCTTTCCTCAAATACAATTTTCATTTTCTTCATTGCCGCCCCTCTCCTCTCCCTCTTCCCCCTTCCTCCACAAACGAATAACGGGTGTCCACCGAGATATGTGAGACAGTTCCTGCGTAATTTCCTTTTCTCAAATACAATTTTCATTTTCTTCATTGCCGCCCCTCTCCTCTCCCTCTTCCCCCCTTCCTCCACAAACGAATAACGGGTGTCCACCGAGAGATGTGAGACAGTTCCTGCGTAATTTCCTTTCCTCAAATACAATTTTCATTTTCTTCATTGCCGCCCCTCTCCTCTCCCTCTTCCCCCCTTCCTCCACAAACGAATAACGGGTGTCCACCGAGATATGTGAGACAGTTCCTGCGTAATTTCCTTTTTTTAAATACAATTTTCATTTTCTTCATTGCCGCCCCTCTCCTCTCCCTCTTCCCCCCTTCCTCCACAAACGAATAACGGGTGTCCACCGAGATATGTGAGACAGTTCCTGCGTAATTTCCTTTCCTCAAATACAATTTTCATTTTCTTCATTGCCGCCCCTCTCCTCTCCCTCTTCCCCCTTCCTCCACAAACGAATAACGGGTGTCCACCGAGATATGTGAGACAGTTCCTGCGTAATTTCCTTTCCTCAAATACAATTTTCATTTTCTTCATTGCCGCCCCTCTCCCTCTTCCCCCCTTCCTCCACAAACGAATAACGGGTGTCCACCGAGATATGTGAGACAGTTCCTGCATAATTTCCTTTTCTCAAATACAATTTTCATTTTCTTCATTGCCGCCCCTCTCCTCTCCTTCCCCCTTCCTCCACAAACGAATAACGGGTGTCCACCGAGATATGTGAGACAGTTCCTGCGTAATTTTCTTTCCTCAAATACAATTTTCATTTTCTTCATTGCCGCCCCTCTCCTCTCCCTCTTCCCCCCTTCCTCCACAAACGAATAACGGGTGTCCACCGAGATATGTGAGACAGTTCCTGCGTAATTTTCTTTCCTCAAATACAATTTTCATTTTCTTCATTGCCGCCCCTCTCCTCTCCTTCTTCCCCCCTTCCTCCACAAACGAATAACGGGTGTCCACCGAGATATGTGAGACAGTTCCTGCGTAATTTTCTTTCCTCAAATACAATTTTCATTTTCTTCATTGCCGCCCCTCTCCTCTCCCTCTTCCCGCCTTCCTCCACAAACGAATAACGGGTGTCCACCGAGATATGTGAGACAGTTCCTGCGTAATTTCCTTTTCTCAAATACAATTTTCATTTTCTTCATTGCCGCCCCTCTCCTCTCCCTCTTCCCGCCTTCCTCCACAAACGAATAACGGGTGTCCACCGAGATATGTGAGACAGTTCCTGGGTAATTTTCTTTTCTCAAATACAATTTGCATTTTCTTCATTGCCGCCCCTCTCCTCTCCCTCTTCCCCCCTTCCTCCACAAACAAATAACGGGTGTCCACCGAGATATGTGAGACAGTTCCTGCGTAATTTTCTTTCCTCAAATACAATTTGCATTTTCTTCATTGCCGCCCCTCTCCTCTCCCTCTTGCCCCCTTCCTCCACAAATGAATAACGGGTGTCCACCGAGATATGTGAGACAGTTCCTGCGTAATTTTCTTTCCTCAAATACAATTTTCATTTTCTTCATTGCCGCCCCTCTCCTCTCCCTCTTCCCGCCTTCCTCCACAAACGAATAACGGGTGTCCACCGAGATATGTGAGACAGTTCCTGCGTAATTTCCTTTCCTCAAATACAATTTTCATTTTCTTCATTGCCGCCTCTCCTCTCCCTCTTCCCCCCTTCCTCCACAAACGAATAACGGGTGTCCACCGAGATATGTAAGACAGTTCCTGCGTAATTTTCTTTCCTCAAATACAATTTTCATTTTCTTCATTGCCGCCCCTCTCCTCTCCCTCTTCCCCCCTTCCTCCACAAACAAATAACGGGTGTCCACCGAGATATGTGAGACAGTTCCTGCGTAATTTCCTTTCCTCAAATACAATTTTCATTTTCTTCATTGCCGCCCCTCTCCTCTACCTCTTCCCCCCTTCCTCCACAAACGAATAACGGGTGTCCACCGAGATATGTGAGACAGTTCCTGGGTAATTTTCTTTTCTCAAATACAATTTGCATTTTCTTCATTGCCGCCCCTCTCCTCTCCCTCTTCCCCCCTTCCTCCACAAACGAATAATGGGTGTCCACCGAGATATGTGAGACAGTTCCTGCGTAATTTCTTTTCCTCAAATACAATTTTCATTTTCTTCATTGCCGCCCCTCTCCTCTCCCTCTTCCCCCCTTCCTCCACAAACGAATAACGGGTGTCCACCGAGATATGTGAGACAGTTCCTGCGTAATTTCCTTTCCTCAAATACAATTTTCATTTTCTTCATTGCCGCCCCTCTCCTCTCCCTCTTCCCCCCTTCCTCCACAAACGAATAACGGGTGTCCACCGAGATATGTGAGACAGTTCCTGCGTAATTTCCTTTCCTTAAATACAATTTTCATTTTCTTCATTGCCGCCCCTCTCCTCTCCCTCTTCCCCCCTTCCTCCACAAACGAATAACGGGTGTCCACCGAGATATGTGAGACAGTTCCTGCGTAATTTCCTTTCCTCAAATACAATTTTCATTTTCTTCATTGCCGCCCCTCTCCTCTCCCTCTTCCCCCCTTCCTCCACAAACGAATAACGGGTGTCCACCGAGATATGTGAGAGTTCCTGCGTAATTTCCTTTCCTCAAATACAATTTTCATTTTCTTCATTGCCGCCCCTCTCCTCTCCCTCTTCCCCCCTTCCTCCACAAACGAATAACGGGTGTCCACCGAGATATGTGAGACAGTTCCTGCGTAATTTCTTTTTCTCGAATACAATTTTCATTTTCTTCATTGCCGCCCCTCTCCTCTCCCTCTTCACCCCTTCCTCCACAAACGAATAACGGGTGTCCACCGAGATATGTGAGAGTTCCTGCGTAATTTCCTTTCCTCAAATACAATTTTCATTTTCTTCATTGCCGCCCCTCTCCTCTCCCTCTTCCCCCCTTCCTCCACAAACGAATAACGGGTGTCCACCGAGATATGTGAGACAGTTCCTGCGTAATTTCTTTTTCTCAAATACAATTTTCATTTTCTTCATTGCCGCCCCTCTCCTCTCCCTCTTCCCCCCTTCCTCCACAAACGAATAACGGGTGTCCACCGAGATATGTGAGACAGTTCCTGCGTAATTTCCTTTCCTTAAATACAATTTTCATTTTCTTCATTGCCGCCCCTCTCCTCTCCCTCTTCCCCCCTTCCTCCACAAACGAATAACGGGTGTCCACCGAGATATGTGAGACAGTTCCTGCGTAATTTCCTTTCCTCAAATACAATTTTCATTTTCTTCATTGCCGCCCCTCTCCTCTCCCTCTTCCCCCCTTCCTCCACAAACGAATAACGGGTGTCCACCGAGATATGTGAGACAGTTCCTGCGTAATTTCCTTTCCTCAAATACAATTTTCATTTTCTTCATTGCCGCCCCTCTCCCTCTTCCCCCCTTCCTCCACAAACGAATAATGGGTGTCCACCGAGATATGTGAGACAGTTCCTGCATAATTTCCTTTTCTCAAATACAATTTTCATTTTCTTCATTGCCGCCCCTCTCCTCTCCCTCTTCCCCCCTTCCTCCACAAACGAATAACGGGTGTCCACCGAGATATGTGAGACAGTTCCTGCGTAATTTCCTTTCCTCAAATACAATTTACATTTTCTTCATTGCCGCCCCTCTCCTCTCCCTCTTCCCCCCTTCCTCCACAAACGAATAACGGGTGTCCACCGAGATATGTGAGACAGTTCCTGCGTAATTTCCTTTTCTCAAATACAATTTTCATTTTCTTCATTGCCGCCCCTCTCCTCTCCCTCTTCCCCCCTTCCTCCACAAACGAATAACGGGTGTCCACCGAGATATGTGAGACAGTTCCTGCGTAATTTCCTTTCCTCAAATACAATTTTCATTTTCTTCATTGCCGCCCCTCTCCTCTCCCTCTTCCCCCCTTCCTCCACAAACGAATAACGGGTGTCCACCGAGATATGTGAGACAGTTCCTGCGTAATTTCCTTTCCTCAAATACAATTTGCATTTTCTTCATTGCCGCCCCTCTCCTCTCCCTCTTCCCCCCTTCCTCCACAAACGAATAACGGGTGTCCACCGAGATATGTGAGACAGTTCCTGCGTAATTTCCTTTCCTCAAATACAATTTTCATTTTCTTCATTGCCGCCCCTCTCCTCTCCCTCTTCCCCCCTTCCTCCACAAACGAATAACGGGTGTCCACCGAGATATGTGAGACAGTTCCTGCGTAATTTCCTTTCCTCAAATACAATTTTCATTTTCATCATTGCCGCCCCTCTCCTCTCCCTCTTCCCCCCTTCCTCCACAAACGAATAACGGGTGTCCACCGAGATATGTGAGACAGTTCCTGCGTAATTTCCTTTCCTCAAATACAATTTTCATTTTCTTCATTGCCGCCCCTCTCCTCTCTCTTCCCCCCTTCCTCCACAAACGAATAACGGGTGTCCACTGAGATATGTGAGACAGTTCCTGCGTAATTTTCTTTTCTCAAATACAATTTGCATTTTCTTCATTGCCGCCCCTCTCCTCTCCCTCTTCCCCCCTTCCTCCACAAACGAATAACGGGTGTCCACCGAGATATGTGAGACAGTTCCTGCGTAATTTCCTTTTCTCAAATACAATTTTGATTTTCTTCATTGCCGCCCCTCTCCTCTCCCTCTTCCCCCCTTCCTCCACAAACGAATAACGGGTGTCCACCGAGATATGTGAGACAGTTCCTGCGTAATTTCCTTTCGTCAAATACAATTTTCATTTTCTTCATTGCCGCCCCTCTCCTCTCCCTCTTCCCCCCTTCCTCCACAAACGAATAACAGGTGTCCACCGAGATATGTGAGACAGTTCCTGCGTAATTTTGTTTTCTCAAATACAATTTTCATTTTCTTCATTGCCGCCCCTCTCCTCTCCCTCTTCCCCCCTTCCTCCACAAACGAATAACGGGTGTCCACCGAGATATGTGAGACAGTTCCTGCGTAATTTTCTTTCCTCAAATACAATTTTCATTTTCTTCATTGCCGCCCCTCTCCTCTCCCTCTTCCCCCCTTCCTCCACAAACGAATAACGGGTGTCCACCGAGATATGTGAGACAGTTCCTGCGTAATTTTCTTTCCTCAAATACAATTTTCATTTTCTTCATTGCCGCCCCTCTCCTCTCCCTCTTCCCGCCTTCCTCCACAAACGAATAACGGGTGTCCACCGAGATATGTGAGACAGTTCCTGCGTAATTTTCTTTTCTCAAATACAATTTTCATTTTCTTCATTGCCACCCCTCTCCTCTCCCTCTTCCCCCCTTCCTCCACAAACGAATAACGGGTGTCCACCGAGATATGTGAGACAGTTCCTGCGTAATTTTCTTTTCTCAAATACAATTTTCATTTTCTTCATTGCCGCCCCTCTCCTCTCCCTCTTCCCCCTTCCTCCACAAACGAATAATGGGTGTCCACCGAGATATGTGAGACAGTTCTTGCGTAATTTCCTTTCCTCAAATACAATTTTCATTTTCTTCATTGCCGCCCCTCTCCTCTCCCTCTTCCCCCCTTCCTCCACAAACGAATAACGGGTGTCCACCGAGATATGTGAGACAGTTCCTGCGTAATTTCCTTTCCTCAAATACAATTTTCATTTTCTTCATTGCCGCCCCTCTCCTCTCCCTCTTCCCCCCTTCCTCCACAAACGAATAACGGGTGTCCACCGAGATATGTGAGACAGTTCCTGCGTAATTTCCTTTCCTCAGATACAATTTTCATTTTCTTCATTGCCGCCCCTCTCCTCTCCCTCTTCCCCCCTTCCTCCACAAACGAATAACGGGTGTCCACCGAGATATGTGAGACAGTTCCTGCGTAATTTCCTTTCCTCAAATACAATTTTCATTTTCTTCATTGCCGCCCCTCTCCTCTCCCTCTTCCCCCCTTCCTCCACAAACGAATAACGGGTGTCCACCGAGATATGTGAGACAGTTCCTGCGTAATTTCCTTTCCTCAAATACAATTTTCATTTTCTTCATTGCCGCCCCTCTCCTCTCCCTCTTCCCCCTTCCTCCACAAACGAATAACGGGTGTCCACCGAGATATGTGAGACAGTTCCTGAGTAATTTCCTTTCCTCAAATACAATTTTCATTTTCTTCATTGCCGCCCCTCTCCTCTCCCTCTTCCCCCCTTCCTCCACAAACGAATAACGGGTGTCCACCGAGATATGTGAGACAGTTCCTGCGTAATTTCCTTTCCTCAAATACAATTTTCATTTTCTTCATTGCCGCCCCTCTCCTCTCCCTCTTCCCCCCTTCCTCCACAAACGAATAACGGTGTCCACCGAGATATCCGAGACAGTTCCTGCGTAATTTCCTTTCCTTAAATACAATTTTCATTTTCTTCATTGCCTCCCCTCTCCTCTCCCTCTTCCCCCCTTCCTCCACAAACGAATAACGGGTGTCCACCGAGATATGTGAGACAGTTCCTGCGTAATTTCCTTTCCTCAAATACAATTTTCATTTTCTTCATTGCCGCCCCTCTCCTCTCCCTCTTCCCCCCTTCCTCCACAAACGAATAACGGGTGTCCACCGAGATATGTGAGACAGTTCCTGCGTAATTTCCTTTCCTCAAAATACAATTTTCATTTTCTTCATTGCCGCCCCTCTCCCTCTTCCCCCCTTCCTCCACAAACGAATAACAGGTGTCCACCGAGATATGTGAGACAGTTCCTGCATAATTTCCTTTTCTCAAATACAATTTTCATTTTCTTCATTGCCGCCCCTCTCCTCTCCCTCTTCCCCCCTTCCTCCACAAACGAATAACGGGTGTCCACCGAGATATGTGAGACAGTTCCTGCGTAATTTCCTTTCCTCAAATACAATTTACATTTTCTTCATTGCCGCCCCTCTCCTCTCCCTCTTCCCCCCTTCCTCCACAAACGAATAACGGGTGTCCACCGAGATATGTCAGACAGTTCCTGCGTAATTTCCTTTCCTGAAATACAATTTTCATTTTCTTCATTGCCGCCCCTCTCCTCTCCCTCTTCCCCCCTTCCTCCACAAACGAATAACGGGTGTCCACCGAGATATGTGAGACAGTTCCTGCGTAATTTTCTTTCCTCAAATACAATTTTCATTTTCTTCATTGCCGCCCCTCTCCTCTCCCTCTTCCCCCCTTCCTCCACAAACGAATAACGGGTGTCCACCGAGATATGTGAGACAGTTCCTGCGTAATTTTCTTTTCTAAAATACAATATTCATTTTCCTTTCCTCAAATACAACTTTCATTTTCTTCATTGCCGCCCCTCTCCTCTCCCTCTTCCCCCCTTCCTCCACAAACGAATAACGGGTGTCCACCGAGATATGTGAGACAGTTCCTGCGTGATTTCCTTTCCTCAAATACAATTTTCATTTTCTTCATTGCCGCCCCTCTCCTCTCCCTCTTCCCCCCTTCCTCCACAAACGAATAACGGGTGTCCACCGAGATATGTGAGACAGTTCCTGCGTAATTTCCTTTCCTCAAATACAATTTTCATTTTCTTCATTGCCGCCCCTCTCCTCTCCCTCTTCCCCCCTTCCTCCACAAACGAATAACGGGTGTCCACCGAGATATTTGAGACAGTTCCTGCGTAATTTCCTTTTCTCAAATACAATTGTTATTTTCCTTTCCTCAAATACAATTTTCATTTTCTTCATTGCAGCCCCTCTCCTCTCACTCCCTCTTCCCCCCTTCCTCCACAAACGAATAACGGGTGTCCACCGAGATATTTGAGACAGTTCCTGCGTAATTTCCTTTTCTCAAATACAATTGTTATTTTCCTTCCCATTTTCATTTTCTTCATTGCAGCCCCTCTCCTCTCACTCCCTCTTCCCCCTTCGTCCACAAACGAATAACGGGTGTCCACCGAGATATTTGAGACAGTTCCTGCGTAATTTACTTTTCTCAAATACAATTGTTATTTTCCTTTCCTCAAATACAATTTTCATTTTCTTCATTGCAGCCCCTCTCCTCTCACTCCCTCTTCCCCCCTTCCTCCACAAACGAATAACGGGTGTCCACCGAGATATGTGAGACAGTTCCTGCGTAATTTCCTTTCCTCAAATACAATTTTCATTTTCTTCATTGCCGCCCCTCTCCTCTCCCTCTTCCCCCCTTCCTCCACAAACGAATAACGGGTGTCCACCGAGATATGTGAGACAGTTCCTGCGTAATTTCCTTTCCTCAAATACAATTTTCATTTTCATCATTGCCGCCCCTCTCCTCTCCCTCTTCCCCCCTTCCTTCACAAACGAATAACGGGTGTCCACCGAGATATGTGAGACAGTTCCTGCGTAATTTCCTTTCCTCAAATACAATTTTCATTTTCTTCATTGCCGCCCCTCTCCTCTCTCTTCCCCCCTTCCTCCACAAACGAATAACGGGTGTCCACTGAGATATGTGAGACAGTTCCTGCGTAATTTTCTTTTCTCAAATACAATTTGCATTTTCTTCATTGCCGCCCCTCTCCTCTCCCTCTTCCCCCCTTCCTCCACAAACGAATAACGGGTGTCCACCGAGATATGTGAGACAGTTCCTGCGTAATTTCCTTTTCTCAAATACAATTTTGATTTTCTTCATTGCCGCCCCTCTCCTCTCCCTCTTCCCCCCTTCCTCCACAAACGAATAACGGGTGTCCACCGAGATATGTGAGACAGTTCCTGCGTAATTTCCTTTCGTCAAATACAATTTTCATTTTCTTCATTGCCGCCCCTCTCCTCTCCCTCTTCCCCCCTTCCTCCACAAACGAATAACAGGTGTCCACCGAGATATGTGAGACAGTTCCTGCGTAATTTTGTTTTCTCAAATACAATTTTCATTTTCTTCATTGCCGCCCCTCTCCTCTCCCTCTTCCCCCCTTCCTCCACAAACGAATAACGGGTGTCCACCGAGATATGTGAGACAGTTCCTGCGTAATTTTCTTTCCTCAAATACAATTTTCATTTTCTTCATTGCCGCCCCTCTCCTCTCCCTCTTCCCCCCTTCCTCCACAAACGAATAACGGGTGTCCACCGAGATATGTGAGACAGTTCCTGCGTAATTTTCTTTCCTCAAATACAATTTTCATTTTCTTCATTGCCGCCCCTCTCCTCTCCCTCTTCCCGCCTTCCTCCACAAACGAATAACGGGTGTCCACCGAGATATGTGAGACAGTTCCTGCGTAATTTTCTTTTCTCAAATACAATTTTCATTTTCTTCATTGCCACCCCTCTCCTCTCCCTCTTCCCCCCTTCCTCCACAAACGAATAACGGGTGTCCACCGAGATATGTGAGACAGTTCCTGCGTAATTTTCTTTTCTCAAATACAATTTTCATTTTCTTCATTGCCGCCCCTCTCCTCTCCCTCTTCCCCCTTCCTCCACAAACGAATAACGGGTGTCCACCGAGATATGTGAGACAGTTCTTGCGTAATTTCCTTTCCTCAAATACAATTTTCATTTTCTTCATTGCCGCCCCTCTCCTCTCCCTCTTCCCCCCTTCCTCCACAAACGAATAACGGGTGTCCACCGAGATATGTGAGACAGTTCCTGCGTAATTTCCTTTCCTCAAATACAATTTTCATTTTCTTCATTGCCGCCCCTCTCCTCTCCCTCTTCCCCCCTTCCTCCACAAACGAATAACGGGTGTCCACCGAGATATGTGAGACAGTTCCTGCGTAATTTCCTTTCCTCAGATACAATTTTCATTTTCTTCATTGCCGCCCCTCTCCTCTCCCTCTTCCCCCCTTCCTCCACAAACGAATAACGGGTGTCCACCGAGATATGTGAGACAGTTCCTGCGTAATTTCCTTTCCTCAAATACAATTTTCATTTTCTTCATTGCCGCCCCTCTCCTCTCCCTCTTCCCCCCTTCCTCCACAAACGAATAACGGGTGTCCACCGAGATATGTGAGACAGTTCCTGCGTAATTTCCTTTCCTCAAATACAATTTTCATTTTCTTCATTGCCGCCCCTCTCCTCTCCCTCTTCCCCCTTCCTCCACAAACGAATAACGGGTGTCCACCGAGATATGTGAGACAGTTCCTGAGTAATTTCCTTTCCTCAAATACAATTTTCATTTTCTTCATTGCCGCCCCTCTCCTCTCCCTCTTCCCCCCTTCCTCCACAAACGAATAACGGGTGTCCACCGAGATATGTGAGACAGTTCCTGCGTAATTTCCTTTCCTCAAATACAATTTTCATTTTCTTCATTGCCGCCCCTCTCCTCTCCCTCTTCCCCCCTTCCTCCACAAACGAATAACGGTGTCCACCGAGATATCCGAGACAGTTCCTGCGTAATTTCCTTTCCTTAAATACAATTTTCATTTTCTTCATTGCCTCCCCTCTCCTCTCCCTCTTCCCCCCTTCCTCCACAAACGAATAACGGGTGTCCACCGAGATATGTGAGACAGTTCCTGCGTAATTTCCTTTCCTCAAATACAATTTTCATTTTCTTCATTGCCGCCCCTCTCCTCTCCCTCTTCCCCCCTTCCTCCACAAACGAATAACGGGTGTCCACCGAGATATGTGAGACAGTTCCTGCGTAATTTCCTTTCCTCAAATACAATTTTCATTTTCTTCATTGCCGCCCCTCTCCCTCTTCCCCCCTTCCTCCACAAACGAATAACAGGTGTCCACCGAGATATGTGAGACAGTTCCTGCATAATTTCCTTTTCTCAAATACAATTTTCATTTTCTTCATTGCCGCCCCTCTCCTCTCCCTCTTCCCCCCTTCCTCCACAAACGAATAACGGGTGTCCACCGAGATATGTGAGACAGTTCCTGCGTAATTTCCTTTCCTCAAATACAATTTACATTTTCTTCATTGCCGCCCCTCTCCTCTCCCTCTTCCCCCCTTCCTCCACAAACGAATAACGGGTGTCCACCGAGATATGTCAGACAGTTCCTGCGTAATTTCCTTTCCTGAAATACAATTTTCATTTTCTTCATTGCCGCCCCTCTCCTCTCCCTCTTCCCCCCTTCCTCCACAAACGAATAACGGGTGTCCACCGAGATATGTGAGACAGTTCCTGCGTAATTTCCTTTCCTCAAATACAATTTTCATTTTTTAGCCGCCGCGGTGGCTGAGCGGTTATGGTGCTCGGCTGCTGACCCAAATGACGCGGGTTCGATCCCGGCCGCGGCGGCTAGAATTTCTTTGGAGGAGAAATTCTAGAGGCCCGTGTACTGTGCGATGTCAGTGCACGTTAAAGAAACCCAGGTGGTCGAAATTTCCGGAGCCCTCCACTACGGCGTCTCTCATAGCCTTAGTCGCTTTGGGACGTTAAACCCCATAAACCAAACCAAACCAATTTTCATTTTCTTCATTGCCGCCCCTCTCCTCTCCCTCTTCCCCCCTTCCTCCACAAACGAATAACGGGTGTCCACCGAGATATTTGAGACAGTTCCTGCGTAATTTCCTTTTCTCAAATACAATTGTTATTTTCCTTTCCTCAAATACAATTTTCATTTTCTTCATTGCAGCCCCTCTCCTCTCACTCCCTCTTCCCCCCTTCCTCCACAAACGAATAACGGGTGTCCACCGAGATATTTGAGACAGTTCCTGCGTAATTTCCTTTTCTCAAATACAATTGTTATTTTCCTTTCCTCAAATACAATTTTCATTTTCTTCATTGCAGCCCCTCTCCTCTCACTCCCTCTTCCCCCTTCGTCCACAAACGAATAACGGGTGTCCACCGAGATATTTGAGACAGTTCCTGCGTAATTTACTTTTCTCAAATACAATTGTTATTTTCCTTTCCTCAAATACAATTTTCATTTTCTTCATTGCAGCCCCTCTCCTCTCACTCCCTCTTCCCCCCTTCCTCCACAAACGAATAACGGGTGTCCACCGAGATATTTGAGACAGTTCCTGCATAATTTCCTTTTCTCAAATACAATTTTCATTTTCCTTTCCTCAAATACAATTTTCATTTTCTTCATGGCAGCCCCTCTCCTCTCACTCCCTCTTTCCCCCTTCCTCCACAAACGAATAACGGGTGTCCACCGAGATATTTGAGACAGTTCCTGCGTAATTTCCTTTTCTCAAATACAATTGTTATTTTCCTTTCCTCAAATACAATTTTCATTTTCTTCATTGCCGCCTCTCTCCTCTCACTCCCTCTTCCCCCCTTCCTCCACAAACGAATAACGGGTGTCCACCGAGATATATGAGACAGTTCCTGCATAATTTCGTTTTCTCAAATACAATTTTCATTTTCCTGTCCTCAAATACAATTTTCATTTTCTTCATTGCAGCCCCTCTCTTCTCACTCCCTCTTGGCCCCTTCCTCCACAAACGAATAACGGGTGTCCACCGAGATATATGAGACAGTTCCTGCATAATTTCCTTTTCTCAAATACAATTTTCATTTTCCTTTCCTCAAATACAATTTTCATTTTCTTCATTGCAGCCCCTCTCCTCTCACTCCCTCTTCCCCCCTTCCTCCACAAACGAATAACGGGTGTCCACCGAGATATTTGAGACAGTTCCTGCGTAATTTCCTTTTCTCAAATACAATTGTTATTTTCCTTTCCTCAAATACAATTTTCATTTTCTTCATTGCAGCCCCACTCCTCTCACTCCCTCTTCCCCCCTTCCTCCACAAACGAATAACGGGTGTCCACCGAGATATATGAGACAGTTCCTGCATAATTTCCTTTTCTCAAATACAATTTTCATTTTCCTTTCCTCAAATACAATTTTCATTTTCTTCATTGCAGCCGCTCTCCTCTCACTCCCTCTTCCCCCCTTCCTCCACAAACGAATAACGGGTGTCCACCGAGATATGTGAGACAGTTCCTGCGTAATTTTCTTTCCTCAAATACAATTTTCATTTTCTTCATTGCCGCACCTCTCCTCTCCCTCTAACCCCCTTCGTCCACAAACGAATAACGGGTGTCCACCGAGATATGTGAGACAGTTCCTGCGTAATTTTCTTTCCTCAAATACAATTTTCATTTTCTTCATTGCCGCCCCTCTCCTCTCCCTCTTCCCCCCTTCCTCCACAAACAAATAACGGGTGTCCACCGAGATATGTGAGACAGTTCCTGCGTAATTTCCTTTCCTCAAATACAATTTTCATTTTCTTCATTGCCGCCCCTCTCCTCTCCCTCTTCCCCCCTTCCTCCACAAACGAATAACGGGTGTCCACCGAGATATGTGAGACAGTTCCTGCGTGATTTCCTTTCCTCAAATACAATTTTCATTTTCTTCATTGCCGCCCCTCTCCTCTCCCTCTTCCCCCCTTCCTCCACAAACGAATAACGGGTGTCCACCGAGATATTTGAGACAGTTCCTGCGTAATTTCCTTTTCTCAAATACAATTGTTATTTTCCTTTCCTCAAATACAATTTTCATTTTCTTCATTGCAGCCCCACTCCTCTCACTCCCTCTTCCCCCCTTCCTCCACAAACGAATAACGGGTGTCCACCGAGATATATGAGACAGTTCCTGCATAATTTCCTTTTCTCAAATACAATTTTCATTTTCCTTTCCTCAAATACAATTTTCATTTTCTTCATTGCAGCCCCACTCCTCTCACTCCCTCTTCCCCCCTTCCTCCACAAACGAATAACGGGTGTCCACCGAGATATGTGAGACAGTTCCTGCGTAATTTTCTTTCCTCAAATACAATTTTCATTTTCTTCATTGCCGCCCCTCTCCTCTCCCTCTTCCCCCCTTCCTCCACAAACAAATAACGGGTGTCCACCGAGATATGTGAGACAGTTCCTGCGTAATTTCCTTTCCTCAAATACAATTTTCATTTTCTTCATTGCCGCCCCTCTCCTCTCCCTCTTCCCCCCTTCCTCCACAAACGAATAACGGGTGTCCACCGAGATATTTGAGACAGTTCCTGCGTAATTTCCTTTTCTCAAATACAATTGTTATTTTCCTTTCCTCAAATACAATTTTCATTTTCTTCATTGCAGCCCCACTCCTCTCACTCCCTCTTCCCCCCTTCCTCCACAAACGAATAACGGGTGTCCACCGAGATATATGAGACAGTTCCTGCATAATTTCCTTTTCTCAAATACAATTTTCATTTTCCTTTCCTCAAATACAATTTTCATTTTCTTCATTGCAGCCCCACTCCTCTCACTCCCTCTTCCCCCCTTCCTCCACAAACGAATAACGGGTGTCCACCGAGATATGTGAGGCAGTTCCTGCGTAATTTTCTTTCCTCAAATACAATTTTCATTTTCTTCATTGCCGCCCCTCTCCTCTCCCTCTTCCCCCCTTCCTCCACAAACGAATAACGGGTGTCCACCGAGATATGTGAGACAGTTCCTGCGTAATTTTCTTTCCTCAAATACAATTTTCATTTTCTTCATTGCCGCCCCTCTCCCTCTTCCCCCCTTCCTCCACAAACGAATAACGGGTGTCCACCGAGATATGTGAGACAGTTCCTGAGTAATTTCCTTTCCTCAAATACAATTTTCATTTATTCATTGCCGCCCCTCTCCTCTCCCTCTTCCCCCTTCCTCCACAAACGAATAACGGGTGTCCACCGAGATATGTGAGACAGTTCCTGCGTAATTTCCTTTCCTCAAATACAATTTTCATTTTCTTCATTGCCGCCCTTCTCCCTCTTCCCCCCTTCCTCCACAAACGAATAATGGGTGTCCACCGAGATATGTGAGACAGTTCCTGCGTAATTTCCTTTTCTCAAATACAATTTTCATTTTCTTCATTGCCGCCCCTCTCCTCTCCCTCTTCCCCCCTTCCTCCACAAACGAATAACGGGTGTCCACCGAGATATGTGAGACAGTTCCTGCGTAATTTCCTTTTCTCAAATACAATTTTCATTTTCTTCATTGCCGCCCTTCTCCCTCTTCCCCCCTTCCTCCACAAACGAATAACGGGTGTCCACCGACATATGTGAGACAGTTCCTGCGTAATTTCCTTTCCTCAAATACAATTTTCATTTATTCATTGCCGCCCCTCTCCTCTCCCTCTTCCCCCTTCCTCCACAAACGAATAACGGGTGTCCACCGAGATATGTGAGACAGTTCCTGCGTAATTTTCTTTCCTCAAATACAATTTTCATTTTCTTCATTGCCGCCCCTCTCCTCTTCCTCTTCCCCCCTTCCTCCAGAAACGAATAACGGGTGTCCACCGAGATATGTGAGACAGTTCCTGCGTAATTTCCTTTCCTCAAATACAATTTTCATTTTCTTCATTGTCGCCCTTCTCCCTCTTCCCCCCTTCCTCCACAAACGAATAACGGGTGTCCACCGAGATATGTGAGACAGTTCCTGCGTAATTTCCTTTTCTCAAATACAATTTTCATTTTCTTCATTGCCGCCCCTCTCCTCTCCCTCTTCCCCCCTTCCTCCACAAACGAATAACGGGTGTCCACCGAGATATGTGAGACAGTTCCTGCGTAATTTTCTTTTCTCAAATACAATATTCATTTTCCTTTCCTCAAATACAATTTTCATTTTCTTCATTGCCGCCCCTCTCCTCTCCCTCTTCCCCCCTTCCTCCACAAACGAATAACGGGTGTCCACCGAGATATGTGAGACAGTTCCTGCGTAATTTTCTTTTCTAAAATACAATATTCATTTTCCTTTCCTCAAATACAATTTTCATTTTCTTCATTGCCGCCCCTCTCCTCTCCCTCTTCCCCCCTTCCTCCACAAACGAATAACGGGTGTCCACCGAGATATGTGAGACAGTTCCTGCGTAATTTCCTTTCCTCAAATACAATTTTCATTTTCTTCATTGCCGCCCTTCTCCCTCTTCCCCCCTTCCTCCACAAACGAATAACGGGTCTCCACCGAGATATGTGAGACAGTTCCTGCGTAATTTCCTTTTCTCAAATACAATTTTCATTTTCTTCATTGCCGCCCCTCTCCTCTCCCTCTTCCCCCCTTCCTCCACAAACGAATAACGGGTGTCCACCGAGATATGTGAGACAGTTCCTGCGTAATTTTCTTTTCTCAAATACAATATTCATTTTCCTTTCCTCAAATACAATTTTCATTTTCTTCATTGCCGCCCCTCTCCTCTCCCTCTTCCCCCCTTCCTCCACAAACGAATAACGGGTGTCCACCGAGATATGTGAGACAGTTCCTGCGTAATTTTCTTTTCTAAAATACAATATTCATTTTCCTTTCCTCAAATACAATTTTCATTTTCTTCATTGCCGCCCCTCTCCTCTCCCTCTTCCCCCCTTCCTCCACAAACGAATAACGGGTGTCCACCGAGATATGTGAGACAGTTCCTGCGTGATTTCCTTTCCTCAAATACAATTTTCATTTTCTTCATTGCCGCCCCTCTCCTCTCCCTCTTCCCCCCTTCCTCCACAAACGAATAACGGGTGTCCACCGAGATATGTGAGACTTTTCCTGCGTAATTTCTTTTTCTCAAATACAATTTTCATTTTCTTCATTGCTGCCCCTCTCCTCTCCCTCTTCCCCCCTTCCTCCACAAACGAATAACGGGTGTCCACCGAGATATGTGAGACAGTTCTTGCGTAATTTCCTTTCCTCAAATACAATTTTCATTTTCTTCATTGCCGCCCCTCTCCTCTCCCTCTTCCCCCCTTCCTCCACAAACGAATAACGGGTGTCCACCGAGATATGTGAGACAGTTCCTGCGTAATTTCCTTTCCTCAAATACAATTTTCATTTTCTTCATTGCCGCCCCTCTCCTCTCCCTCTTCCCCCCTTCCTCCACAAACGAATAACGGGTGTCCACCGAGATATGTGAGACAGTTCCTGCGTAATTTCCTTTCCTCAGATACAATTTTCATTTTCTTCATTGCCGCCCCTCTCCTCTCCCTCTTCCCCCCTTCCTCCACAAACGAATAACGGGTGTCCACCGAGATATGTGAGACAGTTCCTGCGTAATTTCCTTTCCTCAAATACAATTTTCATTTTCTTCATTGCCGCCCCTCTCCTCTCCCTCTTCCCCCCTTCCTCCACAAACGAATAACGGGTGTCCACCGAGATATGTGAGACAGTTCCTGCATAATTTCCTTTCCTCAAATACAATTTTCATTTTCTTCATTGCCGCCCCTCTCCTCTCCCTCTTCCCCCTTCCTCCACAAACGAATAACGGGTGTCCACCGAGATATGTGAGACAGTTCCTGAGTAATTTCCTTTCCTCAAATACAATTTTCATTTTCTTCATTGCCGCCCCTCTCCTCTCCCTCTTCCCCCCTTCCTCCACAAACGAATAACGGGTGTCCACCGAGATATGTGAGACAGTTCCTGCGTAATTTCCTTTCCTCAAATACAATTTTCATTTTCTTCATTGCCGCCCCTCTCCTCTCCCTCTTCCCCCCTTCCTCCACAAACAAATAACGGTGTCCACCGAGATATGCGAGACAGTTCCTGCGTAATTTCCTTTCCTTAAATACAATTTTCATTTTCTTCATTGCCTCCCCTCTCCTCTCCCTCTTCCCCCCTTCCTCCACAAACGAATAACGGGTGTCCACCGAGATATGTGAGACAGTTCCTGCGTAATTTCCTTTCCTCAAATACAATTTTCATTTTCTTCATTGCCGCCCCTCTCCTCTCCCTCTTCCCCCCTTCCTCCACAAACGAATAACGGGTGTCCACCGAGATATGTGAGACAGTTCCTGCGTAATTTCCTTTCCTCAAATACAATTTTCATTTTCTTCATTGCCGCCCCTCTCCCTCTTCCCCCCTTCCTCCACAAACGAATAACGGGTGTCCACCGAGATATGTGAGACAGTTCCTGCATAATTTCCTTTTCTCAAATACAATTTTCATTTTCTTCATTGCCGCCCCTCTCCTCTCCCTCTTCCCCCCTTCCTCCAGAAACGAATAACGGGTGTCCACCGAGATATGTGAGACAGTTCCTGCGTAATTTCCTTTCCTCAAATACAATTTACATTTTCTTCATTGCCGCCCCTCTCCTCTCCCTCTTCCCCCCTTCCTCCACAAACGAATAACGGGTGTCCACCGAGATATGTCAGACAGTTCCTGCGTAATTTCCTTTCCTGAAATACAATTTTCATTTTCTTCATTGCCGCCCCTCTCCTCTCCCTCTTCCCCCCTTCCTCCACAAACGAATAACGGGTGTCCACCGAGATATGTGAGACAGTTCCTGCGTAATTTTCTTTCCTCAAATACAATTTTCATTTTCTTCATTGCCGCCCCTCTCCTCTCCCTCTTCCCCCCTTCCTCCACAAACGAATAACGGGTGTCCACCGAGATATGTGAGACAGTTCCTGCGTAATTTTCTTTTCTCTAATACAATATTCATTTTCCTTTCCTAAAATACAATTTTCATTTTCTTCATTGCCGCCCCTCTCCTCTCCCTCTTCCCCCTTCCTCCACAAACGAATAACGGGTGTCCACCGAGATATGTGAGACAGTTCCTGCGTAATTTTCTTTTCTCAAATACAATATTCATTTTCCTTTCCTCAAATAGAATTTTCATTTTCTTCATTGCCGCCCCTCTCCCTCTTCCCCCCTTCCTCCACAAACGAATAACGGGTGTCCACCGAGATATGTGACACAGTTCCTGCGTGATTTCCTTTCCTCAAATACAATTTTCATTTTCTTCATTGCCGCCCCTCTCCTCTCCCTCTTCCCCCTTCCTCCACAAACGAATAACGGGTGTCCACCGAGATATGTGAGACAGTTCCTGCGTAATTTTCTTTTCTAAAATACAATATTCATTTTCCTTTCCTCAAATACAACTTTCATTTTCTTCATTGCCGCCCCTCTCCTCTCCCTCTTCCCCCCTTCCTCCACAAACGAATAACGGGTGTCCACCGAGATATGTGAGACAGTTCCTGCGTGATTTCCTTTCCTCAAATACAATTTTCATTTTCTTCATTGCCGCCCCTCTCCTCTCCCTCTTCCCCCCTTCCTCCACAAACGAATAACGGGTGTCCACCGAGATATGTGAGACAGTTCCTGCGTAATTTCCTTTCCTCAAATACAATTTTCATTTTCTTCATTGCCGCCCCTCTCCTCTCCCTCTTCCCCCCTTCCTCCACAAACGAATAACGGGTGTCCACCGAGATATTTGAGACAGTTCCTGCGTAATTTCCTTTTCTCAAATACAATTGTTATTTTCCTTTCCTCAAATACAATTTTCATTTTCTTCATTGCAGCCCCTCTCCTCTCACTCCCTCTTCCCCCCTTCCTCCACAAACGAATAACGGGTGTCCACCGAGATATTTGAGACAGTTCCTGCGTAATTTCCTTTTCTCAAATACAATTGTTATTTTCCTTTCCTCAAATACAATTTTCATTTTCTTCATTGCAGCCCCTCTCCTCTCACTCCCTCTTCCCCCTTCGTCCACAAACGAATAACGGGTGTCCACCGAGATATTTGAGACAGTTCCTGCGTAATTTACTTTTCTCAAATACAATTGTTATTTTCCTTTCCTCAAATACAATTTTCATTTTCTTCATTGCAGCCCCTCTCCTCTCACTCCCTCTTCCCCCCTTCCTCCACAAACGAATAACGGGTGTCCACCGAGATATTTGAGACAGTTCCTGCATAATTTCCTTTTCTCAAATACAATTTTCATTTTCCTTTCCTCAAATACAATTTTCATTTTCTTCATTGCAGCCCCTCTCCTCTCACTCCCTCTTCCCCCCTTCCTCCACAAACGAATAACGGGTGTCCACCGAAATATTTGAGACAGTTCCTGCGTAATTTCCTTTTCTCAAATACAATTGTTATTTTCCTTTCCTCAAATACAATTTTCATTTTCTTCATTGCCGCCTCTCTCCTCTCACTCCCTCTTCCCCCCTTCCTCCACAAACGAATAACGGGTGTCCACCGAGATATATGAGACAGTTCCTGCATAATTTCGTTTTCTCAAATACAATTTTCATTTTCCTGTCCTCAAATACAATTTTCATTTTCTTCATTGCAGCCCCTCTCTTCTCACTCCCTCTTGGCCCCTTCCTCCACAAACGAATAACGGGTGTCCACCGAGATATATGAGACAGTTCCTGCATAATTTCCTTTTCTCAAATACAATTTTCATTTTCCTTTCCTCAAATACAATTTTCATTTTCTTCATTGCAGCCCCTCTCCTCTCACTCCCTCTTCCCCCCTTCCTCCACAAACGAATAACGGGTGTCCACCGAGATATTTGAGACAGTTCCTGCATAATTTCCTTTTCTCAAATACAATTGTTATTTTCCTTTCCTCAAATACAATTTTCATTTTCTTCATTGCAGCCCCACTCCTCTCACTCCCTCTTCCCCCCTTCCTCCACAAACGAATAACGGGTGTCCACCGAGATATATGAGACAGTTCCTGCATAATTTCCTTTTCTCAAATACAATTTTCATTTTCCTTTCCTCAAATACAATTTTCATTTTCTTCATTGCAGCCGCTCTCCTCTCACTCCCTCTTCCCCCCTTCCTCCACAAACGAATAACGGGTGTCCACCGAGATATGTGAGACAGTTCCTGCGTAATTTTCTTTCCTCAAATACAATTTTCATTTTCTTCATTGCCGCACCTCTCCTCTCCCTCTTCCCCCCTTCCTCCACAAACGAATAACGGGTGTCCACCGAGATATGTGAGACAGTTCCTGCGTAATTTTCTTTCCTCAAATACAATTTTCATTTTCTTCATTGCCGCCCCTCTCCTCTCCCTCTTCCCCCCTTCCTCCACAAACAAATAACGGGTGTCCACCGAGATATGTGAGACAGTTCCTGCGTAATTTCCTTTCCTCAAATACAATTTTCATTTTCTTCATTGCCGCCCCTCTCCTCTCCCTCTTCCCCCCTTCCTCCACAAACGAATAACGGGTGTCCACCGAGATATTTGAGACAGTTCCTGCGTAATTTCCTTTTCTCAAATACAATTGTTATTTTCCTTTCCTCAAATACAATTTTCATTTTCTTCATTGCAGCCCCACTCCTCTCACTCCCTCTTCCCCCCTTCCTCCACAAACGAATAACGGGTGTCCACCGAGATATATGAGACAGTTCCTGCATAATTTCCTTTTCTCAAATAGAATTTTCATTTTCCTTTCCTCAAATACAATTTTCATTTTCTTCATTGCAGCCCCACTCCTCTCACTCCCTCTTCCCCCCTTCCTCCACAAACGAATAACGGGTGTCCACCGAGATATGTGAGACAGTTCCTGCGTAATTTTCTTTCCTCAAATGCAATTTTCATTTTCTTCATTGCCGCCCCTCTCCTCTCCCTCTTCCCCCCTTCCTCCACAAACGAATAACGGGTGTCCACCGAGATATGTGAGACAGTTCCTGCGTAATTTTCTTTCCTCAAATACAATTTTCATTTTCTTCATTGCCGCCCCTCTCCCTCTTCCCCCCTTCCTCCACAAATGAATAACGGGTGTCCACCGAGATATGTGAGACAGTTCCTGCGTAATTTCCTTTCCTCAAATACAATTTTCATTTTCTTCATTGCCGCCCCTCTCCTCTCCCTCTTCCCCCCTTCCTCCACAAACGAATAACGGGTGTCCAGTGAGATATGTGAGACAGTTCCTGCGTGATTTTCTTTTCTCAAATACCATTTGCATTTTCTTCATTGCCGCCCCTCTCCTCTCCCTCTTCCCCCCTTCCTCCACAAATGAATAACGGGTGTCCACCGAGATATGTGAGACAGTTCCTGCGTAATTTCCTTTTCTCAAATACAATTTTCATTTTCTTCATTGCCGCCCCTCTCCTCTCCCTCTTCCCCCCTTCCTCCACAAACGAATAACGGGTGTCCACCGAGATATGTGAGACAGTTCCTGCGTAATTTCCTTTCCTCAAATACAATTTTCATTTTTTCATTGCCGCCCCTCTCCTCTCCCTCTTCCCCCTTCCTCCACAAACGAATAACGGGTGTCCACCGAGATATGTGAGACAGTTCCTGCGTAATTTTCTTTCCTCAAATACAATTTTCATTTTCTTCATTGCCGCCCCTCTCCTCTCCCTCTTCCCCCCTTCCTCCAGAAACGAATAACGGGTGTCCACCGAGATATGTGAGACAGTTCCTGCGTAATTTCCTTTCCTCAAATACAATCTTCATTTTCTTCATTGCCGCCCTTCTCCCTCTTCCCCCCTTCCTCCACAAACGAATAACGGGTGTCCACCGAGATATGTGAGACAGTTCCTGCGTAATTTCCTTTTCTCAAATACAATTTTCATTTTCTTCATTGCCGCCCCTCTCCTCTCCCTCTTCCCCCCTTCCTCCACAAACGAATAACGGGTGTCCACCGAGATATGTGAGACAGTTCCTGCGTAATTTTCTTTCCTCAAATACAATTTTCATTTTCTTCATTGCCGCCCCTCTCCTCTCCCTCTTCCCCCCTTCCTCCACAAACAAATAACGGGTGTCCACCGAGATATGTGAGACAGTTGCTGCGTAATTTCCTTTCCTCAAATACAATTTTCATTTTCTTCATTGCCGCCCCTCTCCTCTCCCTCTTCCCCCCTTCCTCCACAAACGAATAACGGGTGTCCACCGAGATATTTGAGACAGTTCCTGCGTAATTTCCTTTTCTCAAATACAATTGTTATTTTCCTTTCCTCAAATACAATTTTCATTTTCTTCATTGCAGCCCCACTCCTCTCACTCCCTCTTCCCCCCTTCCTCCACAAACGAATAACGGGTGTCCACCGAGATATATGAGACAGTTCCTGCATAATTTCCTTTTCTCAAATACAATTTTCATTTTCCTTTCCTCAAATACAATTTTCATTTTCTTCATTGCAGCCCCACTCCTCTCACTCCCTCTTCCCCCCTTCCTCCACAAACGAATAACGGGTGTCCACCGAGATATGTGAGACAGTTCCTGCGTAATTTTCTTTCCTCAAATACAATTTTCATTTTCTTCATTGCCGCCCCTCTCCTCTCCCTCTTCCCCCCTTCCTCCACAAAACGAATAACGGGTGTCCACCGAGATATGTGAGACAGTTCCTGCGTAATTTTCTTTCCTCAAATACAATTTTCATTTTCTTCATTGCCGCCCCTCTCCCTCTTCCCCCCTTCCTCCACAAACGAATAACGGGTGTCCACCGAGATATGTGAGTCAGTTCCTGCGTAATTTCCTTTCCTCAAATACAATTTTCATTTTCTTCATTGCCGCCCCTCTCCTCTCCCTCTTCCCCCCTTCCTCCACAAACGAATAACGGGTGTCCACTGAGATATGTGAGACAGTTCCTGCGTGATTTCCTTTCCTCAAATACAATTTTCATTTTCTTCATTGCCGCCCCTCTCCTCTCCCTCTTCCCCCTTCCTCCACAAACGAATAACGGGTGTCCACCGAGATATGTGAGACAGTTCCTGAGTAATTTCCTTTCCTCAAATACAATTTTCATTTTCTTCATTGCCGCCCCTCTCCTCTCCCTCTTCCCCCCTTCCTCCACAAACGAATAACGGGTGTCCACCGAGATATGTGAGACAGTTCCTGCGTAATTTCCTTTCCTCAAATACAATTTTCATTTTCTTCATTGCCGCCCCTCTCCTCTCCCTCTTCCCCCCTTCCTCCACAAACAAATAACGGGTGTCCACCGAGATATGCGAGACAGTTCCTGCGTAATTTCCTTTCCTTAAATACAATTTTCATTTTCTTCATTGCCTCCCCTCTCCTCTCCCTCTTCCCCCCTTCCTCCACAAACGAATAACGGGTGTCCACCGAGATATGTGAGACAGTTCCTGCGTAATTTCCTTTCCTCAAATACAATTTTCATTTTCTTCATTGCCGCCCCTCTCCTCTCCCTCTTCCCCCCTTCCTCCACAAACGAATAACGGGTGTCCACCGAGATATGTGAGACAGTTCCTGCGTAATTTCCTTTCCTCAAATACAATTTTCATTTTCTTCATTGCCGCCCCTCTCCCTCTTCCCCCCTTCCTCCACAAACGAATAACGGGTGTCCACCGAGATATGTGAGACAGTTCCTGCATAATTTCCTTTTCTCAAATACAATTTTCATTTTCTTCATTGCCGCCCCTCTCCTCTCCCTCTTCCCCCCTTCCTCCAGAAACGAATAACGGGTGTCCACCGAGATATGTGAGACAGTTCCTGCGTAATTTCCTTTCCTCAAATACAATTTACATTTTCTTCATTGCCGCCACTCTCCTCTCCCTCTTCCCCCCTTCCTCCACAAACGAATAACGGGTGTCCACCGAGATATGTCAGACAGTTCCTGCGTAATTTCCTTTCCTCAAATACAATTTTCATTTTCTTCATTGCCGCCCCTCTCCTCTCCCTCTTCCCCCCTTCCTCCACAAACGAATAACGGGTGTCCACCGAGATATGTGAGACAGTTCCTGCGTAATTTTCTTTCCTCAAATACAATTTTTATTTTCTTCATTGCCGCCCCTCTCCTCTCCCTCTTCCCCCCTTCCTCCACAAACGAATAACGGGTGTCCACCGAGATATGTGAGACAGTTCCTGCGTAATTTTCTTTTCTCTAATACAATATTCATTTTCCTTTCCTAAAATACAATTTTCATTTTCTTCATTGCCGCCCCTCTCCTCTCCCTCTTCCCCCTTCCTCCACAAACGAATAACGGGTGTCCACCGAGATATGTGAGACAGTTCCTGCGTAATTTTCTTTTCTCAAATACAATATTCATTTTCCTTTCCTCAAATACAATTTTCATTTTCTTCATTGCCGCCCCTCTCCCTCTTCCCCCCTTCCTCCACAAACGAATAACGGGTGTCCACCGAGATATGTGAGACAGTTCCTGCGTAATTTTCTTTTCTAAAATACAATATTCATTTTCCTTTCCTCAAATACAATTTTCATTTTCTTCATTGCCGCCCCTCTCCTCTTCCCCCCTTCCTCCACAAACGAATAACGGGTGTTCACCGAGATATGTGAGACAGTTCCTGCGTGATTTCCTTTCCTCAAATACAATTTTCATTTTCTTCATTGCCGCCCCTCTCCTCTCCCTCTTCCCCCCTTCCTCCACAAACGAATAACGGGTGTCCACCGAGATATGTGAGACAGTTCCTGCGTAATTTCCTTTCCTCAAATACAATTTTCATTTTCTTCATTGCCGCCCCTCTCCTCTCCCTCTTCCCCCCTTCCTCCACAAACGAATAACGGGTGTCCACCGAGATATTTGAGACAGTTCCTGCGTAATTTCCTTTTCTCAAATACAATTGTTATTTTCCTTTCCTCAAATACAATTTTCATTTTCTTCATTGCAGCCCCTCTCCTCTCACTCCCTCTTCCCCCCTTCCTCCACAAACGAATAACGGGTGTCCACCGAGATATTTGAGACAGTTCCTGCGTAATTTCCTTTTCTCAAATACAATTGTTATTTTCCTTTCCTCAAATACAATTTTCATTTTCTTCATTGCAGCCCCTCTCCTCTCACTCCCTCTTCCCCCTTCGTCCACAAACGAATAACGGGTGTCCACCGAGATATTTGAGACAGTTCCTGCGTAATTTACTTTTCTCAAATACAATTGTTATTTTCCTTTCCTCAAATACAATTTTCATTTTCTTCATTGCAGCCCCTCTCCTCTCACTCCCTCTTCCCCCCTTCCTCCACAAACGAATAACGGTGTCCACCGAGATATTTGAGACAGTTCCTGCATAATTTCCTTTTCTCAAATACAATTTTCATTTTCCTTTCCTCAAATACAATTTTCATTTTCTTCATTGCAGCCCCTCTCCTCTCACTCCCTCTTCCCCCCTTCCTCCACAAACGAATAACGGGTGTCCACCGAGATATTTGAGACAGTTCCTGCGTAATTTCCTTTTCTCAAATACAATTGTTATTTTCCTTTCCTCAAATACAATTTTCATTTTCTTCATTGCCGCCTCTCTCCTCTCACTCCCTCTTCCCCCCTTCCTCCACAAACGAATAACGGGTGTCCACCGAGATATATGAGACAGTTCCTGCATAATTTCGTTTTCTCAAATACAATTTTCATTTTCCTGTCCTCAAATACAATTTTTATTTTCTTCATTGCAGCCCCTCTCTTCTCACTCCCTCTTGGCCCCTTCCTCCACAAACGAATAACGGGTGTCCACCGAGATATGTGAGACAGTTCCTGCGTAATTTTCTTTTCTAAAATACAATATTCATTTTCCTTTCCTCAAATACAATTTTCATTTTCTTCATTGCCGCCCCTCTCCTCTCCCTCTTCCCCCCTTCCTCCACAAACGAATAACGGGTGTCCACCGAGATATGTGAGACAGTTCCTGCGTGATTTCCTTTCCTCAAATACAATTTTCATTTTCTTCATTGCCGCCCCTCTGCTCTCCCTCTTCCCCCCTTCCTCCACAAACGAATAACGGGTGTCCACCGAGATATGTGAGACTGTTCCTGCGTAATTTCTTTTTCTCAAATACAATTTTCATTTTCTTCATTGCTGCCCCTCTCCTCTCCCTCTTCCCCCCTTCCTGCACAAACGAATAACGGGTGTCCACCGAGATATGTGAGACAGTTCCTGCGTAATTTCCTTTCCTCAAATACAATTTTCATTTTCTTCATTGCCGCCCCTCTCCTCTCCCTCTTCCCCCCTTCCTCCACAAACGAATAACGGGTGTCCACCGAGATATGTGAGACAGTTCCTGCGTAATTTCCTTTCCTCAAATACAATTTTCATTTTCTTCATTGCCGCCCCTCTCCTCTCCCTCTTCCCCCCTTCCTCCACAAACGAATAACGGGTGTCCACCGAGATATGTGAGACAGTTCCTGCGTAATTTCCTTTCCTCAGATACAATTTTCATTTTCTTCATTGCCGCCCCTCTCCTCTCCCTCTTCCCCCCTTCCTCCACAAACGAATAACGGGTGTCCACCGAGATATGTGAGACAGTTCCTGCGTAATTTCCTTTCCTCAAATACAATTTTCATTTTCTTCATTGCCGCCCCTCTCCTCTCCCTCTTCCCCCTTCCTCCACAAACGAATAACGGGTGTCCACCGAGATATGTGAGACAGTTCCTGCATAATTTCCTTTCCTCAAATACAATTTTCATTTTCTTCATTGCCGCCCCTCTCCTCTCCCTCTTCCCCCTTCCTCCACAAACGAATAACGGGTGTCCACCGAGATATGTGAGACAGTTCCTGAGTAATTTCCTTTCCTCAAATACAATTTTCATTTTCTTCATTGCCGCCCCTCTCCTCTCCCTCTTCCCCCCTTCCTCCACAAACGAATAACGGGTGTCCACCGAGATATGTGAGACAGTTCCTGCGTAATTTCCTTTCCTCAAATACAATTTTCATTTTCTTCATTGCCGCCCCTCTCCTCTCCCTCTTCCCCCTTCCTCCACAAACAAATAACGGGTGTCCACCGAGATATGCGAGACAGTTCCTGCGTAATTTCCTTTCCTTAAATACAATTTTCATTTTCTTCATTGCCTCCCCTCTCCTCTCCCTCTTCCCCCCTTCCTCCACAAACGAATAACGGGTGTCCACCGAGATATGTGAGACAGTTCCTGCGTAATTTCCTTTCCTCAAATACAATTTTCATTTTCTTCATTGCCGCCCCTCTCCTCTCCCTCTTCCCCCCTTCCTCCACAAACGAATAACGGGTGTCCACCGAGATATGTGAGACAGTTCCTGCGTAATTTCCTTTCCTCAAATACAATTTTCATTTTCTTCATTGCCGCCCCTCTCCCTCTTCCCCCCTTCCTCCACAAACGAATAACGGGTGTCCACCGAGATATGTGAGACAGTTCCTGCATAATTTCCTTTTCTCAAATACAATTTTCATTTTCTTCATTGCCGCCCCTCTCCTCTCCCTCTTCCCCCCTTCCTCCAGAAACGAATAACGGGTGTCCACCGAGATATGTGAGACAGTTCCTGCGTAATTTCCTTTCCTCAAATACAATTTACATTTTCTTCATTGCCGCCCCTCTCCTCTCCCTCTTCCCCCCTTCCTCCACAAACGAATAACGGGTGTCCACCGAGATATGTCAGACAGTTCCTGCGTAATTTCCTTTCCTCAAATACAATTTTCATTTTCTTCATTGCCGCCCCTCTCCTCTCCCTCTTCCCCCCTTCCTCCACAAACGAATAACGGGTGTCCACCGAGATATGTGAGACAGTTCCTGCGTAATTTTCTTTCCTCAAATACAATTTTTATTTTCTTCATTGCCGCCCCTCTCCTCTCCCTCTTCCCCCCTTCCTCCACAAACGAATAACGGGTGTCCACCGAGATATGTGAGACAGTTCCTGCGTAATTTTCTTTTCTCTAATACAATATTCATTTTCCTTTCCTAAAATACAATTTTCATTTTCTTCATTGCCGCCCCTCTCCTCTCCCTCTTCCCCCTTCCTCCACAAACGAATAACGGGTGTCCACCGAGATATGTGAGACAGTTCCTGCGTAATTTTCTTTTCTCAAATACAATATTCATTTTCCTTTCCTCAAATACAATTTTCATTTTCTTCATTGCCGCCCCTCTCCCTCTTCCCCCCTTCCTCCACAAACGAATAACGGGTGTCCACCGAGATATGTGAGACAGTTCCTGCATAATTTCCTTTTCTCAAATAGAATTTTCATTTTCCTTTCCTCAAATACAATTTTCATTTTCTTCATTGCAGCCCCACTCCTCTCACTCCCTCTTCCCCCCTTCCTCCACAAACGAATAACGGGTGTCCACCGAGATATGTGAGACAGTTCCTGCGTAATTTTCTTTCCTCAAATGCAATTTTCATTTTCTTCATTGCCGCCCCTCTCCTCTCCCTCTTCCCCCCTTCCTCCACAAACGAATAACGGGTGTCCACCGAGATATGTGAGACAGTTCCTGCGTAATTTTCTTTCCTCAAATACAATTTTCATTTTCTTCATTGCCGCCCCTCTCCCTCTTCCCCCCTTCCTCCACAAATGAATAACGGGTGTCCACCGAGATATGTGAGACAGTTCCTGCGTAATTTCCTTTCCTCAAATACAATTTTCATTTTCTTCATTGCCGCCCCTCTCCTCTCCCTCTTCCCCCCTTCCTCCACAAACGAATAACGGGTGTCCACTGAGATATGTGAGACAGTTCCTGCGTGATTTTCTTTTCTCAAATACCATTTGCATTTTCTTCATTGCCGCCCCTCTCCTCTCCCTCTTCCCCCCTTCCTCCACAAATGAATAACGGGTGTCCACCGAGATATGTGAGACAGTTCCTGCGTAATTTCCTTTTCTCAAATACAATTTTCATTTTCTTCATTGCCGCCCCTCTCCTCTCCCTCTTCCCCCCTTCCTCCACAAACGAATAACGGGTGTCCACCGAGATATGTGAGACAGTTCCTGCGTAATTTCCTTTCCTCAAATACAATTTTCATTTTTTCATTGCCGCCCCTCTCCTCTCCCTCTTCCCCCTTCCTCCACAAACGAATAACGGGTGTCCACCGAGATATGTGAGACAGTTCCTGCGTAATTTTCTTTCCTCAAATACAATTTTCATTTTCTTCATTGCCGCCCCTCTCCTCTCCCTCTTCCCCCCTTCCTCCAGAAACGAATAACGGGTGTCCACCGAGATATGTGAGACAGTTCCTGCGTAATTTCCTTTCCTCAAATACAATCTTCATTTTCTTCATTGCCGCCCTTCTCCCTCTTCCCCCCTTCCTCCACAAACGAATAACGGGTGTCCACCGAGATATGTGAGACAGTTCCTGCGTAATTTCCTTTTCTCAAATACAATTTTCATTTTCTTCATTGCCGCCCCTCTCCTCTCCCTCTTCCCCCCTTCCTCCACAAACGAATAACGGGTGTCCACCGAGATATGTGAGACAGTTCCTGCGTAATTTTCTTTCCTCAAATACAATTTTCATTTTCTTCATTGCCGCCCCTCTCCTCTCCCTCTTCCCCCCTTCCTCCACAAACAAATAACGGGTGTCCACCGAGATATGTGAGACAGTTGCTGCGTAATTTCCTTTCCTCAAATACAATTTTCATTTTCTTCATTGCCGCCCCTCTCCTCTCCCTCTTCCCCCCTTCCTCCACAAACGAATAACGGGTGTCCACCGAGATATTTGAGACAGTTCCTGCGTAATTTCCTTTTCTCAAATACAATTGTTATTTTCCTTTCCTCAAATACAATTTTCATTTTCTTCATTGCAGCCCCACTCCTCTCACTCCCTCTTCCCCCCTTCCTCCACAAACGAATAACGGGTGTCCACCGAGATATATGAGACAGTTCCTGCATAATTTCCTTTTCTCAAATACAATTTTCATTTTCCTTTCCTCAAATACAATTTTCATTTTCTTCATTGCAGCCCCACTCCTCTCACTCCCTCTTCCCCCCTTCCTCCACAAACGAATAACGGGTGTCCACCGAGATATGTGAGACAGTTCCTGCGTAATTTTCTTTCCTCAAATACAATTTTCATTTTCTTCATTGCCGCCCCTCTCCTCTCCCTCTTCCCCCCTTCCTCCACAAAACGAATAACGGGTGTCCACCGAGATATGTGAGACAGTTCCTGCGTAATTTTCTTTCCTCAAATACAATTTTCATTTTCTTCATTGCCGCCCCTCTCCCTCTTCCCCCCTTCCTCCACAAACGAATAACGGGTGTCCACCGAGATATGTGAGTCAGTTCCTGCGTAATTTCCTTTCCTCAAATACAATTTTCATTTTCTTCATTGCCGCCCCTCTCCTCTCCCTCTTCCCCCCTTCCTCCACAAACGAATAACGGGTGTCCACTGAGATATGTGAGACAGTTCCTGCGTGATTTCCTTTCCTCAAATACAATTTTCATTTTCTTCATTGCCGCCCCTCTCCTCTCCCTCTTCCCCCTTCCTCCACAAACGAATAACGGGTGTCCACCGAGATATGTGAGACAGTTCCTGAGTAATTTCCTTTCCTCAAATACAATTTTCATTTTCTTCATTGCCGCCCCTCTCCTCTCCCTCTTCCCCCCTTCCTCCACAAACGAATAACGGGTGTCCACCGAGATATGTGAGACAGTTCCTGCGTAATTTCCTTTCCTCAAATACAATTTTCATTTTCTTCATTGCCGCCCCTCTCCTCTCCCTCTTCCCCCCTTCCTCCACAAACAAATAACGGGTGTCCACCGAGATATGCGAGACAGTTCCTGCGTAATTTCCTTTCCTTAAATACAATTTTCATTTTCTTCATTGCCTCCCCTCTCCTCTCCCTCTTCCCCCCTTCCTCCACAAACGAATAACGGGTGTCCACCGAGATATGTGAGACAGTTCCTGCGTAATTTCCTTTCCTCAAATACAATTTTCATTTTCTTCATTGCCGCCCCTCTCCTCTCCCTCTTCCCCCCTTCCTCCACAAACGAATAACGGGTGTCCACCGAGATATGTGAGACAGTTCCTGCGTAATTTCCTTTCCTCAAATACAATTTTCATTTTCTTCATTGCCGCCCCTCTCCCTCTTCCCCCCTTCCTCCACAAACGAATAACGGGTGTCCACCGAGATATGTGAGACAGTTCCTGCATAATTTCCTTTTCTCAAATACAATTTTCATTTTCTTCATTGCCGCCCCTCTCCTCTCCCTCTTCCCCCCTTCCTCCAGAAACGAATAACGGGTGTCCACCGAGATATGTGAGACAGTTCCTGCGTAATTTCCTTTCCTCAAATACAATTTACATTTTCTTCATTGCCGCCACTCTCCTCTCCCTCTTCCCCCCTTCCTCCACAAACGAATAACGGGTGTCCACCGAGATATGTCAGACAGTTCCTGCGTAATTTCCTTTCCTCAAATACAATTTTCATTTTCTTCATTGCCGCCCCTCTCCTCTCCCTCTTCCCCCCTTCCTCCACAAACGAATAACGGGTGTCCACCGAGATATGTGAGACAGTTCCTGCGTAATTTTCTTTCCTCAAATACAATTTTTATTTTCTTCATTGCCGCCCCTCTCCTCTCCCTCTTCCCCCCTTCCTCCACAAACGAATAACGGGTGTCCACCGAGATATGTGAGACAGTTCCTGCGTAATTTTCTTTTCTCTAATACAATATTCATTTTCCTTTCCTAAAATACAATTTTCATTTTCTTCATTGCCGCCCCTCTCCTCTCCCTCTTCCCCCTTCCTCCACAAACGAATAACGGGTGTCCACCGAGATATGTGAGACAGTTCCTGCGTAATTTTCTTTTCTCAAATACAATATTCATTTTCCTTTCCTCAAATACAATTTTCATTTTCTTCATTGCCGCCCCTCTCCCTCTTCCCCCCTTCCTCCACAAACGAATAACGGGTGTCCACCGAGATATGTGAGACAGTTCCTGCGTAATTTTCTTTTCTAAAATACAATATTCATTTTCCTTTCCTCAAATACAATTTTCATTTTCTTCATTGCCGCCCCTCTCCTCTTCCCCCCTTCCTCCACAAACGAATAACGGGTGTTCACCGAGATATGTGAGACAGTTCCTGCGTGATTTCCTTTCCTCAAATACAATTTTCATTTTCTTCATTGCCGCCCCTCTCCTCTCCCTCTTCCCCCCTTCCTCCACAAACGAATAACGGGTGTCCACCGAGATATGTGAGACAGTTCCTGCGTAATTTCCTTTCCTCAAATACAATTTTCATTTTCTTCATTGCCGCCCCTCTCCTCTCCCTCTTCCCCCCTTCCTCCACAAACGAATAACGGGTGTCCACCGAGATATTTGAGACAGTTCCTGCGTAATTTCCTTTTCTCAAATACAATTGTTATTTTCCTTTCCTCAAATACAATTTTCATTTTCTTCATTGCAGCCCCTCTCCTCTCACTCCCTCTTCCCCCCTTCCTCCACAAACGAATAACGGGTGTCCACCGAGATATTTGAGACAGTTCCTGCGTAATTTCCTTTTCTCAAATACAATTGTTATTTTCCTTTCCTCAAATACAATTTTCATTTTCTTCATTGCAGCCCCTCTCCTCTCACTCCCTCTTCCCCCTTCGTCCACAAACGAATAACGGGTGTCCACCGAGATATTTGAGACAGTTCCTGCGTAATTTACTTTTCTCAAATACAATTGTTATTTTCCTTTCCTCAAATACAATTTTCATTTTCTTCATTGCAGCCCCTCTCCTCTCACTCCCTCTTCCCCCCTTCCTCCACAAACGAATAACGGTGTCCACCGAGATATTTGAGACAGTTCCTGCATAATTTCCTTTTCTCAAATACAATTTTCATTTTCCTTTCCTCAAATACAATTTTCATTTTCTTCATTGCAGCCCCTCTCCTCTCACTCCCTCTTCCCCCCTTCCTCCACAAACGAATAACGGGTGTCCACCGAGATATTTGAGACAGTTCCTGCGTAATTTCCTTTTCTCAAATACAATTGTTATTTTCCTTTCCTCAAATACAATTTTCATTTTCTTCATTGCCGCCTCTCTCCTCTCACTCCCTCTTCCCCCCTTCCTCCACAAACGAATAACGGGTGTCCACCGAGATATATGAGACAGTTCCTGCATAATTTCGTTTTCTCAAATACAATTTTCATTTTCCTGTCCTCAAATACAATTTTTATTTTCTTCATTGCAGCCCCTCTCTTCTCACTCCCTCTTGGCCCCTTCCTCCACAAACGAATAACGGGTGTCCACCGAGATATGTGAGACAGTTCCTGCGTAATTTTCTTTTCTAAAATACAATATTCATTTTCCTTTCCTCAAATACAATTTTCATTTTCTTCATTGCCGCCCCTCTCCTCTCCCTCTTCCCCCCTTCCTCCACAAACGAATAACGGGTGTCCACCGAGATATGTGAGACAGTTCCTGCGTGATTTCCTTTCCTCAAATACAATTTTCATTTTCTTCATTGCCGCCCCTCTGCTCTCCCTCTTCCCCCCTTCCTCCACAAACGAATAACGGGTGTCCACCGAGATATGTGAGACTGTTCCTGCGTAATTTCTTTTTCTCAAATACAATTTTCATTTTCTTCATTGCTGCCCCTCTCCTCTCCCTCTTCCCCCCTTCCTGCACAAACGAATAACGGGTGTCCACCGAGATATGTGAGACAGTTCCTGCGTAATTTCCTTTCCTCAAATACAATTTTCATTTTCTTCATTGCCGCCCCTCTCCTCTCCCTCTTCCCCCCTTCCTCCACAAACGAATAACGGGTGTCCACCGAGATATGTGAGACAGTTCCTGAGTAATTTCCTTTCCTCAAATACAATTTTCATTTTCTTCATTGCCGCCCCTCTCCTCTCCCTCTTCCCCCCTTCCTCCACAAACGAATAACGGGTGTCCACCGAGATATGTGAGACAGTTCCTGCGTAATTTCCTTTCCTCAAATACAATTTTCATTTTCTTCATTGCCGCCCCTCTCCTCTCCCTCTTCCCCCTTCCTCCACAAACAAATAACGGGTGTCCACCGAGATATGCGAGACAGTTCCTGCGTAATTTCCTTTCCTTAAATACAATTTTCATTTTCTTCATTGCCTCCCCTCTCCTCTCCCTCTTCCCCCCTTCCTCCACAAACGAATAACGGGTGTCCACCGAGATATGTGAGACAGTTCCTGCGTAATTTCCTTTCCTCAAATACAATTTTCATTTTCTTCATTGCCGCCCCTCTCCTCTCCCTCTTCCCCCCTTCCTCCACAAACGAATAACGGGTGTCCACCGAGATATGTGAGACAGTTCCTGCGTAATTTCCTTTCCTCAAATACAATTTTCATTTTCTTCATTGCCGCCCCTCTCCCTCTTCCCCCCTTCCTCCACAAACGAATAACGGGTGTCCACCGAGATATGTGAGACAGTTCCTGCATAATTTCCTTTTCTCAAATACAATTTTCATTTTCTTCATTGCCGCCCCTCTCCTCTCCCTCTTCCCCCCTTCCTCCAGAAACGAATAACGGGTGTCCACCGAGATATGTGAGACAGTTCCTGCGTAATTTCCTTTCCTCAAATACAATTTACATTTTCTTCATTGCCGCCCCTCTCCTCTCCCTCTTCCCCCCTTCCTCCACAAACGAATAACGGGTGTCCACCGAGATATGTCAGACAGTTCCTGCGTAATTTCCTTTCCTCAAATACAATTTTCATTTTCTTCATTGCCGCCCCTCTCCTCTCCCTCTTCCCCCCTTCCTCCACAAACGAATAACGGGTGTCCACCGAGATATGTGAGACAGTTCCTGCGTAATTTTCTTTCCTCAAATACAATTTTTATTTTCTTCATTGCCGCCCCTCTCCTCTCCCTCTTCCCCCCTTCCTCCACAAACGAATAACGGGTGTCCACCGAGATATGTGAGACAGTTCCTGCGTAATTTTCTTTTCTCTAATACAATATTCATTTTCCTTTCCTAAAATACAATTTTCATTTTCTTCATTGCCGCCCCTCTCCTCTCCCTCTTCCCCCTTCCTCCACAAACGAATAACGGGTGTCCACCGAGATATGTGAGACAGTTCCTGCGTAATTTTCTTTTCTCAAATACAATATTCATTTTCCTTTCCTCAAATACAATTTTCATTTTCTTCATTGCCGCCCCTCTCCCTCTTCCCCCCTTCCTCCACAAACGAATAACGGGTGTCCACCGAGATATGTGAGACAGTTCCTGCATAATTTCCTTTTCTCAAATAGAATTTTCATTTTCCTTTCCTCAAATACAATTTTCATTTTCTTCATTGCAGCCCCACTCCTCTCACTCCCTCTTCCCCCCTTCCTCCACAAACGAATAACGGGTGTCCACCGAGATATGTGAGACAGTTCCTGCGTAATTTTCTTTCCTCAAATGCAATTTTCATTTTCTTCATTGCCGCCCCTCTCCTCTCCCTCTTCCCCCCTTCCTCCACAAACGAATAACGGGTGTCCACCGAGATATGTGAGACAGTTCCTGCGTAATTTTCTTTCCTCAAATACAATTTTCATTTTCTTCATTGCCGCCCCTCTCCCTCTTCCCCCCTTCCTCCACAAATGAATAACGGGTGTCCACCGAGATATGTGAGACAGTTCCTGCGTAATTTCCTTTCCTCAAATACAATTTTCATTTTCTTCATTGCCGCCCCTCTCCTCTCCCTCTTCCCCCCTTCCTCCACAAACGAATAACGGGTGTCCACTGAGATATGTGAGACAGTTCCTGCGTGATTTTCTTTTCTCAAATACCATTTGCATTTTCTTCATTGCCGCCCCTCTCCTCTCCCTCTTCCCCCCTTCCTCCACAAATGAATAACGGGTGTCCACCGAGATATGTGAGACAGTTCCTGCGTAATTTCCTTTTCTCAAATACAATTTTCATTTTCTTCATTGCCGCCCCTCTCCTCTCCCTCTTCCCCCCTTCCTCCACAAACGAATAACGGGTGTCCACCGAGATATGTGAGACAGTTCCTGCGTAATTTCCTTTCCTCAAATACAATTTTCATTTTTTCATTGCCGCCCCTCTCCTCTCCCTCTTCCCCCTTCCTCCACAAACGAATAACGGGTGTCCACCGAGATATGTGAGACAGTTCCTGCGTAATTTTCTTTCCTCAAATACAATTTTCATTTTCTTCATTGCCGCCCCTCTCCTCTCCCTCTTCCCCCCTTCCTCCAGAAACGAATAACGGGTGTCCACCGAGATATGTGAGACAGTTCCTGCGTAATTTCCTTTCCTCAAATACAATCTTCATTTTCTTCATTGCCGCCCTTCTCCCTCTTCCCCCCTTCCTCCACAAACGAATAACGGGTGTCCACCGAGATATGTGAGACAGTTCCTGCGTAATTTCCTTTTCTCAAATACAATTTTCATTTTCTTCATTGCCGCCCCTCTCCTCTCCCTCTTCCCCCCTTCCTCCACAAACGAATAACGGGTGTCCACCGAGATATGTGAGACAGTTCCTGCGTAATTTTCTTTCCTCAAATACAATTTTCATTTTCTTCATTGCCGCCCCTCTCCTCTCCCTCTTCCCCCCTTCCTCCACAAACAAATAACGGGTGTCCACCGAGATATGTGAGACAGTTGCTGCGTAATTTCCTTTCCTCAAATACAATTTTCATTTTCTTCATTGCCGCCCCTCTCCTCTCCCTCTTCCCCCCTTCCTCCACAAACGAATAACGGGTGTCCACCGAGATATTTGAGACAGTTCCTGCGTAATTTCCTTTTCTCAAATACAATTGTTATTTTCCTTTCCTCAAATACAATTTTCATTTTCTTCATTGCAGCCCCACTCCTCTCACTCCCTCTTCCCCCCTTCCTCCACAAACGAATAACGGGTGTCCACCGAGATATATGAGACAGTTCCTGCATAATTTCCTTTTCTCAAATACAATTTTCATTTTCCTTTCCTCAAATACAATTTTCATTTTCTTCATTGCAGCCCCACTCCTCTCACTCCCTCTTCCCCCCTTCCTCCACAAACGAATAACGGGTGTCCACCGAGATATGTGAGACAGTTCCTGCGTAATTTTCTTTCCTCAAATACAATTTTCATTTTCTTCATTGCCGCCCCTCTCCTCTCCCTCTTCCCCCCTTCCTCCACAAAACGAATAACGGGTGTCCACCGAGATATGTGAGACAGTTCCTGCGTAATTTTCTTTCCTCAAATACAATTTTCATTTTCTTCATTGCCGCCCCTCTCCCTCTTCCCCCCTTCCTCCACAAACGAATAACGGGTGTCCACCGAGATATGTGAGTCAGTTCCTGCGTAATTTCCTTTCCTCAAATACAATTTTCATTTTCTTCATTGCCGCCCCTCTCCTCTCCCTCTTCCCCCCTTCCTCCACAAACGAATAACGGGTGTCCACTGAGATATGTGAGACAGTTCCTGCGTGATTTCCTTTCCTCAAATACAATTTTCATTTTCTTCATTGCCGCCCCTCTCCTCTCCCTCTTCCCCCTTCCTCCACAAACGAATAACGGGTGTCCACCGAGATATGTGAGACAGTTCCTGAGTAATTTCCTTTCCTCAAATACAATTTTCATTTTCTTCATTGCCGCCCCTCTCCTCTCCCTCTTCCCCCCTTCCTCCACAAACGAATAACGGGTGTCCACCGAGATATGTGAGACAGTTCCTGCGTAATTTCCTTTCCTCAAATACAATTTTCATTTTCTTCATTGCCGCCCCTCTCCTCTCCCTCTTCCCCCCTTCCTCCACAAACAAATAACGGGTGTCCACCGAGATATGCGAGACAGTTCCTGCGTAATTTCCTTTCCTTAAATACAATTTTCATTTTCTTCATTGCCTCCCCTCTCCTCTCCCTCTTCCCCCCTTCCTCCACAAACGAATAACGGGTGTCCACCGAGATATGTGAGACAGTTCCTGCGTAATTTCCTTTCCTCAAATACAATTTTCATTTTCTTCATTGCCGCCCCTCTCCTCTCCCTCTTCCCCCCTTCCTCCACAAACGAATAACGGGTGTCCACCGAGATATGTGAGACAGTTCCTGCGTAATTTCCTTTCCTCAAATACAATTTTCATTTTCTTCATTGCCGCCCCTCTCCCTCTTCCCCCCTTCCTCCACAAACGAATAACGGGTGTCCACCGAGATATGTGAGACAGTTCCTGCATAATTTCCTTTTCTCAAATACAATTTTCATTTTCTTCATTGCCGCCCCTCTCCTCTCCCTCTTCCCCCCTTCCTCCAGAAACGAATAACGGGTGTCCACCGAGATATGTGAGACAGTTCCTGCGTAATTTCCTTTCCTCAAATACAATTTACATTTTCTTCATTGCCGCCACTCTCCTCTCCCTCTTCCCCCCTTCCTCCACAAACGAATAACGGGTGTCCACCGAGATATGTCAGACAGTTCCTGCGTAATTTCCTTTCCTCAAATACAATTTTCATTTTCTTCATTGCCGCCCCTCTCCTCTCCCTCTTCCCCCCTTCCTCCACAAACGAATAACGGGTGTCCACCGAGATATGTGAGACAGTTCCTGCGTAATTTTCTTTCCTCAAATACAATTTTTATTTTCTTCATTGCCGCCCCTCTCCTCTCCCTCTTCCCCCCTTCCTCCACAAACGAATAACGGGTGTCCACCGAGATATGTGAGACAGTTCCTGCGTAATTTTCTTTTCTCTAATACAATATTCATTTTCCTTTCCTAAAATACAATTTTCATTTTCTTCATTGCCGCCCCTCTCCTCTCCCTCTTCCCCCTTCCTCCACAAACGAATAACGGGTGTCCACCGAGATATGTGAGACAGTTCCTGCGTAATTTTCTTTTCTCAAATACAATATTCATTTTCCTTTCCTCAAATACAATTTTCATTTTCTTCATTGCCGCCCCTCTCCCTCTTCCCCCCTTCCTCCACAAACGAATAACGGGTGTCCACCGAGATATGTGAGACAGTTCCTGCGTAATTTTCTTTTCTAAAATACAATATTCATTTTCCTTTCCTCAAATACAATTTTCATTTTCTTCATTGCCGCCCCTCTCCTCTTCCCCCCTTCCTCCACAAACGAATAACGGGTGTTCACCGAGATATGTGAGACAGTTCCTGCGTGATTTCCTTTCCTCAAATACAATTTTCATTTTCTTCATTGCCGCCCCTCTCCTCTCCCTCTTCCCCCCTTCCTCCACAAACGAATAACGGGTGTCCACCGAGATATGTGAGACAGTTCCTGCGTAATTTCCTTTCCTCAAATACAATTTTCATTTTCTTCATTGCCGCCCCTCTCCTCTCCCTCTTCCCCCCTTCCTCCACAAACGAATAACGGGTGTCCACCGAGATATTTGAGACAGTTCCTGCGTAATTTCCTTTTCTCAAATACAATTGTTATTTTCCTTTCCTCAAATACAATTTTCATTTTCTTCATTGCAGCCCCTCTCCTCTCACTCCCTCTTCCCCCCTTCCTCCACAAACGAATAACGGGTGTCCACCGAGATATTTGAGACAGTTCCTGCGTAATTTCCTTTTCTCAAATACAATTGTTATTTTCCTTTCCTCAAATACAATTTTCATTTTCTTCATTGCAGCCCCTCTCCTCTCACTCCCTCTTCCCCCTTCGTCCACAAACGAATAACGGGTGTCCACCGAGATATTTGAGACAGTTCCTGCGTAATTTACTTTTCTCAAATACAATTGTTATTTTCCTTTCCTCAAATACAATTTTCATTTTCTTCATTGCAGCCCCTCTCCTCTCACTCCCTCTTCCCCCCTTCCTCCACAAACGAATAACGGTGTCCACCGAGATATTTGAGACAGTTCCTGCATAATTTCCTTTTCTCAAATACAATTTTCATTTTCCTTTCCTCAAATACAATTTTCATTTTCTTCATTGCAGCCCCTCTCCTCTCACTCCCTCTTCCCCCCTTCCTCCACAAACGAATAACGGGTGTCCACCGAGATATTTGAGACAGTTCCTGCGTAATTTCCTTTTCTCAAATACAATTGTTATTTTCCTTTCCTCAAATACAATTTTCATTTTCTTCATTGCCGCCTCTCTCCTCTCACTCCCTCTTCCCCCCTTCCTCCACAAACGAATAACGGGTGTCCACCGAGATATATGAGACAGTTCCTGCATAATTTCGTTTTCTCAAATACAATTTTCATTTTCCTGTCCTCAAATACAATTTTTATTTTCTTCATTGCAGCCCCTCTCTTCTCACTCCCTCTTGGCCCCTTCCTCCACAAACGAATAACGGGTGTCCACCGAGATATGTGAGACAGTTCCTGCGTAATTTTCTTTTCTAAAATACAATATTCATTTTCCTTTCCTCAAATACAATTTTCATTTTCTTCATTGCCGCCCCTCTCCTCTCCCTCTTCCCCCCTTCCTCCACAAACGAATAACGGGTGTCCACCGAGATATGTGAGACAGTTCCTGCGTGATTTCCTTTCCTCAAATACAATTTTCATTTTCTTCATTGCCGCCCCTCTGCTCTCCCTCTTCCCCCCTTCCTCCACAAACGAATAACGGGTGTCCACCGAGATATGTGAGACTGTTCCTGCGTAATTTCTTTTTCTCAAATACAATTTTCATTTTCTTCATTGCTGCCCCTCTCCTCTCCCTCTTCCCCCCTTCCTGCACAAACGAATAACGGGTGTCCACCGAGATATGTGAGACAGTTCCTGCGTAATTTCCTTTCCTCAAATACAATTTTCATTTTCTTCATTGCCGCCCCTCTCCTCTCCCTCTTCCCCCCTTCCTCCACAAACGAATAACGGGTGTCCACCGAGATATGTGAGACAGTTCCTGCGTAATTTCCTTTCCTCAAATACAATTTTCATTTTCTTCATTGCCGCCCCTCTCCTCTCCCTCTTCCCCCCTTCCTCCACAAACGAATAACGGGTGTCCACCGAGATATGTGAGACAGTTCCTGCGTAATTTCCTTTCCTCAGATACAATTTTCATTTTCTTCATTGCCGCCCCTCTCCTCTCCCTCTTCCCCCCTTCCTCCACAAACGAATAACGGGTGTCCACCGAGATATGTGAGACAGTTCCTGCGTAATTTCCTTTCCTCAAATACAATTTTCATTTTCTTCATTGCCGCCCCTCTCCTCTCCCTCTTCCCCCTTCCTCCACAAACGAATAACGGGTGTCCACCGAGATATGTGAGACAGTTCCTGCATAATTTCCTTTCCTCAAATACAATTTTCATTTTCTTCATTGCCGCCCCTCTCCTCTCCCTCTTCCCCCTTCCTCCACAAACGAATAACGGGTGTCCACCGAGATATGTGAGACAGTTCCTGAGTAATTTCCTTTCCTCAAATACAATTTTCATTTTCTTCATTGCCGCCCCTCTCCTCTCCCTCTTCCCCCCTTCCTCCACAAACGAATAACGGGTGTCCACCGAGATATGTGAGACAGTTCCTGCGTAATTTCCTTTCCTCAAATACAATTTTCATTTTCTTCATTGCCGCCCCTCTCCTCTCCCTCTTCCCCCTTCCTCCACAAACAAATAACGGGTGTCCACCGAGATATGCGAGACAGTTCCTGCGTAATTTCCTTTCCTTAAATACAATTTTCATTTTCTTCATTGCCTCCCCTCTCCTCTCCCTCTTCCCCCCTTCCTCCACAAACGAATAACGGGTGTCCACCGAGATATGTGAGACAGTTCCTGCGTAATTTCCTTTCCTCAAATACAATTTTCATTTTCTTCATTGCCGCCCCTCTCCTCTCCCTCTTCCCCCCTTCCTCCACAAACGAATAACGGGTGTCCACCGAGATATGTGAGACAGTTCCTGCGTAATTTCCTTTCCTCAAATACAATTTTCATTTTCTTCATTGCCGCCCCTCTCCCTCTTCCCCCCTTCCTCCACAAACGAATAACGGGTGTCCACCGAGATATGTGAGACAGTTCCTGCATAATTTCCTTTTCTCAAATACAATTTTCATTTTCTTCATTGCCGCCCCTCTCCTCTCCCTCTTCCCCCCTTCCTCCAGAAACGAATAACGGGTGTCCACCGAGATATGTGAGACAGTTCCTGCGTAATTTCCTTTCCTCAAATACAATTTACATTTTCTTCATTGCCGCCCCTCTCCTCTCCCTCTTCCCCCCTTCCTCCACAAACGAATAACGGGTGTCCACCGAGATATGTCAGACAGTTCCTGCGTAATTTCCTTTCCTCAAATACAATTTTCATTTTCTTCATTGCCGCCCCTCTCCTCTCCCTCTTCCCCCCTTCCTCCACAAACGAATAACGGGTGTCCACCGAGATATGTGAGACAGTTCCTGCGTAATTTTCTTTCCTCAAATACAATTTTTATTTTCTTCATTGCCGCCCCTCTCCTCTCCCTCTTCCCCCCTTCCTCCACAAACGAATAACGGGTGTCCACCGAGATATGTGAGACAGTTCCTGCGTAATTTTCTTTTCTCTAATACAATATTCATTTTCCTTTCCTAAAATACAATTTTCATTTTCTTCATTGCCGCCCCTCTCCTCTCCCTCTTCCCCCTTCCTCCACAAACGAATAACGGGTGTCCACCGAGATATGTGAGACAGTTCCTGCGTAATTTTCTTTTCTCAAATACAATATTCATTTTCCTTTCCTCAAATACAATTTTCATTTTCTTCATTGCCGCCCCTCTCCCTCTTCCCCCCTTCCTCCACAAACGAATAACGGGTGTCCACCGAGATATGTGAGACAGTTCCTGCGTAATTTTCTTTTCTAAAATACAATATTCATTTTCCTTTCCTCAAATACAATTTTCATTTTCTTCATTGCCGCCCCTCTCCTCTTCCCCCCTTCCTCCACAAACGAATAACGGGTGTTCACCGAGATATGTGAGACAGTTCCTGCGTGATTTCCTTTCCTCAAATACAATTTTCATTTTCTTCATTGCCGCCCCTCTCCTCTCCCTCTTCCCCCCTTCCTCCACAAACGAATAACGGGTGTCCACCGAGATATGTGAGACAGTTCCTGCGTAATTTCCTTTCCTCAAATACAATTTTCATTTTCTTCATTGCCGCCCCTCTCCTCTCCCTCTTCCCCCCTTCCTCCACAAACGAATAACGGGTGTCCACCGAGATATTTGAGACAGTTCCTGCGTAATTTCCTTTTCTCAAATACAATTGTTATTTTCCTTTCCTCAAATACAATTTTCATTTTCTTCATTGCAGCCCCTCTCCTCTCACTCCCTCTTCCCCCCTTCCTCCACAAACGAATAACGGGTGTCCACCGAGATATTTGAGACAGTTCCTGCGTAATTTCCTTTTCTCAAATACAATTGTTATTTTCCTTTCCTCAAATACAATTTTCATTTTCTTCATTGCAGCCCCTCTCCTCTCACTCCCTCTTCCCCCTTCGTCCACAAACGAATAACGGGTGTCCACCGAGATATTTGAGACAGTTCCTGCGTAATTTACTTTTCTCAAATACAATTGTTATTTTCCTTTCCTCAAATACAATTTTCATTTTCTTCATTGCAGCCCCTCTCCTCTCACTCCCTCTTCCCCCCTTCCTCCACAAACGAATAACGGTGTCCACCGAGATATTTGAGACAGTTCCTGCATAATTTCCTTTTCTCAAATACAATTTTCATTTTCCTTTCCTCAAATACAATTTTCATTTTCTTCATTGCAGCCCCTCTCCTCTCACTCCCTCTTCCCCCCTTCCTCCACAAACGAATAACGGGTGTCCACCGAGATATTTGAGACAGTTCCTGCGTAATTTCCTTTTCTCAAATACAATTGTTATTTTCCTTTCCTCAAATACAATTTTCATTTTCTTCATTGCCGCCTCTCTCCTCTCACTCCCTCTTCCCCCCTTCCTCCACAAACGAATAACGGGTGTCCACCGAGATATATGAGACAGTTCCTGCATAATTTCGTTTTCTCAAATACAATTTTCATTTTCCTGTCCTCAAATACAATTTTCATTTTCTTCATTGCAGCCCCTCTCTTCTCACTCCCTCTTGGCCCCTTCCTCCACAAACGAATAACGGGTGTCCACCGAGATATATGAGACAGTTCCTGCATAATTTCCTTTTCTCAAATACAATTTTCATTTTCCTTTCCTCAAATACAATTTTCATTTTCTTCATTGCAGCCCCTCTCCTCTCACTCCCTCTTCCCCCCTTCCTCCACAAACGAATAACGGGTGTCCACCGAGATATTTGAGACAGTTCCTGCGTAATTTCCTTTTCTCAAATACAATTGTTATTTTCCTTTCCTCAAATACAATTTTCATTTTCTTCATTGCAGCCCCACTCCTCTCACTCCCTCTTCCCCCCTTCCTCCACAAACGAATAACGGGTGTCCACCGAGATATATGAGACAGTTCCTGCATAATTTCCTTTTCTCAAATACAATTTTCATTTTCCTTTCCTCAAATACAATTTTCATTTTCTTCATTGCAGCCGCTCTCCTCTCACTCCCTCTTCCCCCCTTCCTCCACAAACGAATAATGGGTGTCCACCGAGATATGTGAGACAGTTCCTGCGTAATTTTCTTTCCTCAATTACAATTTTCATTTTCTTCATTGCCGCCCCTCTCCTCTCCCTCTTCCCCCCTTCCTCCACAAACGAATAACGATTGTCCACCGAGATATGTGAGACAGTTCCTGCGTAATTTTCTTTCCTCAAATACAATTTTCATTTTCTTCATTGCCGCCCCTCTCCTCTCCCTCTTCCCCCCTTCCTCCACAAACAAATAACGGGTGTCCACCGAGATATGTGAGACAGTTCCTGCGTAATTTGGTTTCCTCAAATACAATTTTCATTTTCTTCATTGCCGCCCCTCTCCTCTCCCTCTTCCCCCCTTCCTCCACAAACGAATAACGGGTGTCCACCGAGATATTTGAGACAGTTCCTGCGTAATTTCCTTTTCTCAAATACAATTGTTATTTTCCTTTCCTCAAATACAATTTTCATTTTCTTCATTGCAGCCCCACTCCTCTCACTCCCTCTTCCCCCCTTCCTCCACAAACGAATAACGGGTGTCCACCGAGATATATGAGACAGTTCCTGCATAATTTCCTTTTCTCAAATACAATTTTCATTTTCCTTTCCTCAAATACAATTTTCATTTTCTTCATTGCAGCCCCACTCCTCTCACTCCCTCTTCCCCCCTTCCTCCACAAACGAATAACGGGTGTCCACCGAGATATGTGAGACAGTTCCTGCGTAATTTTCTTTCCTCAAATACAATTTTCATTTTCTTCATTGCCGCCCCTCTCCTCTCCCTCTTCCCCCCTTCCTCCAGAAACGAATAACGGGTGTCCACTGAGATATGTGAGACAGTTCCTGCGTGATTTTCTTTTCTCAAATACAATTTGCATTTTCTTCATTGCCGCCCCTCTCCTCTCCCTCTTCCCCCCTTCCTCCACAAACGAATAACGGGTGTCCACCGAGATATGTGAGACAGTTCCTGCGTAATTTCCTTTTCTCAAATACAATTTTCATTTTCTTCATTGCCGCCCCTCTCCTCTCCCTCTTCCCCCCTTCCTCCACAAACGAATAACGGGTGTCCACCGAGATATGTGAGACAGTTCCTGCGTAATTTCCTTTCCTCAAATACAATTTTCATTTTTTCATTGCCGCCCCTCTCCTCTCCCTCTTCCCCCTTCCTCCACAAACGAATAACGGGTGTCCACCGAGATATGTGAGACAGTTCCTGCGTAATTTTCTTTCCTCAAATACAATTTTCATTTTCTTCATTGCCGCCCCTCTCCTCTCCCTCTTCCCCCCTTCCTCCAGAAACGAATAACGGGTGTCCACCGAGATATGTGAGACAGTTCCTGCGTAATTTCCTTTCCTCAAATACAATTTTCATTTTCTTCATTGCCGCCCTTCTCCCTCTTCCCCCCTTCCTCCACAAACGAATAACGGGTGTCCACCGAGATATGTGAGACAGTTCCTGCGTAATTTCCTTTTCTCAAATACAATTTTCATTTTCTTCATTGCCGCCCCTCTCCTCTCCCTCTTCCCCCCTTCCTCCACAAACGAATAACGGGTGTCCACCGAGATATGTGAGACAGTTCCTGCGTAATTTCCTTTTCTCAAATACAATTTTCATTTTCTTCATTGCCGCCCCTCTCCCTCTTCCCCCCTTCCTCCACAAACGAATAACGGGTGTCCACCGACATATGTGAGACAGTTCCTGCGTAATTTCCTTTTCTCAAATACAATTGTTATTTTCCTTTCCTCAAATACAATTTTCATTTTCTTCATTGCCGCCTCTCTCCTCTCACTCCCTCTTCCCCCCTTCCTCCACAAACGAATAACGGGTGTCCACCGAGATATATGAGACAGTTCCTGCATAATTTCGTTTTCTCAAATACAATTTTCATTTTCCTGTCCTCAAATACAATTTTCATTTTCTTCATTGCAGCCCCTCTCCTCTCACTCCCTCTTGCCCCCTTCCTCCACAAACGAATAACGGGTGTCCACCGAGATATATGAGACAGTTCCTGCATAATTTCCTTTTCTCAAATACAATTTTCATTTTCCTTTCCTCAAATACAATTTTCATTTTCTTCATTGCAGCCCCTCTCCTCTCACTCCCTCTTCCCCCCTTCCTCCACAAACGAATAACGGGTGTCCACCGAGATATTTGAGACAGTTCCTGCGTAATTTCCTTTTCTCAAATACAATTGTTATTTTCCTTTCCTCAAATACAATTTTCATTTTCTTCATTGCAGCCCCACTCCTCTCACTCCCTCTTCCCCCCTTCCTCCACAAACGAATAACGGGTGTCCACCGAGATATATGAGACAGTTCCTGCATAATTTCCTTTTCTCAAATACAATTTTCATTTTCCTTTCCTCAAATACAATTTTCATTTTCTTCATTGCAGCCGCTCTCCTCTCACTCCCTCTTCCCCCCTTCCTCCACAAACGAATAACGGGTGTCCACCGAGATATGTGAGACAGTTCCTGCGTAATTTTCTTTTCTCAAATACAATTTGCATTTTCTTCATTGCCGCCCCTCTCCCTCTTCCCCCCTTCCTCCACAAACGAATAACGGGTGTCCACCGAGATATGTGAGACAGTTCCTGCGTAATTTCCTTTTCTCAAATACAATTTTCATTTTCTTCATTGCCGCCCCTCTCCTCTCCCTCTTCCCCCCTTCCTCCACAAACGAATAACGGGTGTCCACCGAGATATGTGAGACAGTTCCTGCGTAATTTTCTTTCCTCAAATACAATTTTCATTTTCTTCATTGCCGCCCCTCTCCTCTCCCTCTTGCCCCCTTCCTCCACAAACGAATAACGGGTGTCCACCGAGATATGTGAGACAGTTCCTGCGTAATTTCCTTTCCTCAAATACAATTTTCATTTTCTTCATTGCCGCCCCTCTCCTCTCCCTCTTCCCCCCTTCCTCCACAAACGAATAACGGGTGTCCACTGAGATATGTGAGACAGTTCCTGCGTGATTTTCTTTTCTCAAATACAATTTGCATTTTCTTCATTGCCGCCCCTCTCCTCTCCCTCTTCCCCCCTTCCTCCACAAACGAATAACGGGTGTCCACCGAGATATGTGAGACAGTTCCTGCGTAATTTCTTTTTCTCAAATACAATTTTCATTTTCTTCATTGCCGCCCCTCTCCTCTCCCTCTTCCCCCCTTCCTCCACAAACGAATAACGGGTGTCCACCGAGATATGTGAGACAGTTCCTGCGTAATTTCCTTTCCTCAAATACAATTTTCATTTTTTCATTGCCGCCCCTCTCCTCTCCCTCTTCCCCCTTCCTCCACAAACGAATAACGGGTGTCCACCGAGATATGTGAGACAGTTCCTGCGTAATTTTCTTTCCTCAAATACAATTTTCATTTTCTTCATTGCCGCCCCTCTCCTCTCCCTCTTCCCCCCTTCCTCCAGAAACGAATAACGGGTGTCCACCGAGATATGTGAGACAGTTCCTGCGTAATTTCCTTTCCTCAAATACAATTTTCATTTTCTTCATTGCCGCCCTTCTCCCTCTTCCCCCCTTCCTCCACAAACGAATAACGGGTGTCCACCGAGATATGTGAGACAGTTCCTGCGTAATTTCCTTTTCTCAAATACAATTTTCATTTTCTTCATTGCCGCCCCTCTCCTCTCCCTCTTCCCCCCTTCCTCCACAAACGAATAACGGGTGTCCACCGAGATATGTGAGACAGTTCCTGCGTAATTTCCTTTTCTCAAATACAATTTTCATTTTCTTCATTGCCGCCCCTCTCCCTCTTCCCCCCTTCCTCCACAAACGAATAACGGGTGTCCACCGACATATGTGAGACAGTTCCTGCGTAATTTCCTTTTCTCAAATACAATTGTTATTTTCCTTTCCTCAAATACAATTTTCATTTTCTTCATTGCCGCCTCTCTCCTCTCACTCCCTCTTCCCCCCTTCCTCCACAAACGAATAACGGGTGTCCACCGAGATATATGAGACAGTTCCTGCATAATTTCGTTTTCTCAAATACAATTTTCATTTTCCTGTCCTCAAATACAATTTTCATTTTCTTCATTGCAGCCCCTCTCCTCTCACTCCCTCTTGCCCCCTTCCTCCACAAACGAATAACGGGTGTCCACCGAGATATATGAGACAGTTCCTGCATAATTTCCTTTTCTCAAATACAATTTTCATTTTCCTTTCCTCAAATACAATTTTCATTTTCTTCATTGCAGCCCCTCTCCTCTCACTCCCTCTTCCCCCCTTCCTCCACAAACGAATAACGGGTGTCCACCGAGATATTTGAGACAGTTCCTGCGTAATTTCCTTTTCTCAAATACAATTGTTATTTTCCTTTCCTCAAATACAATTTTCATTTTCTTCATTGCAGCCCCACTCCTCTCACTCCCTCTTCCCCCCTTCCTCCACAAACGAATAACGGGTGTCCACCGAGATATATGAGACAGTTCCTGCATAATTTCCTTTTCTCAAATACAATTTTCATTTTCCTTTCCTCAAATACAATTTTCATTTTCTTCATTGCAGCCGCTCTCCTCTCACTCCCTCTTCCCCCCTTCCTCCACAAACGAATAACGGGTGTCCACCGAGATATGTGAGACAGTTCCTGCGTAATTTTCTTTTCTCAAATACAATTTGCATTTTCTTCATTGCCGCCCCTCTCCCTCTTCCCCCCTTCCTCCACAAACGAATAACGGGTGTCCACCGAGATATGTGAGACAGTTCCTGCGTAATTTCCTTTTCTCAAATACAATTTTCATTTTCTTCATTGCCGCCCCTCTCCTCTCCCTCTTCCCCCCTTCCTCCACAAACGAATAACGGGTGTCCACCGAGATATGTGAGACAGTTCCTGCGTAATTTTCTTTCCTCAAATACAATTTTCATTTTCTTCATTGCCGCCCCTCTCCTCTCCCTCTTGCCCCCTTCCTCCACAAACGAATAACGGGTGTCCACCGAGATATGTGAGACAGTTCCTGCGTAATTTCCTTTCCTCAAATACAATTTTCATTTTCTTCATTGCCGCCCCTCTCCTCTCCCTCTTCCCCCCTTCCTCCACAAACAAATAACAGGTGTCCACTGAGATATGTGAGACAGTTCCTGCGTAATTTTCTTTTCTCAAATACAATTTGCATTTTCTTCATTGCCGCCCCTCTCCTCTCCCTCTTCCCCCCTTCCTCCACAAACGAATAACGGGTGTCCACCGAGATATGTGAGACAGTTCCTGCGTAATTTCCTTTTCTCAAATACAATTTTCATTTTCTTCATTGCCGCCCCTCTCCTCTCCCTCTTCCCCCCTTCCTCCACAAACGAATAACGGGTGTCCACCGAGATATGTGAGACAGTTCCTGCGTAATTTCCTTTCCTCAAATACAATTTTCATTTTCTTCATTGCCGCCCCTCTCCTCTCCCTCTTCCCCCCTTCCTCCACAAACGAATAATGGGTGTCCACCGAGATATGTGAGACAGTTCCTGCGTAATTTTCTTTCCTCAAATACAATTTTCATTTTCTTCATTGCCGCCCCTCCTCTCCCTCTTCCCCCCTTCCTCCAGTAACGAATAACGGGTGTCCACCGAGATATGTGAGACAGTTCCTGCGTAATTACCTTTCCTCAAATACAATTTTCATTTTCATTGCCGCCCTTCTCCCTCTTCCCCCCTTCCTCCACAAACGAATAACGGGTGTCCACCGAGATATGTGAGACAGTTCCTGAGTAATTTCCTTTTCTCAAATACAATTTTCATTTTCTTCATTGCCGCCCCTCTCCTCTCCCTCTTCCCCCCTTCCTCCACAAACGAATAACGGGTGTCCACCGAGATATGTGAGACAGTTCCTGCGTAATTTCCTTTTCTCAAATACAATTTTCATTTTCTTCATTGCCGCCCCTCTCCTCTCCCTCTTCCCCCCTTCCTCCACAAACAAATAACGGGTGTCCACCGACATATGTGAGACAGTTCCTGCGTAATTTCCTTTTCTCAAATACAATTGTTATTTTCCTTTCCTCAAATACAATTTTCATTTTCTTCATTGCCGCCTCTCTCCTCTCACTCCCTCTTCCCCCCTTCCTCCACAAACGAATAACGGGTGTTCACCGAGATATGTGAGACAGTTCCTGCGTAATTTCCTTTCCTCAAATACAATTTTCATTTTCTTCATTGCCGCCCCTCTCCTCTCCCTCTTCCCCCTTCCTCCACAAACGAATAACGGGTGTCCACCGAGATATGTGAGACAGTTCCTGCGTAATTTTCTTTTCTCAAATACAATATTCATTTTCCTTTCCTCAAATACAATTTTCATTTTCTTCATTGCCGCCCCTCTCCTCTCCCTCTTCCCCCCTTCCTCCACAAACGAATAACGGGTGTCCACCGAGATATGTGAGACAGTTCCTGCGTAATTTTCTTTTCTAAAATACAATATTCATTTTCCTTTCCTCAAATACAATTTTCATTTTCTTCATTGCCGCCCCTCTCCTCTCCCTCTTCCCCCCTTCCTCCACAAACGAATAACGGGTGTCCACCGAGATATGTGAGACAGTTCCTGCGTAATTTCCTTTCCTCAAATACAATTTTCATTTTCTTCATTGCCGCCCCTCTCCTCTCCCTCTTCCCCCCTTCCTCCACAAACGAATAACGGGTGTCCACCGAGATATGTGAGACAGTTCCTGCGTAATTTCCTTTCCTCAAATACAATTTTCATTTTCTTCATTGCCGCCCCTCTCCTCTCCCTCTTCCCCCCTTCCTCCACAAACGAATAACGGGTGTCCACCGAGATATGTGAGACAGTTCCTGCATAATTTCCTTTCCTCAGATACAATTTTCATTTTCTTCATTGCCGCCCCTCTCCTCTCCCTCTTCCCCCCTTCCTCCACAAACGAATAACGGGTGTCCACCGAGATATGTGAGACAGTTCCTGCGTAATTTCCTTTCCTCAAATACAATTTTCATTTTCTTCATTGCCGCCCCTCTCCTCTCCCTCTTCCCCCCTTCCTCCACAAACGAATAACGGGTGTCCACCGAGATATGTGAGACAGTTCCTGCATAATTTCCTTTCCTCAAATACAATTTTCATTTTCTTCATTGCCGCCCCTCTCCTCTCCCTCTTCCCCCTTCCTCCACAAACGAATAACGGGTGTCCACCGAGATATGTGAGACAGTTCCTGAGTAATTTCCTTTCCTCAAATACCATTTTCATTTTCTTCATTGCCGCCCCTCTCCTCTCCCTCTTCCCCCCTTCCTCCACAAACGAATAACGGGTGTCCACCGAGATATGTGAGACAGTTCCTGCGTAATTTCCTTTCCTCAAATACAATTTTCATTTTCTTCATTGCCGCCCCTCTCCTCTCCCTCTTCCCCCCTTCCTCCACAAACAAATAACGGGTGTCCACCGAGATATGCGAGACAGTTCCTGCGTAATTTCCTTTCCTTAAATACAATTTTCATTTTCTTCATTGCCTCCCCTCTCCTCTCCCTCTTCCCCCCTTCCTCCACAAACGAATAACGGGTGTCCACCGAGATATGTGAGACAGTTCCTGCGTAATTTCCTTTCCTCAAATACAATTTTCATTTTCTTCATTGCCGCCCCAATCCTCTCCCTCTTCCCCCCTTCCTCCACAAACGAATAACGGGTGTCCACCGAGATATGTGAGACAGTTCCTGCGTAATTTCCTTTCCTCAAATACAATTTTCATTTTCTTCATTGCCGCCCCTCTCCCTCTTCCCCCCTTCCTCCACAAACGAATAACGGGTGTCCACCGAGATATGTGAGACAGTTCCTGCATAATTTCCTTTTCTCAAATACAATTTTCATTTTCTTCATTGCCGCCCCTCTCCTCTCCCTCTTCCCCCCTTCCTCCAGAAACGAATAACGGGTGTCCACCGAGATATGTGAGACAGTTCCTGCGTAATTTCCTTTCCTCAAATACAATTTACATTTTCTTCATTGCCACCCCTCTCCTCTCCCTCTTCCCCCCTTCCTCCACAAACGAATAACGGGTGTCCACCGAGATATGTCAGACAGTTCCTGCGTAATTTCCTTTCCTCAAATACAATTTGCATTTTCTTCATTGCCGCCCCTCTCCTCTCCCTCTTCCCCCCTTCCTCCACAAACGAATAACGGGTGTCCACCGAGATATGTGAGACAGTTCCTGCGTAATTTTCTTTCCTCAAATACAATTTTTATTTTCTTCATTGCCGCCCCTCTCCTCTCCCTCTTCCCCCCGTCCTCCACAAACGAATAACGGGTGTCCACCGAGATATGTGAGACAGTTCCTGCGTAATTTTCTTTTCTCTAATACAATATTCATTTTCCTTTCCTAAAATACAATTTTCATTTTCTTCATTGCCGCCCCTCTCCTCTCCCTCTTCCCCCTTCCTCCACAAACGAATAACGGGTGTCCACCGAGATATGTGAGACAGTTCCTGCGTAATTTTCTTTTCTCAAATACAATATTCATTTTCTTCATTGCCGCCCCTCTCCCTCTTCCCCCCTTCCTCCACAAACGAATAACGGGTGTCCACCGAGATATGTGAGACAGTTCCTGCGTAATTTTCTTTTCTAAAATACAATATTCATTTTCCTTTCCTCAAATAGAATTTTCATTTTCTTCATTGCCGCCCCTCTCCTCTTCCCCCCTTCCTCCACAAACGAATAACGGGTGTTCACCGAGATATGTGAGACAGTTCCTGCGTGATTTCCTTTCCTCAAATACAATTTTCATTTTCTTCATTGCCGCCCCTCTCCTCTCCCTCTTCCCCCCTTCCTCCACAAACGAATAACGGGTGTCCACCGAGATATGTGAGACAGTTCCTGCGTAATTTCCTTTCCTCAAATACAATTTTCATTTTCTTCATTGCCGCCCCTCTCCTCTCCCTCTTCCCCCCTTCCTCCACAAACGAATAACGGGTGTCCACCGAGATATTTGAGACAGTTCCTGCGTAATTTCCTTTTCTCAAATACAATTGTTATTTTCCTTTCCTCAAATACAATTTTCATTTTCTTCATTGCAGCCCCTCTCCTCTCACTCCCTCTTCCCCCCTTCCTCCACAAACGAATAACGGGTGTCCACCGAGATATTTGAGACAGTTCCTGCGTAATTTCCTTTTCTCAAATACAATTGTTATTTTCCTTTCCTCAAATACAATTTTCATTTTCTTCATTGCAGCCCCTCTCCTCTCACTCCCTCTTCCCCCTTCGTCCACAAACGAATAACGGGTGTCCACCGAGATATTTGAGACAGTTCCTGCGTAATTTACTTTTCTCAAATACAATTGTTATTTTCCTTTCCTCAAATACAATTTTCATTTTCTTCATTGCAGCCCCTCTCCTCTCACTCCCTCTTCCCCCCTTCCTCCACAAACGAATAACGGTGTCCACCGAGATATTTGAGACAGTTCCTGCATAATTTCCTTTTCTCAAATACAATTTTCATTTTCCTTTCCTCAAATACAATTTTCATTTTCTTCATTGCAGCCCCTCTCCTCTCACTCCCTCTTCCCCCCTTCCTCCACAAACGAATAACGGGTGTCCACCGAGATATTTGAGACAGTTCCTGCGTAATTTCCTTTTCTCAAATACAATTGTTATTTTCCTTTCCTCAAATACAATTTTCATTTTCTTCATTGCCGCCTCTCTCCTCTCACTCCCTCTTCCCCCCTTCCTCCACAAACGAATAACGGGTGTCCACCGAGATATATGAGACAGTTCCTGCATAATTTCGTTTTCTCAAATACAATTTTCATTTTCCTGTCCTCAAATACAATTTTCATTTTCTTCATTGCAGCCCCTCTCTTCTCACTCCCTCTTGGCCCCTTCCTCCACAAACGAATAACGGGTGTCCACCGAGATATATGAGACAGTTCCTGCATAATTTCCTTTTCTCAAATACAATTTTCATTTTCCTTTCCTCAAATACAATTTTCATTTTCTTCATTGCAGCCCCTCTCCTCTCACTCCCTCTTCCCCCCTTCCTCCACAAACGAATAACGGGTGTCCACCGAGATATTTGAGACAGTTCCTGCGTAATTTCCTTTTCTCAAATACAATTGTTATTTTCCTTTCCTCAAATACAATTTTCATTTTCTTCATTGCAGCCCCACTCCTCTCACTCCCTCTTCCCCCCTTCCTCCACAAACGAATAACGGGTGTCCACCGAGATATATGAGACAGTTCCTGCATAATTTCCTTTTCTCAAATACAATTTTCATTTTCCTTTCCTCAAATACAATTTTCATTTTCTTCATTGCAGCCGCTCTCCTCTCACTCCCTCTTCCCCCCTTCCTCCACAAACGAATAACGGGTGTCCACCGAGATATGTGAGACAGTTCCTGCGTAATTTTCTTTCCTCAATTACAATTTTCATTTTCTTCATTGCCGCCCCTCTCCTCTCCCTCTTCCCCCCTTCCTCCACAAACGAATAACGGGTGTCCACCGAGATATGTGAGACAGTTCCTGCGTAATTTTCTTTCCTCAAATACAATTTTCATTTTCTTCATTGCCGCCCCTCTCCTCTCCCTCTTCCCCCCTTCCTCCACAAACAAATAACGGGTGTCCACCGAGATATGTGAGACAGTTCCTGCGTAATTTCCTTTCCTCAAATACAATTTTCATTTTCTTCATTGCCGCCCCTCTCCTCTCCCTCTTCCCCCCTTCCTCCACAAACGAATAACGGGTGTCCACCGAGATATTTGAGACAGTTCCTGCGTAATTTCCTTTTCTCAAATACAATTGTTATTTTCCTTTCCTCAAATACAATTTTCATTTTCTTCATTGCAGCCCCACTCCTCTCACTCCCTCTTCCCCCCTTCCTCCACAAACGAATAACGGGTGTCCACCGAGATATATGAGACAGTTCCTGCATAATTTCCTTTTCTCAAATACAATTTTCATTTTCCTTTCCTCAAATACAATTTTCATTTTCTTCATTGCAGCCCCTCTCCTCTCACTCCCTCTTCCCCCCTTCCTCCACAAACGAATAACGGGTGTCCACCGAGATATTTGAGACAGTTCCTGCGTAATTTCCTTTTCTCAAATACAATTGTTATTTTCCTTTCCTCAAATACAATTTTCATTTTCTTCATTGCAGCCCCACTCCTCTCACTCCCTCTTCCCCCCTTCCTCCACAAACGAATAACGGGTGTCCACCGAGATATATGAGACAGTTCCTGCATAATTTCCTTTTCTCAAATACAATTTTCATTTTCCTTTCCTCAAATACAATTTTCATTTCCTTCATTGCAGCCGCTCTCCTCTCACTCCCTCTTCCCCCCTTCCTCCACAAACGAATAACGGGTGTCCACCGAGATATGTGAGACAGTTCCTGCGTAATTTTCTTTCCTCAATTACAATTTTCATTTTCTTCATTGCCGCCCCTCTCCTCTCCCTCTTCCCCCCTTCCTCCACAAACGAATAACGGGTGTCCACCGAGATATGTGAGACAGTTCCTGCGTAATTTTCTTTCCTCAAATACAATTTTCATTTTCTTCATTGCCGCCCCTCTCCTCTCCCTCTTCCCCCCTTCCTCCACAAACAAATAACGGGTGTCCACCGAGATATGTGAGACAGTTCCTGCGTAATTTCCTTTCCTCAAATACAATTTTCATTTTCTTCATTGCCGCCCCTCTCCTCTCCCTCTTCCCCCCTTCCTCCACAAACGAATAACGGGTGTCCACCGAGATATTTGAGACAGTTCCTGCGTAATTTCCTTTTCTCAAATACAATTGTTATTTTCCTTTCCTCAAATACAATTTTCATTTTCTTCATTGCAGCCCCACTCCTCTCACTCCCTCTTCCCCCCTTCCTCCACAAACGAATAACGGGTGTCCACCGAGATATATGAGACAGTTCCTGCATAATTTCCTTTTCTCAAATACAATTTTCATTTTCCTTTCCTCAAATACAATTTTCATTTTCTTCATTGCAGCCCCACTCCTCTCACTCCCTCTTCCCCCCTTCCTCCACAAACGAATAACGGGTGTCCACCGAGATATGTGAGACAGTTCCTGCGTAATTTCCTTTCCTCAAATACAATTTTCATTTTCTTCATTGCCGCACCTCCTCTCCCTCTTCCCCCCTTCCTCCACAAACGAATAACGGGTGTCCACCGAGATATGTGAGACAGTTCCTGCGTAATTTTCTTTCCTCAAATACAATTTTCATTTTCTTCATTGCCGCCCCTCTCCTCTCCCTCTTCCCCCTTCCTCCACAAACGAATAACGGGTGTCCACCGAGATATGTGAGACAGTTCCTGAGTAATTTCCTTTCCTCAAATACAATTTTCATTTTCTTCATTGCCGCCCCTCTCCTCTCCCTCTTCCCCCCTTCCTCCACAAACGAATAACGGGTGTCCACCGAGATATGTGAGACAGTTCCTGCGTAATTTCCTTTCCTCAAATACAATTTTCATTTTCTTCATTGCCGCCCCTCTCCCTCTTCCCCCCTTCCTCCACAAACGAATAACGGGTGTCCACCGAGATATGTGAGACAGTTCCTGCATAATTTCCTTTTCTCAAATACAATTTTCATTTTCTTCATTGCCGCCCCTCTCCTCTCCCTCTTCCCCCCTTCCTCCAGAAACGAATAACGGGTGTCCACCGAGATATGTGAGACAGTTCCTGCGTAATTTTCTTTCCTGAAATACAATTTACATTTTCTTCATTGCCGCCCCTCTCCTCTCCCTCTTCCCCCCTTCCTCCACAAACGAATAACGGGTGTCCACCGAGATATGTCAGACAGTTCCTGCGTAATTTCCTTTCCTCAAATACAATTTTCATTTTCTTCATTGCCGCCCCTCTCCTCTCCCTCTTCCCCCCTTCCTCCACAAACGAATAACGGGTGTCCACCGAGATATGTGAGACAGTTCCTGCGTAATTTTCTTTCCTCAAATACAATTTTTATTTTCTTCATTGCCGCCCCTCTCCTCTCCCTCTTCCCCCCTTCCTCCACAAACGAATAACGGGTGTCCACCGAGATATGTGAGACAGTTCCTGCGTAATTTTCTTTTCTCTAATACAATATTCATTTTCCTTTCCTAAAATACAATTTTCATTTTCTTCATTGCCGCCCCTCTCCTCTCCCTCTTCCCCCTTCCTCCACAAACGAATAACGGGTGTCCACCGAGATATGTGAGACAGTTCCTGCGTAATTTTCTTTTCTCAAATACAATATTCATTTTCCTTTCCTCAAATACAATTTTCATTTTCTTCATTGCCGCCCCTCTCCCTCTTCCCCCCTTCCTCCACAAACGAATAACGGGTGTCCACCGAGATATGTGAGACAGTTCCTGCGTAATTTTCTTTTCTAAAATACAATATTCATTTTCCTTTCCTCAAATACAATTTTCATTTTCTTCATTGCCGCCCCTCTCCTCTTCCCCCCTTCCTCCACAAACGAATAACGGGTGTCCACCGAGATATGTGAGACAGTTCCTGCGTAATTTTCTTTCCTCAATTACAATTTTCATTTTCTTCATTGCCGCCCCTGTCCTCTCCCTCTTCCCCCCTTCCTCCACAAACGAATAACGGGTGTCCACCGAGATATGTGAGACAGTTCCTGCGTAATTTTCTTTCCTCAAATACAATTTTCATTTTCTTCATTGCCGCCCCTCTCCTCTCCCTCTTCCCCCCTTCCTCCACAAACAAATAACGGGTGTCCACCGAGATATGTGAGACAGTTCCTGCGTAATTTCCTTTCCTCAAATACAATTTTCATTTTCTTCATTGCCGCCCCTCTCCTCTCCCTCTTCCCCCCTTCCTCCACAAACGAATAACGGGTGTCCACCGAGATATTTGAGACAGTTCCTGCGTAATTTCCTTTTCTCAAATACAATTGTTATTTTCCTTTCCTCAAATACAATTTTCATTTTCTTCATTGCAGCCCCACTCCTCTCACTCCCTCTTCCCCCCTTCCTCCACAAACGAATAACGGGTGTCCACCGAGATATATGAGACAGTTCCTGCATAATTTCCTTTTCTCAAATACAATTTTCATTTTCCTTTCCTCAAATACAATTTTCATTTTCTTCATTGCAGCCCCACTCCTCTCACTCCCTCTTCCCCCCTTCCTCCACAAACGAATAACGGGTGTCCACCGAGATATGTGAGACAGTTCCTGCGTAATTTCCTTTCCTCAAATACAATTTTCATTTTCTTCATTGCCGCCCCTCTCCTCTCCCTCTTCCCCCTTCCTCCACAAACGAATAACGGGTGTCCACCGAGATATGTGAGACAGTTCCTGAGTAATTTCCTTTCCTCAAATACAATTTTCATTTTCTTCATTGCCGCCCCTCTCCTCTCCCTCTTCCCCCCTTCCTCCACAAACGAATAACGGGTGTCCACCGAGATATGTGAGACAGTTCCTGCGTAATTTCCTTTCCTCAAATACAATTTTCATTTTCTTCATTGCCGCCCCTCTCCTCTCCCTCTTCCCCCCTTCCTCCACAAACAAATAACGGGTGTCCACCGAGATATGCGAGACAGTTCCTGCGTAATTTCCTTTCCTTAAATACAATTTTCATTTTCTTCATTGCCTCCCCTCTCCTCTCCCTCTTCCCCCCTTCCTCCACAAACGAATAACGGGTGTCCACCGAGATATGTGAGACAGTTCCTGCGTAATTTCCTTTCCTCAAATACAATTTTCATTTTCTTCATTGCCGCCCCTCTCCCTCTTCCCCCCTTCCTCCACAAACGAATAACGGGTGTCCACCGAGATATGTGAGACAGTTCCTGCATAATTTCCTTTTCTCAAATACAATTTTCATTTTCTTCATTGCCGCCCCTCTCCTCTCCCTCTTCCCCCCTTCCTCCAGAAACGAATAACGGGTGTCCACCGAGATATGTGAGACAGTTCCTGCGTAATTTTCTTTCCTCAAATACAATTTACATTTTCTTCATTGCCGCCCCTCTCCTCTCCCTCTTCCCCCCTTCCTCCACAAACGAATAACGGGTGTCCACCGAGATATGTCAGACAGTTCCTGCGTAATTTCCTTTCCTCAAATACAATTTTCATTTTCTTCATTGCCGCCCCTCTCCTCTCCCTCTTCCCCCCTTCCTCCACAAACGAATAACGGGTGTCCACCGAGATATGTGAGACAGTTCCTGCGTAATTTTCTTTCCTCAAATACAATTTTTATTTTCTTCATTGCCGCCCCTCTCCTCTCCCTCTTCCCCCCTTCCTCCACAAACGAATAACGGGTGTCCACCGAGATATGTGAGACAGTTCCTGCGTAATTTTCTTTTCTCTAATACAATATTCATTTTCCTTTCCTAAAATACAATTTTCATTTTCTTCATTGCCGCCCCTCTCCTCTCCCTCTTCCCCCTTCCTCCACAAACGAATAACGGGTGTCCACCGAGATATGTGAGACAGTTCCTGCGTAATTTTCTTTTCTCAAATACAATATTCATTTTCCTTTCCTCAAATACAATTTTCATTTTCTTCATTGCCGCCCCTCTCCCTCTTCCCCCCTTCCTCCACAAACGAATAACGGGTGTCCACCGAGATATGTGAGACAGTTCCTGCGTAATTTTCTTTTCTAAAATACAATATTCATTTTCCTTTCCTCAAATACAATTTTCATTTTCTTCATTGCCGCCCCTCTCCTCTTCCCCCCTTCCTCCACAAACGAATAACGGGTGTTCACCGAGATATGTGAGACAGTTCCTGCGTGATTTCCTTTCCTCAAATACAATTTTCATTTTCTTCATTGCCGCCCCTCTCCTCTCCCTCTTCCCCCCTTCCTCCACAAACGAATAACGGGTGTCCACCGAGATATGTGAGACAGTTCCTGCGTAATTTCCTTTCCTCAAATACAATTTTCATTTTCTTCATTGCCGCCCCTCTCCTCTCCCTCTTCCCCCTTCCTCCACAAACGAATAACGGGTGTCCACCGAGATATTTGAGACAGTTCCTGCGTAATTTCCTTTTCTCAAATACAATTGTTATTTTCCTTTCCTCAAATACAATTTTCATTTTCTTCATTGCAGCCCCTCTCCTCTCACTCCCTCTTCCCCCCTTCCTCCACAAACGAATAACGGGTGTCCACCGAGATATTTGAGACAGTTCCTGCGTAATTTCCTTTTCTCAAATACAATTGTTATTTTCCTTTCCTCAAATACAATTTTCATTTTCTTCATTGCAGCCCCTCTCCTCTCACTCCCTCTTCCCCCTTCGTCCACAAACGAATAACGGGTGTCCACCGAGATATTTGAGACAGTTCCTGCGTAATTTACTTTTCTCAAATACAATTGTTATTTTCCTTTCCTCAAATACAATTTTCATTTTCTTCATTGCAGCCCCTCTCCTCTCACTCCCTCTTCCCCCCTTCCTCCACAAACGAATAACGGTGTCCACCGAGATATTTGAGACAGTTCCTGCATAATTTCCTTTTCTCAAATACAATTTTCATTTTCCTTTCCTCAAATACAATTTTCATTTTCTTCATTGCAGCCCCTCTCCTCTCACTCCCTCTTCCCCCCTTCCTCCACAAACGAATAACGGGTGTCCACCGAGATATTTGAGACAGTTCCTGCGTAATTTCCTTTTCTCAAATACAATTGTTATTTTCCTTTCCTCAAATACAATTTTCATTTTCTTCATTGCCGCCTCTCTCCTCTCACTCCCTCTTCCCCCCTTCCTCCACAAACGAATAACGGGTGTCCACCGAGATATATGAGACAGTTCCTGCATAATTTCGTTTTCTCAAATACAATTTTCATTTTCCTGTCCTCAAATACAATTTTCATTTTCTTCATTGCAGCCCCTCTGTTCTCACTCCCTCTTGGCCCCTTCCTCCACAAACGAATAACGGGTGTCCACCGAGATATATGAGACAGTTCCTGCATAATTTCCTTTTCTCAAATACAATTTTCATTTTCCTTTCCTCAAATACAATTTTCATTTTCTTCATTGCAGCCCCTCTCCTCTCACTCCCTCTTCCCCCCTTCCTCCACAAACGAATAACGGGTGTCCACCGAGATATTTGAGACAGTTCCTGCGTAATTTCCTTTTCTCAAATACAATTGTTATTTTCCTTTCCTCAAATACAATTTTCATTTTCTTCATTGCAGCCCCACTCCTCTCACTCCCTCTTCCCCCCTTCCTCCACAAACGAATAACGGGTGTCCACCGAGATATATGAGACAGTTCCTGCATAATTTCCTTTTCTCAAATACAATTTTCATTTTCCTTTCCTCAAATACAATTTTCATTTTCTTCATTGCAGCCGCTCTCCTCTCACTCCCTCTTCCCCCCTTCCTCCACAAACGAATAACGGGTGTCCACCGAGATATGTGAGACAGTTCCTGCGTAATTTTCTTTCCCCAATTACAATTTTCATTTTCTTCATTGCCGCCCCTCTCCTCTCCCTCTTCCCCCCTTCCTCCACAAACGAATAACGGGTGTCCACCGAGATATGTGAGACAGTTCCTGCGTAATTTTCTTTCCTCAAATACAATTTTCATTTTCTTCATTGCCGCCCCTCTCCTCTCCCTCTTCCCCCCTTCCTCCACAAACAAATAACGGGTGTCCACCGAGATATGTGAGACAGTTCCTGCGTAATTTCCTTTCCTCAAATACAATTTTCATTTTCTTCATTGCCGCCCCTCTCCTCTCCCTCTTCCCCCCTTCCTCCACAAACGAATAACGGGTGTCCACCGAGATATTTGAGACAGTTCCTGCGTAATTTCCTTTTCTCAAATACAATTGTTATTTTCCTTTCCTCAAATACAATTTTCATTTTCTTCATTGCAGCCCCACTCCTCTCACTCCCTCTTCCCCCCTTCCTCCACAAACGAATAACGGGTGTCCACCGAGATATATGAGACAGTTCCTGCATAATTTCCTTTTCTCAAATACAATTTTCATTTTCCTTTCCTCAAATACAATTTTCATTTTCTTCATTGCAGCCCCACTCCTCTCACTCCCTCTTCCCCCCTTCCTCCACAAACGAATAACGGGTGTCCACCGAGATATGTGAGACAGTTCCTGCGTAATTTTCTTTCCTCAAATACAATTTTCATTTTCTTCATTGCCGCCCCTCTCCTCTCCCTCTTCCCCCCTTCCTCCACAAACGAATAACGGGTGTCCACCGAGATATGTGAGACAGTTCCTGCGTAATTTTCTTTCCTCAAATACAATTTTCATTTTCTTCATTGCCGCCCCTCTCCCTCTTCCCCCCTTCCTCCACAAACGAATAACGGGTGTCCACCGAGATATGTGAGACAGTTCCTGCGTAATTTCCTTTCCTCAAATACAATTTTCATTTTCTTCATTGCCGCCCCTCTCCTCTCCCTCTTCCCCCCTTCCTCCACAAACGAATAACGGGTGTCCACTGAGATATGTGAGACAGTTCCTGCGTGATTTTCTTTTCTCAAATACAATTTGCATTTTCTTCATTGCCGCCCCTCTCCTCTCCCTCTTCCCCCCTTCCTCCACAAACGAATAACGGGTGTCCACCGAGATATGTGAGACAGTTCCTGCGTAATTTCCTTTTCTGAAATACAATTTTCATTTTCTTCATTGCCGCCCCTCTCCTCTCCCTCTTCCCCCCTTCCTCCACAAACGAATAACGGGTGTCCACCGAGATATGTGAGACAGTTCCTGCGTAATTTCCTTTCCTCAAATACAATTTTCATTTTTTCATTGCCGCTCCTCTCCTCTCCCTCTTCCCCCTTCCTCCACAAACGAATAACGGGTGTCCACCGAGATATGTGAGACAGTTCCTGCGTAATTTTCTTTCCTCAAATACAATTTTCATTTTCTTCATTGCCGCCCCTCTCCTCTCCCTCTTCCCCCCTTCCTCCAGAAACGAATAACGGGTGTCCACCGAGATATGTGAGACAGTTCCTGCGTAATTTCCTTTCCTCAAATACAATTTTCATTTTCTTCATTGCCGCCCTTCTCCCTCTTCCCCCCTTCCTCCACAAACGAATAACGGGTGTCCACCGAGATATGTGAGACAGTTCCTGCGTAATTTCCTTTTCTCAAATACAATTTTCATTTTCTTCATTGCCGCCCCTCTCCTCTCCCTCTTCCCCCCTTCCTCCACAAACGAATAACGGGTGTCCACCGAGATATGTGAGACAGTTCCTGCGTAATTTCCTTTTCTCAAATACAATTTTCATTTTCTTCATTGCCGCCCCTCTCCCTCTTCCCCCCTTCCTCCACAAACGAATAACGGGTGTCCACCGACATATGTGAGACAGTTCCTGCGTAATTTCCTTTTCTCAAATACAATTGTTATTTTCCTTTCCTCAAATACAATTTTCATTTTCTTCATTGCCGCCTCTCTCCTCTCACTCCCTCTTCCCCCCTTCCTCCACAAACGAATAACGGGTGTCCACCGAGATATATGAGACAGTTCCTGCATAATTTCGTTTTCTCAAATACAATTTTCATTTTCCTGTCCTCAAATACAATTTTCATTTTCTTCATTGCAGCCCCTCTCCTCTCACTCCCTCTTGCCCCCTTCCTCCACAAACGAATAACGGGTGTCCACCGAGATATATGAGACAGTTCCTGCATAATTTCCTTTTCTCAAATACAATTTTCATTTTCCTTTCCTCAAATACAATTTTCATTTTCTTCATTGCAGCCCCTCTCCTCTCACTCCCTCTTCCCCCCTTCCTCCACAAACGAATAACGGGTGTCCACCGAGATATTTGAGACAGTTCCTGCGTAATTTCCTTTTCTCAAATACAATTGTTATTTTCCTTTCCTCAAATACAAGTTTCATTTTCTTCATTGCAGCCCCACTCCTCTCACTCCCTCTTCCCCCCTTCCTCCACAAACGAATAACGGGTGTCCACCGAGATATATGAGACAGTTCCTGCATAATTTCCTTTTCTCAAATACAATTTTCATTTTCCTTTCCTCAAATACAATTTTCATTTTCTTCATTGCAGCCGCTCTCCTCTCACTCCCTCTGCCCCCCTTCCTCCACAAACGAATAACGGGTGTCCACCGAGATATGTGAGACAGTTCCTGCGTAATTTTCTTTCCTCAATTACAATTTTCATTTTCTTCATTGCCGCCCCTCTCCTCTCCCTCTTCCCCCCTTCCTCCACAAACGAATAACGGGTGTCCACCGAGATATGTGAGACAGTTCCTGCGTAATTTTCTTTCCTCAAATACAATTTTCATTTTCTTCATTGCCGCCCCTCTCCTCTCCCTCTTCCCCCCTTCCTCCACAAACAAATAACGGGTGTCCACCGAGATATGTGAGACAGTTCCTGCGTAATTTCCTTTCCTCAAATACAATTTTCATTTTCTTCATTGCCGCCCCTCTCCTCTCCCTCTTCCCCCCTTCCTCCACAAACGAATAACGGGTGTCCACCGAGATATTTGAGACAGTTCCTGCGTAATTTCCTTTTCTCAAATACAATTGTTATTTTCCTTTCCTCAAATACAATTTTCATTTTCTTCATTGCAGCCCCACTCCTCTCACTCCCTCTTCCCCCCTTCCTCCACAAACGAATAACGGGTGTCCACCGAGATATATGAGACAGTTCCTGCATAATTTCCTTTTCTCAAATACAATTTTCATTTTCCTTTCCTCAAATACAATTTTCATTTTCTTCATTGCAGCCCCACTCCTCTCACTCCCTCTTCCCCCCTTCCTCCACAAACGAATAACGGGTGTCCACCGAGATATGTGAGACAGTTCCTGCGTAATTTTCTTTCCTCAAATACAATTTTCATTTTCTTCATTGCCGCCCCTCTCCTCTCCCTCTTCCCCCCTTCCTCCACAAACGAATAACGGGTGTCCACCGAGATATGTGAGACAGTTCCTGCGTAATTTTCTTTCCTCAAATACAATTTTCATTTTCTTCATTGCCGCCCCTCTCCCTCTTCCCCCCTTCCTCCACAAACGAATAACGGGTGTCCACCGAGATATGTGAGACAGTTCCTGCGTAATTTCCTTTCCTCAAATACAATTTTCATTTTCTTCATTGCCGCCCCTCTCCTCTCCCTCTTCCCCCCTTCCTCCACAAACGAATAACGGGTGTCCACTGAGATATGTGAGACAGTTCCTGCGTGATTTTCTTTTCTCAAATACAATTTGCATTTTCTTCATTGCCGCCCCTCTCCTCTCCCTCTTCCCCCCTTCCTCCACAAACGAATAACGGGTGTCCACCGAGATATGTGAGACAGTTCCTGCGTAATTTTCTTTTCTCAAATACAATTTGCATTTTCTTCATTGCCGCCCCTCTCCCTCTTCCCCCCTTCCTCCACAAACGAATAACGGGTGTCCACCGAGATATGTGAGACAGTTCCTGCGTAATTTTCTTTCCTCAAATACAATTTTCATTTTCTTCATTGCCGCCCCTCTCCTCTCCCTCTTGCCCCCTTCCTCCACAAACGAATAACGGGTGTCCACCGAGATATATGAGACAGTTCCTGCATAATTTCCTTTTCTCAAATACAATTTTCATTTTCTTCATTGCAGCCGCTCTCCTCTCACTCCCTCTTCCCCCCTTCCTCCACAAACGAATAACGGGTGTCCACCGAGATATGTGAGACAGTTCCTGCGTAATTTTCTTTCCTCAAATACAATTTTCATTTTCTTCATTGCCGCCCCTCTCCTCTCCCTCTTCCCCCCTTCCTCCACAAACGAATAACGGGTGTCCACCGAGGTATGTGAGACAGTTCCTGCATAATTTTCTTTCCTCAAATACAATTTTCATTTTCTTCATTGCCGCCCCTCTCCTCTCCCTCTTCCCCCCTTCCTCCACAAACGAATAACGGGTGTCCACCGAGATATGTGAGACAGTTCCTGCGTAATTTCCTTTCCTCAAATACAATTTTCATTTTCTTCATTGCCGCCCCTCTCCTCTCCCTCTTCCCCCCTTTCTCCACAAACGAATAACGGGTGTCCACCGAGATATGTGAGACAGTTCCTGCGTAATTTCCTTTCCTCAAATACAATTTTCATTTTCTTCATTGCCGCCCCTCTCCTCTCCCTCTTCCCCCCTTCCTCCACAAACGAATAACGGGTGTCCACCGAGATATGTGAGACAGTTCCTGCGTAATTTTCTTTCCTCAAATACAATTTTCATTTTCTTCATTGCCGCCCCTCTCCTCTCCCTCTTCCCCCTTCCTCCACAAACGAATAACGGGTGTCCACCGAGATATGTGAGACAGTTCCTGCATAATTTCCTTTCCTCAAATACAATTTTCATTTTCTTCATTGCCGCCCCTCTCCTCTCCCTCTTCCCCCCTTCCTCCACAAACGAATAACGGGTGTCCACCGAGATATTTGAGACAGTTCCTGCGTAATTTTCTTTTCTCAAATACAATTGTTATTTTCCTTTCCTCAAATACAATTTTCATTTTCTTCATTGCAGCCCCACTCCTCTCACTCCCTCTTCCCCCGTTCCTCCACAAACGAATAACGGGTGTCCACCGAGATATATGAGACAGTTCCTGCATAATTTCCTTTTCTCAAATACAATTTTCATTTTCCTTTCCTCAAATACAATTTTCATTTTCTTCATTGCAGCCCCACTCCTCTCACTCCCTCTTCCCCCCTTCCTCCACAAACGAATAACGGGTGTCCACCGAGATATGTGAGACAGTTCCTGCGTAATTTTCTTTCCTCAAATACAATTTTCATTTTTCTTCATTGCCGCCCCTCTCCTCTCCCTCTTCCCCCCTTCCTCCACAAACAAATAACGGGTGTCCACCGAGATATGTGAGACAGTTCCTGCGTAATTTCCTTTCCTCAAATACAATTTTCATTTTCTTCATTGCCGCCCCTCTCCTCTCCCTCTTCCCCCCTTCCTCCACAAACGAATAACGGGTGTCCACTGAGATATGTGAGACAGTTCCTGCGTAATTTTCTTTTCTCAAATACAATTTGCATTTTCTTCATTGCCGCCCCTCTCCTCTCCCGTTTCCCCCTTCCTCCACAAACGAATAACGGGTGTCCACCGAGATATGTGAGACAGTTCCTGCGTAATTTCCTTTTCTCAAATACAATTTTCATTTTCTTCATTGCCGCCCCTCTCCTCTCCCTCTTCCCCCTTCCTCCACAAACGAATAACGGGTGTCCACCGAGATATGTGAGACAGTTCCTGCGTAATTTCCTTTCCTCAAATACAATTTTCATTTTCTTCATTGCCGTCCTCTCCTCTCCCTCTTCCCCCCTTCCTCCACAAACGAATAACGGGTGTCCACCGAGATATGTGAGACAGTTCCTGCGTAATTTTCTTTTCTCAAATACAATTTTCATTTTCTTCGTTGCCGCCCCTCTCCTCTCCCTCTTCCCCCCTTCCTCCACAAACGAATAACGGGTGTCCACCGAGATATGTGAGACAGTTCCTGCGTAATTTTCTTTCCTCAAATACAATTTTCATTTTCTTCATTGCCGCCCTTCTCCTCTGCCTCTTCCCCCCTTCCTCCACAAATGAATAACGGGTGTCCACCGAGATATGTGAGACAGTTCCTGCGTAATTTTCTTTCCTCAAATACAATTTTCATTTTCTTCATTGCCGCCCCTCTCCTCTCCCTCTTCCCCCCTTCCTCCAGAAACGAATAACGGGTGTCCACCGAGATATGTGAGACAGTTCCTGCGTAATTTCCTTTCCTCAAATACAATTTTCATTTTCTTCATTGCCGCCCTTCTCCCTCTTCCCCCCTTCCTCCACAAACGAATAACGGGTGTCCACTGAGATATGTGAGACAGTTCCTGCGTAATTTCCTTTTCTCAAATACAATTTTCATTTTCTTCATTGCCGCCCCTCTCCTCTCCCTCTTCCCCCCTTCTTCCACAAACGAATAACGGGTGTCCACCGAGATATGTGAGACAGTTCCTGCGTAATTTCCTTTCCTCAAATACAATTTTCATTTTCTTCATTGCCGCCCCTCTCCTCTCCCTCTTCCCCCCTTCCTCCACAAACGAATAACGGGTGTCCACCGAGATATGTGAGACAGTTCCTGCGTAATTTCCTTTTCTCAAATACAATTTTCATTTTCTTCATTGCCGCCCCTCTCCTCTCCCTCTTCCCCCCTTCCTCCACAAACGAATAACGGGTGTCCACCGAGATATGTGAGACAGTTCCTGCGTAATTTCCTTTCCTCAAATACAATTTTCATTTTCTTCATTGCCGCCCCTCTCCTCTCCCTCTTCCCCCCTTCCTCCACAAACGAATAACGGGTGTCCACCGAGATATGTGAGACAGTTCCTGCGTAATTTTCTTTTCTCAAATACAATTTGCATTTTCTTCATTGCCGCCCCTCTCCCTCTTCCCCCCTTCCTCCACAAACGAATAACGGGTGTCCACCGAGATATGTGAGACAGTTCCTGCGTAATTTCCTTTCCTCAAATACAATTTTCATTTTCTTCATTGCCGCCCCTCTCCTCTCCCTCTTCCCCCCTTCCTCCACAAACGAATAACGGGTGTCCACCGAGATATGTGAGACAGTTCCTGCGTAATTTTCTTTCCTCAAATACAATTTTCATTTTCTTCATTGCCGCCCCTCTCCTCTCCCTCTTCCCCCTTCCTCCACAAACGAATAACGGGTGTCCACCGAGATATGTGAGACAGTTCCTGCATAATTTCCTTTCCTCAAATACAATTTTCATTTTCTTCATTGCCGCCCCTCTCCTCTCCCTCTTCCCCCCTTCCTCCACAAACGAATAACGGGTGTCCACCGAGATATTTGAGACAGTTCCTGCGTAATTTTCTTTTCTCAAATACAATTGTTATTTTCCTTTCCTCAAATACAATTTTCATTTTCTTCATTGCAGCCCCACTCCTCTCACTCCCTCTTCCCCCCTTCCTCCACAAACGAATAACGGGTGTCCACCGAGATATATGAGACAGTTCCTGCATAATTTCCTTTTCTCAAATACAATTTTCATTTTCCTTTCCTCAAATACAATTTTCATTTTCTTCATTGCAGCCCCACTCCTCTCACTCCCTCTTCCCCCCTTCCTCCACAAACGAATAACGGGTGTCCACCGAGATATGTGAGACAGTTCCTGCGTAATTTTCTTTCCTCAAATACAATTTTCATTTTTCTTCATTGCCGCCCCTCTCCTCTCCCTCTTCCCCCCTTCCTCCACAAACAAATAACGGGTGTCCACCGAGATATGTGAGACAGTTCCTGCGTAATTTCCTTTCCTCAAATACAATTTTCATTTTCTTCATTGCCGCCCCTCTCCTCTCCCTCTTCCCCCCTTCCTCCACAAACGAATAACGGGTGTCCACTGAGATATGTGAGACAGTTCCTGCGTAATTTTCTTTTCTCAAATACAATTTGCATTTTCTTCATTGCCGCCCCTCTCCTCTCCCGTTCCCCCCTTCCTCCACAAACGAATAACGGGTGTCCACCGAGATATGTGAGACAGTTCCTGCGTAATTTCCTTTTCTCAAATACAATTTTCATTTTCTTCATTGCCGCCCCTCTCCTCTCCCTCTTCCCCCTTCCTCCACAAACGAATAACGGGTGTCCACCGAGATATGTGAGACAGTTCCTGCGTAATTTCCTTTCCTCAAATACAATTTTCATTTTCTTCATTGCCGTCCTCTCCTCTCCCTCTTCCCCCCTTCCTCCACAAACGAATAACGGGTGTCCACCGAGATATGTGAGACAGTTCCTGCGTAATTTTCTTTTCTCAAATACAATTTTCATTTTCTTCGTTGCCGCCCCTCTCCTCTCCCTCTTCCCCCCTTCGTCCACAAACGAATAACGGGTGTCCACCGAGATATGTGAGACAGTTCCTGCGTAATTTTCTTTCCTCAAATACAATTTTCATTTTCTTCATTGCCGCCCTTCTCCTCTGCCTCTTCCCCCCTTCCTCCACAAATGAATAACGGGTGTCCACCGAGATATGTGAGACAGTTCCTGCGTAATTTTCTTTCCTCAAATACAATTTTCATTTTCTTCATTGCCGCCCCTCTCCTCTCCCTCTTCCCCCCTTCCTCCAGAAACGAATAACGGGTGTCCACCGAGATATGTGAGACAGTTCCTGCGTAATTTCCTTTCCTCAAATACAATTTTCATTTTCTTCATTGCCGCCCTTCTCCCTCTTCCCCCCTTCCTCCACAAACGAATAACGGGTGTCCACTGAGATATGTGAGACAGTTCCTGCGTAATTTCCTTTTCTCAAATACAATTTTCATTTTCTTCATTGCCGCCCCTCTCCTCTCCCTCTTCCCCCCTTCTTCCACAAACGAATAACGGGTGTCCACCGAGATATGTGAGACAGTTCCTGCGTAATTTCCTTTCCTCAAATACAATTTTCATTTTCTTCATTGCCGCCCCTCTCCTCTCCCTCTTCCCCCCTTCCTCCACAAACGAATAACGGGTGTCCACCGAGATATGTGAGACAGTTCCTGCGTAATTTCCTTTTCTCAAATACAATTTTCATTTTCTTCATTGCCGCCCCTCTCCTCTCCCTCTTCCCCCCTTCCTCCACAAACGAATAACGGGTGTCCACCGAGATATGTGAGACAGTTCCTGCGTAATTTCCTTTCCTCAAATACAATTTTCATTTTCTTCATTGCCGCCCCTCTCCTCTCCCTCTTCCCCCCTTCCTCCACAAACGAATAACGGGTGTCCACCGAGATATGTGAGACAGTTCCTGCGTAATTTTCTTTTCTCAAATACAATTTGCATTTTCTTCATTGCCGCCCCTCTCCCTCTTCCCCCCTTCCTCCACAAACGAATAACGGGTGTCCACCGAGATATGTGAGACAGTTCCTGCGTAATTTCCTTTTCTCAAATACAATTTTCATTTTCTTCATTGCCGCCCCTCTCCTGTCCCTCTTCCCCCCTTCCTCCACAAACGAATAACGGGTGTCCACCGAGATATGTGAGACAGTTCCTGCGTAATTTTCTTTCCTCAAATACAATTTTCATTTTCTTCATTGCCGCCCCTCTCCTCTCCCTCTTGCCCCCTTCCTCCACAAACGAATAACGGGTGTCCACCGAGATATGTGAGACAGTTCCTGCGTAATTTCCTTTCCTCAAATACAATTTTCATTTTCTTCATTGCCGCCCCTCTCCTCTCCCTCTTCCCCCCTTCCTCCACAAACGAATAACAGGTGTCCACTGAGATATGTGAGACAGTTCCTGCGTAATTTTCTTTTCTCAAATACAATTTGCATTTTCTTCATTGCCGCCCCTCTCCTCTCCCTCTTCCCCCCTTCCTCCACAAACGAATAACGGGTGTCCACCGAGATATGTGAGACAGTTCCTGCGTAATTTCCTTTTCTCAAATACAATTTTCATTTTCTTCATTGCCGCCCCTCTCCTCTCCCTCTTCCCCCCTTCCTCCACAAACGAATAACGGGTGTCCACCGAGATATGTGAGACAGTTCCTGCGTAATTTCCTTTCCTCAAATACAATTTTCATTTTCTTCATTGCCGCCCCTCTCCTCTCCCTCTTCCCCCCTTCCTCCACAAACGAATAATGGGTGTCCACCGAGATATGTGAGACAGTTCCTGCGTAATTTTCTTTCCTCAAATACAATTTTCATTTTCTTCATTGCCGCCCCTCCTCTCCCTCTTCCCCCCTTCCTCCAGTAACGAATAACGGGTGTCCACCGAGATATGTGAGACAGTTCCTGCGTAATTACCTTTCCTCAAATACAATTTTCATTTTCATTGCCGCCCTTCTCCCTCTTCCCCCCTTCCTCCACAAACGAATAACGGGTGTCCACCGAGATATGTGAGACAGTTCCTGCGTAATTTCCTTTTCTCAAATACAATTTTCATTTTCTTCATTGCCGCCCCTCTCCTCTCCCTCTTCCCCCCTTCCTCCACAAACGAATAACGGGTGTCCACCGAGATATGTGAGACAGTTCCTGCGTAATTTCCTTTTCTCAAATACAATTTTCATTTTCTTCATTGCCGCCCCTCTCCTCTCCCTCTTCCCCCCTTCCTCCACAAACGAATAACGGGTGTCCACCGACATATGTGAGACAGTTCCTGCGTAATTTCCTTTTCTCAAATACAATTGTTATTTTCCTTTCCTCAAATACAATTTTCATTTTCTTCATTGCCGCCTCTCTCCTCTCACTCCCTCTTCCCCCCTTCCTCCACAAACGAATAACGGGTGTCCACCGAGATATATGAGACAGTTCCTGCATAATTTCGTTTTCTCAAATACAATTTTCATTTTCCTGTCCTCAAATACAATTTTCATTTTCTTCATTGCAGCCCCTCTCCTCTCCCTCTTCCCCCCTTCCTCCACAAACGAATAACGGGTGTCCACCGACATATGTGAGACAGTTCCTGCGTAATTTCCTTTTCTCAAATACAATTGTTATTTTCCTTTCCTCAAATACAATTTTCATTTTCTTCATTGCCGCCTCTCTCCTCTCACTCCCTCTTGCCCCCTTCCTCCACAAACGAATAACGGGTGTCCACCGAGATATATGAGACAGTTCCTGCATAATTTCCTTTTCTCAAATACAATTTTCATTTTCCTTTCCTCAAATACAATTTTCATTTTCTTCATGGCAGCCCCTCTCCTCTCACTCCCTCTTCCCCCCTTCCTCCACAAACGAATAACGGGTGTCCACCGAGATATTTCAGACAGTTCCTGCGTAATTTCCTTTTCTCAAATACAATTGTTATTTTACTTTCCTCAAATACAATTTTCATTTTCTTCATTGCAGCCCCACTCCTCTCACTCCCTCTTCCCCCCTTCCTCCACAAACGAATAACGGGTGTCCACCGAGATATATGAGACAGTTCCTGCATAATTTCCTTTTCTCAAATACAATTTTCATTTTCCTTTCCTCAAATACAATTTTCATTTTCTTCATTGCAGCCGCTCTCCTCTCACTCCCTCTTCCCCCCTTCCTCCACAAACGAATAACGGGTGTCCACCGAGATATGTGAGACAGTTCCTGCGTAATTTTCTTTCCTCAAATACAATTTTCATTTTCTTCATTGCCGCCCCTCTCCTCTCCCTCTTCCCCCCTTCCTCCACAAACGAATAACGGGTGTCCACCGAGGTATGTGAGACAGTTCCTGCGTAATTTTCTTTCCTCAAATACAATTTTCATTTTCTTCATTGCCGCCCCTCTCCCTCTTCCCCCCTTCCTCCACAAACGAATAACGGGTGTCCACCGAGATATGTGAGACAGTTCCTGCGTAATTTCCTTTCCTCAAATACAATTTTCATTTTCTTCATTGCCGCCCCTCTCCTCTCCCTCTTCCCCCCTTCCTCCACAAACGAATAACGGGTGTCCACCGAGATATGTGAGACAGTTCCTGCGTAATTTCCTTTCCTCAAATACAATTTTCATTTTCTTCATTGCCGCCCCTCTCCTCTCCCTCTTCCCCCCTTCCTCCACAAACGAATAACGGGTGTCCACCGAGATATGTGAGACAGTTCCTGCGTAATTTTCTTTCCTCAAATACAATTTTCATTTTCTTCATTGCCGCCCCTCTCCTCTCCCTCTTCCCCCCTTCCTCCACAAACGAATAACGGGTGTCCACCGAGATATGTGAGACAGTTCCTGCATAATTTCCTTTCCTCAAATACAATTTTCATTTTCTTCATTGCCGCCCCTCTCCTCTCCCTCTTCCCCCCTTCCTCCACAAACGAATAACGGGTGTCCACCGAGATATTTGAGACAGTTCCTGCGTAATTTTCTTTTCTCAAATACAATTGTTATTTTCCTTTCCTCAAATACAATTTTCATTTTCTTCATTGCAGCCCCACTCCTCTCACTCCCTCTTCCCCCCTTCCTCCACAAACGAATAACGGGTGTCCACCGAGATATATGAGACAGTTCCTGCATAATTTCCTTTTCTCAAATACAATTTTCATTTTCCTTTCCTCAAATACAATTTTCATTTTCTTCATTGCAGCCCCACTCCTCTCACTCCCTCTTCCCCCCTTCCTCCACAAACGAATAACGGGTGTCCACCGAGATATGTGAGACAGTTCCTGCGTAATTTTCTTTCCTCAAATACAATTTTCATTTTTCTTCATTGCCGCCCCTCTCCTCTCCCTCTTCCCCCCTTCCTCCACAAACAAATAACGGGTGTCCACCGAGATATGTGAGACAGTTCCTGCGTAATTTCCTTTCCTCAAATACAATTTTCATTTTCTTCATTGCCGCCCCTCTCCTCTCCCTCTTCCCCCCTTCCTCCACAAACGAATAACGGGTGTCCACTGAGATATGTGAGACAGTTCCTGCGTAATTTTCTTTTCTCAAATACAATTTGCATTTTCTTCATTGCCGCCCCTCTCCTCTCCCGTTCCCCCCTTCCTCCACAAACGAATAACGGGTGTCCACCGAGATATGTGAGACAGTTCCTGCGTAATTTCCTTTTCTCAAATACAATTTTCATTTTCTTCATTGCCGCCCCTCTCCTCTCCCTCTTCCCCCTTCCTCCACAAACGAATAACGGGTGTCCACCGAGATATGTGAGACAGTTCCTGCGTAATTTCCTTTCCTCAAATACAATTTTCATTTTCTTCATTGCCGTCCTCTCCTCTCCCTCTTCCCCCCTTCCTCCACAAACGAATAACGGGTGTCCACCGAGATATGTGAGACAGTTCCTGCGTAATTTTCTTTTCTCAAATACAATTTTCATTTTCTTCGTTGCCGCCCCTCTCCTCTCCCTCTTCCCCCCTTCCTCCACAAACGAATAACGGGTGTCCACCGAGATATGTGAGACAGTTCCTGCGTAATTTTCTTTCCTCAAATACAATTTTCATTTTCTTCATTGCCGCCCTTCTCCTCTGCCTCTTCCCCCCTTCCTCCACAAATGAATAACGGGTGTCCACCGAGATATGTGAGACAGTTCCTGCGTAATTTTCTTTCCTCAAATACAATTTTCATTTTCTTCATTGCCGCCCCTCTCCTCTCCCTCTTCCCCCCTTCCTCCAGAAACGAATAACGGGTGTCCACCGAGATATGTGAGACAGTTCCTGCGTAATTTCCTTTCCTCAAATACAATTTTCATTTTCTTCATTGCCGCCCTTCTCCCTCTTCCCCCCTTCCTCCACAAACGAATAACGGGTGTCCACTGAGATATGTGAGACAGTTCCTGCGTAATTTCCTTTTCTCAAATACAATTTTCATTTTCTTCATTGCCGCCCCTCTCCTCTCCCTCTTCCCCCCTTCTTCCACAAACGAATAACGGGTGTCCACCGAGATATGTGAGACAGTTCCTGCGTAATTTCCTTTTCTCAAATACAATTTTCATTTTCTTCATTGCCGCCCCTCTCCTCTCCCTCTTCCCCCCTTCCTCCACAAACGAATAACGGGTGTCCACCGAGATATGTGAGACAGTTCCTGCGTAATTTCCTTTCCTCAAATAGAATTTTCATTTTCTTCATTGCCGCCCCTCTCCTCTCCCTCTTCCCCCCTTCCTCCACAAACGAATAACGGGTGTCCACCGACATATGTGAGACAGTTCCTGCGTAATTTCCTTTTCTCAAATACAATTTTCATTTTCTTCATTGCCGCCCCTCCTCTCCCTCTTCCCCCCTTCCTCCACAAACGAATAACGGTGTCCACCGAGATATGTGAGACAGTTCCTGCGTAATTTCCTTTCCTCAAATACAATTTTCATTTTCTTCATTGCCGCCCCTCTCCTCTCCCTCTTCCCCCCTTCCTCCACAAACGAATAACGGGTGTCCACCGAGATATGTGAGACAGTTCCTGCGTAATTTCCTTTTCTCAAATACAATTTTCATCTTCTTCATTGCCGCCCCTCTCCTCTCCCTCTTCCCCCCTTCCTCCACAAACGAATAACGGGTGTCCACCGAGATATGTGAGACAGTTCCTGCGTAATTTCCTTTCCTCAAATACAATTTTCATTTTCTTCATTGCCGCCCCTCTCCTCTCCCTCTTCCCCCCTTCCTCCACAAACGAATAACGGGTGTCTACCGAGATATGTGAGACAGTTCCTGCGTAATTTCCTTTCCTCAAATACAATTTTCATTTTCTTCATTGCCGCCCCTCTCCTCTCCCTCTTCCCCCCTTCCTCCACAAACGAATAACGGGTGTCCACCGAGATATGTGAGACAGTTCCTGCGTAATTTCCTTTCCTCAAATAGAATTTTCATTTTCTTCATTGCCGCCCCTCTCCTCTCCCTCTTCCCCCCTTCCTCCACAAACGAATAACGGGTGTCCACCGAGATATGTGAGACAGTTCCTGCGTAATTTCCTTTCCTCAATTACAATTTTCATTTTCTTCATTGCCGCCCCTCTCCTCTCCCTCTTTCCCCCTTCCTCCACAAACGAATAACGGGTGTCCACCGAGATATGTGAGACAGTTCCTGCGTAATTTCCTTTTCTCAAATACAATTTTCATTTTCTTCATTGCCGCCCCTCTCCTCTCCCTCTTCCCCCCTTCCTCCACAAACGAATAACGGGTGTCCACCGAGATATGTGAGACAGTTCCTGCGTAATTTCCTTTCCTCAAATACAATTTTCATTTTCTTCATTGCCACCCCTCTCCTCTCCCTCTTCCCCCCTTCCTCCACAAACGAATAACGGGTGTCCACCGAGATATGTGAGACAGTTCCTGCGTAATTTCCTTTCCTCAAATACAATTTTCATTTTCTTCATTGCCGCCCCTCTCCTCTCCCTCTTCCCCCCTTCCTCCACAAACGAATAACGGGTGTCCACCGAGATATGTGAGACAGTTCCTGCGTAATTTCCTTTCCTCAAATACAATTTTCATTTTCTTCATTGCCGCCCCTCTCCTCCCCCTCTTCCCCCCTTCCTCCACAAACGAATAACGGGTGTCCACCGAGATATGTGAGACAGTTCCTGCGTAATTTCCTTTCCTGAAATACAATTTTCATTTTCTTCATAGCCGCCCCTCTCCTCTCCCTCTTCCCCTTTTCCTCCACAAACGAATAACGGGTGTGCACCGACATATGTGAGACAGTTCCTGCGTAATTTCCTTTTCTCAAATACAATTGTTATTTTCCTTTCCTCAAATACAATTTTCATTTTCTTCATTGCCGCCTCTCTCCTCTCACTCCCTCTTGCCCCCTTCCTCCACAAACGAATAACGGGTGTCCACCGAGATATATGAGACTGTTCCTGCATAATTTCCTTTTCTCAAATACAATTTTCATTTTCCTTTCCTCAAATACAATTTTCATTTTCTTCATGGCAGCCCCTCTCCTCTCACTCCCTCTTCCCCCCTTCCTCCACAAACGAATAACGGGTGTCCACCGAGATATTTGAGACAGTTCCTGCGTAATTTCCTTTTCTCAAATACAATTGTTATTTTACTTTCCTCAAATACAATTTTCATTTTCTTCATTGCAGCCCCACTCCTCTCACTCCCTCTTCCCCCCTTCCTCCACAAACGAATAACGGGTGTCCACCGAGATATATGAGACAGTTCCTGCATAATTTCCTTTTCTCAAATACAATTTTCATTTTCCTTTCCTCAAATACAATTTTCATTTTCTTCATTGCAGCCGCTCTCCTCTCACTCCCTCTTCCCCCCTTCCTCCACAAACGAATAACGGGTGTCCACCGAGATATGTGAGACAGTTCCTGCGTAATTTTCTTTCCTCAAATACAATTTTCATTTTCTTCATTGCCGCCCCTCTCCTCTCCCTCTTCCCCCCTTCCTCCACAAACGAATAACGGGTGTCCACCGAGATATGTGAGACAGTTCCTGCGTAATTTCCTTTCCTCAAATACAATTTTCATTTTCTTCATTGCCGCCCCTCTCCTCTCCCTCTTCCCCCCTTCCTCCACAAACGAATAACGGGTGTCCACCGAGATATGTGAGACAGTTCCTGCGTAATTTCCTTTCCTCAAATACAATTTTCATTTTCTTCATTGCCGCCCCTCTCCTCTCCCTCTTCCCCCCTTCCTCCACAAACGAATAACGGGTGTCCACCGAGATATGTGAGACAGTTCCTGCGTAATTTTCTTTCCTCAAATACAATTTTCATTTTCTTCATTGCCGCCCCTCTCCTCTCCCTCTTCCCCCCTTCCTCCACAAACGAATAACGGGTGTCCACCGAGATATGTGAGACAGTTCCTGCGTAATTTCCTTTCCTCAAATACAATTTTCATTTTCTTCATTGCCGCCCCTCTCCTCTCCCTCTTCCCCCCTTCCTCCACAAACGAATAACGGGTGTCCACCGAGGTATGTGAGACAGTTCCTGCGTAATTTTCTTTCCTCAAATACAATTTTCATTTTCTTCATTGCCGCCCCTCTCCTCTCCCTCTTCCCCCCTTCCTCCACAAACGAATAACGGGTGTCCACCGAGATATGTGAGACAGTTCCTGCGTAATTTCCTTTCCTCAAATACAATTTTCATTTTCTTCATTGCCGCCCCTCTCCTCTCCCTCTTCCCCCCTTCCTCCACAAACGAATAACGGGTGTCCACCGAGATATGTGAGACAGTTCCTGCGTAATTTCCTTTCCTCAAATACAATTTTCATTTTCTTCATTGCCGCCCCTCTCCTCTCCCTCTTCCCCCCTTCCTCCACAAACGAATAACGGGTGTCCACCGAGATATGTGAGACAGTTCCTGCGTAATTTTCTTTCCTCAAATACAATTTTCATTTTCTTCATTGCCGCCCCTCTCCTCTCCCTCTTCCCCCCTTCCTCCACAAACGAATAACGGGTGTCCACCGAGATATGTGAGACAGTTCCTGCGTAATTTCCTTTCCTCAAATACAATTTTCATTTTCTTCATTGCCGCCCCTCTCCTCTCCCTCTTCCCCCCTTCCTCCACAAACGAATAACGGGTGTCCACCGAGATATTTGAGACAGTTCCTGCGTAATTTTCTTTTCTCAAATACAATTGTTATTTTCCTTTCCTCAAATACAATTTTCATTTTCTTCATTGCAGCCCCACTCCTCTCACTCCCTCTTCCCCCCTTCCTCCACAAACGAATAACGGGTGTCCACCGAGATATATGAGACAGTTCCTGCATAATTTCCTTTTCTCAAATACAATTTTCATTTTCCTTTCCTCAAATACAATTTTCATTTTCTTCATTGCAGCCCCACTCCTCTCACTCCCTCTTCCCCCCTTCCTCCACAAACGAATAACGGGTGTCCACCGAGATATGTGAGACAGTTCCTGCGTAATTTTTTTTCCTCAAATACAATTTTCATTTTTCTTCATTGCCGCCCCTCTCCTCTCCCTCTTCCCCCCTTCCTCCACAAACAAATAACGGGTGTCCACCGAGATATGTGAGACAGTTCCTGCGTAATTTTCTTTCCTCAAATACAATTTTCATTTTCTTCATTGCCGCCCCTCTCCTCTCCCTCTTCCCCCCTTCCTCCACAAACGAATAACGGGTGTCCACCGAGATATGTGAGACAGTTCCTGCGTAATTTTCTTTTCTCAAATACAATTTGCATTTTCTTCATTGCCGCCCCTCTCCTCTCCCGTTCCCCCCTTCCTCCACAAACGAATAACGGGTGTCCACCGAGATATGTGAGACAGTTCCTGCGTAATTTCCTTTTCTCAAATACAATTTTCATTTTCTTCATTGCCGCCCCTCTCCTCTCCCTCTTCCCCCCTTCCTCCACAAACGAATAACGGGTGTCCACCGAGATATGTGAGACAGTTCCTGCGTAATTTCCTTTCCTCAAATACAATTTTCATTTTCTTCATTGCCGCCCTCTCCTCTCCCTCTTCCCCCCTTCCTCCACAAACGAATAACGGGTGTCCACCGAGATATGTGAGACAGTTCCTGCGTAATTTTCTTTTCTCAAATACAATTTTCATTTTCTTCGTTGCCGCCCCTCTCCCTCTTCCCCCCTTCCTCCACAAACGAATAACGGGTGTCCACCGAGATATGTGAGACAGTTCCTGCGTAATTTTCTTTCCTCAAATACAATTTTCATTTTCTTCATTGCCGCCCTTCTCCTCTGCCTCTTCCCCCCTTCCTCCACAAATGAATAACGGGTGTCCACCGAGATATGTGAGACAGTTCCTGCGTAATTTTCTTTCCTCAAATACAATTTTCATTTTCTTCATTGCCGCCCCTCGCCTCTCCCTCTTCCCCCCTTCCTCCAGAAACGAATAACGGGTGTCCACCGAGATATGTGAGACAGTTCCTGCGTAATTTCCTTTCCTCAAATACAATTTTCATTTTCTTCATTGCCGCCCTTCTCCCTCTTCCCCCCTTCCTCCACAAACGAATAACGGGTGTCCACTGAGATATGTGAGACAGTTCCTGCGTAATTTCCTTTTCTCAAATACAATTTTCATTTTCTTCATTGCCGCCCCTCTCCTCTCCCTCTTCCCCCCTTCTTCCACAAACGAATAACGGGTGTCCACCGAGATATGTGAGACAGTTCCTGCGTAATTTCCTTTTCTCAAATACAATTTTCATTTTCTTCATTGCCGCCCCTCTCCTCTCCCTCTTCCCCCCTTCCTCCACAAATGAATAACGGGTGTCCACCGACATATGTGAGACAGTTCCTGCGTAATTTCCTTTTCTCAAATACAATTTTCATTTTCTTCATTGCCGCCCCTCTCCTCTCCCTCTTCCCCCCTTCCTCCACAAACGAATAACGGGTGTCCACCGAGATATGTGAGACAGTTCCTGCGTAATTTCCTTTCCTCAAATACAATTTTCATTTTCTTCATTGCCGCCCCTCTCCTCTCCCTCTTCCCCCCTTCCTCCACAAATGAATAACGGGTGTCCACCGACATATGTGAGACAGTTCCTGCGTAATTTCCTTTTCTCAAATACAATTTTCATTTTCTTCATTGCCGCCCCTCCTCTCCCTCTTCCCCCCTTCCTCCACAAACGAATAACGGGTGTCCACCGAGATATGTGAGACAGTTCCTGCGTAATTTCCTTTCCTCAAATACAATTTTCATTTTCTTCATTGCCGCCCCTCTCCTCTCCCTCTTCCCCCCTTCCTCCACAAACGAATAACAGGTGTCCACCGAGATATGTGAGACAGTTCCTGCGTAATTTCCTTTTCTCAAATACAATTTTCATTTTCTTCATTGCCGCCCCTCTCCTCTCCCTCTTCCCCCCTTCCTCCACAAACGAATAACGGGTGTCCACCGAGATATGTGAGACAGTTCCTGCGTAATTTCCTTTCCTCAAATACAATTTTCATTTTCTTCATTGCCGCCCCTCTCCTCTCCCTCTTCCCCCCTTCCTCCACAAACGAATAACGGGTGTCTACCGAGATATGTGAGACAGTTCCTGCGTAATTTCCTTTCCTCAAATACAATTTTCATTTTCTTCATTGCCGCCCCTCTCCTCTCCCTCTTCCCCCCTTCCTCCACAAATGAATAATGGGTGTCCACCGAGATATGTGAGACAGTTCCTGCGTAATTTCCTTTCCTCAAATAGAATTTTCATTTTCTTCATTGCCGCCCCTCTCCTCTCCCTCTTCCCCCCTTCCTCCACAAACGAATAACGGGTGTCCACCGAGATATGTGAGACAGTTCCTGCGTAATTTCCTTTCCTCAATTACAATTTTCATTTTCTTCATTGCCGCCCCTCTCCTCTCCCTCTTTCCCCCTTCCTCCACAAACGAATAACGGGTGTCCACCGAGATATGTGAGACAGTTCCTGCGTAATTTCCTTTTCTCAAATACAATTTTCATTTTCTTCATTGCCGCCCCTCTCCTCTCCCTCTTCCCCCCTTCCTCCACAAACGAATAACGGGTGTCCACCGAGATATGTGAGACAGTTCCTGCGTAATTTCCTTTCCTCAAATACAATTTTCATTTTCTTCATTGCCACCCCTCTCCTCTCCCTCTTCCCCCCTTCCTCCACAAACGAATAACGGGTGTCCACCGAGATATGTGAGACAGTTCCTGCGTAATTTCCTTTCCTCAAATACAATTTTCATTTTCTTCATTGCCGCCCCTCTCCTCTCCCTCTTCCCCCCTTCCTCCACAAACGAATAACGGGTGTCCACCGAGATATGTGAGACAGTTCCTGCGTAATTTCCTTTCCTCAAATACAATTTTCATTTTCTTCATTGCCGCCCCTCTCCTCTCCCTCTTCCCCCCTTCCTCCACAAACGAATAACGGGTGTCCACCGAGATATGTGAGACAGTTCCTGCGTAATTTCCTTTCCTGAAATACAATTTTCATTTTCTTCATAGCCGCCCCTCTCCTCTCCCTCTTCCCCCCTTCCTCCACAAACGAATAACGGGTGTCCACCGAGATATGTGAGACAGTTCCTGCGTAATTTCCTTTCCTCAAATACAATTTTCATTTTCTTCATTGCCGCCCCTCTCCTCTCCCTCTTCCCCCCTTCCTCCACAAACGAATAACGGGTGTCCACTGAGATATGTGAGACAGTTCCTGTGTAATTTCCTTTTCTCAACTACAATTTTCATTTTCTTCATTGCCGCCCCTCTCCTCTACCTCTTCCCCCCTTCCTCCACAAACGAATAACGGGTGTCCACCGAGATATCTGAGACAGTTCCTGCGTAATTTCCTTTCCTCAAATACAATTTTCATTTCCTTCATTGCCGCCCCTCTCCTCTCCCTCTTCCCCCCTTCCTCCACAAACGAATAATGGGTGTCCACCGAGATATGTGAGACAGTTCCTGCGTAATTTCCTTTCCTCAAATACAATTTTCATTTTCTTCATTGCCGCCCCTCTCCTCTCCCTCTTCCCCCCTTCCTCCACAAACGAATAACGGGTGTCCACCGAGATATTTGAGACAGTTCCTGCATAATTTCCTTTTCTCAAATACAATTGTTATTTTCCTTTCCTCAAATACAATTTTCATTTTCTTCATTGCAGCCCCACTCCTCTCACTCCCTCTTCCCCCCTTCCTCCACAAACGAATAACGGGTGTCCACCGAGATATATGAGACAGTTCCTGCATAATTTCCTTTTCTCAAATACAATTTTCATTTTCCTTTCCTCAAATACAATTTTCATTTTCTTCATTGCAGCCCCACTCCTCTCACTCCCTCTTCCCCCCTTCCTCCACAAACGAATAACGGGTGTCCACCGAGATATGTGAGACAGTTCCTGCGTAATTTTCTTTCCTCAAATACAATTTTCATTTTCCTTTCCTCAAATACAATTTTCATTTTCTTCATTGCAGCCCCTCTCCTCTCACTCCCTCTTCCCCCCTTCCTCCACAAACGAATAACGGGTGTCCACCGAGATATTTGAGACAGTTCCTGCGTAATTTCCTTTTCTCAAATACAATTGTTATTTTCCTTTCCTCAAATACAATTTTCATTTTCTTCATTGCAGCCCCACTCCTCTCACTCCCTCTTCCCCCCTTCCTCCACAAACGAATAACGGGTGTCCACCGAGATATATGAGACAGTTCCTGCATAATTTCCTTTTCTCAAATACAATTTTCATTTTCCTTTCCTCAAATACAATTTTCATTTTCTTCATTGCAGCCGCTCTCCTCTCACTCCCTCTCCCCCCTTCCTCCACAAACGAATAACGGGTGTCCACCGAGATATGTGAGACAGTTCCTGCGTAATTTCCTTTCCTCAAATACAATTTTCTTTTTCTTCATTGCCGCCCCTCTCCTCTCCCTCTTCCCCCCTTCCTCCACAAACGAATAACGGGTGTCCACCGAGATATGTGAGACAGTTCCTGCGTAATTTCCTTTTCTCAAATACAATTTTCATTTTCTTCATTGCCGCCCCTCTCCTCTCCCTCTTCCCCCCTTCCTCCACAAACGAATAACGGGTGTCCACCGAGATATGTGAGACAGTTCCTGCGTAATTTCCTTTCCTCAAATACAATTTTCATTTTCTTCATTGCCGCCCCTCTCCTCTCCCTCTTCCCCCCTTCCTCCACAAACGAATAACGGGTGTCTACCGAGATATGTGAGACAGTTCCTGCGTAATTTCCTTTCCTCAAATACAATTTTCATTTTCTTCATTGCCGCCCCTCTCCTCTCCCTCTTCCCCCCTTCCTCCACAAACGAATAACGGGTGTCCACCGAGATATGTGAGACAGTTCCTGCGTAATTTCCTTTCCTCAAATAGAATTTTCATTTTCTTCATTGCCGCCCCTCTCCTCTCCCTCTTCCCCCCTTCCTCCACAAACGAATAACGGGTGTCCACCGAGATATGTGAGACAGTTCCTGCGTAATTTCCTTTCCTCAATTACAATTTTCATTTTCTTCATTGCCGCCCCTCTCCTCTCCCTCTTTCCCCCTTCCTCCACAAACGAATAACGGGTGTCCACCGAGATATGTGAGACAGTTCCTGCGTAATTTCCTTTTCTCAAATACAATTTTCATTTTCTTCATTGCCGCCCCTCTCCTCTCCCTCTTCCCCCCTTCCTCCACAAACGAATAACGGGTGTCCACCGAGATATGTGAGACAGTTCCTGCGTAATTTCCTTTCCTCAAATACAATTTTCATTTTCTTCATTGCCACCCCTCTCCTCTCCCTCTTCCCCCCTTCCTCCACAAACGAATAACGGGTGTCCACCGAGATATGTGAGACAGTTCCTGCGTAATTTCCTTTCCTCAGATACAATTTTCATTTTCTTCATTGCCGCCCCTCTCCTCTCCCTCTTCCCCCCTTCCTCCACAAACGAATAACGGGTGTCCACCGAGATATGTGAGACAGTTCCTGCGTAATTTCCTTTCCTCAAATACAATTTTCATTTTCTTCATTGCCGCCCCTCTCCTCTCCCTCTTCCCCCCTTCCTCCACAAACGAATAACGGGTGTCCACCGAGATATGTGAGACAGTTCCTGCGTAATTTCCTTTCCTGAAATACAATTTTCATTTTCTTCATAGCCGCCCCTCTCCTCTCCCTCTTCCCCCCTTCCTCCACAAACGAATAATGGGTGTCCACCGAGATATGTGAGACAGTTCCTGCGTAATTTCCTTTCCTCAAATACAATTTTCATTTTCTTCATTGCCGCCCCTCTCCTCTCCCTCTTCCCCCCTTCCTCCACAAACGAATAACGGGTGTCCACTGAGATATGTGAGACAGTTCCTGCGTAATTTCCTTTTCTCAACTACAATTTTCATTTTCTTCATTGCCGCCCCTCTCCTCTCCCTCTTCCCCCCTTCCTCCACAAACGAATAACGGGTGTCCACCGAGATATCTGAGACAGTTCCTGCGTAATTTCCTTTCCTCAAATACAATTTTCATTTCCTTCATTGCCGCCCCTCTCCTCTCCCTCTTCCCCCCTTCCTCCACAAACGAATAACGGGTGTCCACCGAGATATGTGAGACAGTTCCTGCGTAATTTCCTTTCCTCAAATACAATTTTCATTTTCTTCATTGCCGCCCCTCTCCTCTCCCTCTTTCCCCCTTCCTCCACAAACGAATAACGGGTGTCCACCGAGATATTTGAGACAGTTCCTGCGTAATTTCCTTTTCTCAAATACAATTGTTATTTTCCTTTCCTCAAATACAATTTTCATTTTCTTCATTGCAGCCCCACTCCTCTCACTCCCTCTTCCCCCCTTCCTCCACAAACGAATAACGGGTGTCCACCGAGATATATGAGACAGTTCCTGCATAATTTCCTTTTCTCAAATACAATTTTCATTTTCCTTTCCTCAAATACAATTTTCATTTTCTTCATTGCAGCCCCACTCCTCTCACTCCCTCTTCCCCCCTTCCTCCACAAACGAATAACGGGTGTCCACCGAGATATGTGAGACAGTTCCTGCGTAATTTTCTTTCCTCAAATACAATTTTCATTTTCCTTTCCTCAAATACAATTTTCATTTTCTTCATTGCAGCCCCTCTCCTCTCACTCCCTCTTCCCCCCTTCCTCCACAAACGAATAACGGGTGTCCACCGAGATATTTGAGACAGTTCCTGCGTAATTTCCTTTTCTCAAATACAATTGTTATTTTCCTTTCCTCAAATACAATTTTCATTTTCTTCATTGCAGCCGCTCTCCTCTCACTCCCTCTTCCCCCCTTCCTCCACAAACGAATAACGGGTGTCCACCGAGATATGTGAGACAGTTCCTGCGTAATTTTCTTTCCTCAAATACAATTTTCATTTTCTTCATTGCCGCCCCTCTCCTCTCCCTCTTCCCCCCTTCCTCCACAAACGAATAACGGGTGTCCACCGAGATATGTGAGACAGTTCCTGCGTAATTTCCTTTCCTCAAATACAATTTTCATTTTCTTCATTGCCGCCCCTCTCCTCTCCCTCTTCCCCCCTTCCTCCACAAACGAATAACGGGTGTCCACCGAGATATGTGAGACAGTTCCTGCGTAATTTCCTTTCCTCAAATACAATTTTCATTTTCTTCATTGCCGCCCCTCTCCTCTCCCTCTTCCCCCCTTCCTCCACAAACGAATAACGGGTGTCCACCGAGATATGTGAGACAGTTCCTGCGTAATTTTCTTTCCTCAAATACAATTTTCATTTTCTTCATTGCCGCCCCTCTCCTCTCCCTCTTCCCCCCTTCCTCCACAAACGAATAACGGGTGTCCACCGAGATATGTGAGACAGTTCCTGCGTAATTTCCTTTCCTCAAATACAATTTTCATTTTCTTCATTGCCGCCCCTCTCCTCTCCCTCTTCCCCCCTTCCTCCACAAACGAATAACGGGTGTCCACCGAGATATGTGAGACAGTTCCTGCGTAATTTCCTTTCCTCAAATACAATTTTCATTTTCTTCATTGCCGCCCCTCTCCTCTCCCTCTTCCCCCCTTCCTCCACAAACGAATAACGGGTGTCTACCGAGATATGTGAGACAGTTCCTGCGTAATTTCCTTTCCTCAAATACAATTTTCATTTTCTTCATTGCCGCCCCTCTCCTCTCCCTCTTCCCCCCTTCCTCCACAAACGAATAATGGGTGTCCACCGAGATATGTGAGACAGTTCCTGCGTAATTTCCTTTCCTCAAATAGAATTTTCATTTTCTTCATTGCCGCCCCTCTCCTCTCCCTCTTCCCCCCTTCCTCCACAAACGAATAACGGGTGTCCACCGAGATATGTGAGACAGTTCCTGCGTAATTTCCTTTCCTCAATTACAATTTTCATTTTCTTCATTGCCGCCCCTCTCCTCTCCCTCTTTCCCCCTTCCTCCACAAACGAATAACGGGTGTCCACCGAGATATGTGAGACAGTTCCTGCGTAATTTCCTTTTCTCAAATACAATTTTCATTTTCTTCATTGCCGCCCCTCTCCTCTCCCTCTTCCCCCCTTCCTCCACAAACGAATAACGGGTGTCCACCGAGATATGTGAGACAGTTCCTGCGTAATTTCCTTTCCTCAAATACAATTTTCATTTTCTTCATTGCCACCCCTCTCCTCTCCCTCTTCCCCCCTTCCTCCACAAACGAATAACGGGTGTCCACCGAGATATGTGAGACAGTTCCTGCGTAATTTCCTTTCCTCAAATACAATTTTCATTTTCTTCATTGCCGCCCCTCTCCTCTCCCTCTTCCCCCCTTCCTCCACAAACGAATAACGGGTGTCCACCGAGATATGTGAGACAGTTCCTGCGTAATTTCCTTTCCTCAAATACAATTTTCATTTTCTTCATTGCCGCCCCTCTCCTCTCCCTCTTCCCCCCTTCCTCCACAAACGAATAACGGGTGTCCACCGAGATATGTGAGACAGTTCCTGCGTAATTTCCTTTCCTGAAATACAATTTTCATTTTCTTCATAGCCGCCCCTCTCCTCTCCCTCTTCCCCCCTTCCTCCACAAACGAATAACGGGTGTCCACCGAGATATGTGAGACAGTTCCTGCGTAATTTCCTTTCCTCAAATACAATTTTCATTTTCTTCATTGCCGCCCCTCTCCTCTCCCTCTTCCCCCCTTCCTCCACAAACGAATAACGGGTGTCCACCGAGATATGTGAGACAGTTCCTGCGTAATTTCCTTTCCTGAAATACAATTTTCATTTTCTTCATAGCCGCCCCTCTCCTCTCCCTCTTCCCCCCTTCCTCCACAAACGAATAATGGGTGTCCACCGAGATATGTGAGACAGTTCCTGCGTAATTTCCTTTCCTCAAATACAATTTTCATTTTCTTCATTGCCGCCCCTCTCCTCTCCCTCTTCCCCCCTTCCTCCACAAACGAATAACGGGTGTCCACTGAGATATGTGAGACAGTTCCTGCGTAATTTCCTTTTCTCAACTACAATTTTCATTTTCTTCATTGCCGCCCCTCTCCTCTCCCTCTTCCCCCCTTCCTCCACAAACGAATAACGGGTGTCCACCGAGATATCTGAGACAGTTCCTGCGTAATTTCCTTTCCTCAAATACAATTTTCATTTCCTTCATTGCCGCCCCTCTCCTCTCCCTCTTCCCCCCTTCCTCCACAAACGAATAACGGGTGTCCACCGAGATATGTGAGACAGTTCCTGCGTAATTTCCTTTCCTCAAATACAATTTTCATTTTCTTCATTGCCGCCCCTCTCCTCTCCCTCTTTCCCCCTTCCTCCACAAACGAATAACGGGTGTCCACCGAGATATTTGAGACAGTTCCTGCGTAATTTCCTTTTCTCAAATACAATTGTTATTTTCCTTTCCTCAAATACAATTTTCATTTTCTTCATTGCAGCCCCACTCCTCTCACTCCCTCTTCCCCCCTTCCTCCACAAACGAATAACGGGTGTCCACCGAGATATATGAGACAGTTCCTGCATAATTTCCTTTTCTCAAATACAATTTTCATTTTCCTTTCCTCAAATACAATTTTCATTTTCTTCATTGCAGCCCCACTCCTCTCACTCCCTCTTCCCCCCTTCCTCCACAAACGAATAACGGGTGTCCACCGAGATATGTGAGACAGTTCCTGCGTAATTTTCTTTCCTCAAATACAATTTTCATTTTCCTTTCCTCAAATACAATTTTCATTTTCTTCATTGCAGCCCCTCTCCTCTCACTCCCTCTTCCCCCCTTCCTCCACAAACGAATAACGGGTGTCCACCGAGATATTTGAGACAGTTCCTGCGTAATTTCCTTTTCTCAAATACAATTGTTATTTTCCTTTCCTCAAATACAATTTTCATTTTCTTCATTGCAGCCGCTCTCCTCTCACTCCCTCTTCCCCCCTTCCTCCACAAACGAATAACGGGTGTCCACCGAGATATGTGAGACAGTTCCTGCGTAATTTCCTTTCCTCAAATACAATTTTCATTTTCTTCATTGCCGCCCCTCTCCTCTCCCTCTTCCCCCCTTCCTCCACAAACGAATAACGGGTGTCCACCGAGATATGTGAGACAGTTCCTGCGTAATTTCCTTTCCTCAAATACAATTTTCATTTTCTTCATTGCCGCCCCTCTCCTCTCCCTCTTCCCCCCTTCCTCCACAAACGAATAACGGGTGTCCACCGAGATATGTGAGACAGTTCCTGCGTAATTTTCTTTCCTCAAATACAATTTTCATTTTCTTCATTGCCGCCCCTCTCCTCTCCCTCTTCCCCCCTTCCTCCACAAACGAATAACGGGTGTCCACCGAGATATGTGAGACAGTTCCTGCGTAATTTCCTTTCCTCAAATACAATTTTCATTTTCTTCATTGCCGCCCCTCTCCTCTCCCTCTTCCCCCCTTCCTCCACAAACGAATAACGGGTGTCCACCGAGGTATGTGAGACAGTTCCTGCGTAATTTTCTTTCCTCAAATACAATTTTCATTTTCTTCATTGCCGCCCCTCTCCTCTCCCTCTTCCCCCCTTCCTCCACAAACGAATAACGGGTGTCCACCGAGATATGTGAGACAGTTCCTGCGTAATTTCCTTTCCTCAAATACAATTTTCATTTTCTTCATTGCCGCCCCTCTCCTCTCCCTCTTCCCCCCTTCCTCCACAAACGAATAACGGGTGTCCACCGAGATATGTGAGACAGTTCCTGCGTAATTTCCTTTCCTCAAATACAATTTTCATTTTCTTCATTGCCGCCCCTCTCCTCTCCCTCTTCCCCCCTTCCTCCACAAACGAATAACGGGTGTCCACCGAGATATGTGAGACAGTTCCTGCGTAATTTTCTTTCCTCAAATACAATTTTCATTTTCTTCATTGCCGCCCCTCTCCTCTCCCTCTTCCCCCCTTCCTCCACAAACGAATAACGGGTGTCCACCGAGATATGTGAGACAGTTCCTGCGTAATTTCCTTTCCTCAAATACAATTTTCATTTTCTTCATTGCCGCCCCTCTCCTCTCCCTCTTCCCCCCTTCCTCCACAAACGAATAACGGGTGTCCACCGAGATATTTGAGACAGTTCCTGCGTAATTTTCTTTTCTCAAATACAATTGTTATTTTCCTTTCCTCAAATACAATTTTCATTTTCTTCATTGCAGCCCCACTCCTCTCACTCCCTCTTCCCCCCTTCCTCCACAAACGAATAACGGGTGTCCACCGAGATATATGAGACAGTTCCTGCATAATTTCCTTTTCTCAAATACAATTTTCATTTTCCTTTCCTCAAATACAATTTTCATTTTCTTCATTGCAGCCCCACTCCTCTCACTCCCTCTTCCCCCCTTCCTCCACAAACGAATAACGGGTGTCCACCGAGATATGTGAGACAGTTCCTGCGTAATTTTCTTTCCTCAAATACAATTTTCATTTTTCTTCATTGCCGCCCCTCTCCTCTCCCTCTTCCTCTTCTCTTCTCCCTCTCCTCTCCCTCCTCTCCCCCTTCCTCCACAAACAAATAACGGGTGTCCACCGAGATATGTGAGACAGTTCCTGCGTAATTTCCTTTCCTCAAATACAATTTTCATTTTCTTCATTGCCGCCCCTCTCCTCTCCCTCTTCCCCCCTTCCTCCACAAACGAATAACGGGTGTCCACTGAGATATGTGAGACAGTTCCTGCGTAATTTTCTTTTCTCAAATACAATTTGCATTTTCTTCATTGCCGCCCCTCTCCTCTCCCGTTCCCCCCTTCCTCCACAAACGAATAACGGGTGTCCACCGAGATATGTGAGACAGTTCCTGCGTAATTTCCTTTTCTCAAATACAATTTTCATTTTCTTCATTGCCGCCCCTCTCCTCTCCCTCTTCCCCCCTTCCTCCACAAACGAATAACGGGTGTCCACCGAGATATGTGAGACAGTTCCTGCGTAATTTCCTTTCCTCAAATACAATTTTCATTTTCTTCATTGCCGCCCTCTCCTCTCCCTCTTCCCCCCTTCCTCCACAAACGAATAACGGGTGTCCACCGAGATATGTGAGACAGTTCCTGCGTAATTTTCTTTTCTCAAATACAATTTTCATTTTCTTCGTTGCCGCCCCTCTCCCTCTTCCCCCCTTCCTCCACAAACGAATAACGGGTGTCCACCGAGATATGTGAGACAGTTCCTGCGTAATTTTCTTTCCTCAAATACAATTTTCATTTTCTTCATTGCCGCCCTTCTCCTCTGCCTCTTCCCCCCTTCCTCCACAAATGAATAACGGGTGTCCACCGAGATATGTGAGACAGTTCCTGCGTAATTTTCTTTCCTCAAATACAATTTTCATTTTCTTCATTGCCGCCCCTCGCCTCTCCCTCTTCCCCCCTTCCTCCAGAAACGAATAACGGGTGTCCACCGAGCTATGTGAGACAGTTCCTGCGTAATTTCCTTTCCTCAAATACAATTTTCATTTTCTTCATTGCCGCCCTTCTCCCTCTTCCCCCCTTCCTCCACAAACGAATAACGGGTGTCCACTGAGATATGTGAGACAGTTCCTGCGTAATTTCCTTTTCTCAAATACAATTTTCATTTTCTTCATTGCCGCCCCTCTCCTCTCCCTCTTCCCCCCTTCTTCCACAAACGAATAACGGGTGTCCACCGAGATATGTGAGACAGTTCCTGCGTAATTTCCTTTTCTCAAATACAATTTTCATTTTCTTCATTGCCGCCCCTCTCCTCTCCCTCTTCCCCCCTTCCTCCACAAACGAATAACGGGTGTCCACCGACATATGTGAGACAGTTCCTGCGTAATTTCCTTTTCTCAAATACAATTTTCATTTTCTTCATTGCCGCCCCTCCTCTCCCTCTTCCCCCCTTCCTCCACAAACGAATAACGGGTGTCCACCGAGATATGTGAGACAGTTCCTGCGTAATTTCCTTTCCTCAAATACAATTTTCATTTTCTTCATTGCCGCCCCTCTCCTCTCCCTCTTCCCCCCTTCCTCCACAAACGAATAACGGGTGTCCACCGAGATATGTGAGACAGTTCCTGCGTAATTTCCTTTTCTCAAATACAATTTTCATTTTCTTCATTGCCGCCCCTCTCCTCTCCCTCTTCCCCCCTTCCTCCACAAACGAATAACGGGTGTCCACCGAGATATGTGAGACAGTTCCTGCGTAATTTCCTTTCCTCAAATACAATTTTCATTTTCTTCATTGCCGCCCCTCTCCTCTCCCTCTTCCCCCCTTCCTCCACAAACGAATAACGGGTGTCTACCGAGATATGTGAGACAGTTCCTGCGTAATTTCCTTTCCTCAAATACAATTTTCATTTTCTTCATTGCCGCCCCTCTCCTCTCCCTCTTCCCCCCTTCCTCCACAAACGAATAATGGGTGTCCACCGAGATATGTGAGACAGTTCCTGCGTAATTTCCTTTCCTCAAATAGAATTTTCATTTTCTTCATTGCCGCCCCTCTCCTCTCCCTCTTCCCCCCTTCCTCCACAAACGAATAACGGGTGTCCACCGAGATATGTGAGACAGTTCCTGCGTAATTTCCTTTCCTCAATTACAATTTTCATTTTCTTCATTGCCGCCCCTCTCCTCTCCCTCTTTCCCCCTTCCTCCACAAACGAATAACGGGTGTCCACCGAGATATGTGAGACAGTTCCTGCGTAATTTCCTTTTCTCAAATACAATTTTCATTTTCTTCATTGCCGCCCCTCTCCTCTCCCTCTTCCCCCCTTCCTCCACAAACGAATAACGGGTGTCCACCGAGATATGTGAGACAGTTCCTGCGTAATTTCCTTTCCTCAAATACAATTTTCATTTTCTTCATTGCCACCCCTCTCCTCTCCCTCTTCCCCCCTTCCTCCACAAACGAATAACGGGTGTCCACCGAGATATGTGAGACAGTTCCTGCGTAATTTCCTTTCCTCAAATACAATTTTCATTTTCTTCATTGCCGCCCCTCTCCTCTCCCTCTTCCCCCCTTCCTCTACAAACGAATAACGGGTGTCCACCGAGATATGTGAGACAGTTCCTGCGTAATTTCCTTTCCTCAAATACAATTTTCATTTTCTTCATTGCCGCCCCTCTCCTCTCCCTCTTCCCCCCTTCCTCCACAAACGAATAACGGGTGTCCACCGAGATATGTGAGACAGTTCCTGCGTAATTTCCTTTCCTGAAATACAATTTTCATTTTCTTCATAGCCGCCCCTCTCCTCTCCCTCTTCCCCCCTTCCTCCACAAACGAATAACGGGTGTCCACCGAGATATGTGAGACAGTTCCTGCGTAATTTCCTTTCCTCAAATACAATTTTCATTTTCTTCATTGCCGCCCCTCTCCTCTCCCTCTTCCCCCCTTCCTCCACAAACGAATAACGGGTGTCCACTGAGATATGTGAGACAGTTCCTGTGTAATTTCCTTTTCTCAACTACAATTTTCATTTTCTTCATTGCCGCCCCTCTCCTCTACCTCTTCCCCCCTTCCTCCACAAACGAATAACGGGTGTCCACCGAGATATCTGAGACAGTTCCTGCGTAATTTCCTTTCCTCAAATACAATTTTCATTTCCTTCATTGCCGCCCCTCTCCTCTCCCTCTTCCCCCCTTCCTCCACAAACGAATAATGGGTGTCCACCGAGATATGTGAGACAGTTCCTGCGTAATTTCCTTTCCTCAAATACAATTTTCATTTTCTTCATTGCCGCCCCTCTCCTCTCCCTCTTCCCCCCTTCCTCCACAAACGAATAACGGGTGTCCACCGAGATATTTGAGACAGTTCCTGCATAATTTCCTTTTCTCAAATACAATTGTTATTTTCCTTTCCTCAAATACAATTTTCATTTTCTTCATTGCAGCCCCACTCCTCTCACTCCCTCTTCCCCCCTTCCTCCACAAACGAATAACGGGTGTCCACCGAGATATATGAGACAGTTCCTGCATAATTTCCTTTTCTCAAATACAATTTTCATTTTCCTTTCCTCAAATACAATTTTCATTTTCTTCATTGCAGCCCCACTCCTCTCACTCCCTCTTCCCCCCTTCCTCCACAAACGAATAACGGGTGTCCACCGAGATATGTGAGACAGTTCCTGCGTAATTTTCTTTCCTCAAATACAATTTTCATTTTCCTTTCCTCAAATACAATTTTCATTTTCTTCATTGCAGCCCCTCTCCTCTCACTCCCTCTTCCCCCCTTCCTCCACAAACGAATAACGGGTGTCCACCGAGATATATGAGACAGTTCCTGCATAATTTCCTTTTCTCAAATACAATTTTCATTTTCCTTTCCTCAAATACAATTTTCATTTTCTTCATTGCAGCCGCTCTCCTCTCACTCCCTCTTCCCCCCTTCCTCCACAAACGAATAACGGGTGTCCACCGAGATATGTGAGACAGTTCCTGCGTAATTTCCTTTCCTCAAATACAATTTTCTTTTTCTTCATTGCCGCCCCTCTCCTCTCCCTCTTCCCCCCTTCCTCCACAAACGAATAACGGGTGTCCACCGAGATATGTGAGACAGTTCCTGCGTAATTTCCTTTTCTCAAATACAATTTTCATTTTCTTCATTGCCGCCCCTCTCCTCTCCCTCTTCCCCCCTTCCTCCACAAACGAATAACGGGTGTCCACCGAGATATGTGAGACAGTTCCTGCGTAATTTCCTTTCCTCAAATACAATTTTCATTTTCTTCATTGCCGCCCCTCTCCTCTCCCTCTTCCCCCCTTCCTCCACAAACGAATAACGGGTGTCTACCGAGATATGTGAGACAGTTCCTGCGTAATTTCCTTTCCTCAAATACAATTTTCATTTTCTTCATTGCCGCCCCTCTCCTCTCCCTCTTCCCCCCTTCCTCCACAAACGAATAACGGGTGTCCACCGAGATATGTGAGACAGTTCCTGCGTAATTTCCTTTCCTCAAATAGAATTTTCATTTTCTTCATTGCCGCCCCTCTCCTCTCCCTCTTCCCCCCTTCCTCCACAAACGAATAACGGGTGTCCACCGAGATATGTGAGACAGTTCCTGCGTAATTTCCTTTCCTCAATTACAATTTTCATTTTCTTCATTGCCGCCCCTCTCCTCTCCCTCTTTCCCCCTTCCTCCACAAACGAATAACGGGTGTCCACCGAGATATGTGAGACAGTTCCTGCGTAATTTCCTTTTCTCAAATACAATTTTCATTTTCTTCATTGCCGCCCCTCTCCTCTCCCTCTTCCCCCCTTCCTCCACAAACGAATAACGGGTGTCCACCGAGATATGTGAGACAGTTCCTGCGTAATTTCCTTTCCTCAAATACAATTTTCATTTTCTTCATTGCCACCCCTCTCCTCTCCCTCTTCCCCCCTTCCTCCACAAACGAATAACGGGTGTCCACCGAGATATGTGAGACAGTTCCTGCGTAATTTCCTTTCCTCAAATACAATTTTCATTTTCTTCATTGCCGCCCCTCTCCTCTCCCTCTTCCCCCCTTCCTCCACAAACGAATAACGGGTGTCCACTGAGATATGTGAGACAGTTCCTGCGTAATTTTCTTTTCTCAAATACAATTTGCATTTTCATCATTGCCGCCCCTCTCCTCTCCCTCTTCCCCCCTTCCTCCACAAACGAATAACGGGTGTCCACCGAGATATGTGAGACAGTTCCTGCGTAATTTCCTTTTCTCAAATACAATTTTCATTTTCTTCATTGCAGCCGCTCTCCTCTCACTCCCTCTTCCCCCCTTCCTCCACAAACGAATAACGGGTGTCCACCGAGATATGTGAGACAGTTCCTGCGTAATTTCCTTTCCTCAAATACAATTTTCTTTTTCTTCATTGCCGCCCCTCTCCTCTCCCTCTTCCCCCCTTCCTCCACAAACGAATAACGGGTGTCCACCGAGATATGTGAGACAGTTCCTGCGTAATTTCCTTTTCTCAAATACAATTTTCATTTTCTTCATTGCCGCCCCTCTCCTCTCCCTCTTCCCCCCTTCCTCCACAAACGAATAACGGGTGTCCACCGAGATATGTGAGACAGTTCCTGCGTAATTTCCTTTCCTCAAATACAATTTTCATTTTCTTCATTGCCGCCCCTCTCCTCTCCCTCTTCCCCCCTTCCTCCACAAACGAATAACGGGTGTCCACCGAGATATGTGAGACAGTTCCTGCGTAATTTTCTTTCCTCAAATACAATTTTCATTTTCTTCATTGCCGCCCCTCTCCTCTCCCTCTTCCCCCCTTCCTCCAGAAACGAATAACGGGTGTCCACCGAGATATGTGAGACAGTTCCTGCGTAATTTCCTTTCCTCAAATACAATTTTCATTTTCTTCATTGCCGCCCTTCTCCCTCTTCCCCCCTTCCTCCACAAACGAATAACGGGTGCCCACCGAGATATGTAAGACAGTTCCTGCGTAATTTCCTTTTCTCAAATACAATTTTCATTTTCTTCATTGCCGCTCCTCTCCTCTCCCTCTTCCCCCCTTCCTCCACAAACGAATAACGGGTGTCCACCGAGATATGTGAGACAGTTCCTGCGTAATTTCCTTTTCTCAAATACAATTTTCATTTTCTTCATTGCCGCCCCTCTCCTCTCCCTCTTCCCCCTTCCTCCACAAACGAATAACGGGTGTCCACCGACATATGTGAGACAGTTCCTGCGTAATTTCCTTTTCTCAAATACAATTGTTATTTTCCTTTCCTCAAATACAATTTTCATTTTCTTCATTGCCGCCTCTCTCCTCTCACTCCCTCTTCCCCCCTTCCTCCACAAACGAATAACGGGTGTCCACCGAGATATATGAGACAGTTCCTGCATAATTTCGTTTTCTCAAATACAATTTTCATTTTCCTGTCCTCAAATACAATTTTCATTTTCTTCATTGCAGCCCCTCTCCTCTCACTCCCTCTTGCCCCCTTCCTCCACAAACGAATAACGGGTGTCCACCGAGATATATGAGACAGTTCCTGCATAATTTCCTTTTCTCAAATACAATTTTCATTTTCCTTTCCTCAAATACAATTTTCATTTTCTTCATTGCAGCCCCTCTCCTCTCACTCCCTCTTCCCCCCTTCCTCCACAAACGAATAACGGGTGTCCACCGAGATATTTGAGACAGTTCCTGCGTAATTTCCTTTTCTCAAATACAATTGTTATTTTCCTTTCCTCAAATACAATTTTCATTTTCTTCATTTCAGCCCCACTCCTCTCACTTCCTCTTCCCCCCTTCCTCCACAAACGAATAACGGGTGTCCACCGAGATATATGAGATAGTTCCTGCATAATTTCCTTTTCTCAAATACAATTTTCATTTTCCTTTCCTCAAATACAATTTTCATTTTATTCATTGCAGCCGCTCTCCTCTCACTCCCTCTTCCCCCCTTCCTCCACAAACGAATAACGGGTGTCCACCGAGATATGTGAGACAGTTCCTGCGTAATTTTCTTTCCTCAAATACAATTTTCATTTTCTTCATTGCCGCCCCTCTCCTCTCCCTCTTCCCCCCTTCCTCCACAAACGAATAACGGGTGTCCACCGAGATATGTGAGACAGTTCCTGCGTAATTTTCTTTCCTCAAATACAATTTTCATTTTCTTCATTGCCGCCCCTCTCCTCTCCCTCTTCCCCCCTTCCTCCACAAACGAATAACGGGTGTCCACCGAGATATGTGAGACAGTTCCTGCGTAATTTCCTTTCCTCAAATACAATTTTCATTTTCTTCATTGCCGCTCCTCTCCTCTCCCTCTTCCCCCCTTCCTGCACAAACGAATAACGGGTGTCCACCGAGATATTTGAGACAGTTCCTGCGTAATTTCCTTTTCTCAAATACAATTGTTATTTTCCTTTCCTCAAATACAATTTTCATTTTCTTCATTGCAGCCCCACTCCTCTCACTCCCTCTTCCCCCCTTCCTCCACAAACGAATAACGGGTGTCCACCGAGATATATGAGACAGTTCCTGCATAATTTCCTTTTCTCAAATACAATTTTCATTTTCCTTTCCTCAAATACAATTTTCATTTTCTTCATTGCAGCCCCACTCCTCTCACTCCCTCTTCCCCCCTTCCTCCACAAACGAATAACGGGTGTCCACCGAGATATGTGAGACAGTTCCTGCGTAATTTTCTTTCCTCAAATACAATTTTCATTTTCCTTTCCTCAAATACAATTTTCATTTTCTTCATTGCAGCCCCTCTCCTCTCACTCCCTCTTCCCCCCTTCCTCCACAAACGAATAACAGGTGTCCACCGAGATATTTGAGACAGTTCCTGCGTAATTTCCTTTTCTCAAATACAATTGGTATTTTCCTTTCCTCAAATACAATTTTCATTTTCTTCATTGCAGCCCCACTCCTCTCACTCCCTCTTCCCCCCTTCCTCCACAAACGAATAACGGGTGTCCACCGAGATATATGAGACAGTTCCTGCATAATTTCCTTTTCTCAAATACAATTTTCATTTTCCTTTCCTCAAATACAATTTTCATTTTCTTCATTGCCGCCCCTCTCCTCTCCCTCTTCCCCCCTTCCTCCACAAACGAATAACGGGTGTCCACCGAGATATGTGAGACAGTTCCTGCGTAATTTCCTTTCCTCAAATACAATTTTCATTTTCTTCATTGCCGCCCCTCTCCTCTCCCTCTTCCCCCCTTCCTCCACAAACGAATAACGGGTGTCCACTGAGATATGTGAGACAGTTCCTGCGTAATTTCCTTTCCTCAATTACAATTTTCATTTTCTTCATTGCCGCCCCTCTCCTCTCCCTCTTTCCCCCTTCCTCCACAAACGAATAACGGGTGTCCACCGAGATATGTGAGACAGTTCCTGCGTAATTTCCTTTTCTCAAATACAATTTTCATTTTCTTCATTGCCGCCCCTCTCCTCTCCCTCTTCCCCCCTTCCTCCACAAACGAATAACGGGTGTCCACTGAGATATGTGAGACAGTTCCTGCGTAATTTCCTTTCCTCAAATACAATTTTCATTTTCTTCATTGCCACCCCTCTCCTCTCCCTCTTCCCCCCTTCCTCGACAAACGAATAACGGGTGTCCACCGAGATATGTGAGACAGTTCCTGCGTAATTTCCTTTCCTCAAATACAATTTTCATTTTCTTCATTGCCGCCCCTCTCCTCTCCCTCTTCCCCCCTTCCTCCACAAACGAATAACGGGTGTCCACCGAGATATGTGAGACAGTTCCTGCGTAATTTCCTTTCCTCAAATACAATTTTCATTTTCTTCATTGCCGCCCCTCTCCTCTCCCTCTTCCCCCCTTCCTCCACAAACGAATAACGGGTGTCCACAGAGATATGTGAGACAGTTCCTGCGTAATTTCCTTTCCTGAAATACAATTTTCATTTTCTTCATAGCCGCCCCTCTCCTCTCCCTCTTCCCCCCTTCCTCCACAAACGAATAACGGGTGTCCACCGAGATATGTGAGACAGTTCCTGCGTAATTTACTTTCCTCAAATACAATTGTTATTTTCCTTTCCGCAAATACAATTTTCATTTTCTTCATTGCAGCCCCACTCCTCTCACTCCCTCTTCCCCCCTTCCTCCACAAACGAATAACGGGTGTCCACCGAGATATATGAGACAGTTCCTGCATAATTTCCTTTTCTCAAATCAATTTTCATTTTCCTTTCCTCAAATACAATTTTCATTTTCTTCATTGCAGCCCCACTCCTCTCACTCCCTCTTCCCCCCTTCCTCCACAAACGAATAACGGGTGTCCACCGAGATATGTGAGACAGTTCCTGCGTAATTTTCTTTCCTCAAATACAATTTTCATTTTCCTTTCCTCAAATACAATTTTCATTTTCTTCATTGCAGCCCCTCTCCTCTCACTCCCTCTTCCCCCCTTCCTCCACAAACGAATAACAGGTGTCCACCGAGATATTTGAGACAGTTCCTGCGTAATTTCCTTTTCTCAAATACAATTGGTATTTTCCTTTCGTCAAATACAATTTTCATTTTCTTCATTGCAGCCCCACTCCTCTCACTCCCTCTTCCCCCCTTCCTCCACAAACGAATAACGGGTGTCCACCGAGATATATGAGACAGTTCCTGCATAATTTCCTTTTCTCAAATACAATTTTCATTTTCCTTTCCTCAAATACAATTTTCATTTTCTTCATTGCCGCCCCTCTCCTCTCCCTCTTCCCCCTTCCTCCACAAACGAATAACGGGTGTCCACAGGCATATGTGAGACAGTTCCTGCGTAATTTCCTTTTCTCAAATACAATTTTCATTTTCTTCATTGCCGCCCCTCCTCTCCCTCTTCCCCCCTTCCTCCACAAACGAATAACGGGTGTCCACCGAGATATGTGAGACAGTTCCTGCGTAATTTCCTTTCCTCAAATACAATTTTCATTTTCTTCATTGCCGCCCCTCTCCTCTCCCTCTTCCCCCCTTCCTCCACAAACGAATAACGGGTGTCCACCGAGATATGTGAGACAGTTCCTGCGTAATTTCCTTTTCTCAAATACAATTTTCATTTTCTTCATTGCCGCCCCTCTCCTCTCCCTCTTCCCCCCTTCCTCCACAAACGAATAACGGGTGTCCACCGAAGATATGTGAGACAGTTCCTGCGTAATTTCCTTTCCTCAAATACAATTTTCATTTTCTTCATTGCCGCCCCTCTCCTCTCCCTCTTCCCCCCTTCCTCCACAAACGAATAACGGGTGTCTACCGAGATATGTGAGACAGTTCCTGCGTAATTTCCTTTCCTCAAATACAATTTTCATTTTCTTCATTGCCGCCCCTCTCCTCTCCCTCTTCCCCCCTTCCTCCACAAACGAATAACGGGTGTCCACCGAGATATGTGAGACAGTTCCTGCGTAATTTCCTTTTCTCAAATACAATTTTCATTTTCTTCATTGCCGCCCCTCTCCTCTCCCTCTTCCCCCCTTCCTCCACAAACGAATAACGGGTGTCCACCGAGATATGTGAGACAGTTCCTGCGTAATTTCCTTTCCTCAATTACAATTTTCATTTTCTTCATTGCCACCCCTCTCCTCTCCCTCTTCCCCCCTTCCTCCACAAACGAATAACGGGTGTCCACCGAGATATGTGAGACAGTTCCTGCGTAATTTCCTTTCCTCAAATACAATTTTCATTTTCTTCATTGCCGCCCCTCTCCTCTCCCTCTTCCCCCCTTCCTCCACAAACGAATAACGGGTGTCCACCGAGATATGTAAGACAGTTCCTGCGTAATTTCCTTTCCTCAAATACAATTTTCATTTTCTTCATTGCCGCCCCTCTCCTCTCCCTCTTCCCCCCTTCCTCCACAAACGAATAACGGGTGTCCACCGAGATATGTGAGACAGTTCCTGCGTAATTTCCTTTCCTCAAATACAATTTTCATTTTCTTCATGGCCGCCCCTCTCCTCTCCCTCTTCCCCCCTTCCTCCACAAACGAATAACGGGTGTCCACCGAGATATGTAAGACAGTTCCTGCGTAATTTCCTTTCCTCAAATACAATTTTCATTTTCTTCATTGCCGCCCCTCTCCTTTCCCTCTTCCCCCCTTCCTCCACAAACGAATAACGGGTGTCCACCGAGATATGTGAGACAGTTCCTGCGTAATTTCCTTTCCTGAAATACAATTTTCATTTTCTTCATAGCCGCCCCTCTCCTCTCCCTCTTCCCCCCTTCCTCCACAAACGAATAACGGGTGTCCACCGAGATATGTGAGACAGTTCCTGCGTAATTTCCTTTCCTCAAATACAATTTTCATTTTCTTCATTGCCGCCCCTCTCCCTCTTCCCCCCTTCCTCCACAAACGAATAACGGGTGTCCACTGAGATATGTGAGACAGTTCCTGCGTAATTTCCTTTTCTCAAATACAATTTTCATTTTCTTCATTGCCGCCCCTGTCCTCTCCCTCTTCCCCCCTTCCTCCACAAACGAATAACGGGTGTCCACCGAGATATCTGAGACAGTTCCTGCGTAATTTCCTTTCCTCAAATACAATTTTCATTTTCTTCATTGCCGCCCCTCTCCTCTCCCTCTTCCCCCCTTCCTCCACAAACGAATAACGGGTGTCCACCGAGATATGTGAGACAGTTCCTGCATAATTTCCTTTTCTCAAATACAATTTTCATTTTCCTTTCCTCAAATACAATTTTCATTTTCTTCATTGCAGCCCCACTCCTCTCACTCCCTCTTCCCCCCTTCCTCCACAAACGAATAACGGGTGTCCACCGAGATATTTGAGACAGTTCCTGCGTAATTTCCTTTTCTCAAATACAATTGTTATTTTCCTTTCCTCAAATACAATTTTCATTTTCTTCATTGCCGCCCCTCTCCTCTCCCTCTTCCCCCTTCCTCCACAAACGAATAACGGGTGTCCACAGACATATATGAGACAGTTCCTGCGTAATTTCCTTTTCTCAAATACAATTTTCATTTTCTTCATTGCCGCCCCTCTCCTCTCCCTCTTCCCCCCTTCCTCCACAAACGAATAACGGGTGTCCACCGAGATATGTGAGACAGTTCCTGCGTAATTTCCTTTCCTCAAATACAATTTTCATTTTCTTCATTGCCGCCCCTCTCCCTCTTCCCCCCTTCCTCCACAAACGAATAACGGGTGTCCACCGAGATATGTGAGACAGTTCCTGCGTAATTTCCTTTCCTCAAATACAATTTTCATTTTCTTCATTGCCGCCCCTCTCCTCTCCCTCTTCCCCCCTTCCTCCACAAACGAATAACGGGTGTCCACCGAGATATGTAAGACAGTTCCTGCGTAATTTCCTTTCCTCAAATACAATTTTCATTTTCTTCATTGCCGCCCCTCTCCTCTCCCTCTTCCCCCCTTCCTCCACAAACGAATAACGGGTGTCCACCGAGATATGTGAGACAGTTCCTGCGTAATTTCCTTTCCTGAAATACAATTTTCATTTTCTTCATTGCCGCCCCTCTCCTCTCCCTCTTCCCCCCTTCCTCCACAAACGAATAACAGGTGTCCACCGAGATATGTGAGACAGTTCCTGCGTAATTTTCTTTTCTCAAATACAATTTGCATTTTCTTCATTGCCACCCCTCTCTCTCCCTCTTCCCCCCTTCCTCCACAAACGAATAACGGGTGTCCACCGAGATATGTGAGACAGTTCCTGCGTAATTTCCTTTTCTCAAATACAATTTTCATTTTCTTCATTGCCGCCCCTCTCCTCTCCCTCTTCCCCCCTTCCTCCACAAACGAATAACGGGTGTCCACCGAGATATGTGAGACAGTTCCTGCGTAATTTTCTTTCCTCAAATACAATTTTCATTTTCTTCATTGCCGCCCCTCTCCTCTCCCTCTTCCCCCCTTCCTCCACAAACGAATAACGGGTGTCCACCGAGATATGTGAGACAGTTCCTGCGTAATTTCCTTTCCTCAAATACAATTTTCATTTTCTTCATTGCCGCCCCTCTCCTCTCCCTCTTCCCCCCTTCCTCCACAAACGAATAACGGGTGTCCACTGAGATATGTGAGACAGTTCCTGCGTAATTTTCTTTTCTCAAATACAATTTGCATTTTCTTCATTGCCGCCCCTCTCCTCTCCCTCTTCCCCCCTTCCTCCACAAACGAATAACAGGTGTCCACCGAGATATGTGAGACAGTTCCTGCGTAATTTCCTTTTCTCAAATACAATTTTTATTTTCTTCATTGCCGCCCCTCTCCTCTCCCTCTTCCCCCCTTCCTCCACAAACGAATAACGGGTGTCCACCGAGATATGTAAGACAGTTCCTGCGTAATTTCCTTTCCTCAAATACAATTTTCATTTTCTTCATTGCCGCCCCTCTCCTCTCCCTCTTCCCCCCTTCCTCCACAAACGAATAACGGGTGTCCACCGAGATATGTGAGACAGTTCCTGCGTAATTTTCTTTCCTCAAATACAATTTTCATTTTCTTCATTGCCGCCCCTCTCCTCTCCCTCTTCCCCCCTTCCTCCAGAAACGAATAACGGGTGTCCACCGAGATATGTGAGACAGTTCCTGCGTAATTTCCTTTCCTCAAATACAATTTTCATTTTCTTCATTGCCGCCCTTCTCCCTCTTCCCCCCTTCCTCCACAAACGAATAACGGGTGTCCACCGAGATATGTGAGACAGTTCCTGCGTAATTTCCTTTTCTCAAATACAATTTTCATTTTCTTCATTGCCGCCCCTCTCCTCTCCCTCTTCCCCCCTTCCTCCACAAACGAATAACGGGTGTCCACCGAGATATGTGAGACAGTTCCTGCGTAATTTCCTTTTCTCAAATACAATTTTCATTTTCTTCATTGCCGCCCCTCTCCTCTCCCTCTTCCCCCCTTCCTCCACAAACGAATAACGGGTGTCCACCGATATTTGTGAGACAGTTCCTGCGTAATTTCCTTTTCTCAAATACAATTGTTATTTTCCTTTCCTCAAATACAATTTTCATTTTCTTCATTGCCGCCTCTCTCCTCTCACTCCCTCTTCCCCCCTTCCTCCACAAACGAATAACGGGTGTCCACCGAGATATATGAGACAGTTCCTGCATAATTTCGTTTTCTCAAATACAATTTTCATTTTCCTGTCCTCAACTACAATTTTCATTTTCTTCATTGCAGCCCCTCTCCTCTCACTCCCTCTTGCCCCCTTCCTCCACAAACGAATAACGGGTGTCCACCGAGATATATGAGACAGTTCCTGCATAATTTCCTTTTCTCAAATACAATTTTCATTTTCCTTTCCTCAAATACAATTTTCATTTTCTTCATTGCAGCCCCTCTCCTCTCACTCCCTCTTCCCCCCTTCCTCCACAAACGAATAACGGGTGTCCACCGAGATATTTGAGACAGTTCCTGCGTAATTTCCTTTTCTCAAATAGAATTGTTATTTTCCTTTCCTCAAATACAATTTTCATTTTCTTCATTGCAGCCCCACTCCTCTCACTCCCTCTTCCCCCCTTCCTCCACAAACGAATAACGGGTGTCCACCGAGATATATGAGACAGTTCCTGCATAATTTCCTTTTCTCAAATACAATTTTCATTTTCCTTTCCTCAAATACAATTTTCATTTTCTTCATTGCAGCCGCTCTCCTCTCACTCCCTCTTCCCCCCTTCCTCCACAAACGAATAACGGGTGTCCACCGAGATATGTGAGACAGTTCCTGCGTAATTTTCTTTCCTCAAATACAATTTTCATTTTCTTCATTGCCGCCCCTCTCCTCTCCCTCTTCCCCCCTTCCTCCACAAACGAATAACGGGTGTCCACCGAGATATGTGAGACAGTTCCTGCGTAATTTTCTTTCCTCAAATACAATTTTCATTTTCTTCATTGCCGCCCCTCTCCTCTCCCTCTTCCCCCCTTCCTCCACAAACGAATAACGGGTGTCCACCGAGATATGTGAGACAGTTCCTGCGTAATTTCCTTTCCTCAAATACAATTTTCATTTTCTTCATTGCCGCCCCTCTCCTCTCCCTCTTCCCCCCTTCCTCCACAAACGAATAACGGGTGTCCACCGAGATATTTGAGACAGTTCCTGCGTAATTTCCTTTTCTCAAATACAATTGTTATTTTCCTTTTCTCAAATATAATTTTCATTTTCTTCATTGCAGCCCCACTCCTCTCACTCCCTCTTCCCCCCTTCCTCCACAAACGAATAACGGGTGTCCACCGAGATATATGAGACAGTTCCTGCATAATTTCCTTTTCTCAAATACAATTTTCATTTTCCTTTCCTCAAATACAATTTTCATTTTCTTCATTGCAGCCCCACTCCTCTCACTCCCTCTTCCCCCCTTCCTCCACAAACGAATAACGGGTGTCCACCGAGATATGTGAGACAGTTCCTGCGTAATTTTCTTTCCTCAAATACAATTTTCATTTTCTTCATTGCCGCCCCTCTCCTCTCCCTCTTCCCCCCTTCCTCCACAAACGAATAACGGGTGTCCACCGAGATATGTGAGACAGTTCCTGCGTAATTTTCTTTCCTCAAATACAATTTTCATTTTCTTCATTGCCGCCCCTCTCCTCTCCCTCTTCCCCCCTTCCTCCACAAACAAATAACGGGTGTCCACCGAGATATGTGAGACAGTTCCTGCGTAATTTCCTTTCCTCAAATACAATTTTCATTTTCTTCATTGCCGCCCCTCTCCTCTCCCTCTTCCCCCCTTCCTCCACAAACGAATAACGGGTGTCCACTGAGATATGTGAGACAGTTCCTGCGTAATTTTCTTTCCTCAAATACAATTTTCATTTTCTTCATTGCCGCCCCTCTCCTCTCCCTCTTCTCCCCTTCCTCCACAAACGAATAACGGGTGTCCACCGAGATATGTGAGACAGTTCCTGCGTAATTTCCTTTTCTCAAATACAATTTTCATTTTCTTCATTGCCGCCCCTCTCCTCTCCCTCTTCCCCCCTTCCTCCACAAACGAATAACGGGTGTCCACCGAGATATGTGAGACAGTTCCTGCGTAAGTTCCTTTCCTCAAATACAATTTTCATTTTCTTCATTGCCGCCCCTCACCTCTCCCTCTTCCCCCCTTCCTCCACAAACGAATAACGGGTGTCCACCGAGATATGTGAGACAGTTCCTGCGTAATTTTCTTTTCTCAAATACAATTTTCATTTTCTTCGTTGCCGCCCCTCTCCTCTCCCTCTTCCCCCCTTCCTCCACAAACGAATAACGGGTGTCCACCGAGATATGTGAGACAGTTCCTGCGTAATTTTCTTTCCTCAAATACAATTTTCATTTTCTTCATTGCCGCCCCTCTCCTCTCCCTCTTCCCCCCTTCCTCCACAAATGAATAACGGGTGTCCACCGAGATATGTGAGACAGTTCCTGCGTAATTTTCTTTCCTCAAATACAATTTTCATTTTCTTCATTGCCGCCCCTCTCCTCTCCCTCTTCCCCCCTTCCTCCAGAAACGAATAACGGGTGTCCACCGAGATATGTGAGACAGTTCCTGCGTAATTTCCTTTCCTCAAATACAATTTTCATTTTCTTCATTGCCGCCCTTCTCCCTCTTCCCCCCTTCCTCCACAAACGAATAACGGGTGTCCACCGAGATATGTGAGACAGTTCCTGCGTAATTTCCTTTTCTCAAATACAATTTTCATTTTCTTCATTGCCGCCCCTCTCCTCTCCCTCTTCCCCCCTTCCTCCACAAACGAATAACGGGTGTCCACCGAGATATGTGAGACAGTTCCTGCGTAATTTCCTTTTCTCAAATACAATTTTCATTTTCTTCATTGCCGCCCCTCTCCTCTCCCTCTTCCCCCCTTCCTCCACAAACGAATAACGGGTGTCCACCGACATATGTGAGACAGTTCCTGCGTAATTTCCTTTCCTCAATTACAATTTTCATTTTCTTCATTGCCGCCCCTCTCCTCTCCCTCTTTCCCCCTTCCTCCACAAACGAATAACGGGTGTCCACCGAGATATGTGAGACAGTTCCTGCGTAATTTCCTTTCCTCAAATACAATTTTCATTTTCTTCATTGCCGCCCCTCTCCTCTCCCTCTTCCCCCCTTCCTCCACAAACGAATAACGGGTGTCCACCGAGATATGTGAGACAGTTCCTGCGTAATTTCCTTTTCTCAAATACAATTTTCATTTTCTTCATTGCCGCCCCTCTCCTCTCCCTCTTCCCCCCTTCCTCCACAAACGAATAACGGGTGTCCACCGAGATATGTGAGACAGTTCCTGCGTAATTTCCTTTCCTCAAATACAATTTTCATTTTCATTGCCGCCCCTCTCCTCTCCCTCTTCCCCCCTTCCTCCACAAACGAATAACGGGTGTCCACCGAGATATGTGAGACAGTTCCTGCGTAATTTCCTTTCCTCAAATACAATTTTCATTTTCTTCATTGCCGCCCCTCTCCTCTCCCTCTTCCCCCCTTCCTCCACAAACGAATAACGGGTGTCCACCGAGATATGTGAGACAGTTCCTGCGTAATTTCCTTTCCTCAAATACAATTTTCATTTTCTTCATTGCCGCCCCTCTCCTCTCCCTCTTCCCCCCTTCCTCCACAAACGAATAACGGGTGTCCACCGAGATATGTGAGACAGTTCCTGCGTAATTTCCTTTCCTGAAATACAATTTTCATTTTCTTCATAGCCGCCCCTCTCCTCTCCCTCTTCCCCCCTTCCTCCACAAACGAATAACGGGTGTCCACCGAGATATGTGAGACAGTTCCTGCGTAATTTCCTTTCCTCAAATACAATTTTCATTTTCTTCATTGCCGCCCCTCTCCTCTCCCTCTTCCCCCCTTCCTCCACAAACGAATAACGGGTGTCCACCGAGATATGTGAGACAGTTCCTGCGTAATTTTCTTTCCTCAAATACAATTTTCATTTTCTTCATTGCCGCCCCTCTCCTTTCCCTCTTCCCGCCTTCTTCCACAAACGAATAACGGGTGTCCACCGAGATATGTGAGACAGTTCCTGCGTAATTTCCTTGTCTCAAATACAATTTTCATTTTCTTCATTGCCGCCCCTCTCCTCTCCCTCTTGCCCCCTTCCTCCACAAACGAATAACGGGTGTCCACCGAGATATGTGAGACAGTTCCTGCGTAATTTCCTTTCCTCAAATACAATTTTCATTTTCTTCATTGCCGCCCCTCTCCTCTCCCTCTTCCCCCCTTCCTGCACAAACGAATAACGGGTGTCCACCGAGATATTTGAGACAGTTCCTGCGTAATTTCCTTTTCTCAAATACAATTGTTATTTTCCTTTCCTCAAATACAATTTTCATTTTCTTCATTGCAGCCCCACTCCTCTCACTCCCTCTTCCCCCCTTCCTCCACAAACGAATAACGGGTGTCCACCGAGATATATGAGACAGTTCCTGCATAATTTCCTTTTCTCAAATACAATTTTCATTTTCCTTTCCTCAAATACAATTTTCATTTTCTTCATTGCAGCCCCACTCCTCTCACTCTCTCTTCCCCCCTTCCTCCACAAACGAATAACGGGTGTCCACCGAGATATGTGAGACAGTTCCTGCGTAATTTTCTTTCCTCAAATACAATTTTCATTTTCCTTTCCTCTAATACAATTTTCATTTTCTTCATTGCAGCCGCTCTCCTCTCACTCCCTCTTCCCCCCTTCCTCCACAAACGAATAACGGGTGTCCACCGAGATATGTGAGACAGTTCCTGCGTAATTTTCTTTTCTCAAATACAATTTGCATTTTCTTCATTGCCGCCCCTCTCCTCTCCCTCTTCCCCCCTTCCTCCACAAACGAATAACGGGTGTCCACCGAGATGTGAGACAGTTCCTGCGTAATTTCCTTTTCTCAAATACAATTTTCATTTTCTTCATTGCCGCCCCTCTCCTCTCCCTCTTCCCCCCTTCCTCCACAAACGAATAACGGGTGTCCACCGAGATATGTGAGACAGTTCCTGCGTAATTTTCTTTCTCAAATACAATTTTCATTTTCTTCATTGCCGCCCCTCTCCTCTCCCTCTTCCCCCCTTCCTCCACAAACGAATAACGGGTGTCCACCGAGATATGTGAGACAGTTCCTGCGTAATTTCCTTTCCTCAAATACAATTTTCATTTTCTTCATTGCCGCCCCTCCTCTCCCTCTTCCCCCCTTCCTCCACAAACGAATAACGGGTGTCCACTGAGATATGTGAGACAGTTCCTGCGTAATTTCCTTTCCTCAATTACAATTTTCATTTTCTTCATTGCCGCCCCTCTCCTCTCCCTCTTTCCCCCTTCCTCCACAAATGAATAACGGGTGTCCACCGAGATATGTGAGACAGTTCCTGCGTAATTTCCTTTTCTCAAATACAATTTTCATTTTCTTCATTGCCGCCCCTCTCCTCTCCCTCTTCCCCCCTTCCTCCACAAACGAATAACGGGTGTCCACTGAGATATGTGAGACAGTTCCTGCGTAATTTCCTTTCCTCAAATACAATTTTCATTTTCTTCATTGCCACCCCTCTCCTCTCCCTCTTCCCCCCTTCCTCGACAAACGAATAACGGGTGTCCACCGAGATATGTGAGACAGTTCCTGCGTAATTTCCTTTCCTCAAATACAATTTTCATTTTCTTCATTGCCGCCCCTCTCCTCTCCCTCTTCCCCCCTTCCTCCACAAACGAATAACGGGTGTCCACCGAGATATGTGAGACAGTTCCTGCGTAATTTCCTTTCCTCAAATACAATTTTCATTTTCTTCATTGCCGCCCCTCTCCTCTCCCTCTTCCCCCCTTCCTCCACAAACGAATAACGGGTGTCCACCGAGATATGTGAGACAGTTCCTGCGTAATTTCCTTTCCTGAAATACAATTTTCATTTTCTTCATAGCCGCCCCTCTCCTCTCCCTCTTCCCCCCTTCCTCCACAAACGAATAACGGGTGTCCACCGAGATATGTGAGACAGTTCCTGCGTAATTTCCTTTCCTCAAATACAATTTTCATTTTCTTCATTGCCGCCCCTCTCCTCTCCCTCTTCCCCCCTTCCTCCACAAACGAATAACGGGTGTCCACTGAGATATGTGAGACAGTTCCTGCGTAATTTCCTTTTCTCAAATACAATTTTCATTTTCTTCATTGCCGCCCCTCTCCTCTCCCTCTTCCCCCCTTCCTCCACAAACGAATAACGGGTGTCCACCGAGATATGTGAGACAGTTCCTGCGTAATTTCCTTTCCTCAAATACAATTTTCATTTTCTTCATTGCCGCCCCTCTCCTCTCCCTCTTCCCCCCTTCCTCCACAAACGAATAACGGGTGTCCACCGAGATATGTGAGACAGTTCCTGCGTAATTTCCTTTCCTCAAATACAATTTTCATTTTCTTCATTGCCGCCCCTCTCCTCTCCCTCTTCCCCCCTTCCTCCACAAACGAATAACGGGTGTCCACCGAGATATTTGAGACAGTTCCTGCGTAATTTCCTTTTCTCAAATACAATTGTTATTTTCCTTTCCTCAAATACAATTTTCATTTTCTTCATTGCAGCCCCACTCCTCTCACTCCCTCTTCCCCCCTTCCTCCACAAACGAATAACGGGTGTCCACCGAGATATATGAGACAGTTCCTGCATAATTTCCTTTTCTCAAATCAATTTTCATTTTCCTTTCCTCAAATACAATTTTCAATTTCTTCATTGCAGCCCCACTCCTCTCACTCCCTCTTCCCCCCTTCCTCCACAAACGAATAACGGGTGTCCACCGAGATATGTGAGACAGTTCCTGCGTAATTTTCTTTCCTCAAATACAATTTTCATTTTCCTTTCCTCAAATACAATTTTCATTTTCTTCATTGCAGCCCCTCTCCTCTCACTCCCTCTTCCCCCCTTCCTCCACAAACGAATAACAGGTGTCCACCGAGATATTTGAGACAGTTCCTGCGTAATTTCCTTTTCTCAAATACAATTGGTATTTTCCTTTCCTCAAATACAATTTTCATTTTCTTCATTGCAGCCCCACTCCTCTCACTCCCTCTTCCCCCCTTCCTCCACAAACGAATAACGGGTGTCCACCGAGATATATGAGACAGTTCCTGCATAATTTCCTTTTCTCAAATACAATTTTCATTTTCCTTTCCTCAAATACAATTTTCATTTTCTTCATTGCAGCCGCTCTCCTCACTCCCTCTTCCCCCCTTCCTCCACAAACGAATAACGGGTGTCCACCGAGATATGTGAGACAGTTCCTGCGTAATTTCCTTTTCTCAAATACAATTTTCATTTTCTTCATTGCCGCCCTTCTCCCTCTTCCCCCCTTCCTCCTCAAACGAATAACGGGTGTCCACCGAGATATGTGAGACAGTTCCTGCGTAATTTCCTTTTCTCAAATACAATTTTCATTTTCTTCATTGCCGCCCCTCTCCTCTCCCTCTTCCCCCCTTCCTCCACAAACGAATAACGGGTGTCCACCGAGATATGTGAGACAGTTCCTGCGTAATTTCCTTTTCTCAAATACAATTTTCATTTTCTTCATTGCCGCCCCTCTCCTCTCCCTCTTCCCCCCTTCCTCCACAAACGAATAACGGGTGTCCACAGACATATGTGAGACAGTTCCTGCGTAATTTCCTTTTCTCAAATACAATTTTCATTTTCTTCATTGCCGCCCCTCCTCTCCCTCTTCCCCCCTTCCTCCACAAACGAATAACGGGTGTCCACCGAGATATGTGAGACAGTTCCTGCGTAATTTCCTTTCCTCAAATGCAATTTTCATTTTCTTCATTGCCGCCCCTCTCCTCTCCCTCTTCCCCCCTTCCTCCACAAACGAATAACGGGTGTCCACCGAGATATGTGAGACAGTTCCTGCGTAATTTCCTTTTCTCAAATACAATTTTCATTTTCTTCATTGCCGCCCCTCTCCTCTCCCTCTTCCCCCCTTCCTCCACAAACGAATAACGGGTGTCCACCGAGATATGTGAGACAGTTCCTGCGTAATTTCCTTTCCTCAAATACAATTTTCATTTTCTTCATTGCCGCCCCTCTCCTCGCCCTCTTCCCCCCTTCCTCCACAAACGAATAACGGGTGTCTACCGAGATATGTGAGACAGTTCCTGCGTAATTTCCTTTCCTCAAATACAATTTTCATTTTCTTCATTGCTGCCCCTCTCCTCTCCCTCTTCCCCCCTTCCTCCACAAACGAATAACGGGTGTCCACCGAGATATGTGAGACAGTTCCTGCGTAATTTCCTTTTCTCAAATACAATTTTCATTTTCTTCATTGCCGCCCCTCTCCTCTCCCTCTTCCCCCCTTCCTCCACAAACGAATAACGGGTGTCCACCGAGATATGTGAGACAGTTCCTGCGTAATTTCCTTTCCTCAATTACAAATTTCATTTTCTTCATTGCCACCCCTCTCCTCTCCCTCTTCCCCCCTTCCTCCACAAACGAATAACGGGTGTCCACCGAGATATGTGAGACAGTTCCTGCGTAATTTCCTTTCCTCAAATACAATTTTCATTTTCTTCATTGCCGCCCCTCTCCTCTCCCTCTTCCCCCCTTCCTCCACAAACGAATAACGGGTGTCCACCGAGATATGTAAGACAGTTCCTGCGTAATTTCCTTTCCTCAAATACAATTTTCATTTTCTTCATTGCCGCCCCTCTCCTCTCCCTCTTTCCCCCTTCCTCCACAAACGAATAACGGGTGTCCACCGAGATATGTGAGACAGTTCCTGCGTAATTTCCTTTCCTGAAATACAATTTTCATTTTCTTCATAGCCGCCCCTCTCCTCTCCCTCTTCCCCCCTTCCTCCACAAACGAATAACGGGTGTCCACCGAGATATGTGAGACAGTTCCTGCGTAATTTCCTTTCCTCAAATACAATTTTCATTTTCTTCATTGCCGCCCCTCTCCCTCTTCCCCCCTTCCTCCACAAACGAATAACGGGTGTCCACTGAGATATGTGAGACAGTTCCTGCGTAATTTCCTTTTCTCAAATACAATTTTCATTTTCTTCATTGCCGCCCCTGTCCTCTCCCTCTTCCCCCCTTCCTCCACAAACGAATAACGGGTGTCCACCGAGATATCTGAGACAGTTCCTGCGTAATTTCCTTTCCTCAAATACAATTTTCATTTTCTTCATTGCCGCCCCTCTCCTCTCCCTCTTCCCCCTTCCTCCACAAACGAATAACGGGTGTCCACCGAGATATGTGAGACAGTTCCTGCATAATTTCCTTTTTTCAAATACAATTTTCATTTTCCTTTCCTCAAATACAATTTTCATTTTCTTCATTGCAGCCCCACTCCTCTCACTCCCTCTTCCCCCCTTCCTCCACAAACGAATAACGGGTGTCCACCGAGATATTTGAGACAGTTCCTGCGTAATTTCCTTTTCTCAAATACAATTGTTATTTTCCTTTCCTCAAATACAATTTTCATTTTCTTCATTGCAGCCCCACTCCTCTCACTCCCTCTTCCCCCCTTCCTCCACAAACGAATAACGGGTGTCCACCGAGATATATGAGACAGTTCCTGCATAATTTCCTTTTCTCAAATACAATTTTCATTTTCCTTTCCTCAAATACAATTTTCATTTTCTTCATTGCAGCCCCACTCCTCTCACTCCCTCTTCCCCCCTTCCTCCACAAACGAATAACGGGTGTCCACCGAGATATGTGAGACAGTTCCTGCGTAATTTTCTTTCCTCAAATACAATTTTCATTTTCCTTTCCTCAAATACAATTTTCATTTTCTTCATTGCAGCCCCTCTCCTCTCACTCCCTCTTCCCCCCTTCCTCCACAAACGAATAACGGGTGTCCACCGAGATATATGAGACAGTACCTGCATAATTTCCTTTTCTCAAATACAATTTTCATTTTCCTTTCCTCAAATACAATTTTCATTTTCTTCATTGCAGCCGCTCTCCTCTCACTCCCTCTTCCCCCCTTCCTCCACAAACGAATAACGGGTGTCCACCGAGATATGTGAGACAGTTCCTGCGTAATTTTCTTTTCTCAAATACAATTTGCATTTTCTTCATTGCCGCCCCTCTCCTCTCCCTCTTCCCCCCTTCCTCCACAAACGAATAACGGGTGTCCACCGAGATATGTGAGACAGTTCCTGCGTAATTTCCTTTTCTCAAATACAATTTTCATTTTCTTCATTGCCGCCCCTCTCCTCTCCCTCTTCCCCCCTTCCTCCACAAACGAATAACGGGTGTCCACCGAGATATGTGAGACAGTTCCTGCGTAATTTTCTTTCCTCAAATACAATTTTCATTTTCTTCATTAACGCCCCTCTCCCTCTTCCCCCCTTCCTCCACAAACGAATAACGGGTGTCCACCGAGATATGTGAGACAGTTCCTGCGTAATTTCCTTTCCTCAAATACAATTTTCATTTTCTTCATTGCCGCCCCTCTCCTCTCCCTCTTCCCCCCTTCCTCCACAAACGAATAACGGGTGTCCACTGAGATATGTGAGACAGTTCCTGCGTAATTTTCTTTTCTCAAATACAATTTGCATTTTCTTCATTGCCGCCCCTCTCCTCTCCCTCTTCCCCCCTTCCTCCACAAACGAATAACAGGTGTCCACCGAGATATGTGAGACAGTTCCTGCGTAATTTCCTTTTCTCAAATACAATTTTCATTTTCTTCATTGCCGCCCCTCTCCTCTCCCTCTTCCCCCCTTCCTCCACAAACGAATAACGGGTGTCCACCGAGATATGTGAGACAGTTCCTGCGTAATTTCCTTTCCTCAAATACAATTTTCATTTTCTTCATTGCCGCCCCTCTCCTCTCCCTCTTCCCCCCTTCCTCCACAAACGAATAACGGGTGTCCACCGAGATATGTGAGACAGTTCCTGCGTAATTTTCTTTCCTCAAATACAATTTTCATTTTCTTCATTGCCGCCCCTCTCCTCTCCCTCTTCCCCCCTTCCTCCAGAAACGAATAACGGGTGTCCACCGAGATATGTGAGACAGTTCCTGCGTAATTTCCTTTCCTCAAATACAATTTTCATTTTCTTCATTGCCGCCCTTCTCCCTCTTCCCCCCTTCCTCCACAAACGAATAACGGGTGTCCACCGAGATATGTGAGACAGTTCCTGCGTAATTTCCTTTTCTCAAATACAATTTTCATTTTCTTCATTGCCGCCCCTCTCCTCTCCCTCTTCCCCCCTTCCTCCACAAACGAATAACGGGTGTCCACCGAGATATGTGAGACAGTTCCTGCGTAATTTCCTTTTCTCAAATACAATTTTCATTTTCTTCATTGCCGCCCCTCTCCTCTCCCTCTTCCCCCCTTCCTCCACAAACGAATAACGGGTGTCCACCGACATTTGTGAGACAGTTCCTGCGTAATTTCCTTTTCTCAAATACAATTGTTATTTTCCTTTCCTCAAATACAATTTTCATTTTCTTCATTGCCGCCTCTCTCCTCTCACTCCCTCTTCCCCCTTCCTCCACAAACGAATAACGGGTGTCCACCGAGATATATGAGACAGTTCCTGCATAATTTCGTTTTCTCAAATACAATTTTCATTTTCCTGTCCTCAAATACAATTTTCATTTTCTTCATTGCAGCCCCTCCCTCTCACTCCCTCTTGCCCCCTTCCTCCACAAACGAATAACGGGTGTCCACCGAGATATATGAGACAGTTCCTGCATAATTTCCTTTTCTCAAATACAATTTTCATTTTCCTTTCCTCAAATACAATTTTCATTTTCTTCATTGCAGCCCCTCTCCTCTCACTCCCTCTTCCCCCCTTCCTCCACAAACGAATAACGGGTGTCCACCGAGATATTTGAGACAGTTCCTGCGTAATTTCCTTTTCTCAAATACAATTGTTATTTTCCTTTCCTCAAATACAATTTTCATTTTCTTCATTGCAGCCCCACTCCTCTCACTCCCTCTTCCCCCCTTCCTCCACAAACGAATAACGGGTGTCCACCGAGATATATGAGACAGTTCCTGCATAATTTCCTTTTCTCAAATACAATTTTCATTTTCCTTTCCTCAAATACAATTTTCATTTTCTTCATTGCAGCCGCTCTCCTCTCACTCCCTCTTCCCCCCTTCCTCCACAAACGAATAACGGGTGTCCACCGAGATATGTGAGACAGTTCCTGCGTAATTTTCTTTTCTCAAATACAATTTGCATTTTCTTCATTGCCGCCCCTCTCCTCTCCCTCTTCCCCCCTTCCTCCACAAACGAATAACGGGTGTCCACGGAGATATGTGAGACAGTTCCTGCGTAATTTCCTTTTCTCAAATACAATTTTCATTTTCTTCATTGCCGCCCCTCTCCTCTCCCTCTTCCCCCCTTCCTCCACAAACGAATAACGGGTGTCCACCGAGATATGTGAGACAGTTCCTGCGTAATTTTCTTTCCTCAAATACAATTTTCATTTTCTTCATTGCCGCCCCTCTCCTCTCCCTCTTCCCCCCTTCCTCCACAAACGAATAACGGGTGTCCACCGAGATATGTGAGACAGTTCCTGCGTAATTTCCTTTCCTCAAATACAATTTTCATTTTCTTCATTGCCGCCCCTCTCCTCTCCCTCTTCCCCCCTTCCTCCACAAACGAATAACGGGTGTCCACTGAGATATGTGAGACAGTTCCTGCGTAATTTTCTTTTCTCAAATACAATTTGCATTTTCTTCATTGCCGCCACTCTCCTCTCCCTCTTCCCCCCTTCCTCCACAAACGAATAACAGGTGTCCACCGAGATATGTGAGACAGTTCCTGCGTAATTTCCTTTTCTCAAATACAATTTTCATTTTCTTCATTGCCGCCCCTCTCCTCTCCCTCTTCCCCCCTTCCTCCACAAACGAATAACGGGTGTCCACCGAGATATGTGAGACAGTTCCTGCGTAATTTCCTTTCCTCAAATACAATTTTCATTTTCTTCATTGCCGCCCCTCTCCTCTCCCTCTTCCCCCCTTCCTCCACAAACGAATAACGGGTGTCCACCGAGATATGTGAGACAGTTCCTGCGTAATTTTCTTTCCTCAAATACAATTTTCATTTTCTTCATTGCCGCCCCTCTCCTCTCCCTCTTCCCCCCTTCCTCCAGAAACGAATAACGGGTGTCCACCGAGATATGTGAGACAGTTCCTGCGTAATTTCCTTTCCTCAAATACAATTTTCATTTTCTTCATTGCCGCCCTTCTCCCTCTTCCCCCCTTCCTCCACAAACGAATAACGGGTGTCCACCGAGATATGTGAGACAGTTCCTGCGTAATTTCCTTTTCTCAAATACAATTTTCATTTTCTTCATTGCCGCCCCTCTCCTCTCCCTCTTCCCCCCTTCCTCTACAAACGAATAACGGGTGTCCACCGAGATATGTGAGACAGTTCCTGCGTAATTTCCTTTTCTCAAATACAATTTTCATTTTCTTCATTGCCGCCCCTCTCCTCTCCCTCTTCCCCCCTTCCTCCACAAACGAATAACGGGTGTCCACCGACATTTGTGAGACAGTTCCTGCGTAATTTTCTTTTCTCAAATACAATTGTTATTTTCCTTTCCTCAAATACAATTTTCATTTTCTTCATTGCCGCCTCTCTCCTCTCACTCCCTCTTCCCCCCTTCCTCCACAAACGAATAACGGGTGTCCACCGAGATATATGAGACAGTTCCTGCATAATTTCGTTTTCTCAAATACAATTTTCATTTTCCTATCCTCAAATACAATTTTCATTTTCTTCATTGCCGCCCCTCTCCTCTCCCTCTTCCCCCCTTCCTCCACAAACGAATAACGGGTGTCCACCGACATTTGTGAGACAGTTCCTGCGTAATTTCCTTTTCTCAAATACAATTGTTATTTTCCTTTCCTCAAATACAATTTTCATTTTCTTCATTGCCGCCTCTCTCCTCTCACTCCCTCTTCCCCCCTTCCTCCACAAACGAATGACGGGTGTCCACGGAGATATGTGAGACAGTTCCTGCGTAATTTCCTTTTCTCAAATACAATTTTCATTTTCTTCATTGCCGCCCCTCTCCTCTCCCTCTTCCCCCCTTCCTCCACAAACGAATAACGGGTGTCCACCGAGATATGTGAGACAGTTCCTGCGTAATTTTCTTTCCTCAAATACAATTTTCATTTTCTTCATTGCCGCCCCTCTCCTCTCCCTCTTCCCCCCTTCCTCCACAAACGAATAACGGGTGTCCACCGAGATATGTGAGACAGTTCCTGCGTAATTTCCTTTCCTCAAATACAATTTTCATTTTCTTCATTGCCGCCCCTCTCCTCTCCCTCTTCCCCCCTTCCTCCACAAACGAATAACGGGTGTCCACTGAGATATGTGAGACAGTTCCTGCGTAATTTTCTTTTCTCAAATACAATTTGCATTTTCTTCATTGCCGCCCCTCTCCTCTCCCTCTTCCCCCCTTCCTCCACAAACGAATAACAGGTGTCCACCGAGATATGTGAGACAGTTCCTGCGTAATTTCCTTTTCTCAAATACAATTTTCATTTTCTTCATTGCCGCCCCTCTCCTCTCCCTCTTCCCCCCTTCCTCCATAAACGAATAACGGGTGTCCACCGAGATATGTGAGACAGTTCCTGCGTAATTTCCTTTCCTCAAATACAATTTTCATTTTCTTCATTGCCGCCCCTCTCCTCTCCCTCTTCCCCCCTTCCTCCACAAACGAATAACGGGTGTCCACCGAGATATGTGAGACAGTTCCTGCGTAATTTTCTTTCCTCAAATACAATTTTCATTTTCTTCATTGCCGCCCCTCTCCTCTCCCTCTTCCCCCCTTCCTCCAGAAACGAATAACGGGTGTCCACCGAGATATGTGAGACAGTTCCTGCGTAATTTCCTTTCCTCAAATACAATTTTCATTTTCTTCATTGCCGCCCTTCTCCCTCGTCCCCCCTTCCTCCACAAACGAATAACGGGTGTCCACCGAGATATGTGAGACAGTTCCTGCGTAATTTCCTTTTCTCAAATACAATTTTCATTTTCTTCATTGCCGCCCCTCTCCTCTCCCTCTTCCCCCCTTCCTCCACAAACGAATAACGGGTGTCCACCGAGATATGTGAGACAGTTCCTGCGTAATTTCCTTTTCTCAAATACAATTTTCATTTTCTTCATTGCCGCCCCTCTCCTCTCCCTCTTCCCCCCTTCCTCCACAAACGAATAACGGGTGTCCACCGACATTTGTGAGACAGTTCCTGCGTAATTTCCTTTTCTCAAATACAATTGTTATTTTCCTTTCCTCAAATACAATTTTCATTTTCTTCATTGCCGCCTCTCTCCTCTCACTCCCTCTTCCCCCCTTCCTCCACAAACGAATAACGGGTGTCCACCGAGATATATGAGACAGTTCCTGCATAATTTCGTTTTCTCAAATACAATTTTCATTTTCCTGTCCTCAAATACAATTTTCATTTTCTTCATTGCAGCCCCTCCCTCTCACTCCCTCTTGCCCCCTTCCTCCACAAACGAATAACGGGTGTCCACCGAGATATATGAGACAGTTCCTGCATAATTTCGTTTTCTCAAATACAATTTTCATTTTCCTTTCCTCAAATACAATTTTCATTTTCTTCATTGCAGCCCCTCTCCTCTCACTCCCTCTTCCCCCCTTCCTCCACAAACGAATAACGGGTGTCCACCGAGATATTTGAGACAGTTCCTGCGTAATTTCCTTTTCTCAAATACAATTGTTATTTTCCTTTCCTCAAATACAATTTTCATTTTCTTCATTGCAGCCCTATTCCTCTCACTCCCTCTTCCCCCCTTCCTCCACAAACGAATAACGGGTGTCCACCGAGATATATGAGACAGTTCCTGCATAATTTCCTTTTCTCAAATACAATTTTCATTTTCCTTTCCTCAAATACAATTTTCATTTTCTTCATTGCAGCCGCTCTCCTCTCACTCCCTCTTCCCCCCTTCCTCCACAAACGAATAACGGGTGTCCACCGAGATATGTGAGACAGTTCCTGCGTAATTTTCTTTCCTCAAATACAATTTTCATTTTCTTCATTGCCGCCCCTCTCCTCTCCCTCTTCCCCCCTTCCTCCACAAACGAATAACGGGTGTCCACCGAGATATGTGAGACAGTTCCTGCGTAATTTTCTTTCCTCAAATACAATTTTCATTTTCTTCATTGCCGCCCCTCTCCTCTCCCTCTTCCCCCCTTCCTCCACAAACGAATAACGGGTGTCCACCGAGATATGTGAGACAGTTCCTGCGTAATTTCCTTTCCTCAAATACAATTTTCATTTTCTTCATTGCCGCCCCTCTCCTCTCCCTCTTCCCCCCTTCCTCCACAAACGAATAACGGGTGTCCACCGAGATATTTGAGACAGTTCCTGCGTAATTTCCTTTTCTCAAATACAATTGTTATTTTCCTTTTCTCAAATACAATTTTCATTTTCTTCATTGCAGCCCCACTCCTCTCACTCCCTCTTCCCCCCTTCCTCCACAAACGAATAACGGGTGTCCACCGAGATATATGAGACAGTTCCTGCATAATTTCCTTTTCTCAAATACAATTTTCATTTTCCTTTCCTCAAATACAATTTTCATTTTCTTCATTGCAGCCCCACTCCTCTCACTCCCTCTTCCCCCCTTCCTCCACAAACGAATAACGGGTGTCCACCGAGATATGTGAGACAGTTCCTGCGTAATTTTCTTTCCTCAAATACAATTTTCATTTTCTTCATTGCCGCCCCTCTCCTCTCCCTCTTCCCCCCTTCCTCCACAAACGAATAACGGGTGTCCACCGAGATATGTGAGACAGTTCCTGCGTAATTTCCTTTCCTCAAATACAATTTTCATTTTCTTCATTGCCGCCCCTCTCCTCTCCCTCTTCCCCCCTTCCTCCACAAACGAATAACGGGTGTCCACCGAGATATGTGAGACAGTTCCTGCGTAATTTTCTTTCCTCAAATACAATTTTCATTTTCTTCATTGCCGCCCCTCTCCTCTCCCTCTTCCCCCCTTCCTCCAGAAACGAATAACGGGTGTCCACCGAGATATGTGAGACAGTTCCTGCGTAATTTCCTTTCCTCAAATACAATTTTCATTTTCTTCATTGCCGCCCTTCTCCCTCTTCCCCCCTTCCTCCACAAACGAATAACGGGTGTCCACCGAGATATGTGAGACAGTTCCTGCGTAATTTTCTTTCCTCAAATACAATTTTCATTTTCTTCATTGCCGCCCCTCTCCTCTCCCTCTTCCCCCCTTCCTCCACAAACGAATAACGGGTGTCCACCGAGATATGTGAGACAGTTCCTGCGTAATTTTCTTTCCTCAAATACAATTTTCATTTTCTTCATTGCCGCCCCTCTCCTCTCCCTCTTCCCCCCTTCCTCCACAAACGAATAACGGGTGTCCACCGAGATATGTGAGACAGTTCCTGCGTAATTTCCTTTCCTCAAATACAATTTTCATTTTCTTCATTGCCGCCCCTCTCCTCTCCCTCTTCCCCCCTTCCTCCACAAACGAATAACGGGTGTCCACCGAGATATTTGAGACAGTTCCTGCGTAATTTCCTTTTCTCAAATACAATTGTTATTTTCCTTTTCTCAAATACAATTTTCATTTTCTTCATTGCAGCCCCACTCCTCTCACTCCCTCTTCCCCCCTTCCTCCACAAACGAATAACGGGTGTCCACCGAGATATATGAGACAGTTCCTGCATAATTTCCTTTTCTCAAATACAATTTTCATTTTCCTTTCCTCAAATACAATTTTCATTTTCTTCATTGCAGCCCCACTCCTCTCACTCCCTCTTCCCCCCTTCCTCCACAAACGAATAACGGGTGTCCACCGAGATATGTGAGACAGTTCCTGCGTAATTTTCTTTCCTCTAATACAATTTTCATTTTCTTCATTGCCGCCCCTCTCCTCTCCCTCTTCCCCCTTCCTCCACAAACGAATAACGGGTGTCCACCGAGATATGTGAGACAGTTCCTGCGTAATTTTCTTTCCTCAAATACAATTTTCATTTTCTTCATTGCCGCCCCTCTCCTCTCCCTCTTCCCCCCTTCCTCCACAAACAAATAACGGGTGTCCACCGAGATATGTGAGACAGTTCCTGCGTAATTTCCTTTCCTCAAATACAATTTTCATTTTCTTCATTGCCGCCCCTCTCCTCTCCCTCTTCCCCCCTTCCTCCACAAACGAATAACGGGTGTCCACCGAGATATGTGAGACAGTTCCTGCGTAATTTCCTTTCCTCAAATACAATTTTCATTTTCTTCATTGCCGCCCTTCTCCCTCTTCCCCCCTTCCTCCACAAACGAATAACGGGTGTCCACCGAGATATGTGAGACAGTTCCTGCGTAATTTCCTTTTCTCAAATACAATTTTCATTTTCTTCATTGCCGCCCCTCTCCTCTCCCTCTTCCCCCCTTCCTCCACAAACGAATAACGGGTGTCCACCGAGATATGTGAGACAGTTCCTGCGTAATTTCCTTTTCTCAAATACAATTTTCATTTTCTTCATTGCCGCCCCTCTCCTCTCCCTCTTCCCCCCTTCCTCCACAAACGAATAACGGGTGTCCACCGACATTTGTGAGACAGTTCCTGCGTAATTTCCTTTTCTCAAATACAATTGTTATTTTCCTTTCCTCAAATACAATTTTCATTTTCTTCATTGCCGCCTCTCTCCTCTCACTCCCTCTTCCCCCCTTCCTCCACAAACGAATAACGGGTGTCCACCGAGATATATGAGACAGTTCCTGCATAATTTCGTTTTCTCAAATACAATTTTCATTTTCCTGTCCTCAAATACAATTTTCATTTTCTTCATTGCCGCCCCTCTCCTCTCCCTCTTCCCCCCTTCCTCCACAAACGAATAACGGGTGTCCACCGACATTTGTGAGACAGTTCCTGCGTAATTTCCTTTTCTCAAATACAATTGTTATTTTCCTTTCCTCAAATACAATTTTCATTTTCTTCATTGCCGCCTCTCTCCTCTCACTCCCTCTTCCCCCCTTCCTCCACAAACGAATGACGGGTGTCCACGGAGATATGTGAGACAGTTCCTGCGTAATTTCCTTTTCTCAAATACAATTTTCATTTTCTTCATTGCCGCCCCTCTCCTCTCCCTCTTCCCCCCTTCCTCCACAAACGAATAACGGGTGTCCACCGAGATATGTGAGACAGTTCCTGCGTAATTTTCTTTCCTCAAATACAATTTTCATTTTCTTCATTGCCGCCCCTCTCCTCTCCCTCTTCCCCCCTTCCTCCACAAACGAATAACGGGTGTCCACCGAGATATGTGAGACAGTTCCTGCGTAATTTCCTTTCCTCAAATACAATTTTCATTTTCTTCATTGCCGCCCCTCTCCTCTCCCTCTTCCCCCCTTCCTCCACAAACGAATAACGGGTGTCCACTGAGATATGTGAGACAGTTCCTGCGTAATTTTCTTTTCTCAAATACAATTTGCATTTTCTTCATTGCCGCCCCTCTCCTCTCCCTCTTCCCCCCTTCCTCCACAAACGAATAACAGGTGTCCACCGAGATATGTGAGACAGTTCCTGCGTAATTTCCTTTTCTCAAATACAATTTTCATTTTCTTCATTGCCGCCCCTCTCCTCTCCCTCTTCCCCCCTTCCTCCACAAACGAATAACGGGTGTCCACCGAGATATGTGAGACAGTTCCTGCGTAATTTCCTTTCCTCAAATACAATTTTCATTTTCTTCATTGCCGCCCCTCTCCTCTCCCTCTTCCCCCCTTCCTCCACAAACGAATAACGGGTGTCCACCGAGATATGTGAGACAGTTCCTGCGTAATTTTCTTTCCTCAAATACAATTTTCATTTTCTTCATTGCCGCCCCTCTCCTCTCCCTCTTCCCCCCTTCCTCCAGAAACGAATAACGGGTGTCCACCGAGATATGTGAGACAGTTCCTGCGTAATTTCCTTTCCTCAAATACAATTTTCATTTTCTTCATTGCCGCCCTTCTCCCTCTTCCCCCCTTCCTCCACAAACGAATAACGGGTGTCCACCGAGATATGTGAGACAGTTCCTGCGTAATTTCCTTTTCTCAAATACAATTTTCATTTTCTTCATTGCCGCCCCTCTCCTCTCCCTCTTCCCCCCTTCCTCCACAAACGAATAACGGGTGTCCACCGAGATATGTGAGACAGTTCCTGCGTAATTTCCTTTTCTCAAATACAATTTTCATTTTCTTCATTGCCGCCCCTCTCCTCTCCCTCTTCCCCCCTTCCTCCACAAACGAATAACGGGTGTCCACCGACATTTGTGAGACAGTTCCTGCGTAATTTCCTTTTCTCAAATACAATTGTTATTTTCCTTTCCTCAAATACAATTTTCATTTTCTTCATTGCCGCCTCTCTCCTCTCACTCCCTCTTCCCCCCTTCCTCCACAAACGAATAACGGGTGTCCACCGAGATATATGAGACAGTTCCTGCATAATTTCGTTTTCTCAAATACAATTTTCATTTTCCTGTCCTCAAATACAATTTTCATTTTCTTCATTGCAGCCCCTCCCTCTCACTCCCTCTTGCCCCCTTCCTCCACAAACGAATAACGGGTGTCCACCGAGATATATGAGACAGTTCCTGCATAATTTCGTTTTCTCAAATACAATTTTCATTTTCCTTTCCTCAAATACAATTTTCATTTTCTTCATTGCAGCCCCTCTCCTCTCACTCCCTCTTCCCCCCTTCCTCCACAAACGAATAACGGGTGTCCACCGAGATATTTGAGACAGTTCCTGCGTAATTTCCTTTTCTCAAATACAATTGTTATTTTCCTTTCCTCAAATACAATTTTCATTTTCTTCATTGCAGCCCTATTCCTCTCACTCCCTCTTCCCCCCTTCCTCCACAAACGAATAACGGGTGTCCACCGAGATATATGAGACAGTTCCTGCATAATTTCCTTTTCTCAAATACAATTTTCATTTTCCTTTCCTCAAATACAATTTTCATTTTCTTCATTGCAGCCGCTCTCCTCTCACTCCCTCTTCCCCCCTTCCTCCACAAACGAATAACGGGTGTCCACCGAGATATGTGAGACAGTTCCTGCGTAATTTTCTTTCCTCAAATACAATTTTCATTTTCTTCATTGCCGCCCCTCTCCTCTCCCTCTTCCCCCCTTCCTCCACAAACGAATAACGGGTGTCCACCGAGATATGTGAGACAGTTCCTGCGTAATTTTCTTTCCTCAAATACAATTTTCATTTTCTTCATTGCCGCCCCTCTCCTCTCCCTCTTCCCCCCTTCCTCCACAAACGAATAACGGGTGTCCACCGAGATATGTGAGACAGTTCCTGCGTAATTTCCTTTCCTCAAATACAATTTTCATTTTCTTCATTGCCGCCCCTCTCCTCTCCCTCTTCCCCCCTTCCTCCACAAACGAATAACGGGTGTCCACCGAGATATTTGAGACAGTTCCTGCGTAATTTCCTTTTCTCAAATACAATTGTTATTTTCCTTTTCTCAAATACAATTTTCATTTTCTTCATTGCAGCCCCACTCCTCTCACTCCCTCTTCCCCCCTTCCTCCACAAACGAATAACGGGTGTCCACCGAGATATATGAGACAGTTCCTGCATAATTTCCTTTTCTCAAATACAATTTTCATTTTCCTTTCCTCAAATACAATTTTCATTTTCTTCATTGCAGCCCCACTCCTCTCACTCCCTCTTCCCCCCTTCCTCCACAAACGAATAACGGGTGTCCACCGAGATATGTGAGACAGTTCCTGCGTAATTTTCTTTCCTCAAATACAATTTTCATTTTCTTCATTGCCGCCCCTCTCCTCTCCCTCTTCCCCCCTTCCTCCACAAACGAATAACGGGTGTCCACCGAGATATGTGAGACAGTTCCTGCGTAATTTCCTTTCCTCAAATACAATTTTCATTTTCTTCATTGCCGCCCCTCTCCTCTCCCTCTTCCCCCCTTCCTCCACAAACGAATAACGGGTGTCCACCGAGATATGTGAGACAGTTCCTGCGTAATTTTCTTTCCTCAAATACAATTTTCATTTTCTTCATTGCCGCCCCTCTCCTCTCCCTCTTCCCCCCTTCCTCCAGAAACGAATAACGGGTGTCCACCGAGATATGTGAGACAGTTCCTGCGTAATTTCCTTTCCTCAAATACAATTTTCATTTTCTTCATTGCCGCCCTTCTCCCTCTTCCCCCCTTCCTCCACAAACGAATAACGGGTGTCCACCGAGATATGTGAGACAGTTCCTGCGTAATTTTCTTTCCTCAAATACAATTTTCATTTTCTTCATTGCCGCCCCTCTCCTCTCCCTCTTCCCCCCTTCCTCCACAAACGAATAACGGGTGTCCACCGAGATATGTGAGACAGTTCCTGCGTAATTTTCTTTCCTCAAATACAATTTTCATTTTCTTCATTGCCGCCCCTCTCCTCTCCCTCTTCCCCCCTTCCTCCACAAACGAATAACGGGTGTCCACCGAGATATGTGAGACAGTTCCTGCGTAATTTCCTTTCCTCAAATACAATTTTCATTTTCTTCATTGCCGCCCCTCTCCTCTCCCTCTTCCCCCCTTCCTCCACAAACGAATAACGGGTGTCCACCGAGATATTTGAGACAGTTCCTGCGTAATTTCCTTTTCTCAAATACAATTGTTATTTTCCTTTTCTCAAATACAATTTTCATTTTCTTCATTGCAGCCCCACTCCTCTCACTCCCTCTTCCCCCCTTCCTCCACAAACGAATAACGGGTGTCCACCGAGATATATGAGACAGTTCCTGCATAATTTCCTTTTCTCAAATACAATTTTCATTTTCCTTTCCTCAAATACAATTTTCATTTTCTTCATTGCAGCCCCACTCCTCTCACTCCCTCTTCCCCCCTTCCTCCACAAACGAATAACGGGTGTCCACCGAGATATGTGAGACAGTTCCTGCGTAATTTTCTTTCCTCTAATACAATTTTCATTTTCTTCATTGCCGCCCCTCTCCTCTCCCTCTTCCCCCTTCCTCCACAAACGAATAACGGGTGTCCACCGAGATATGTGAGACAGTTCCTGCGTAATTTTCTTTCCTCAAATACAATTTTCATTTTCTTCATTGCCGCCCCTCTCCTCTCCCTCTTCCCCCCTTCCTCCACAAACAAATAACGGGTGTCCACCGAGATATGTGAGACAGTTCCTGCGTAATTTCCTTTCCTCAAATACAATTTTCATTTTCTTCATTGCCGCCCCTCTCCTCTCCCTCTTCCCCCCTTCCTCCACAAACGAATAACGGGTGTCCACTGATATATGTGAGACAGTTCCTGCGTAATTTTCTTTTCTCAAATACAATTTGCATTTTCTTCATTGCCGCCCCTCTCCTCTCCCTCTTCCCCCCTTCCTCCACAAACGAATAACGGGTGTCCACCGAGATATGTGAGACAGTTCCTGCGTAATTTCCTTTTCTCAAATACAATTTTCATTTTCTTCATTGCCGCCCCTCTCCTCTCCCTCTTCCCCCCTTCCTCCACAAACGAATAACGGGTGTCCACCGAGATATGTGAGACAGTTCCTGCGTAATTTCCTTTCCTCAAATACAATTTTCATTTTCTTCATTGCCGCCCCTCTCCTCTCCCTCTTCCCCCCTTCCTCCACAAACGAATAACGGGTGTCCACCGAGATATGTGAGACAGTTCCTACGTAATTTTCTTTTCTCAAATACAATTTTCATTTTCTTCGTTGCCGCCCCTCTCCTCTCCCTCTTCCCCCCTTCCTCCACAAACGAATAACGGGTGTCCACCGAGATATGTGAGACAGTTCCTGCGTAATTTTCTTTCCTCAAATACAATTTTCATTTTCTTCATTGCCGCCCCTCTCCTCTCCCTCTTCCCCCCTTCCTCCACAAATGAATAACGGGTGTCCACCGAGATATGTGAGACAGTTCCTGCGTAATTTTCTTTCCTCAAATACAATTTTCATTTTCTTCATTGCCGCCCCTCTCCTCTCCCTCTTCCCCCCTTCCTCCAGAAACGAATAACGGGTGTCCACCGAGATATGTGAGACAGTTCCTGCGTAATTTCCTTTCCTCAAATACAATTTTCATTTTCTTCATTGCCGCCCTTCTCCCTCTTCCCCCCTTCCTCCACAAACGAATAACGGGTGTCCACCGAGATATGTGAGACAGTTCCTGCGTAATTTCCTTTTCTCAAATACAATTTTCATTTTCTTCATTGCCGCCCCTCTCCTCTCCCTCTTCCCCCCTTCCTCCACAAACGAATAACGGATGTCCACCGAGATATGTGAGACAGTTCCTGCGTAATTTCCTTTTCTCAAATACAATTTTCATTTTCTTCATTGCCGCCCCTCTCCTCTCCCTCTTCCCCCCTTCCTCCACAAACGAATAACGGGTGTCCACCGACATATGTGAGACAGTTCCTGCGTAATTTCCTTTTCTGAAATACAATTTTCATTTTCTTCATTGCCGCCCCTCCTCTCCCTCTTCCCCCCTTCCTCCACAAACGAATAACGGGTGTCCACCGAGATATGTGAGACAGTTCCTGCGTAATTTCCTTTCCTCAAATACAATTTTCATTTTCTTCATTGCCGCCCCTCTCCTCTCCCTCTTCCCCCCTTCCTCCACAAACGAATAACGGGTGTCCACCGAGATATGTGAGACAGTTCCTGCGTAATTTCCTTTTCTCAAATACAATTCTCATTTTCTTCATTGCCGCCCCTCTCCTCTCCCTCTTCCCCCCTTCCTCCACAAACGAATAACGGGTGTCCACCGAGATATGTGAGACAGTTCCTGCGTAATTTCCTTTCCTCAAATACAATTTTCATTTTCTTCATTGCCGCCCCTCTCCTCTCCCTCTTCCCCCTTCCTCCACAAACGAATAACGGGTGTCCACCGAGATATGTGAGACAGTTCCTGCGTAATTTCCTTTCCTCAAATACAATTTTCATTTTCTTCATTGCCGCCCGTCTCCTCTCCCTCTTCCCCCCTTCCTCCACAAACGAATAACGGGTGTCCACCGAGATATGTGAGACAGTTCCTGCGTAATTTCCTTTGCTCAAATAGAATTTTCATTTTCTTCATTGCCGCCCCTCTCCTCTCCCTCTTCCCCCCTTCCTCCACAAACGAATAACGGGTGTCCACCGAGATATGTGAGACAGTTCCTGCATAATTTCCTTTTCTCAAATACAATTTTCATTTTCCTTTCCTCAAATACAATTTTCATTTTCTTCATTGCAGCCCCACTCCTCTCACTCCCTCTTCCCCCCTTCCTCCACAAACGAATAACGGGTGTCCACCGAGATATGTGAGACAGTTCCTGCGTAATTTTCTTTCCTCTAATACAATTTTCATTTTCTTCATTGCCGCCCCTCTCCTCTCCCTCTTCCCCCTTCCTCCACAAACGAATAACGGGTGTCCACCGAGATATGTGAGACAGTTCCTGCGTAATTTTCTTTCCTCAAATACAATTTTCATTTTCTTCATTGCCGCCCCTCTCCTCTCCCTCTTCCCCCCTTCCTCCACAAACAAATAACGGGTGTCCACCGAGATATGTGAGACAGTTCCTGCGTAATTTCCTTTCCTCAAATACAATTTTCATTTTCTTCATTGCCGCCCCTCTCCTCTCCCTCTTCCCCCCTTCCTCCACAAACGAATAACGGGTGTCCACTGATATATGTGAGACAGTTCCTGCGTAATTTTCTTTTCTCAAATACAATTTGCATTTTCTTCATTGCCGCCCCTCTCCTCTCCCTCTTCCCCCCTTCCTCCACAAACGAATAACGGGTGTCCACCGAGATATGTGAGACAGTTCCTGCGTAATTTCCTTTTCTCAAATACAATTTTCATTTTCTTCATTGCCGCCCCTCTCCTCTCCCTCTTCCCCCCTTCCTCCACAAACGAATAACGGGTGTCCACCGAGATATGTGAGACAGTTCCTGCGTAATTTCCTTTCCTCAAATACAATTTTCATTTTCTTCATTGCCGCCCCTCTCCTCTCCCTCTTCCCCCCTTCCTCCACAAACGAATAACGGGTGTCCACCGAGATATGTGAGACAGTTCCTACGTAATTTTCTTTTCTCAAATACAATTTTCATTTTCTTCGTTGCCGCCCCTCTCCTCTCCCTCTTCCCCCCTTCCTCCACAAACGAATAACGGGTGTCCACCGAGATATGTGAGACAGTTCCTGCGTAATTTTCTTTCCTCAAATACAATTTTCATTTTCTTCATTGCCGCCCCTCTCCTCTCCCTCTTCCCCCCTTCCTCCACAAATGAATAACGGGTGTCCACCGAGATATGTGAGACAGTTCCTGCGTAATTTTCTTTCCTCAAATACAATTTTCATTTTCTTCATTGCCGCCCCTCTCCTCTCCCTCTTCCCCCCTTCCTCCAGAAACGAATAACGGGTGTCCACCGAGATATGTGAGACAGTTCCTGCGTAATTTCCTTTCCTCAAATACAATTTTCATTTTCTTCATTGCCGCCCTTCTCCCTCTTCCCCCCTTCCTCCACAAACGAATAACGGGTGTCCACCGAGATATGTGAGACAGTTCCTGCGTAATTTCCTTTTCTCAAATACAATTTTCATTTTCTTCATTGCCGCCCCTCTCCTCTCCCTCTTCCCCCCTTCCTCCACAAACGAATAACGGATGTCCACCGAGATATGTGAGACAGTTCCTGCGTAATTTCCTTTTCTCAAATACAATTTTCATTTTCTTCATTGCCGCCCCTCTCCTCTCCCTCTTCCCCCCTTCCTCCACAAACGAATAACGGGTGTCCACCGACATATGTGAGACAGTTCCTGCGTAATTTCCTTTTCTGAAATACAATTTTCATTTTCTTCATTGCCGCCCCTCCTCTCCCTCTTCCCCCCTTCCTCCACAAACGAATAACGGGTGTCCACCGAGATATGTGAGACAGTTCCTGCGTAATTTCCTTTCCTCAAATACAATTTTCATTTTCTTCATTGCCGCCCCTCTCCTCTCCCTCTTCCCCCCTTCCTCCACAAACGAATAACGGGTGTCCACCGAGATATGTGAGACAGTTCCTGCGTAATTTCCTTTTCTCAAATACAATTCTCATTTTCTTCATTGCCGCCCCTCTCCTCTCCCTCTTCCCCCCTTCCTCCACAAACGAATAACGGGTGTCCACCGAGATATGTGAGACAGTTCCTGCGTAATTTCCTTTCCTCAAATACAATTTTCATTTTCTTCATTGCCGCCCCTCTCCTCTCCCTCTTCCCCCTTCCTCCACAAACGAATAACGGGTGTCCACCGAGATATGTGAGACAGTTCCTGCGTAATTTCCTTTCCTCAAATACAATTTTCATTTTCTTCATTGCCGCCCGTCTCCTCTCCCTCTTCCCCCCTTCCTCCACAAACGAATAACGGGTGTCCACCGAGATATGTGAGACAGTTCCTGCGTAATTTCCTTTGCTCAAATAGAATTTTCATTTTCTTCATTGCCGCCCCTCTCCTCTCCCTCTTCCCCCCTTCCTCCACAAACGAATAACGGGTGTCCACCGAGATATGTGAGACAGTTCCTGCGTAATTTCCTTTCCTCAATTACAATTTTCATTTTCTTCATTGCCGCCCCTCTCCTCTCCCTCTTTCCCCCTTCCTCCACAAACGAATAACGGGTGTCCACCGAGATATGTGAGACAGTTCCTGCGTAATTTCCTTTCCTCAAATACAATTTTCATTTTCTTCATTGCCGCCCCTCTCCTCTCCCTCTTCCCCCCTTCCTCCACAAACGAATAACGGGTGTCCACCGAGATATGTGAGACAGTTCCTGCGTAATTTCCTTTTCTCAAATACAATTTTCATTTTCTTCATTGCCGCCCCTCTCCTCTCCCTCTTCCCCCCTTCCTCCACAAACGAATAACGGGTGTCCACCGAGATATGTGAGACAGTTCCTGCGTAATTTTCTTTCCTCAAATACAATTTTCATTTTCTTCATTGCCGCCCCTCTCCTCTCCCTCTTCCCCCCTTCCTCCACAAACGAATAACGGGTGTCCACCGAGATATGTGAGACAGTTCCTGCGTAATTTCCTTTCCTCAAATACAATTTTCATTTTCTTCATTGCCGCCCCTCTCCTCTCCCTCTTCCCCCCTTCCTCCACAAACGAATAACGGGTGTCCACCGAGATATTTGAGACAGTTCCTGCGTAATTTCCTTTTCTCAAATACAATTGTTATTTTCCTTTTCTCAAATACAATTTTCATTTTCTTCATTGCAGCCCCACTCCTCTCACTCCCTCTTCCCCCCTTCCTCCACAAACGAATAACGGGTGTCCACCGAGATATATGAGACAGTTCCTGCATAATTTCCTTTTCTCAAATACAATTTTCATTTTCCTTTCCTCAAATACAATTTTCATTTTCTTCATTGCAGCCCCACTCCTCTCACTCCCTCTTCCCCCCTTCCTCCACAAACGAATAACGGGTGTCCACCGAGATATGTGAGACAGTTCCTGCGTAATTTTCTTTCCTCAAATACAATTTTCATTTTCTTCATTGCCGCCCCTCTCCTCTCCCTCTTCCCCCCTTCCTCCACAAACGAATAACGGGTGTCCACCGAGATATGTGAGACAGTTCCTGCGTAATTTCCTTTCCTCAAATACAATTTTCATTTTCTTCATTGCCGCCCCTCTCCTCTCCCTCTTCCCCCCTTCCTCCACAAACGAATAACGGGTGTCCACCGAGATATGTGAGACAGTTCCTGCGTAATTTTCTTTCCTCAAATACAATTTTCATTTTCTTCATTGCCGCCCCTCTCCTCTCCCTCTTCCCCCCTTCCTCCAGAAACGAATAACGGGTGTCCACCGAGATATGTGAGACAGTTCCTGCGTAATTTCCTTTCCTCAAATACAATTTTCATTTTCTTCATTGCCGCCCTTCTCCCTCTTCCCCCCTTCCTCCACAAACGAATAACGGGTGTCCACCGAGATATGTGAGACAGTTCCTGCGTAATTTTCTTTCCTCAAATACAATTTTCATTTTCTTCATTGCCGCCCCTCTCCTCTCCCTCTTCCCCCCTTCCTCCACAAACGAATAACGGGTGTCCACCGAGATATGTGAGACAGTTCCTGCGTAATTTTCTTTCCTCAAATACAATTGTTATTTTCCTTTTCTCAAATACAATTTTCATTTTCTTCATTGCAGCCCCACTCCTCTCACTCCCTCTTCCCCCCTTCCTCCACAAACGAATAACGGGTGTCCACCGAGATATATGAGACAGTTCCTGCATAATTTCCTTTTCTCAAATACAATTTTCATTTTCCTTTCCTCAAATACAATTTTCATTTTCTTCATTGCAGCCCCACTCCTCTCACTCCCTCTTCCCCCCTTCCTCCACAAACGAATAACGGGTGTCCACCGAGATATGTGAGACAGTTCCTGCGTAATTTTCTTTCCTCTAATACAATTTTCATTTTCTTCATTGCCGCCCCTCTCCTCTCCCTCTTCCCCCTTCCTCCACAAACGAATAACGGGTGTCCACCGAGATATGTGAGACAGTTCCTGCGTAATTTTCTTTCCTCAAATACAATTTTCATTTTCTTCATTGCCGCCCCTCTCCCTCTTCCCCCCTTCCTCCACAAACAAATAACGGGTGTCCACCGAGATATGTGAGACAGTTCCTGCGTAATTTCCTTTTCTCAAATACAATTTTCATTTTCTTCGTTGCCGCCCCTCTCCTCTCCCTCTTCCCCCCTTCCTCCACAAACGAATAACGGGTGTCCACCGAGATATGTGAGACAGTTCCTGCGTAATTTTCTTTCCTCAAATACAATTTTCATTTTCTTCATTGCCGCCCCTCTCCTCTCCCTCTTCCCCCCTTCCTCCACAAATGAATAACGGGTGTCCACCGAGATATGTGAGACAGTTCCTGCGTAATTTTCTTTCCTCAAATACAATTTTCATTTTCTTCATTGCCGCCCCTCTCCTCTCCCTCTTCCCCCCTTCCTCCAGAAACGAATAACGGGTGTCCACCGAGATATGTGAGACAGTTCCTGCGTAATTTCCTTTCCTCAAATACAATTTTCATTTTCTTCATTGCCGCCCTTCTCCCTCTTCCCCCCTTCCTCCACAAACGAATAACGGGTGTCCACCGAGATATGTGAGACAGTTCCTGCGTAATTTCCTTTTCTCAAATACAATTTTCATTTTCTTCATTGCCGCCCCTCTCCTCTCCCTCTTCCCCCCTTCCTCCACAAACGAATAACGGATGTCCACCGAGATATGTGAGACAGTTCCTGCGTAATTTCCTTTTCTCAAATACAATTTTCATTTTCTTCATTGCCGCCCCTCTCCTCTCCCTCTTCCCCCCTTCCTCCACAAACGAATAACGGGTGTCCACCGACATATGTGAGACAGTTCCTGCGTAATTTCCTTTTCTGAAATACAATTTTCATTTTCTTCATTGCCGCCCCTCCTCTCCCTCTTCCCCCCTTCCTCCACAAACGAATAACGGGTGTCCACCGAGATATGTGAGACAGTTCCTGCGTAATTTCCTTTCCTCAAATACAATTTTCATTTTCTTCATTGCCGCCCCTCTCCTCTCCCTCTTCCCCCCTTCCTCCACAAACGAATAACGGGTGTCCACCGAGATATGTGAGACAGTTCCTGCGTAATTTCCTTTTCTCAAATACAATTCTCATTTTCTTCATTGCCGCCCCTCTCCTCTCCCTCTTCCCCCCTTCCTCCACAAACGAATAACGGGTGTCCACCGAGATATGTGAGACAGTTCCTGCGTAATTTCCTTTCCTCAAATACAATTTTCATTTTCTTCATTGCCGCCCCTCTCCTCTCCCTCTTCCCCCTTCCTCCACAAACGAATAACGGGTGTCCACCGAGATATGTGAGACAGTTCCTGCGTAATTTCCTTTCCTCAAATACAATTTTCATTTTCTTCATTGCCGCCCGTCTCCTCTCCCTCTTCCCCCCTTCCTCCACAAACGAATAACGGGTGTCCACCGAGATATGTGAGACAGTTCCTGCGTAATTTCCTTTGCTCAAATAGAATTTTCATTTTCTTCATTGCCGCCCGTCTCCTCTCCCTCTTCCCCCCTTCCTCCACAAACGAATAACGGGTGTCCACCGAGATATGTGAGACAGTTCCTGCGTAATTTCCTTTGCTCAAATAGAATTTTCATTTTCTTCATTGCCGCCCCTCTCCTCTCCCTCTTCCCCCCTTCCTCCACAAACGAATAACGGGTGTCCACCGAGATATGTGAGACAGTTCCTGCGTAATTTCCTTTCCTCAATTACAATTTTCATTTTCTTCATTGCCGCCCCTCTCCTCTCCCTCTTTCCCCCTTCCTCCACAAACGAATAACGGGTGTCCACCGAGATATGTGAGACAGTTCCTGCGTAATTTCCTTTCCTCAAATACAATTTTCATTTTCTTCATTGCCGCCCCTCTCCTCTCCCTCTTCCCCCCTTCCTCCACAAACGAATAACGGGTGTCCACCGAGATATGTGAGACAGTTCCTGCGTAATTTCCTTTCCTCAAATACAATTTTCATTTTCTTCATTGCCGCCCCTCTCCTCTCCCTCTTCCCCCTTCCTCCACAAACGAATAACGGGTGTCCACCGAGATATGTGAGACAGTTCCTGCGTAATTTCCTTTCCTCAAATACAATTTTCATTTTCTTCATTGCCGCCCGTCTCCTCTCCCTCTTCCCCCCTTCCTCCACAAACGAATAACGGGTGTCCACCGAGATATGTGAGACAGTTCCTGCGTAATTTCCTTTGCTCAAATAGAATTTTCATTTTCTTCATTGCCGCCCCTCTCCTCTCCCTCTTCCCCCCTTCCTCCACAAACGAATAACGGGTGTCCACCGAGATATGTGAGACAGTTCCTGCGTAATTTCCTTTCCTCAATTACAATTTTCATTTTCTTCATTGCCGCCCCTCTCCTCTCCCTCTTTCCCCCTTCCTCCACAAACGAATAACGGGTGTCCACCGAGATATGTGAGACAGTTCCTGCGTAATTTCCTTTCCTCAAATACAATTTTCATTTTCTTCATTGCCGCCCCTCTCCTCTCCCTCTTCCCCCCTTCCTCCACAAACGAATAACGGGTGTCCACCGAGATATGTGAGACAGTTCCTGCGTAATTTCCTTTTCTCAAATACAATTTTCATTTTCTTCATTGCCGCCCCTCTCCTCTCCCTCTTCCCCCCTTCCTCCACAAACGAATAACGGGTGTCCACCGAGATATGTGAGACAGTTCCTGCGTAATTTCCTTTCCTCAAATACAATTTTCATTTTCTTCATTGCCGCCCCTCTCCTCTCCCTCTTCCCCCCTTCCTCCACAAACGAATAACGGGTGTCCACCGAGATATGTGAGACAGTTCCTGCGTAATTTCCTTTCCTCAAATACAATTTTCATTTTCTTCATTGCCGCCCCTCTCCTCTCCCTCTTCCCCCCTTCCTCCACAAACGAATAACGGGTGTCCACCGAGATATGTGAGACAGTTCCTCCGTAATTTCCTTTCCTCAAATACAATTTTCATTTTCTTCATTGCCGCCCCTCTCCTCTCCTTCTTCCCCCCTTCCTCCACAAACGAATAACGGGTGTCCACCGAGATATGTGAGACAGTTCCTGCGTAATTTCCTTTCCTGAAATACAATTTTCATTTTCTTCATAGCCGCCCCTCTCCTCTCCCTCTTCCCCCCTTCCTCCACAAACGAATAACGGGTGTCCACCGAGATATGTGAGACAGTTCCTGCGTAATTTCCTTTCCTCAAATACAATTTTCATTTTCTTCATTGCCGCCCCTCTCCTCTCCCTCTTCCCCCCTTCCTCCACAAACGAATAACGGGTGTCCACTGAGATATGTGAGACAGTTCCTGCGTAATTTCCTTTTCTCAAATACAATTTTCATTTTCTTCATTGCAGCCCCACTCCTCTCACTCCCTCTTCCCCCCTTCCTCCACAAACGAATAACGGGTGTCCACCGAGATATATGAGACAGTTCCTGCATAATTTCCTTTTCTCAAATACAATTTTCATTTTCCTTTCCTCAAATACAATTTTCATTTTCTTCATTGCAGCCCCACTCCTCTCACTCCCTCTTCCCCCCTTCCTCCACAAACGAATAACGGGTGTCCACCGAGATATGTGAGACAGTTCCTGCGTAATTTTCTTTCCTCAAATACAATTTTCATTTTCTTCATTGCCGCCCCTCTCCTCTCCCTCTTCCCCCCTTCCTCCACAAACGAATAACGGGTGTCCACCGAGATATGTGAGACAGTTCCTGCGTAATTTTCTTTCCTCAAATACAATTTTCATTTTCTTCATTGCCGCCCCTCTCCTCTCCCTCTGCCCCCCTTCCTCCACAAACAAATAACGGGTGTCCACCGAGATATGTGAGACAGTTCCTGCGTAATTTCCTTTCCTCAAATACAATTTTCATTTTCTTCATTGCCGCCCCTCTCCTCTCCCTCTTCCCCCCTTCCTCCACAAACGAATAACGGGTGTCCACTGATATATGTGAGACAGTTCCTGCGTAATTTTCTTTTCTCAAATACAATTTGCATTTTCTTCATTGCCGCCCCTCTCCTCTCCCTCCTCCCCCCTTCCTCCACAAACGAATAACGGGTGTCCACCGAGATATGTGAGACAGTTCCTGCGTAATTTCCTTTTCTCAAATACAATTTTCATTTTCTTCATTGCCGCCCCTCTCCTCTCCCTCTTCCCCCCTTCCTCCACAAACGAATAACGGGTGTCCACCGAGATATGTGAGACAGTTCCTGCGTAATTTCCTTTCCTCAAATACAATTTTCATTTTCTTCATTGCCGCCCCTCTCCTCTCCCTCTTCCCCCCTTCCTCCACAAACGAATAACGGGTGTCCACCGAGATATGTGAGACAGTTCCTGCGTAATTTTCTTTTCTCAAATACAATTTTCATTTTCTTCGTTGCCGCCCCTCTCCTCTCCCTCTTCCCCCCTTCCTCCACAAACGAATAACGGGTGTCCACCGAGATATGTGAGACAGTTCCTGCGTAATTTTCTTTCCTCAAATACAATTTTCATTTTCTTCATTGCCGCCCCTCTCCTCTCCCTCTTCCCCCCTTCCTCCACAAATGAATAACGGGTGTCCACCGAGATATGTGAGACAGTTCCTGCGTAATTTTCTTTCCTCAAATACAATTTTCATTTTCTTCATTGCCGCCCCTCTCCTCTCCCTCTTCCCCCCTTCCTCCAGAAACGAATAACGGGTGTCCACCGAGATATGTGAGACAGTTCCTGCGTAATTTCCTTTCCTCAAATACAATTTTCATTTTCTTCATTGCCGCCCTTCTCCCTCTTCCCCCCTTCCTCCACAAACGAATAACGGGTGTCCACCGAGATATGTGAGACAGTTCCTGCGTAATTTCCTTTTCTCAAATACAATTTTCATTTTCTTCATTGCCGCCCCTCTCCTCTCCCTCTTCCCCCCTTCCTCCACAAACGAATAACGGGTGTCCACCGAGATATGTGAGACAGTTCCTGCGTAATTTCCTTTTCTCAAATACAATTTTCATTTTCTTCATTGCCGCCCCTCTCCTCTCCCTCTTCCCCCCTTCCTCCACAAACGAATAACGGGTGTCCACCGACATATGTGAGACAGTTCCTGCGTAATTTCCTTTTCTCAATTACAATTTTCATTTTCTTCATTGCCGCCCGTCTCCTCTCCCTCTTCCCCCCTTCCTCCACAAACGAATAACGGGTGTCCACCGAGATATGTGAGACAGTTCCTGCGTAATTTCCTTTCCTCAAATACAATTTTCATTTTCTTCATTGCCGCCCCTCTCCTCTCCCTCTTCCCCCCTTCCTCCACAAACGAATAACGGGTGTCCACCGAGATATGTGAGACAGTTCCTGCGTAATTTCCTTTCCTCAAATACAATTTTCATTTTCTTCATTGCCGCCCCTCCTCTCCCTCTTCCCCCCTTCCTCCACAAACGAATAACGGGTGTCCACCGAGATATGTGAGACAGTTCCTGCGTAATTTCCTTTCCTCAAATACAATTTTCATTTTCTTCATTGCCGCCCCTCTCCTCTCCCTCTTCCCCCCTTCCTCCACAAACGAATAACGGGTGTCCACCGAGATATGTGAGACAGTTCCTGCGTAATTTCCTTTTCTCAAATACAATTTTCATTTTCTTCATTGCCGCCCCTCTCCTCTCCCTCTTCCCCCCTTCCTCCACAAACGAATAACGGGTGTCCACCGAGATATGTGAGACAGTTCCTGCGTAATTTCCTTTCCTCAAATACAATTTTCATTTTCTTCATTGCCGCCCCTCTCCTCTCCCTCTTCCCCCCTTCCTCCACAAACGAATAACGGGTGTCCACCGAGATATGTGAGACAGTTCCTGCGTAATTTCCTTTCCTCAAATACAATTTTCATTTTCTTCATTGCCGCCCGTCTCCTCTCCCTCTTCCCCCCTTCCTCCACAAACGAATAACGGGTGTCCACCGAGATATGTGAGACAGTTCCTGCGTAATTTCCTTTCCTCAAATAGAATTTTCATTTTCTTCATTGCCGCCCCTCTCCTCTCCCTCTTCCCCCCTTCCTCCACAAACGAATAACGGGTGTCCACCGAGATATGTGAGACAGTTCCTGCGTAATTTCCTTTCCTCAATTACAATTTTCATTTTCTTCATTGCCGCCCCTCTCCTCTCCCTCTTTCCCCCTTCCTCCACAAACGAATAACGGGTGTCCACCGAGATATGTAAGACAGTTCCTGCGTAATTTCCTTTCCTCAAATACAATTTTCATTTTCTTCATTGCCGCCCCTCTCCTCTCCCTCTTCCCCCCTTCCTCCACAAACGAATAACGGGTGTCCACCGAGATATGTGAGACAGTTCCTGCGTAATTTCCTTTTCTCAAATACAATTTTCATTTTCTTCATTGCCGCCCCTCTCCTCTCCCTCTTCCCCCCTTCCTCCACAAACGAATAACGGGTGTCCGCCGAGATATGTGAGACAGTTCCTGCGTAATTTCCTTTCCTCAAATACAATTTTCATTTTCTTCATTGCCGCCCCTCTCCTCTCCCTCTTCCCCCCTTCCTCCACAAACGAATAACGGGTGTCCACCGAGATATGTGAGACAGTTCCTGCGTAATTTCCTTTCCTCAAATACAATTTTCATTTTCTTCATTGCCGCCCCTCTCCTCTCCCTCTTCCCCCCTTCCTCCACAAACGAATAACGGGTGTCCACCGAGATATGTGAGACAGTTCCTCCGTAATTTCCTTTCCTCAAATACAATTTTCATTTTCTTCATTGCCGCCCCTCTCCTCTCCTTTTTCCCCCCTTCCTCCACAAACGAATAACGGGTGTCCACCGAGATATGTGAGACAGTTCCTGCGTAATTTCCTTTCCTGAAATACAATTTTCATTTTCTTCATAGCCGCCCCTCTCCTCTCCCTCTTCCCCCCTTCCTCCACAAACGAATAACGGGTGTCCACCGAGATATGTGAGACAGTTCCTGCGTAATTTCCTTTCCTCAAATACAATTTTCATTTTCTTCATTGCCGCCCCTCTCCTCTCCCTCTTCCCCCCTTCCTCCACAAACGAATAACGGGTGTCCACTGAGATATGTGAGACAGTTCCTGCGTAATTTCCTTTTCTCAAATACAATTTTCATTTTCTTCATTGCCGCCCCTCTCCTTTCCCTCTTCCCCCCTTCCTCCACAAACGAATAACGGGTGTCCACCGAGATATCTGAGACAGTTCCTGCGTAATTTCCTTTCCTCAAATACAATTTTCATTTTCTTCATTGCCGCCCCTCTCCTCTCCCTCTTCCCCCCTTCCTCCACAAACGAATAACGGGTGTCCACCGAGATATGTGAGACAGTTCCTGCGTAATTTCCTTTCCTCAAATACAATTTTCATTTTCTTCATTGCCGCCCCTCTCCTCTCCCTCTTCCCCCCTTCCTCCACAAACGAATAACGGGTGTCCACCGAGATATGTGAGACAGTTCCTGCGTAATTTCCTTTCCTCAAATACAATTTTCATTTTCTTCATTGCCGCCCCTCTCCTCTCCCTCTTCCCCCCTTCCTCCACAAACGAATAACGGGTGTCCACCGAGATATGTGAGACAGTTCCTGCGTAATTTCCTTTCCTCAAATAGAATTTTCATTTTCTTCATTGCCGCCCCTCTCCTCTCCCTCTTCCCCCCTTCCTCCACAAACGAATAACGGGTGTCCACCGAGATATGTGAGGCAGTTCCTGCGTAATTTCCTTTCCTCAATTACAATTTTCATTTTCTTCATTGCCGCCCCTCTCCTCTCCCTCTTTCCCCCTTCCTCCACAAACGAATAACGGGTGTCCACCGAGATATGTGAGACAGTTCCTGCGTAATTTCCTTTCCTCAAATACAATTTTCATTTTCTTCATTGCCGCCCCTCTCCTCTCCCTCTTCCCCCCTTCCTCCACAAACGAATAACGGGTGTCCACCGAGATATGTGAGACAGTTCCTGCGTAATTTCCTTTTCTCAAATACAATTTTCATTTTCTTCATTGCCGCCCCTCTCCTCTCCCTCTTCCCCCCTTCCTCCACAAACGAATAACGGGTGTCCACCGAGATATGTGAGACAGTTCCTGCGTAATTTCCTTTCCTCAAATACAATTTTCATTTTCTTCATTGCCGCCCCTCTCCTCTCCCTCTTCCCCCTTCCTCCACAAACGAATAACGGGTGTCCACCGAGATATGTGAGACAGTTCCTGCGTAATTTCCTTTCCTCAAATACAATTTTCATTTTCTTCATTGCCGCCCCTCTCCTCTCCCTCTTCCCCCCTTCCTCCACAAACGAATAACGGGTGTCCACCGAGATATGTGAGACAGTTCCTGCGTAATTTCCTTTCCTCAAATACAATTTTCATTTTCTTCATTGCCGCCCCTCTCCTCTCCCTCTTCCCCCCTTCCTCCACAAACGAATAACGGGTGTCCACCGAGATATGTGAGACAGTTCCTGCGTAATTTCCTTTCCTGAAATACAATTTTCATTTTCTTCATAGCCGCCCCTCTCCTCTCCCTCTTCCCAACTTCCTCCACAAACGAATAACGGGTGTCCACCGAGATATGTGAGACAGTTCCTGCGTAATTTCCTTTCCTCAAATACAATTTTCATTTTCTTCATTGCCGCCCCTCTCCTCTCCCTCTTCCCCCCTTCCTCCACAAACGAATAACGGGTGTCCACTGAGATATGTGAGACAGTTCCTGCGTAATTTCCTTTTCTCAAATACAATTTTCATTTTCTTCATTGCCGCCCCTCTCCTCTCCCTCTTCCCCCCTTCCTCCACAAACGAATAACGGGTGTCCACCGAGATATCTGAGACAGTTCCTGCGTAATTTCCTTTCCTCAAATACAATTTTCATTTTCTTCATTGCCGCCCCTCTCCTCTCCCTCTTCCCCCCTTCCTCCACAAACGAATAACGGGTGTCCACCGAGATATGTGAGACAGTTCCTGCGTAATTTCCTTTCCTCAAATACAATTTTCATTTTCTTCATTGCCGCCCCTCTCCTCTCCCTCTTTCCCCCTTCCTCCACAAACGAATAACGGGTGTCCACCGAGATATTTGAGACAGTTCCTGCGTAATTTCCTTTTCTCAAATACAATTGTTATTTTCCTTTCCTCAAATACAATTTTCATTTTCTTCATTGCAGCCCCACTCCTCTCACTCCCTCTTCCCCCCTTCCTCCACAAACGAATAACGGGTGTCCACCGAGATATATGAGACAGTTCCTGCATAATTTCCTTTTCTCAAATACAATTTTCATTTTCCTTTCCTCAAATACAATTTTCATTTTCTTCATTGCAGCCCCACTCCTCTCACTCCCTCTCCCCCCTTCCTCCACAAACGAATAACGGGTGTCCACCGAGATATGTGAGACAGTTCCTGCGTAATTTTCTTTCCTCAAATACAATTTTCATTTTCTTCATTGCCGCCCCTCTCCTCTCCCTCTTCCCCCCTTCCTCCACAAACGAATAACGGGTGTCCACCGAGATATGTGAGACAGTTCCTGCGTAATTTCCTTTCCTCAAATACAATTTTCATCTTCTTCATTGCCGCCCCTCTCCTCTCCCTCTTCCCCCCTTCCTCCACAAACGAATAACGGGTGTCCACCGAGATATGTGAGACAGTTCCTGCGTAATTTCCTTTCCTCAAATACAATTTTCATTTTCTTCATTGCCGCCCCTCTCCTCTCCCTCTTCCCCCCTTCCTCCACAAACGAATAACGGGTGTCCACCGAGATATGTGAGACAGTTCCTGCGTAATTTCCTTTTCTCAAATACAATTTTCATTTTCTTCATTGCCGCCCCTCTCCTCTCCCTCTTCCCCCCTTCCTCCACAAACGAATAACGGGTGTCCACCGAGATATGTGAGACAGTTCCTGCGTAATTTCCTTTCCTCAAATAGAATTTTCATTTTCTTCATTGCCGCCCCTCTCCTCTCCCTCTTCCCCCCTTCCTCCACAAACGAATAACGGGTGTCCACCGAGATATGTGAGACAGTTCCTGCGTAATTTCCTTTCCTCAATTACAATTTTCATTTTCTTCATTGCCGCCCCTCTCCTCTCCCTCTTTCCCCCTTCCTCCACAAACGAATAACGGGTGTCCACCGAGATATGTGAGACAGTTCCTGCGTAATTTCCTTTCCTCAAATACAATTTTCATCTTCTTCATTGCCGCCCCTCTCCTCTCCCTCTTCCCCCCTTCCTCCACAAACGAATAACGGGTGTCCACCGAGATATGTGAGACAGTTCCTGCGTAATTTCCTTTCCTCAAATACAATTTTCATTTTCTTCATTGCCGCCCCTCTCCTCTCCCTCTTCCCCCCTTCCTCCACAAACGAATAACGGGTGTCCACCGAGATATGTGAGACAGTTCCTGCGTAATTTCCTTTTCTCAAATACAATTTTCATTTTCTTCATTGCCGCCCCTCTCCTCTCCCTCTTCCCCCCTTCCTCCACAAACGAATAACGGGTGTCCACCGAGATATGTGAGACAGTTCCTGCGTAATTTCCTTTCCTCAAATACAATTTTCATTTTCTTCATTGCCGCCCCTCTCCTCTCCCTCTTCCCCCCTTCCTCCACAAACGAATAACGGGTGTCCACCGAGATATGTGAGACAGTTCCTGCGTAATTTCCTTTCCTCAAATACAATTTTCATTTTCTTCATTGCCGCCCCTCTCCTCTCCCTCTTCCCCCCTTCCTCCACAAACGAATAACGGGTGTCCACCGAGATATGTGAGACAGTTCCTCCGTAATTTCCTTTCCTCAAATACAATTTTCATTTTCTTCATTGCCGCCCCTCTCCTCTCCTTCTTCCCCCCTTCCTCCACAAACGAATAACGGGTGTCCACCGAGATATGTGAGACAGTTCCTGCGTAATTTCCTTTCCTGAAATACAATTTTCATTTTCTTCATAGCCGCCCCTCTCCTCTCCCTCTTCCCCCCTTCCTCCACAAACGAATAACGGGTGTCCACCGAGATATGTGAGACAGTTCCTGCGTAATTTCCTTTCCTCAAATACAATTTTCATTTTCTTCATTGCCGCCCCTCTCCTCTCCCTCTTCCCCCCTTCCTCCACAAACGAATAACGGGTGTCCACTGAGATATGTGAGACAGTTCCTGCGTAATTTCCTTTTCTCAAATACAATTTTCATTTTCTTCATTGCCGCCCCTCTCCTTTCCCTCTTCCCCCCTTCCTCCACAAACGAATAACGGGTGTCCACCGAGATATCTGAGACAGTTCCTGCGTAATTTCCTTTCCTCAAATACAATTTTCATTTTCTTCATTGCCGCCCCTCTCCTCTCCCTCTTCCCCCCTTCCTCCACAAACGAATAACGGGTGTCCACCGAGATATGTGAGACAGTTCCTGCGTAATTTCCTTTCCTCAAATACAATTTTCATTTTCTTCATTGCCGCCCCTCTCCTCTCCCTCTTCCCCCTTCCTCCACAAACGAATAACGGGTGTCCACCGAGATATGTGAGACAGTTCCTGCGTAATTTCCTTTCCTCAAATACAATTTTCATTTTCTTCATTGCCGCCCCTCTCCTCTCCCTCTTCCCCCCTTCCTCCACAAACGAATAACGGGTGTCCACCGAGATATGTGAGACAGTTCCTGCGTAATTTCCTTTCCTCAAATAGAATTTTCATTTTCTTCATTGCCGCCCCTCTCCTCTCCCTCTTCCCCCCTTCCTCCACAAACGAATAACGGGTGTCCACCGAGATATGTGAGGCAGTTCCTGCGTAATTTCCTTTCCTCAATTACAATTTTCATTTTCTTCATTGCCGCCCCTCTCCTCTCCCTCTTTCCCCCTTCCTCCACAAACGAATAACGGCTGTCCACCGAGATATGTGAGACAGTTCCTGCGTAATTTCCTTTCCTCAAATACAATTTTCATTTTCTTCATTGCCGCCCCTCTCCTCTCCCTCTTCCCCCCTTCCTCCACAAACGAATAACGGGTGTCCACCGAGATATGTGAGACAGTTCCTGCGTAATTTCCTTTTCTCAAATACAATTTTCATTTTCTTCATTGCCGCCCCTCTCCTCTCCCTCTTCCCCCCTTCCTCCACAAACGAATAACGGGTGTCCACCGAGATATGTGAGACAGTTCCTGCGTAATTTCCTTTCCTCAAATACAATTTTCATTTTCTTCATTGCCGCCCCTCTCCTCTCCCTCTTCCCCCCTTCCTCCACAAACGAATAACGGGTGTCCACCGAGATATGTGAGACAGTTCCTGCGTAATTTCCTTTCCTCAAATACAATTTTCATTTTCTTCATTGCCGCCCCTCTCCTCTCCCTCTTCCCCCCTTCCTCCACAAACGAATAACGGGTGTCCACCGAGATATGTGAGACAGTTCCTGCGTAATTTCCTTTCCTCAAATACAATTTTCATTTTCTTCATTGCCGCCCCTCTCCTCTCCCTCTTCCCCCCTTCCTCCACAAACGAATAACGGGTGTCCACCGAGATATGTGAGACAGTTCCTGCGTAATTTCCTTTCCTGAAATACAATTTTCATTTTCTTCATAGCCGCCCCTCTCCTCTCCCTCTTCCCCCCTTCCTCCACAAACGAATAACGGGTGTCCACCGAGATATGTGAGACAGTTCCTGCGTAATTTCCTTTCCTCAAATACAATTTTCATTTTCTTCATTGCCGCCCCTCTCCTCTCCCTCTTCCCCCCTTCCTCCACAAACGAATAACGGGTGTCCACTGAGATATGTGAGACAGTTCCTGCGTAATTTCCTTTTCTCAAATACAATTTTCATTTTCTTCATTGCCGCCCCTCTCCTCTCCCTCTTCCCCCCTTCCTCCACAAACGAATAACGGGTGTCCACCGAGATATCTGAGACAGTTCCTGCGTAATTTCCTTTCCTCAAATACAATTTTCATTTTCTTCATTGCCGCCCCTCTCCTCTCCCTCTTCCCCCCTTCCTCCACAAACGAATAACGGGTGTCCACCGAGATATGTGAGACAGTTCCTGCGTAATTTCCTTTCCTCAAATACAATTTTCATTTTCTTCATTGCCGCCCCTCTCCTCTCCCTCTTTCCCCCTTCCTCCACAAACGAATAACGGGTGTCCACCGAGATATTTGAGACAGTTCCTGCGTAATTTCCTTTTCTCAAATACAATTGTTATTTTCCTTTCCTCAAATACAATTTTCATTTTCTTCATTGCAGCCCCACTCCTCTCACTCCCTCTTCCCCCCTTCCTCCACAAACGAATAACGGGTGTCCACCGAGATATATGAGACAGTTCCTGCATAATTTCCTTTTCTCAAATACAATTTTCATTTTCCTTTCCTCAAATACAATTTTCATTTTCTTCATTGCAGCCCCACTCCTCTCACTCCCTCTCCCCCCTTCCTCCACAAACGAATAACGGGTGTCCACCGAGATATGTGAGACAGTTCCTGCGTAATTTTCTTTCCTCAAATACAATTTTCATTTTCTTCATTGCCGCCCCTCTCCTCTCCCTCTTCCCCCCTTCCTCCACAAACGAATAACGGGTGTCCACCGAGATATGTGAGACAGTTCCTGCGTAATTTCCTTTCCTCAAATACAATTTTCATCTTCTTCATTGCCGCCCCTCTCCTCTCCCTCTTCCCCCCTTCCTCCACAAACGAATAACGGGTGTCCACCGAGATATGTGAGACAGTTCCTGCGTAATTTCCTTTCCTCAAATACAATTTTCATTTTCTTCATTGCCGCCCCTCTCCTCTCCCTCTTCCCCCCTTCCTCCACAAACGAATAACGGGTGTCCACCGAGATATGTGAGACAGTTCCTGCGTAATTTCCTTTTCTCAAATACAATTTTCATTTTCTTCATTGCCGCCCCTCTCCTCTCCCTCTTCCCCCCTTCCTCCACAAACGAATAACGGGTGTCCACCGAGATATGTGAGACAGTTCCTGCGTAATTTCCTTTCCTCCAATACAATTTTCATTTTCTTCATTGCCGCCCCTCTCCTCTCCCTCTTCCCCGCTTCCTCCACAAACGAATAACGGGTGTCCACCGAGATATGTGAGACAGTTCCTGCGTAATTTCCTTTCCTCAAATACAATTTTCATTTTCTTCATTGCCGCCCCTCTCCTCTCCCTCTTCCCCCCTTCCTCCACAAACGAATAACGGGTGTCCACCGAGATATGAGACAGTTCCTGCGTAATTTCCTTTCCTCAAATACAATTTTCATTTTCTTCATTGCCGCCCCTCTCCTCTCCCTCTTCCCCCCTTCCTCCACAAACGAATAACGGGTGTCCACCGAGATATGTGAGACAGTTCCTGCGTAATTTCCTTTCCTCAAATAGAATTTTCATTTTCTTCATTGCCGCCCCTCTCCTCTCCCTCTTCCCCCCTTCCTCCACAAACGAATAACGGGTGTCCACCGAGATATGTGAGACAGTTCCTGCGTAATTTCCTTTCCTCAATTACAATTTTCATTTTCTTCATTGCCGCCCCTCTCCTCTCCCTCTTTCCCCCTTCCTCCACAAACGAATAACGGGTGTCCACCGAGATATGTGAGACAGTTCCTGGTTAATTTCCTTTTCTCAAATACAATTTTCATTTTCTTCATTGCCGCCCCTCTCCTCTCCCTCTTCCCCCCTTCCTCCACAAACGAATAACGGGTGTCCACCGAGACATGTGAGACAGTTCCTGCGTAATTTCCTTTCCTCAAATACAATTTTCATTTTCTTCATTGCCGCCCCTCTCCTCTCCCTCTTCCCCCCTTCCTCCACAAACGAATAACGGGTGTCCACCGAGATATGTGAGACAGTTCCTGCGTAATTTCCTTTCCTCAAATACAATTTTCATTTTCTTCATTGCCGCCCCTCTCCTCTCCCTCTTCCCCCCTTCCTCCACAAACGAATAACGGGTGTCCACCGAGATATGTGAGACAGTTCCTGCGTAATTTCCTTTCCTCAAATACAATTTTCATTTTCTTCATTGCCGCCCCTCTCCTCTCCCTCTTCCCCCCTTCCTCCACAAACGAATAACGGGTGTCCACCGAGATATGTGAGACAGTTCCTGCGTAATTTCCTTTCCTCAAATACAATTTTCATTTTCTTCATTGCCGCCCCTCTCCTCTCCCTCTTTCCCCCTTCCTCCACAAACGAATAACGGGTGTCCACCGAGATATTTGAGACAGTTCCTGCGTAATTTCCTTTTCTCAAATACAATTGTTATTTTCCTTTCCTCAAATACAATTTTCATTTTCTTCATTGCAGCCCCACTCCTCTCACTCCCTCTTCCCCCCTTCCTCCACAAACGAATAACGGGTGTCCACCGAGATATATGAGACAGTTCCTGCATAATTTCCTTTTCTCAAATACAATTTTCATTTTCCTTTCCTCAAATACAATTTTCATTTTCTTCATTGCAGCCCCACTCCTCTCACTCCCTCTCCCCCCTTCCTCCACAAACGAATAACGGGTGTCCACCGAGATATGTGAGACAGTTCCTGCGTAATTTTCTTTCCTCAAATACAATTTTCATTTTCTTCATTGCCGCCCCTCTCCTCTCCCTCTTCCCCCCTTCCTCCACAAACGAATAACGGGTGTCCACCGAGATATGTGAGACAGTTCCTGCGTAATTTCCTTTCCTCAAATACAATTTTCATCTTCTTCATTGCCGCCCCTCTCCTCTCCCTCTTCCCCCCTTCCTCCACAAACGAATAACGGGTGTCCACCGAGATATGTGAGACAGTTCCTGCGTAATTTCCTTTCCTCAAATACAATTTTCATTTTCTTCATTGCCGCCCCTCTCCTCTCCCTCTTCCCCCCTTCCTCCACAAACGAATAACGGGTGTCCACCGAGATATGTGAGACAGTTCCTGCGTAATTTCCTTTTCTCAAATACAATTTTCATTTTCTTCATTGCCGCCCCTCTCCTCTCCCTCTTCCCCCCTTCCTCCACAAACGAATAACGGGTGTCCACCGAGATATGTGAGACAGTTCCTGCGTAATTTCCTTTCCTCAAATAGAATTTTCATTTTCTTCATTGCCGCCCCTCTCCTCTCCCTCTTCCCCCCTTCCTCCACAAACGAATAACGGGTGTCCACCGAGATATGTGAGACAGTTCCTGCGTAATTTCCTTTCCTCAATTACAATTTTCATTTTCTTCATTGCCGCCCCTCTCCTCTCCCTCTTTCCCCCTTCCTCCACAAACGAATAACGGGTGTCCACCGAGATATGTGAGACAGTTCCTGCGTAATTTCCTTTCCTCAAATACAATTTTCATTTTCTTCATTGCCGCCCCTCTCCTCTCCCTCTTCCCCCCTTCCTCCACAAACGAATAACGGGTGTCCACCGAGATATGTGAGACAGTTCCTGCGTAATTTCCTTTTCTCAAATACAATTTTCATTTTCTTCATTGCCGCCCCTCTCCTCTCCCTCTTCCCCCCTTCCTCCACAAACGAATAACGGGTGTCCACCGAGATATGTGAGACAGTTCCTGCGTAATTTCCTTTCCTCAAATACAATTTTCATTTTCTTCATTGCCGCCCCTCTCCTCTCCCTCTTCCCCCCTTCCTCCACAAACGAATAACGGGTGTCCACCGAGATATGTGAGACAGTTCCTGCGTAATTTCCTTTCCTCAAATACAATTTTCATTTTCTTCATTGCCGCCCCTCTCCTCTCCCTCTTCCCCCCTTCCTCCACAAACGAATAACGGGTGTCCACCGAGATATGTGAGACAGTTCCTCCGTAATTTCCTTTCCTCAAATACAATTTTCATTTTCTTCATTGCCGCCCCTCTCCTCTCCTTCTTCCCCCCTTCCTCCACAAACGAATAACGGGTGTCCACCGAGATATGTGAGACAGTTCCTGCGTAATTTCCTTTCCTGAAATACAATTTTCATTTTCTTCATAGCCGCCCCTCTCCTCTCCCTCTTCCCCCCTTCCTCCACAAACGAATAACGGGTGTCCACCGAGATATGTGAGACAGTTCCTGCGTAATTTCCTTTCCTCAAATACAATTTTCATTTTCTTCATTGCCGCCCCTCTCCTCTCCCTCTTCCCCCCTTCCTCCACAAACGAATAACGGGTGTCCACTGAGATATGTGAGACAGTTCCTGCGTAATTTCCTTTTCTCAAATACAATTTTCATTTTCTTCATTGCCGCCCCTCTCCTTTCCCTCTTCCCCCCTTCCTCCACAAACGAATAACGGGTGTCCACCGAGATATCTGAGACAGTTCCTGCGTAATTTCCTTTCCTCAAATACAATTTTCATTTTCTTCATTGCCGCCCCTCTCCTCTCCCTCTTCCCCCCTTCCTCCACAAACGAATAACGGGTGTCCACCGAGATATGTGAGACAGTTCCTGCGTAATTTCCTTTCCTCAAATACAATTTTCATTTTCTTCATTGCCGCCCCTCTCCTCTCCCTCTTCCCCCCTTCCTCCACAAACGAATAACGGGTGTCCACCGAGATATGTGAGACAGTTCCTGCGTAATTTCCTTTCCTCAAATACAATTTTCATTTTCTTCATTGCCGCCCCTCTCCTCTCCCTCTTCCCCCTTCCTCCACAAACGAATAACGGGTGTCCACCGAGATATGTGAGACAGTTCCTGCGTAATTTCCTTTCCTCAAATAGAATTTTCATTTTCTTCATTGCCGCCCCTCTCCTCTCCCTCTTCCCCCCTTCCTCCACAAACGAATAACGGGTGTCCACCGAGATATGTGAGGCAGTTCCTGCGTAATTTCCTTTCCTCAATTACAATTTTCATTTTCTTCATTGCCGCCCCTCTCCTCTCCCTCTTTCCCCCTTCCTCCACAAACGAATAACGGCTGTCCACCGAGATATGTGAGACAGTTCCTGCGTAATTTCCTTTCCTCAAATACAATTTTCATTTTCTTCATTGCCGCCCCTCTCCTCTCCCTCTTCCCCCCTTCCTCCACAAACGAATAACGGGTGTCCACCGAGATATGTGAGACAGTTCCTGCGTAATTTCCTTTTCTCAAATACAATTGTTATTTTCCTTTCCTCAAATACAATTTTCATTTTCTTCATTGCAGCCCCACTCCTCTCACTCCCTCTTCCCCCCTTCCTCCACAAACGAATAACGGGTGTCCACCGAGATATATGAGACAGTTCCTGCATAATTTCCTTTTCTCAAATACAATTTTCATTTTCCTTTCCTCAAATACAATTTTCATTTTCTTCATTGCAGCCCCACTCCTCTCACTCCCTCTCCCCCCTTCCTCCACAAACGAATAACGGGTGTCCACCGAGATATGTGAGACAGTTCCTGCGTAATTTTCTTTCCTCAAATACAATTTTCATTTTCTTCATTGCCGCCCCTCTCCTCTCCCTCTTCCCCCCTTCCTCCACAAACGAATAACGGGTGTCCACCGAGATATGTGAGACAGTTCCTGCGTAATTTCCTTTCCTCAAATACAATTTTCATCTTCTTCATTGCCGCCCCTCTCCTCTCCCTCTTCCCCCCTTCCTCCACAAACGAATAACGGGTGTCCACCGAGATATGTGAGACAGTTCCTGCGTAATTTCCTTTCCTCAAATACAATTTTCATTTTCTTCATTGCCGCCCCTCTCCTCTCCCTCTTCCCCCCTTCCTCCACAAACGAATAACGGGTGTCCACCGAGATATGTGAGACAGTTCCTGCGTAATTTCCTTTTCTCAAATACAATTTTCATTTTCTTCATTGCCGCCCCTCTCCTCTCCCTCTTCCCCCCTTCCTCCACAAACGAATAACGGGTGTCCACCGAGATATGTGAGACAGTTCCTGCGTAATTTCCTTTCCTCAAATAGAATTTTCATTTTCTTCATTGCCGCCCCTCTCCTCTCCCTCTTCCCCCCTTCCTCCACAAACGAATAACGGGTGTCCACCGAGATATGTGAGACAGTTCCTGCGTAATTTCCTTTCCTCAATTACAATTTTCATTTTCTTCATTGCCGCCCCTCTCCTCTCCCTCTTCCCCCCTTCCTCCACAAACGAATAACGGGTGTCCACCGAGATATGTGAGACAGTTCCTGCGTAATTTCCTTTCCTCAAATACAATTTTCATTTTCTTCATTGCCGCCCCTCTCCTCTCCCTCTTCCCCCCCTTCCTCCACAAACGAATAACGGGTGTCCACCGAGATATGTGAGACAGTTCCTGCGTAATTTCCTTTTCCTCAAATACAATTTTCATTTTCTTCATTGCCGCCCCTCTCCTCTCCCTCTTCCCCCCTTCCTCCACAAACGAATAACGGGTGTCCACCGAGATATGTGAGACAGTTCCTGCGTAATTTCCTTTCCTCAAATACAATTTTCATTTTCTTCATTGCCGCCCCTCTCCTCTCCCTCTTCCCCCCTTCCTCCACAAACGAATAACGGGTGTCCACCGAGATATGTGAGACAGTTCCTGCGTAATTTCCTTTCCTCAAATACAATTTTCATTTTCTTCATTGCCGCCCCTCTCCTCTCCCTCTTCCCCCCTTCCTCCACAAACGAATAACGGGTGTCCACCGAGATATGTGAGACAGTTCCTGCGTAATTTCCTTTCCTCAAATACAATTTTCATTTTCTTCATTGCCGCCCCTCTCCTCTCCTCTTCCCCCCTTCCTCCACAAACGAATAACGGGTGTCCACCGAGATATGTGAGACAGTTCCTGCGTAATTTCCTTTCCTCAAATACAATTTTCATTTTCTTCATTGCCGCCCCTCTCCTCTCCCTCTTCCCCCCTTCCTCCACAAACGAATAACGGGTGTCCACCGAGATATGTGAGACAGTTCCTGCGTAATTTCCTTTCCTCAAATACAATTTTCATTTTCTTCATTGCCGCCCCTCTCCTCTCCCTCTTCCCCCCTTCCTCCACAAACGAATAACGGGTGTCCACCGAGATATGTGAGACAGTTCCTGCGTAATTTCCTTTTCTCAAATACAATTTTCATTTTCTTCATTGCCGCCCCTCTCCTCTCCCTCTTCCCCCCTTCCTCCACAAACGAATAACGGGTGTCCACCGAGATATGTGAGACAGTTCCTGCGTAATTTCCTTTCCTCAAATACAATTTTCATTTTCTTCATTGCCGCCCCTCTCCTCTCCCTCTTCCCCCCTTCCTCCACAAACGAATAACGGGTGTCCACCGAGATATGTGAGACAGTTCCTGCGTAATTTCCTTTCCTCAAATACAATTTTCATTTTCTTCATTGCCGCCCCTCTCCTCTCCCTCTTCCCCCCTTCCTCCACAAACGAATAACGGGTGTCCACCGAGATATGTGAGACAGTTCCTGCGTAATTTCCTTTCCTCAAATACAATTTTCATTTTCTTCATTGCCGCCCCTCTCCTCTCCCTCTTCCCCCCTTCCTCCACAAACGAATAACGGGTGTCCACCGAGATATGTGAGACAGTTCCTGCGTAATTTCCTTTCCTCAAATACAATTTTCATTTTCTTCATTGCCGCCCCTCTCCTCTCCCTCTTCCCCCCTTCCTCCACAAACGAATAACGGGTGTCCACCGAGATATGTGAGACAGTTCCTGCGTAATTTCCTTTCCTCAATTACAATTTTCATTTTCTTCATTGCCGCCCCTCTCCTCTCCCTCTTTCCCCCTTCCTCCACAAACGAATAACGGCTGTCCACCGAGATATGTGAGACAGTTCCTGCGTAATTTCCTTTCCTCAAATACAATTTTCATTTTCTTCATTGCCGCCCCTCTCCTCTCCCTCTTCCCCCCTTCCTCCACAAACGAATAACGGGTGTCCACCGAGATATGTGAGACAGTTCCTGCGTAATTTCCTTTTCTCAAATACAATTTTCATTTTCTTCATTGCCGCCCCTCT